>NC_138884.1:84244322-84896404 GCF_965194825.1 Balaenoptera physalus | reverse complement strand
CTTTCTAGGGTCTTCTTTGCTGGTCCCTTCTCATCTTGGAACTCTGGATTCCAGAATCTCTCATGTATCCAATTGCCTGCTCAGCTTCTCTACATGAGTGTCTAACAGGCACCACGAACTTAAGTCCTAAATCAAAGTCCTACTATTACCTCCTAACTGGCTCCTCCCAAAACCTTGCCCATCTCAGGACATGGCAACTCCATTCTTCCAGTTGTTCAGGAGCCATCCTTGCCTCTGCGTGTGTTTCCTCTCTTTCTCTCCCCTCTTCTCTCCACATCGAATCTAATCTAACGGGATAACAGCTCTACCTTATATCTAGAACCTGGTCACTCACTACCACCTCTAGCACCTGGCACAGCGAACATCATCTCCTGCCTCAGTTATAGCAATGCCTCTGCTTCCTCCCTTCATTCTCATCTCCGCAAAGCAGAGTGATCCTCTGTGAAACATAAATCCGATTATTATACTATTAACCTGTTCAAAACCCTCTAATGGCTTCCTACCTGCTGTGGGTTGAAGTGTTTCCCCCACAAATTCATGTTGAAGTCGGAATGTGACCTTATTTGGAAAGAGGGTCATCACAGATTAATCAGTCGAGGTCCTTAGGGTGGGCCCTAGTCCAATATGACTGGTGTCCTCATAAGAAGGGGAAATTTGGACACAAAGACACACACATAGGGAGAACACCATGTGAAGATGAAGGCCGAGACCTGCAAGCCAATGAACACCAACTACTGCCAGCAAATGATCAAAAGCTAGGAGAGAGAGATGGAACAGAGTCTCTCTCACAGCTATCAGAAGGAACCAACCCTACAATACCTTGACCGTGGACTTAGAACATCCAGAACTGTGAAACAATACATTTCTGTTGTTTTGCCCCGCAGTCTGTAGTACTCTATTACAGCAGCCCTAGCAAATTAATACACCACCTCACACAGAATAAAAGGTGAACTCCGTGCCACGGCCCAAAGGCCCCACATGACTGTACCCCGACTCACACACTGGGCCCCTTGACGTTCCAACAGGCCAGACAAACTCCTCCTCAGGGCCCTTGCTCTGGCTCTTCCCATAGCCCGGCCTGCTCTGCCCCAACGCCCTCAGTTCCTTTAGATCTCTGTTTAAATACCTCCATAAGGCCTTCTCCCTCCAACACTCTCCACTCCCCTTCCAAGCTTTATCTTTCTCCATCACTGTGCTGTCACCTCCAGATACTTTAAACACTTACTGTGATAGACTGGAAGATCCACTGCTGAGACCCGCAGAGCAGCTGCAGACAGACGGGCTCCAGGGCCCAGCTCCTCGGGGTCAGCTGGTCAGCCTTAAGGCAGAGAGCTTCCTGCCGGAGGCCACACCCCTCCTGGGGCAGCCACACCTGGTAACACACCTGAAAGGAGTGAGGTCATCGCTCAGTGCCGCAACCTCTGCCAGGGAATCCACCTCACTCCAGAGGTCTCCACAGGCTGCTGGGGGCTCTGTCATGTCAAATCTGCATCACAGTTCAACTTCTTCCTCGGCCCAATGCTGCTTCCACCCCCTTCTGTTCACCGTGTTGATCCCAAATAAACATCTTGTTCCCCCAACTCCATCTCAGCGTCTGCTTCAGGAAAACCCAACCCTGAGACACTTGTCTACCTTCCACAACCTGAACGTAATCTTATTGAGGGAAGGGACTTTGGTTCAATGTGTCCCAAAGCCTAAAATACTACCTGGTACAAAACAGGAAATGACTAAATGGGAATATTGGAAGGAAGGAAAGGGGCGGGGCGGGGAGGGAAGGCATTGACTGTTTGGATAGGAGACTAGCCCCTGGATAAAACAAAAGCCTCTTAATATAGTCACAAAGCAAAAGGAATACACACACTATCACAATGGAACTAGGCATGAGGTTTCTAAAGTACACATGGCTATTTGATTTCAGAGAAACTTCGAAAAAAGTTGTGTACAAAGTTCCTGAGATTCGCTTATTATCTTGATACTCCTGACTCTTCCCTTCCTCCTAGGATTTTAAATTTTGCAACCTCAAGTTCTACCATCAAGAGGGTTTTCAGGACCCTAACCTTTAAGGTAGGAAAGATACTGTATAATCACTGCTCAATAGCTTTGTGACACCTTATATGTTAATTCTTAATTCCCACTAATGAGAAACCCTGCTCAGCATTTGATCACAATAAATAGCGTATTATAGCCTTTCTCTTTATTGACTGCATCTTATTTCAAGCCTCACTCAAGACATTATTTTTTCTTACTCAGAGAATTGCCTTTCACTTTATTGCAAGACTAAATGCATTCAGCTCTGGCAAATGATTTAAAATATATTTTCCATGCTCCACAGTTGGCTACTCATTCAGACCCAAATAAAGCTGATTTCTACCTGGTTCCATATCTCATGCCAATTCAGTCAAGAATATGTGAGGTCTGACTATAAAGTAATAAAGCTGGGAGGGTTGTGTGTGCTTGGTTTATAGAATTACTTTCACTTCTTTACATATCACTGCATGATGAGATTCTAAGGGAAAAATGTAAAGACATGTTTAACACCAAAACCAACAACCCCTAAACTACAGCTACTACTGTTCCACTGGTCTGAAGTACTCTAAGACAAATGGATTCAGAACACTGTGTGCCTACAGCCCAGGAATGTCATACATAGACGTACCTGAAATATTTTATAACCATAAATATGAATAACAGAGTCTTCCCAGCGAGACCCATCTAATTTCATCAGCCTTCTGAAATTACATCTTTCACTAAAGCAGCCTCAGAGCACAAAGGCAATAAGATAACATTAATTAAAATACATAAAACCATCCAGGAGTAGCAAGGAGTAGGCTACCTTTTTTTTAAGGGTAGAAATTGAACTAAAAATAGTAATCAATGTTTTGCCAGCTTAAAAAGCTAGGTCTTACACAGTGCCTGAAGCTGTAACTCTACCAGACCTTCTCCAAGGCAGGATAATAATTAGCATGTTATTATTCATTTGTCTGGTATGCAGCTAACTTTGCAGGGTGCCTGTGCATGCTCACTTTGCAACCGCGAGCTTCAGTTCTCTGCTACCTGTTTGCCATTAAGGAGAACCCAGGAAGTTCCAAAATACAATGTGCCATCCCTTACCGCTATGCCAACAATCAAACCATGCAAAAATGAATCCTAATGAGACCCTCATTACTATCACTGCTGAAGTTCAGCTCTCCACTCCATTTGGAAGACATTTGGGGGCTGAAAAGAGAAAACAGATTCCTGGGACATTTCAGAAGACTGGTCAATCCTGTTGATGACCTACCTGGACAAGGCAAAAGAAAAGGATCTTAAACAGGCAGGAAGATTTCCAGCTTTGGTGCCTGTGGGGATGGTAGTGCTGTTAACGATGGTGGGGAACACAGCAAGCCCTAAAAGGGTTAAAAGGTGGTGGCATCACACACAGCTGGCAGGGATGTAAACCCGAACAACCATTTTGACTCCATTAAGGCTGGACAACCAGCAATCCCATGCTTAAGAATACACCTAGGGGCTTCCCTGGTGGCACAGTGGTTAAGAATCCGCCTGCTGAGGCAGGGGACACGGGTTTGAGCCCTGGTCCGGGAAGATCCCACATGCCGCGGAGCAACTAAGCCCATGTGCCACAACTACTGAGTCCGGGCGCCTACAGCCCGTGCTCCGCAACAAGAGAAGCCACCGCAATGAGGAGCCCGCGCACCGCAACGAAGAGTAGCCCCCGCTCGCCGCAACTAGAGAAAGCCCGCGCGCAGCAACAAAGACCCAATGCAGCCAAAAATAAATAAATAAAATAAATAAATTATAAAAAAAAAAAAAAAAGAATACACCTAGAAGAAATGCATGGTACGTGTCCACCAAAAGGCATATACAAGAATATTCATGGCACCATTATCCTCAATAGCCAAAAATCGGGAAACCAACTGTCTGTCGACAGTAATGTGAATAAGTGGAAGTGCATTCACACAATGGAAGACTACACAGAGTGGAAAAGAAGGAACTACTGCAACTCACAACAACATGGGAGGTTGAGCATTACAGCACCAACATGAAAGAGCACATACTGTATGACTCCGAATATGTGAAGTCCAAAGCAGGGAAAACTCAGCTACAGTGACAGAGGGGTAACGGGAGGGATACGCTATGGACGGGGACAAGAGGAAAGCTGCAGGAAGGATGGAAATGTTCTCTATCTTAATCTGGCTAATGGCTACACAGGTGCATACATACGGGAAAACTCATCCAGCTGTACACCTAAGATTTGCGTACCTCCCTATATAGAAGCTATACCTTAATTTTTAAATTTCACGAGTAAATTAAATTCTCCTAGCCCTGCAGCTTTACAGTGATAACAAATCCCCTCCTCGAAACAACTCACTCACCACAGCTACCTGATAACAAAACAGGCCCACTTCAAAAATCAAGCGACAAAAGCATCTTAACAGACCGAAGTCCTCAGTACAAGTAAATGCACATTTATGAACATGTGTATGTAATGTACGTAACATTGAGCTTGCCCGAGGAAGTCATTACCTAAATGCTCTGGACGTGAAGAATCTGGCTCCAGATTCTTCAGGTGTAGAACTGTGGCCCTGACATAGTATGTCATCTCCTCTCTCCTACTTTCTCTAAAACCCCCCAGATGTAATTTACTGATCCCTCTTCTGTGTTAAAGGAACAGGTCTCCATATGCTAACACTGTTTACCTGTGAGCCCCAGGGAGACAGGCTGGGGCTGGCGCACTTACTTTTGTCCCCTAAGCACCTTGTACACTGCCCTAGCACAGTGTAATAAATGTGTACTGGATTTTGAACAATTCAACACACCTTCAGTAAAATTCTTTTAAAACTTCATGGCTAGGGACTTCCCTGGTGGCGCAGTGGTTAAGAATCCGCCTGCCAATGCAGGGGACACGGGTTTGAGCCCTGCTCCAGGAAGATCCCACATGTCACAGAGCAACTAAGCCCATGCACCACAACTACTGAGCCTGCACTCTAGAGCTCATGAGCCACAAATACTGAGCCCACATGCCACAACTACTGAAGCCTGCACGCCTAGAGCCTGTGCTCCGCAACAAGAGAAGCCACCGCGATGAGAAGCCCGCACACCGCAAGGAACAGTAGCCTCCGCTCGCCACAACTAGAGAAAGCCTGCGCGCAGCAACGAAGACCCAACACAGCCAAAAATAAATAAATAAAAGCTTACTGGCTAAGAAATTGGCTTTAAAAAACAAAAACAAAAAACTGGTAGAATTCTAGTCTCAGTTCAACTACTTCATGTACTAAAATTCTTTAATCTCAATATTCCTTTCTAGATAACCAGAATATATTTACTTAAATAATATACCTGCAAACCTTTTTCATCCACTGATTACCTTAACAGTAAAACAGGAAAAAGATGAGAAAGACCTGGGGGAAAGAATGAATGTAATTGGAACCTACTATGTGATAGGCCCTCTCTTAGGCACTTTACTTACACACATTATCACCTACAAACCTCACAACCTTTTAAGGTGGGAATTGATCTCTCCAGTCCGTAGATGAAGAAAACTGGGATGCGACTGGTCCATCATCACAGTTACGTGCCAGAGCTAGGATTTGAGGTAAAGACTGAAGAACACCAAAGCCTCAGACTTTCTCCTAGACGATGATCCTCCCACTGGCATTCCTGAGCTCTCCAAATGGAAACCTGGGACTCCCCAAGGCTACTTTCATCAGCAAGCTTCACGCGTTCCTTGTGGAGGCTGCTGTTTTCTGCATCATTAATTCTGCAGCTCTCCCAAGACCCAGCTGGGAACAGGACCACCGTTTCTGCTGTTACTGCAGCTGTCTGAAAAATATAGCACAGCCTTGGGCAGGTTGGAAGAGCCTGAGGAGGGCGGGGGAGAGAGAGAGAGAGCGAGAGAACACACACATGTGTGCACACAAGCAAGAAGGTGAATGTATGCGTATGAACTCTAATAATAAGGAAGTAAAGATAAATTTTAAGTCGTCCAGAAGAGTGGCCACATTTCTTTAATATGGTCACATCAGGATCTAATACATTAGTCTTTACTTATTGGGATATTTGTATATTTGAAATATCTTGTTAAGACAAAAGTTTACAAATAGATATAGATACACAGATATCAATATGATATATAAATACACATATCTGGAAGGTTACCCAGACTATTAACTATTAACAATGCTACCTACAGGGAGCAGGAAGAAAGAATGGGGCATTTATACTTCATTCTATATATCTTGAGAAGTAAATAAGATAAAACCTAAAGAACAAACATAAGTTTTCAATAATTACTACAGTTTTACACAGAGGTGTGATTTATTTTTAGATTAGATCCAGCTGATCACACCTCTCCCTTGAAATACATCTTCACTTGGCTTCTAAGACATCACACTCCTCCATCAATGCCCAGTCCTTCTCAGTCTCCTTTGCTTCTGCTTCCTCTCGTCTCCCCAACCCTAACTTGTCAGTGCAAGACTTCTCCAACTTCACCCCCTCCCTGGATGATCTTTATACTCCCAAACCTGTAACTCCAGCTCAGACCTCTCCCCTAAGCTCCAGACTCCTAGATCCAACTGCTGGGTCTGTATCTCCAATCCACGTCTATTAAACACCTCAAGTTGCCATATTCAAAGCTGAACTCCTGATCCACCCTGTCTTTATCCATTCAGGCTGCTATAACAAAATACCATAGAGTGATGGCTTAAAAACAACAGAAATTTATTTCTCACAGTTCTGGAGGCTAGATGTCCAAGATCAAGGCACCAGCAGATCCGGTGTCTAATGAGAACCCTCTTCCAGGAAGGATACAGACTGCCAATTTCTCATATCTTCACGTGGCGGGAGAGCAGAGAGGGTTAGCAAGCTCTCTCATAACTCTTATAAAGGCACTAATCCCATTCATGAGGGGTACACCCTCATGACCTTATCTAAAGGCCACACCTCCTAGTATCATCACATTAGTGGGTAAGGTTTCCAACATAGGAATTTGGTGGGGGGACACATTCAGACCATGACACTCCCTCACCAAAGCCTACTCCACGGAATCATAGTCTTCTCCATCTCAGTTCAGAGCAGCCTCATACTTCCAGCTGCTCAGACTAAAATCCTTGGAATCATGCTTGACTCCTCCCGTTCTCTCACACCCCACATTCAACCCATCAATAAATTCTACTGGCTCCAATTAGAAAATATACTAAGAATCCAGTCACTTCCACTGCTACTGGCCTTGTCCAACTCTCCATCGTCTCTCAAACCAGATTACCACAACCATCTTTGGACTGATTTCCCTGAGTCCACCCAGCACTCCTAAAATCTATTCTCATACAGCCACCGGATGACCCTTGTGAAATGTAAGTCAGACAGTTACCCCTGGCTGGGAACCCTCCAATGGCTTCACCTCTTAATTGGCATTAAAGTCAAGGCTGTTCCAATGGCCCAACCAGCCCTAGAGGGATGTTTCAGCACCTTCACCCCACCTTTTCATCTCTCTGATCCCATCCACTCCTTCTCCCCTCATTGCAGCCACGCTGATACCCTCCCTCTCCTCGAACACCACTGCCTGGAACACTCCTTCCCCAAGTATGCACAGCACAGGCCACCCTCCCTCACCTCTTTCAAGTGTTGATTCAAACACCTTCTCTGTAAAGCCTTCCCTGACTGCCCCCCATTTAAAATCACACAGAATATAAAAAACAGAAGGTGTGTATATATATACATATATGTGTATAACTGAGTCACTTTGCTGTACAGCAGAGATTGGCACAGCATTGTAAATCAACTCTACTTCAATTTAAAAAATAAAATAAAATAAAATCACATCCCCTCCTTCTCACCTTCCCCTTACCGCCCCACCCCTCGGGTCTGGTTCATTTTTCTCCACAGTACTTCCTCCTTATGATATCGATTATTTATTTGATTTAGTTACTGTCTATAATCCTGACAATGGATGCAACTTCCACAAAGGCTCAGATTTTTATCTGCTGTGCTGTGTTCATTAGCATCTCACTGGCACTCAATAAATACGCTTAATGATGGGCTTCCCTGGTGGCGCAGTGCTTAAGAATCCGCCTGCCAATGCAGGAGACACGGGTTCGAGCCCTGGTCCGGGAAGATCCCACATGCCGTGGAGCAACTAAGCCTGTGCGCCACAACTACTGAAGCCCATGCACCTAGAGCCCATGCTCTGCAACAAGAGAAGCCACAGCAATGAGAAGCCCGCGCACCGCAACGAAGAGTAGCCTCCACTCGCCACAACTAGAGAAAAGCCCACGTGCAGCAACGAAGACCCAATGCAGCCAAAAATAAATAAAACTAAATAAATAAACTTATAAAAAAAAATATGCTTAGTGAGTAAACAGAACCTTTTTTCAGCCACTTATTTCACCAACATTTTTAACAAGTTCAGTGTAAAACAATTCCATGATCATCATTATGTTGTTTCTGTCCTGAATTTTCTAATTAAACATCTCCCCAAAAATCTCACTCACCAGCCTGCCCTGTGTCCATTGCTGGCCTTACTGCCCCTGCAGTCGAGAAAGGCCTAATTTGTTTGCAAGTGGGAAGAGGCTTAGCAGGCTCTACCCCAAGTGTTAACAATTATTATCTCCAAATGTTGACATTTCTGGTGATGGTTTACTTTTTATTTTCTTTCTGCCTAATAAGTCTTGTCATAATGAGTACATTTGACTCTCATGATCAAAGAAAACCACAACTGGAAAGGACACCCCCCCTTTAAAAACTAAAAATAAAAGTAGATTGGACCACAGCTGAAATCATTCCTGCATTTGCCATCACAACTCTGAGAAGTGTAGCCAAAGAAATCCCGAGGCCACACGCCTCCTTTCACCTCTGAACACCTGCCAACTTAGCAGCACCACCAATGGCCTGCGTTCCAGTGATGGTTTTTCTAAACTTACCCTGGTTTAGAACATAGACTGATGTCACCGGCTAATTTGGAGACAATTAACAATAAACCAAACCATCTTTAAATTGATCGCTTAAAGATACAGGTGGTTCACCAGATCTAAAAACAAAACCATGTTGGCTCAACATGCTGGTTTATTTTTTTTATTTTGCCTAATCAGCAATCTGCACAAAGCTTTGTGCCAATGTCTGGCCTACTTTAATCACTTTTTCCTCTACATAAACAACGTATTTTTTTCACCTCCTAACCCAAATGTTCAAATGGTGAAAGCTGTTTCAAGAGAGTATACGCACCCAAGGGTGCAGCATTTATCCAAGCCCACAGGAATCGCTGAACTCGATTAAGAATCTTAAGAGAACCCTCTTAGCCCTTGTCTTCTTTTAGCAAATTGAAGAGTAATAACATTAATTAGAGCCAATATGTTTTTTAAAACACTTATTTTGGGCAAGCACTGATCTAAGGACTTCAAATTAATATGCCCATTTAATCCTCCCAAAGTCCGTTATCCCTATTTAAAAGATGAAAATACAGGGGCTTCCCTGGTGGCGCAGTGGTTGAGAATCTGCCTGCCAATACAGGGGACACGGGTTCAAGCCCTGGTCTGGGAAGATCCCACATGCCGCGGAGCAACTAGGCCCGTGAGCCACAACTGCTGAGCCTGCGCGTCTGGAGCCTGTGCTCTGCAACAAGAGAGGCCGTGATAGTGAGAGGCCCGCGCACCGTGATGAAGAGTGGCCCCCACCTGCCACAACTAGAGAAAGCCCTCGCACAGAAACGAAGACCCAACACAGCCATAAATAAATAAATAAATAAAAAGATGAAAATACAGAGGCACAGAGAGGTCAATAAATTAGCTTAAGGAGACACAGCAGTAAGTGGCAGAATTTGAATCCAGGCTCTAGGACCTATACTCTTGTACCACTATGAGTAACCACTGGGTGTATCTCCTGTGCATGCCATGGTGGTAATACTCCATGCCTTTGGATATACTACTCCCATTTCCCCTAATGTTCTTTCTTTCCTTTGCTGCCTAGAAAACTCCTATTCAACCTCCAAAACCCGTATATGGGAAACCTTCCCTGATACTCTGAAACCCTGAGAATTAATCATGCTCTTTCTACTTTCTACCACCATTTTCTTTGTTCATATACTATTTCATCAAAATGTAAGTGAATTAATCTTCCCTGACTTAACTATTCATTCTATGTGAAAAGGAGGTGTATCTGATTCACATCTGATTTCTCCACACTTAGTAAATATCAAAAAAATGAATTAATTCACAAGTTTGAAACCTTTCTGGGTTTATTTAATAATATAACAACATTTATTAAGTGCTTACTATTCTAGGCACTTCATGTATTTTAACTCACTTAATCCTTACCATAACCCTATGGACAAAAGTACAATTATTGTCACCATTTTGCAGATGTGGAGGCAGAGAATGTTAAGGATTCTGTTATCGCCCAAGGTCAAAGCTAGCAAGAACCAGAATTTGACCCAAGGCAGTTTGGCTCCACGTTCACTGACTGCGCAGTTCATAGGTCCTGTACTGGACTTCCCAAGGTCCAAGGAAAGGTCAAACCCAGTTCTTGCCCATAAAGATGCCACATGGAATCTTCTTTCTAAAGGATCTATGAGGGTTCACCATGAACACTCACTGTCTAGCATGAGGCTTGTCATTAAAAAAGAAGCTCAACAGATATTTGTTGAAGGATCAAAAATCATTTCTATATAGTTTTTAAATGACTGAATATTTCACATGTAATAGCACCAGGCACTGGCCAAGGTATTAAACATAGATTACTTTATCTTCAAAGTGACTATATGAGGAAGGTATTCTTTTTAGTCCTACTTTACAGATGAGGAAACTGAGGCACCACGAGTTTCAATAACTTGCCTTATAACTTGAGGTTCAAGATCACAACATTAGAATGTGAAGCCAGGATTCAAACTCAAGCAGTCTGACTCTAAAGTCTTGTCGTTTCCTGGGCCTGCTGGAACAAACACAAACTGTGTGGCTTAACCAACAGAAATGTATTCTCTTAGAGTTCTAGAGGCTTGAATTCTGACATCAAGGTGTTGGCAGGACCACGCACCCTCCAAAGCATCTAGAAGAGGATCCTTCCTAGCCTCTTCCAGCTTCTGGTAGCCCCGGTGTAACTCTAATTTCTGCCTTCGTCGTCACACAGTCATCTTTCTTCTGTGTCTGTGTATCTCTGTCTTCACGTGGCATTCTCCCAGTCTGTGTCTATGTCCAAATTTCGCTTCTGATAAGGACACCAGTTACAATGGATTAAGCGTCCACCCTACTCCAGTTTCACCTCATCTTAACTTGACATCTTCAAAGACCATTTTGTAAATAAGGTCACATTCACAAGTACCAGAGGTTAAGACTTCAAGGTATTTGGGGGGCGGGGGGGGGGCGGTGGTACACAAGGGGAGAGACACAGTTCTAAAGGTAACAAATACCTTAAACAGAACTGACTCCAGAGATGCAGGGAAATGACTCCGTTTTTCTAGCCAGTTAATTCTCTTGATTGGTGCAAAATTTGTTAGTTCTCAAATCACTCTTTTGAATACAGAGGGGAGTGGTTAAATGTTTGAGATTCAAGGGTTAAATGTTTGAGATTCAAGGGTTAAATGTTTGAGATTCAAGCGTTTCTTTACATACAAGGTAAACAGAACACAATCGAAATGTAAACATATTTTAAGTAAATTAGAAACTTTTTTATCATAAAAAAGCAAGTATTTCCCTAGAATGGAAGCCAGTTAATATACCAGAAAAATTCAAAGTAAAATACTTATAATCTGCTTACCTTCCCACTCTCTTAATTTCTCTCTCCATTTCTTCCATCAAGGCAATACTTTTGAATTCTGACCAATGAACAATCATCAAACAATATTCTATAATAGTGACCTATAATCATTTGATATTTTCTTTTAAAACTCTTAAGAGAAGTATCCATCTCTTTTGATTCTTTGGGGCCTACAGCTAACAGTTAAAGATTACATGCGGCCTTCAAATTTTTATTAACAAAAATTAGCCCTCAAGGAAACATGTAAATGAAGTACACAACTATGCAAGTAAACAGGTGTGTTTCAAATTTCTCCCATTGATAGCTTCCCTATACTTCCAGAGTCTAATGTCAAACTTGCGCATTCACCCTATATCAACTGTGCTTTCTTTATCTGTTAATCATGTGAAATACCTTTACCACACACTGGAAGCCTGATTTTCTCTGTATGCTAAGGAAACAACCAGAAATTTCCAAAACAGGTTAATTCAGAATTTGGCCCTTTAGGGACTTCCCTGGTGGTGCAGCGGTTAAGACTCCATGCTCCCAATGCAGGGGGCCCAGGTTCGATCCCTGGTCAGGGAACTAGATCCTACATGCTGCAACTAAGAGCTCACATGCCACAACTAAAAGAGCCCGCATGCCACAATTAAAGATGCTGCATGCTGCAACTAAAGATCCTGTGTGCCACAACTAAGACCCAGCACAGCCAAATAAATAAATAATTTTTTTTTTTTAAAACAGATTTGGGGAAATTCTCTGGCATAAATAATTGTTAACCAACTCACTATACAGGAATTATTCTTTGAGATGGTTTCCTTAGATGACATTATTGATAACTAATTCAATGAATACATTTTATTATACTAGCATCACCTAGATGGCAAAAAGGACCACAAAGTTGCCTTAACTCATTTTAAATATCAAAATATAGCATTTAAATCAGGATGCACAGTACACCAAAGCTAGTCAAAGCAAACATCATAGGGAAAATGATATTTCCTAAAATCAAATTCTTGACCTATCTGCTTTCTTGTATTCCATCACTATCCTGACTCAAATAGAAGTGGAAGTACTAATAGGTTATTCCAAAGGATCGTTCAATTATTTTGGAAGAAACAAATGACCTATATATTTTTTTAAATAAAGTAACAGGCTTCCTGTAGAAAAAGGCCACTATTAACATGGAATAAATTAGTAAGTAAAATTCAATTTTGCTAGTACACTGCATTAAAATGCAATTTTCAGACTAATATATTTACAGAACATTTCGAGACCACCAGTTGCTCACCCCTGGCGGCCGGAGCTTATCCTCTCTAATTATACTGAGTGCATTCTCAGGACAGAATGCTCAATGATTAAAGAAATAACTGATTTTTTTCCTCAAGAAAAACATCACAACCCCAGTTACAATCCTTTGAAAGTATATATCACCCTACAGAGACTATAGACATTTTCTTTGTTTAAAACAGCAATTAGAAAGAAATGCAAAGCAGCTACAATTACAACCAAACACAGCTTGTGTTTCTGACACGAGCTTTCTCATGCTGGTTGGTCCTTAGACTCTCTCTACTTTCCCAGCATATTTCCTGATTTTGCAATCTAGTAGCTCTTGCATCTCAGGGAAATATCAATTTAAGGGTATGTGTGTGTACTCAAGCACCTGCATTCACATTTACCGAGTGCCTTCCCCATGCCGAGTTCTGTCCTCATAATCTACCCTCAGCCCAATCCTATCACCTGCTCTAGCTGTGTGCCCTGGGACAAACCGGGTGAGCCTCAGCTTCCCCACCTGTATCTGCAGATAACTACAGCAGCTACTTCACAGGCGCACGGGGCCAAATGATCTCCACGTTAACATGTGCATCACAGTGGCTGCTGTCTCACAGGAGGTGCCCAATAAACATTAACCCTTATCATCTCTACAGGATCCTCTTCAGGTGAGAAAAGGTAGGTAACTTTTGCTGATAGAGACCGATCCAGGATCAAATCCCAACCCGTAGGTCTTCCAAACCTATTAAACTATAATATGAGGCATCAAAGACACTGAGGAACTGTCATCCACATTCTCTGAAGATACTTAAAGGGGAGGCGGGAGGTAACAGTCAACACCAAGACTATGTAGTTGAATATACAGCATTAAAAACCTACTACCAATTACAAATATCTTCCTGTCAGCCTTCTTTAAAAGAATTACCTGGTTAAATATTTTAATACTAAACATATGTAAGTTTTTGATCAAGGCCCATCTTCCATAGCACAGTAACCAATGTGGAGTTAATCTAAAATGCCTGGTCCACCTACCAACGACTTCAACAACAGGAAATCAAGGCAGTAAATATCTTGATCACTTTATAGCACACATTTTCACATTATCACAGTAAACCCTCCCACCCAGGTAGGTATCATTCTACATATTTTATAGAGAGAAACTGTGGCTCAGGCAGGGCACCCACCTATACCCACCTACCCCAAGGCAGGGCCCAAACTGAAACTCAGCTCTGTCTAGATCTGAAGTCCATGCTCTCTTTAGAACCACAAATGGACAAGGCAAAAGAAGGGTGAGGCCAGCTGGTCACTTGGCTATGAGGGCACACTCAACAGAAAAGATGGGAAAGGTGTCACAGTTTTTGAGGACATCCCAATGAAGATTAATTTTTACCAAGTCACTTCATATTCAAAGTAGAAGTCAGTAATATACATGGCCAAAAACATGACCCACATAGAGCATACCCAATTCACGATTTCAAACTCGTCTGGATCAGTGTTAGTCCTACACTAAAGAAAGCTTTTGAAAACACAGGAGTTGAGGACCAGGTTCAGGTGAGTGGCACCTGTACTCTCCCCAGCTCCTGGGGTCCTGGGAACCCTCACAATCTCAGAGCCTCAGCCCCAGGGGCAGATTGCACAGACATCAGAACAGGCCCCAGCAGCTTCAGCCCAGTGCAAATTAACTCCTCCTTCAGGTTCCACATTGACAATAAGTCAGAAGTCCTTGGGTCACGGTACCTGCACTGGTGAGGACACAGGACCAGTTCTCTCTCTTTTTTTTTGGGGGGGGGGGTGGTTAAACTTTTTTTTTTAATTGTGGTGAAGTGTACATAACCAAATTTATCATTTTAGCCATTTTTAGGTGTACAGTTCTGTGGAATTAAGTACATTCACAGTGTTGTGCAACCATCACCACCATCCATCTCCAGAACTTTTTCATCTTCCCCACCTGATACTCGGAACCCATTCAACAATAACTCCCCATTATAACCTCTTCCTTCCAGGCCCTGGCAACCACCTTCCACTTTGTCTCTATAAATCTGACTTCTCCAGGCACCACATATAAGGACATTCATACAATATTTGTCCTTTCGTGACTGGCTTATTTCACTAAGCGTGATGCCAGCTCTCTTTTGTTCCCAGTTAGTCTCCTTGAAGAAACACCCCTGAAATGCACATCCTTTAGATGAATTAAGAATGAATACATGAGAATTATGTTTTTCCCTTTTACTCATTGCTAAAAGGATATAGAAACACTAAGGGTGGCTGGGGAAGAAGAGAGGGAAAGCCAGCAGTCATCCCCAACATCACCGTGAAATCTCTACTTGTTTCTACTCATTCTCCCACGAACTTTTGCTTTATGCAAACAAAATGTTTAAAATCACATCACATGCAGATGTAGAGAATGGACCTGAGGACACGGGGAGGGGGAAGGGTAAGCTGGGACGAAGTGAGAGAGTAGCACTGACATATATACACTACCACATGTAAAACAGATAGCTAGTGGGAAGCAGCCACATAGCACAGGGAGATCAGCTCGGTGCTTTGTGACCACCTAGAGGGGTGGGATAGGGAGGGTGGGAGGGAGACGCAAGAGGGAGGAGATATGGGGATATATGTTATATGTATAGCTGATTCACTTTGTTATACAGCAGAAACTAACACACCACTGTAAAGCAATTATACCCCAATAAAGATGTTAAAAAAAAAAAATCACATCACATTGGGTATCCTCCTTCTTTGACTTAACCATCTATCAAAAAGATATATCTGCAAGCATTTCAAAAGTTAGCTTTCAAGGTCAACACTAAGGAAAAGCAAATGTGATTTCATAAAAACGTGTATCCATCGAGCTCTCCTATGGAAGGACATTGTTTTGGGCAAGATAGCACCACACTGTTTAATAGTTGGTGCTGCAGAAAGAAAGAAACACCTTTACAAATGTTCATACAAAAATCATTTAAATGTTAAGCAAAAATGTATATAGACTCTGAATGGGGCCATCCATCCCACTATTATCTCTCTCAATGGAAAACAGCACAATAGCATCTAATGAAAATCCTGTTTTCTTTACAAGAAATAAAGATAATAATGCCACAAATCAACACTCTCCCCAGTCGTCTGTCTTTATTGGTTTTTCTTGTAAGCCACATGTTCTCAGAACAAAAGGGGGAAAAAGACAAAATTCAATACAATGCCACATCTTATTTTTGCTTTTTATTTCTACTTGCAGGTTGTAAGATATACACATAACAGCACGATCTGGTACCAGTAAAGGAAAATGATTTAAGCTAAAATAAAACTCAAGTCAGCAGGAGATGGCTTTGATCGGGAGACCATTATACGTTAAGTAGATGGAATGCAAGACTTCCTCTATGTTAGTACAAATAACCTCAAGTCCTGGAAAAAAAGACATTTTTAGAAAACGACACTGACCCAATTGCTAAGTCTCATGAATAAGGGTGGTGAGTGTTACTTCTGTTGCGCCACTGCTCATACATTTTCTGCTCAAATCATTGCAATACGATTAATTCAAACACAGGGTTTTTTTCCCCCTGAAATTTGGGATAATAGATGGTTGAAGACATGGAGATACTGACCACAGTAATGGTATGCAACAAATCTACTGTTCACACTAAATGTACTGTCCCATTTAGGGAAAGCACCAATGCCGACAAAAGAGTACCCTGACAAGGGGGACCCAAAAGCACCAACCACTGCAAATTCAAAGTCTAAATTCCCAGAACTAGAAGGAACCCCCAGGGACCCCCCAGCCCTAATTCTCCTAGCGCTCCACACTGGCTCCTTCCCTGGGTGGAGGGTTTTGGGGGCTATTCCATCTATATCTGCAGCTTCTTTTAACCCTCTTCTCAGTTAAGTCCTACTGCATCTTTCTGGGAGTTGCCCCAAGCATAAAAAATCAGCAACACAGGATAGGGGCCTCCTCCCATCCCTGACAACTGAACCAACACTGTTTTACTCTGAATTATTCTATCTATACAAATATTCTTTCAAAAAGACTCATCCAGGGCTCTCCCTCAAATGAAAATTTTCAGGGAGCTCGCCCGACCTAGTCCGTTTCCTGGCCTCTGTGCCAAACTACAACCATAAAGATGATCAGAGAATAAAACTCTTCACAAAGACAGACCTAGTCCATCAGCTCTGACCTCAGGTAGGACCAAAACTAAACACACCTCAACAGAAAAAAAAATCTAAAAGCCAATATTTTTTAAGTTGGGCTCAAGATTCCAAAATGTCAGCAAAAACCCAGGACAGGCTTAACCAAGTCTGGCCCCAAGTTTATTTTTCTCATACCTAATGCTCAGCCTTAGCAACTCCAGCTGGTCACTCCTCTCTCCCTCCTTCCACTTAGAGTCAGCTGGCCTCCAAGACAATGTCTAGATACCCGAAAGAAGATGGAATGAAGTCATAATTTGAACAATTCAAGTCAAAAAAACCACTCTCCATTAGCCAGCCAGATCTCTCAGGCTCGAAATGCCATTTATCTTTGGACCCAAGCCAGTGGAACTGATCAACTTATCAGGCATGAGGAAAACCAGTAAAAGAAATCCTGTCCCCACTGAAGATCCTGCAGTCCTCTGCAATGATGAGAAAACACTGAAGGGTGAACAGAAGAGGGAGCAGAGAAGTCTGCCTCACGTGAAACGTTCTTTCAGGGGCATGCAAAGCAGAACTTTTAGAGCTGGCTGTCCCAGGTGTGCGCCAAGAAACACCAGTTCAGAAGAGACTGTGCAAGATGCACCCACAGGCAAATGCTGGGTTAAAGGAAGTTAACAAACTTCTTTTCAGCAGGACTTCTTAAATATGCTGATGGAGAGTAGGTATATACAATTTTCTGAACTTAATGGCAGAAACCTTTATTCACAGTATATTTCCAATCACTCAGGTCTCCAATCACTTTGAGAAACACTGCTTTAGAGGCCCTGGAAGCAAGCCTAGAGCCGAAGCCTGGATGACCGATGACCAGGCACAATAATAATGTGATATCAATCCAGTTTTCAGGACTATAGGATCATTAGGGCTCCTTAAGGGGCTTTTTTTGTTTGTGGGGGGGTGCGTATTCCTTGAGTATCTTTTTTTTTATTAAAGTATAGTTGATTCACAATGCTGTGCTAGTTTCAGGTATACAGCAAAGTGATTCAGTTATATATATGTGTGTGTGTGTGTGTGTGTGTATATATATATATATATATATATATATATATATATATATATATATTCTTTTGCAGATTCTTCTCCATTATAGGTTATTACAAGATACTGAATATAGTTCCCTCTGCTATACAGTAGGTTCCTGTTGTTTATCTGTTTTATATATAGTAGTGTGTATCTGTTAATCCAAAACTCCTAATTTATCCTCCCTGCCACCAAGACATGTTTTAAAGTGAGGCCCTCTGTACCGTTCTCCTGGCCTAAAATTGCTCCTCTCCATGATCCTGACATGGCCATCACTTACTGCCACTAGGGACACAGCTTAATAGTCACGTACTAGGACCGCTTGATCTAAAGGAGCCCACTAGGCACTTTGCATCACATCACCCGTCTCTATTTCTTCATAGACCCTCCCACAGAGACAGCAGAGAGTGTTTTAATCATTGCCATGCCCCTCGAGCCCACTGGCACATAGTAAGTGCTTAATAAACATTTGCAGAATGAATAAGGAAATGTATTCTGGCTATCCCTCCTTCTGGCTTGGAGAAATGATTAAACATCTGGTTATACTTAATTTCAGTTCAATATGATTTATTATTTCAAATAAAGGGGCCATGCTTATGCTGTGGCTAAATTAAATGACATCTGCATTTCCTGTGAACACATATTTTCATCCTGAGCCACTATAAGAAAACGTATAAGAAATGTATTTTTGATTCATTCCAGAAACAATAATAGGTTTAAAGGTAGCCCCTCCCCTAGACTCCTCTAGAATCTGGACACAAAAACCACAAAGTTAATCGGCTCTTATGTTAACTCATACCGACCCCATTAACATCATACTATAAGCCTATACCATCATATCTGGGGATAAACTCTCAGGAAAACTAGCTGCTGAAAATGTCCTGGGGCATATTTATCAAAGCCTCCAACAATAACATTCTTGTTCATTCACATACTCATTCTTTGACACATGTTAATCAAGCACCCAGGACTTCCAAAACACTGGGAACACAAAGATGAAGAAACCACAGTGCTTTCCCTCAAGGGTTTACAGACTAGAAAAGGAGCCAGGGAAGTAAATGGTTACAATTCTGTGTGCTAACAAAGGTGGGATGTAAGTGGGTGTGAGGAGCTCACCATGGGAGCGAGAAGAACCAGTCACCCTGCCCTAGGTGACCATGTTCCAAGTGCAGTCCCCAGACAAGCACAATCAGCATCTCCTGGGAACTCATTAAAGTGCAAGCTTTCATCAGGCTACAGACACCACAGGCCTATGGGATCAGAAGCCCTGGGGTGGAGCCACGGTGTGTGTTTTAACGAGCCCTCAGGTCATCCTGCCGCACACTGAGGTGGGTGAAGATTAAGCTACTTCCTGAAAGGAGGAACGAAAGTCAAGCAGGTAAAGAGCCCACAGGCGGTAGGGACGGTTGCAGGCGATGGGAATAGGATAAAAGGCCAGAGAAAACTGTCACGTTGTAAATAACAGTGAGGTCTGACCTCAGAGCACGAGATGCAGAGCAAGCAGGCCACGAGGGGGGTCAGATGCGGTGCCAAGGAGCTGGGCTTCCTCCTGAGGGCGTCGAGGAGCCCCTGCGGGTGGGGTGGGCGTGCCCAGGCCTGCAGATTTCAAGAGATGACCTCGGAGACCGTGTTGCGAACAAGGAGAGGCCCTGGAGAAGGAGCTGCAGCCTCCTAGGTGAGAGGCAATAGCGGTGGGAAGGAAGTGGAGGCACACTTCGGAGCTGGGAGTCAGGGGCGCCTTACACAGCTGCAGAGACAGAGGGGCCAGGTGTGCGGTGGGATAGATGGAGCATCTCTTCTCCTGGGAAGCTTGCCTGACACACACCCCACACCCATGCAGAGCAGATGCTGATCTGGGAAGCACACATTGCATTTTACCGTAGCTAGTTCTTTAGCTCTCAGAGGCAGTGGCCATCCCGGTCAGTTTCTATGTGCATTGTTTGGAACAGCGCCCAGCACTTGGAAAGCCAAACTGATTGAATGGAGCTGGACAAGCCGAGAGGCCACTGAGAGGCCACTGCTGTCATTCAGGGGAGAGAGGACAGTGTCACGGGGAAGGAAATCAGAAACCTGTATCAACTGAACTTAATTTTTCTCTAGTCTGTTGATACTATTCAAAACACTGAATGAAAACCTTTACAAGTCAATCACGTTATAAAAATTCAACAGTAAATTTGATCTGTTGTGTGGAGTCCACAAGCTCACCTTCCTGCTGAAAGTCAGAAAGGACCATGGTTTGAGCGCATTTGCAAGTGAAAATATGACACAGCTCTAGGCCACAGAGAGACTGCCACCTAATCGAGATAATAAGCCTGCTTTCTTTTGTTTTCAGAACAACTCTGCAAAGCCCAGAGGTAGAGGACAGAGACATTTCAAATCCCTCAGAGACAGACTGAGTCTTTACTTTGATTTTTAGAAATGATTTCCAGCAGGCAGATAATGCTGTGACCCAATTACAGGGTATTTTGGAAATAGCAGGCACCTAACTTGGGGGTGGAGCTGGTGGGCGTAGAGGGAAGAGTTACTAAGCAGGCGGTACCACCTGCCTCTCAATCCTGCATGGAATTTTATAAAGAAGGGAGCTGTGACAATCAGGAAGTAATGCAACATCTCCCTTGACCTGCTTCCCGTTTTCTCACCATTCCCAAAATAGACAGAGCTAAGGAACATCATAAATATATTTCTCAGCCCTCTAGGGGGAAGGTTCATTAAAGGCATAAATTTGGGTCCCTGGGGAAAAAAATGGATGAAAGGCAAAGGAAAGTCCTAGAATCAAGAGGTGGTAAGAGTGGAAAATAAAACCCATGGACAAAAAGGAACCAGAGAAACAAAAACAATGGTCAATTCTTACCCCAAAGCATACTGAGAGGCGGTGCCATAAGCTCAGCTGTCCTGGATTCTCCAAACTCAAGCTCTTCAGAGACAAAAGTTAAAGTTTTTGCTTAAAACTAAATATAATAATAGCTGTTAAGGTCTTACTTTATGCCAAGTATTGTTTGTTTGTTTGTTTTGGGTTTTTTTGTTGTTTTTTTTGGCCACGGCGCACGGCTTACCCCGACCAGGGATTGAATCCGGGCCACAGCAGTGAAAGCACCAAAATCCTAACCACTAGACCACCAGGGAACTCCCCCAAGTACTGTCCTAAGCCCTTATCATACCTTACCTCACGAAATCCTCGTAATTACCACATTATGAGGAAACTGAGGCACTGTGTAATTCTGTTGTCCAAGTGTAACTGTGGTGTCCGACATCACATGGCTATGAAATTGCAGAGCAGTACTGGAATCCTAAAAGTCTGGCTGGTAACCACCAAATTCCAACTGCCTCCCCATAGGGTTGTCCTGTGCACACACTGCAAGATATTTAGCACCATCCTGGGCCTCCACCCGCTTGATGCCAGCAGTACTTCTTCCACAATCATGACAATCAAAAATGTTTCCAGGGAGTACTGCCAAATGTTCCCCGGAGAGCAAAACTGCCCCCTCTGAGAACCACAGCTACAGAGATTTGAAAGGCCAAATCTCTAGGTCCTTTATAGAAGCAGTGGCAAACCCTAGGTGTTGGATAGAAGAAGCAGGCTACAACACTTCCACTAAGACAAAGAAAAATGGAAAAGGAGACAGCTGAAAGGTTTTCTGTAGCGGGTTCTGCCATAGTCCTTTGCCACGGCTCCTATAAGGCCTGTAAGGCCTCCCTACTCTCCCCTCCCTCAGAGCCTCACACACATGCCTCTACTGAAGCAGCTTATATTGACACTCTGGTACATTCCTTTCTGTCTTCCTGAACTTCCCACTGTACCTGGCACCAAGTATGTGTTCAATAAACATTTGCTGAACAAAGGCATGGACAAACGAAGCCGAAGATTCTGAGTGTACCCAAATGAATGCATGTCTGTCTGCACTAGTGATCTGGAAAAGGTATAAAAAAATAAAGCTTGGTTATCGGGGAGGATAAGAGGCTCTGCTCAGAATGCAAGGTTGAATCAGTGTTTCCCGAAGTATCTACGCCCCTCTGAGAGCACTGTGAGTCCAGACCATGCCTCAGTTCTACTCAAAAATTCAGTTGTATTTGTTCACTCAAGAATGAATCAACTCAAGAAACCTAACTCGTAAGGAAATTCCATTTATTCATAACTTCCACTGATACAGAGTACTGCCCAGCAAATCAAGACACTCAATGTGGCAGGTCTACCGGCTGACTCTACTGCCCAGGACAAAGGTCTACTTGGGAAACCAAATGAAGATCAGAAGGTAAGAACAAAGCCATCAAGCAGGAGCTTGATGCTCCCAGAAAGGGGTACCCACCATCCTCTCTCTAGCAGCCAGAAGTCTCAAGTGAGCCTCAGGGCTGCTGAAGAGGCCCTGAAATCCTCACGTCAACTTTCTGAAGTCATCAAAGGCCTCTGTCACCCCAACACTGCCTCATGATTGGCATGTGACAACTAATCAGATTCTGGTGTATTTTATTTACAATAGAAATATCCTAGACTGGAATCTGCCCAGAGAGATTCACCACAGCAACCCTTAGTTTCAGACATATTTAGAAATTATATTTGGATTTTCCAACTATTCAATTTGTGTTCAGACGAAAGAAATGCACATGGGGGCCACACTCTGGAGGCAACAGCTCCACCACTCAGCATGCAGATTTAGGTTAACGGGATTTTGAAAATGGACAAAAGGAGAAATTTTCACCTTCTCCCAAAGGCTGAATCTAGGAAAGTTTCATGTTGTGGTAGAAATAACAATACAGGCTTTGTTTAGGGCCTGGGTGAGTCCTTTAATGTTTCTGAACCAGAGTTTCCTCACCTATAAAAAGGGGAAAAAAAAGAGGGTACCCCAAAAGACAAAGTGAAATGTTTCCTGTATAGCACCAGGCAGAGGTGGCCCTTAATTAATAAATGTTATTTCTTCACCTTGTCAGTTCCTCAGCAACCCACAGACTCCTCTGTGTTGATTACAGTTCCAAGGCAAGCATCACTGTTCACTGTGCAGCCTTTAGTGAAAAGGACCTCAGTTTCCTTATCTCTAAAATAGGAATAGCACTACAGTATTTTGTAAGAATTAAATAGGGTAACAGCTGTAAAGCTCTTTGCACAAAGAGATCCACTATTAATAATATATTATTATTATGACCAGTGAGATCCAGATATTACTAAGCACAGATTTTTTAAGTATTATCTGAAAATACATTACCTATTTTCTTAAACTACTATTTAAAACTCAAAAATAATTTGGGTTTTTTTTTTTTTTTTTCCCTCTCCTCCCACCCACTAACAGCAACTCAAACTAAAGGTGAATAATACCAATTCCATGAGCAAATTATTCTTAAACTTCCTCTAGTGACTTATCAAGGCTCACCCTGGAGGGCATGGCACTGCAGAGATCCAAACCAAGCCGGCTATAACACAACTCCCGGTTCTTGGGCTGTAACTCCATCAGCATTTCCTAGAATCACCAATCCTAAATTGCTAAAGCATGCTGTTTGGGCAAAAAGAGGCCTGCATGCAAAGAAACAAAAACCAAGATCTGTCATTTTGTAGCCCAGCCTGCTAAAATTCACATTTCAGTCCCTTGTCCTTCCTGCTCTCTCAGAACCTTGTCTTTCATCTTGGCGTTTTCCTTGTCATTCTTGGGCTATAATTCAAAAATACTCGCTGGTTCCCAGAGCACTTTCAAAATTAGCTTCTTCTCAGCTCCTAGGACCTTGGGTCCGTACCAGTGACTCCACATTCCTGGAAGGCCTGGAGGCGCCATCAGCCCACCCAGAAGCTCCAGTTTGGCCTGGCCTCCACTATTCAACTTGATCCTGAGGGCAGAGCTCCCTACATCTCAGGCCCAGATTCCCAGACTTATCAATTTCATGGACCATTAAGCTGCCAAATAAAAATATTCCCATCAATTTGTAAAAGAAATCTTACCCCCATATCCGAATGATATAATCTCAGAGAAAAGGACACATCTAATTTGAACACATTATGAAATATTCACTACACCGTCACCATCATCACTTGGATAAGGAGAGTGGAAACCTCACCAACAGACAACAGCCCTAGCACTGTGACGTGCACATAGTAGACACTCAGTTACTTTTATATTGTGTAGAAACTAAGCTCTGATTCATAGGGCAGCGATTTGGGAAACGCTGCATTCCATACCACCAGTAATGCCAAGTCTTCCTTCTTCAACAACAGCATTTCCCTTCACTCTCTGGAGCTCTGCAAGTTCTCCCCAACCTTGTCCTCCAAAGCACACACTCCTCCTAGCTCAGTTCCAAAAGTGCATTCGTTTTAGTCAACTTGAAAGGTAAAAATCAAAACAAACCATTCTGCCTCCTACTCCGAGCATTCCTGAAGCATACTTTCCAGGAGAGTTACACTGCAAAAACCTGTTATCGCCTAGCAGACAAAATTTTGCAAGATTTTCACAAGAGGCAAAGGATAGAATGGTTCGCTTTATTTACAATGACCAAATCATTCACAAACAATAAAGAAAAACCTTAATCCATAATCCCATACCGTTCATTTTTCCCATGTTCTCTTTCCGTAGCTGTCCATATGAATCTGCACATTTTATACACCAATAAATGATACATTGTGACTTTTTTCCTGCTTGTAAAAGTAATGCCTGCCCTAGCATTTGTTCAATGCTTAGAAGACTAGGTAGGATTCAAATATTATGGAAATACGGTTATGTACAGAGGGAATGTCTCCTGTAACTCTACACCCAATGGCCTCTGATACCTTTAAACCGATCAAGGCTTCTTATTTCTTGCCAAGTTGCAATGACTTGACTTTCTAGCCTCCATGTCCCTCCTCTCTTCCAGCTCTCACCTGGTGTTCACAGTTACTGCCCTGCTCCTACCACGGGCTCAGCAACACTGGAGCCTAGTTATGACCAGAAGCTCTAGACTTACTGTCTATTTATTATCACTTATTTAAACGCTGACAACTCTGGCTTCTCTTCACCTGCCTCACTTGAACGTTAATGAGGCTGAGTTTTGTGACCATCTTAAAAGCAAAGTACACTACAAACACCAGGTTTCCTTTGCTCTCTGCCCCATCATCATAGCTTGCCAAAAGAAAAGATTCATGTAGCTGCATTCCGACAGCCATCACTCCTGCTACTACGGCAGCAGACCAATACAGCACCTGCTCAATACAGCGATGGTGCTAACATGAACTGATAATGATAATTTTATTCCAGAGACCAAGGGCTGCAATTCTGATCAACAGCTGAATCGACAAGACAGGGACATGGGAAAAGTTTGTCCAAATTTCACATGGGTGGGCCCCGGCAACCAAGGTACAGGGCAGCCTCCTCTACAGCCCCAGAGGAGACTTATTCCTTGGATTACCTGCATGCCCAAGAGCAGAGTGTCTCCTCAGAAGATGTTATAAAACAGTTTCAAATATCTACGGTGCTCTACCCAAATCTAATCATTACCTTATCTCCTACCTAAACCTGGCAGCGCTGCAAAGAGTTAATGTTATGACAACCATCCTTTGACAAATAAAAACCAGAACGGATGTAGGAATTGGCCAAAAAGAGGAAGGGCATTCCACAAAGCAGGACAGGCCAGACTTAGCGAAACAAAATCGGCTTCATCTAAGGTTTTATCTATAGTCCCCCTTTCCAAATGGATGCATCACAGGCCCCTGGGCTGGGACATGAAGGCTCAACAGACACCCAGAGGGTGCTTTCTACTGTTACGCTCTCATTTTACAGATGGGAAAACTGAGATCCAAAGAAGTGAACTGACTTTCCCAAGGTCACACAGTAAATTTAAGTAGTGGACGACCCTGGCCCAGAAGGCAAGTCTTGGGAGTCCCTGGTTGTGGTCTTTTCGTCAAATCCCACCAGACCCTTTATTATGGAGAATCTGTCACTCTGCCTTTGACAAACTAACTATTTCAACTGAAAGAAACGCCATCAACACATATCAACATGCAGAATATGCACTAATAACAAATAAAATTAAAATGGGTAATCTGGGCTTATCTTCCTTACATTTATTTGTTGGTAGTACAACATTATTGAAAATAAATGAACATAAAACAGTTTTTAAACCTGGATGGAGGCTTCTTAAAAACATTCAAATCATTTTGAAGACATGCTGTTCCAATCAAGTCTAATTCTAAATAACAAATATGTTTTACAAGAGAATGCTTATTGAATAATAATGAAAACAGTTGAAGATAGTCTCATATAAAATAAACCTTTGAAGTTCTATTGCTGTACAAACAAAGGACTGTCCACATCCTCAGAGGGATTTTCTTGGGAAGCTGACATTTATGTCAAAGATGCTGACACGTAAGATATGTACGAAGCTCAATATCAGACTTGACACATAGTAAATAATGAACAAATGCTATTTTCCTTAACTTGGGATAGGAAAATAAGCATCACCCACATAAGTAGTAATATCTTCTTACAATACTTTACTAAAAGTCTATCCTGTGCCCCTGGAAAATTTAAGGGGTTATATCATCAGGGTACTGAATATTTTAAAAGCATAACTGAAGAAGGTATAGAGAGACAACATTCCATTTCTCTCAAAAGACAAATTTAGATATCCTGAAATGAGGGTAATTAACATAACACTGTTCTAGTACAATGGCAAGCCTTTCAGTATTAATTCCTGCTGTAACAGAAAAGAGAGGAAAAAAAAGAAAGAATCTGATGTTTGTTGTTGTTTCTCTGGTGGCAGAAAAAAAAAAGGTCATCAAAAAGTTGAAACATGACATAAAAAGAGTTAAGTTTTAAAATATTTTATCTTTGTATACGTGGATTCTTGCACTATTTAGTAGACTTTTCCTAAATGGTTCTGTAGTCAGTATTCTTATTACTCCAGTTAACTGTAAAAAGCCAGTCTTTCACACTTTAGCTTGAGTTTTTCCACTACCACTTTATAAAAGTTTCAGAAAAGGGGACCATGCTGGCTCCCTGCAGATGAATTACTTAGTTAAAAGTATCCTTTTGAAGACAGAATGGAAAAAGTAAACACCTTCCCTAGAAAAGGATCTCAACTTTAGAGTTCTTTCTCAAAGGCCCTGAGCAAATATCTAGACCAAGCCCAGCCTAGGAAGACCCTGAGTGATTTTTCGAGGTTATATAGTAAGCCGATGACCAAAGGACAGCTATAGAAACCTTGCATCTGTTTTCCCCAGGTGTTCTGACTACCGGACCATTGTACTCTACTGCCACCTGTGTTCTCTCAGCATTTCCCCCAGCGTGGACGTTCCTCATTCTCCTGACAAATGTCATCCTTTCAAAACAGTTCCATTTCTAGGACTGTGCAAGTTACAATAAACAACTGTTGAACAAATAACTGCTTTCAAGTTACAAACTGAAAACACAACAAAGCGGCTTCATAAAGAAATCCCCCTTCCTGAAAGGCCATCTACCCGAATTCAGATATTCTTAATTATCATGGCCATTTAAGGACAAGATTTGAAGTATAAATCCATGACAAGAAAAATAAACCAAAGACTTAAGAGAACCAAATCCAGAATAACGGATCAGGATGCCACTGCTTGCTTTTTAAATCAGTGAAATATTAAAACAAATGACAAACCAATGCCAACCTCACAAAGTTTCTTCATTTCTTGGAATTCAAACACCACTGCTGGCATCATTTTATGATAATCCTTTAGGTATTTTACCTAAGTCATCAGGCGCAATGTAAAGCCAGTGACTGAGGGACTTCTAAAAAACCTGCGCCCAATCTTGTCTGAGCTTCCGACACTGACCTTATTCTCCTCTCAGTGTTGGTCCTCCCCAACCACTCCATCCATCCAAAACCGTCTGGGACAGTCATGGCTCTAAACAGCGCTGAACTTGACTACAAAACGGCCACAACTCTAAATCTGGTTTCTTTAATGTATGATTTTTTAAATCCAGGTCCCACGGTCCTTCGGCCCTTGGCCCCTGACCCCTCAGTTCTAGACCTCTCCGCCGACATCAAGACCACCTTTCATTGTTTCTATGGGACTCCGCACCCCTCCCTCCGTCCAGCAATCTTTTTCATCGCACAAATGTCATTTCTAGCGTTCAACCCTCCATTCCGCCCGGCGGGCAGCAAAGGGGATTTCAGGACCAGCTTCCCTGATTCGGTCCCCTTCGCACAGCCATTTTCTAGTTAAAACGCTCCCTGCCTCCGAGGGGGAAATGAACTTTTCCCCCTTTGAATCCCCTATAAGCCAGCTCGGTCTTCAACTCCCCGGCAGGAGCGCGCTGCCGCACGGGGAGAGCCCAGCCGCACAGAGGAGGCCGGTGCCAGGGCAAGGGGGTGTGCGCTCTTCCCCGCCGGCGCCCACCCTCACTTTTCCCCTCCGCAGCCCCCGCCTGGCGCACCCCCTCCAACCCTGTCTCCCCCGCCCCAGGCCCTGCAAAGCCCCGGCTGCCGATGGAAAGAGGGCGCCGAGAAGCCAGAGGGATGGAGTCAAGGAGTGAGCCCGCGGGCGCCGTGCCACCCAGCCCTGCGGCGCGGGCGCAGGGCGCACGGGACTCCGCAGCAGACGCCCGCTGCAGATGCGGTGGCAGCTGCTGCAGCTGTGGCTGCGGCTGGGCGAGCGGCAGTGGCCGCGTAGCCCTCGGGGCCGGGAGGAGAGGAGCAGCCGCCCCGGCTACGCGCAGCCACTCGCCGCAAGCTGCTGCCGCTGCCCAGGTCTCTCACCAGTACTCCCGGGCCGCCCCCGGGGTCGAGAGCAAAAGCAAGGAAGAAAGCGAGGCTCACCGGCGGTGCGCGCGGCGCTCGCCTCGGCTCCGGCGCCCGGCAGCTCTGCTCCAGTCTCGCCCTGCCGGGAGCGCCAGGATCAGCTGCGGGTACAGCGCACGAGCTTCCTACTTGAGACCAGGACTGGCTTTGGCCACTGAGCATGCCCAGTTCCGCTCCATGAGTCCCGCGCAGAGAGCGGCGCCGGCGAGATTCCACTTCTCCGGGCTTTGGCGGCGGCTGCGCGGAGAGGCTGGAGGGGCCCGACCGGGCGGGGGCGGATCCCGAGAAAGGCGGGGCCGGGGGCGGGGGCCTGGAAGGAGGGGGCGGGCCGCGCTCCTAGAGCGACCCCTGCAGGCAGAGGCTTTGGGGCCTCTCGAACTCGCGCTCCCCTTATCATCTGAGAAGATAGCAGGGAGGCAATGCGGGCCAGAGTGTCGAGACCCAAAGCGATGCATCCCGGTATGATAACCCCTCCATGAGGCTCGGCGTCTGTCTGCACCAAAAGGTAACCTTATCCCTGGCTAGTCTTTTCTCCCACATGTCTGCATTCCCTTATAACAGGAAAATGTCCTCAGATGTGAGCTGCCCACACCCATCCAGCTGCAACTTGTAGGGGAGATCTTCTCCTTCCTTTTGTCTCCTTATCTAGAACCCCAGGCATATGACACACACACACACACACACACACACACACACACACACCATTTCTTGATGTGAAAATCACAGCAAGATCGCCTCAAGGAAGAAACACACCTGCAGGAGGGGGAAAACATAATTTCCTTTTCACCTCCAGGAATATTAACTAAATTTTAACAAATTTAAACAGACAAGCAAGGTCCTGATAAGAATGGACACTCAATAGGTAGTAATCAGTGCTCTGCCCCAGACACTGTGAATAACGTCCCCAAAGCATCATTGGGGTTGCTCTTCACCGATGCGGTGGTCAAAGTTGAGCCTGCGTCAGAATCGCCTGGAGGGTTTTTGGAAACAGATTGCTGGACAGAGTCTCTGAATGGGTAGGTCTGTGATGCGGCCCAAGCATCTGCACATCTAACAACTTTCCGGGTGCTGCTGGTGCTGCTGGTCTGAGGACCACACTTGGAGAACCACTGCTCTACACACAGCCTTACCTACCATCTCCTTCAGGAGGATTGTGCTAAAAGTAATTTAATAGTAACTACAAAGTAATGGCTCCTCCTCACTCATCCTCTTCCCCAAACCTCCAAAATGCACTCCTTCCTCAAACAGCAAACTCACACCCCACCGGTCCTTATTCTTCATGAGAGGACTCGATGCAGTTGGGGCCAGCATGACGTTTTTCCTTCGACATCATGAATTTATTGAGGACGCACAAGATCTTATGGTTAGCCTGGGGATAGCAGTGAATTTAAAAAAAAAGCCTAGACCCCTGCTTTCATAGAGCTTAGTCCAGCGAGGTGGTCAGAAATCCATTAAATAATCACTCAAAAATGTCATTTCAAACATGAAGAGTGTTAGGAGGGAAATCTACTAGGTGTGTATAGGTGTATAATGGAACCCTGACGCACACTCTAGTGGGGTTGGAAGGAATGAGTGGTAGGGGAAAGCTGCCTTATCGAAGAGGGGTTTCTGGCATTTGCACCCCCAAACCTCTGCCACGAACAATTTCCCTCAGACCAATCTGGAGGCCAACAATCACGTCACTTCTTCCGCAACGCAAAAACAATATTGCCACTGAGAAATCCCTATAAATCCATGAAAGTGCCCATCCTTGGGACTGAGTCTCTGCACCCCAAGATCCGCCTATGGAGTTCGTGCACCACGGATAGTTGGGGGCCGCAGTTTAACCTACTTTGGGAAAATGCAGACTCTTAACTGTAACGCCTTTTAGTTCTAGCCTATGTCCTTCAGGCCTAGAGAGGCGAGGAAATTAGCCCAAGACCAGCCATCCCGTCAGCAGCAGAGACGGGACCCGCCACCAGCCTTCCAGGCAGGTCCTCTTTCCGCAGGTACTCTATTCCCTCGGACTCCACAGCTCCCCAGGTGTCCGGCCCCGCCATCCCCACTCTCGGGGGTCCGGGGCGGTAAACGTCGCCCGCCCCTCCAGGCTTGATCTCCTCGGGACCGGGAGGAAAACCCGCAGTGGAGTCCTCGGCGGCGGGGCGGGGCGGGGCGACGCGCGCAGGCGCAGTGGCCGCCAGGTTGGGCAGAGGAGGCGCCGAGCTCCACACCTGATGCAATCAGCCTTCCGGAAACGGGCCCGGCGGCCGCGCTCACGCAGGAAACGCTCCTGCGCCCTCTCCCGGCCGCTGCGCCAGCCGCCTGCCTAGCGAGCCTTCTCGCTGCTCGACTTCGCCCCGGGCGGAGGGCGACGTTCGGCGACCCACAGGGGACCCGCAGGAGGAGTTGGGAAGTCACCGCCAGAAAAAGCAAAATCCCTGTCTGCCCCTAATAGTGACGTGGAAACGGCCACAGAATGTTCCGTGGCTGCAGGAGGAAATTCCCTTAATGATGTATTATTTCCAGAGAGGATGGGGTTGGGGGGAGCTTTTAACCTTCCTTGCTTGCTTGCTTCCTTCTTCCGCCTCCCGACACACATTTTCTTTCTCCCTCACGGAAAGGAACGTTTACCGTCATAGCCGTTTTCAGGCAGTATGGAGAGGACTCCTGGGCCCCCTCCCCCTCCCCCTCCCCCTCCCCCCGCGCTGCTACATAAGTAACAGCACGTTAGCTCTGCTGCCTAGAGCCTCCCACCACGCATTTTACAAATAAGTCATTGGTTTCTCTGTACCTCATCATTTCGGTTTACAAAGAAAATCATTTTTCGTTTCACCACCTCATGCAATTTTGATATCTATTGTGTTTTTTTTTTCCCGTCATGCCGACTCACCCATGAATTGTTTTCCAAGGAAATGAAATATTCCAAGAGCATGTTTATAAAAGCATGGAAGTAAAAATTACCTGTGTACGTCCTTTGAGACCAAAGGGGGAAAGAAAAGGCAGATTCAAGGGATTTTAGTTGGAAGGATACTTCGGAGATCATTCTAGAATCAAGTCTGGATCAACTCTTAGATGCTGCAGAGGACCTGTGGCCCAAAGAGGTGAATGGCTTTTCCTTAACAGACAACTCAGCAGAAGTGGCACTTGAACACAGATTTCTTGACATCCCAATCTAATGAAAAGATACATTTGTTATTTGCATAAACACTATACAAAGTGCAAGACTACATCACAATGCTTTCAGTCCAAAGGTTACCAAGTACAAAATCGATGGCAACAAAAGAGATCCTATTACTTGTTCCTACTTCCGAAGTCATTAGTCTTTAAAGAGTACTTGAGTTATCCAACCACTATACAACCTATACAACTACTTCTAAGATAATCAGAGACTAGGCATTAAATATCTTAATTACAGCGGTACGACATTCTTCAGAACTTCCAGACATCAAGAAATCTTTTGAGTCAACATTTAGAGCTTCTAGTATTTTTGCATGATCATGTGGTGTATGAACTGAGGTTAAACTAAGGGAATTTTAATGATCACAACAAAATATCAGGGTTAAGATTTTCCACTGTACCGATTTAAAGTACTTTATCAAAACAGAAATCAAAGTGAAATACAAAAATAACTGCAAACAAGAATTTTCAGAACCCTACCCACCTTTTTATCTTGATGAATGTGTATTTCTTTTTTGGAATGTTCTGACATTTAGAGATCTGGGAGAATACCTTCACTTATGCAAAAACAGAGTCAAGTAAATGTCAAAACACAGAGGTGCAAAGTGCAAACATCACAATAAGGTACTATTTACAGAATAGCCAGCCTTTAGTGGGTGCTAAGCCAGTACCAGATACTGGCTAAGCGTTTTACATAGGTTATTTAACTTAATCTTCACAATTACTCTGTGAGTTAGATACTATTGTTATCCCTATGTTACAGGTAGTAAAAGTGAAGTTTGAGAATGTGAAGTAATTTAACTCAAGGCACAACAAACCGGTTCAGTGGCAGAACTTGGATTTGAACCCAGGTGTTTGCCTGGAGCTTGAGCTCTTAAGTAACACTCTGTACAGAAAAATGCAAATACTGAGAAAATGACTGTGATTTTTGTCTCATATAAGAAAGGTAGTGGGGGGAATTCCCTGGCAGTCCAGTGGTTAGGACTCCGCGCTTTAACTGCCAAGGGTGTGGGTTCAATCCCTGGTTGGGGAACTTAGATCCCACAAGCTGCACGGTGCGGCACTAAGAAGGAAAGGAAGGGGAAGGGAAGGGAAAAGAAAAGAAAGGAGTGGAGTATTGTACTTACTCTCCTTCCAAAAATAAGACTTGGTAAAATTAATTTGTTGTCTGCAGTAGGAAAGAACCCCTTCCTAATTAATGATTTACAGTCCCCAAACTTAGGACCAATCTTACCCACAGATATAAGGCGGATGATCAGATACCTAGTGATTTTTGGGGTTACCAACAAGGCCTCTCCTCTGATGGACTGTCTCCATGTCTGGCTGGTTTCTCTAGTTCTAAACGGTCCAATGTGATAGTCACTAGCCACATATGGTTTTTTAACTTATATTCATTATAATTAGAATTAAAATTTCAGTTCCTCAGTCATATTAGCCCCATTTCAAGTGTTCAATAGTCGTGTGGGCTAATGGCTACAATATTGGACAGCGCAAGTATAAAATACTTCCATCACTGCAGAAAATTTTATTGGACGGTGCTGCTCTAGTCCTTTATCCCAATAGTGTAAGACTTTAATCTCTCCTCATTCTTAATCATTTCCTCCTCTGAAAGGAACCATGTTTTTATCTCTATCTAGCTTTCCTCTGAGCTTTAGTCCTATTTTTCCAAACTAAAATTGTTGTCAGAGTGTAGAATACCATCATGGAAAGATACCGGCTTTGGAGTAAAACTTTATTTCACATTCCAGCTCTTTTATTTATCATCTGTGTGATCTTGGCAAGTTACTCAACCTCATTGAACCTTGATTTTCTTATCTACAAAATGGGCATCTTAATCTTTTCATCATCGGTTTGTTTAGGGTTAAATGAAATAACACATATAAATCTTCTGGTAGGCCTCACAGAGATTTCCTTCCTTCCATTCCTATTTCAGTTAATGATATCACCAATTACTCAGGTTTCCAAACTAGAAATCTCAGTCATCTTCAATTCTTCCTTCCTCCTTAACCACCCGCATCAAATTAGTCACCAAGCCCTGTTGCTTCTGCCTCAGGGATGTTTCTCAAATCTGGGCCTTCTTCTCTGTCCCACTCCCACTGTCCTCATTGGCTTTTCATGCACTGTTTCAGTATCCTGCTGACTGACCTTAGGGACACTCATCACTCCCAGTCCAAGCACTTCCTCTGTGCTGCTGCCAGAGTGATCCTTCTAAAAAACGACGCTGATGATGTCACTCCCTTTCCTTAAGACTACTGATGACTTCCAGTTGCTTAAGGATAAAAACTACTAAACCTAAGGACTCACATGACCGTCCCGCCCCCATTCCATTTCCAACCTATATTTGGACTCCTCTATTACCAACTTCCCTTTCGGCCACCCGTTCCCCACCTCCACGCCCCCAGTACACCCCCTGCACTGACAACCAATGCTCCATGAGGCATTCCTGGAATAGGTAATGGCCTTTCTTGTCTCTGCCCTTGCACACACCCTTCTCAAGCTGAACTGACCCTTTTATGTATTCTGTACCTGGCAAAATCCTACTTATTCTTTCTTATTATCTCTAGTACAAAATCTTAGTCAACTCTCCTACGAAAAAGTGATGACCAGCTCATCCGTGACAGACGCTGTGTTCGGGCTACCCAGGTTTAAATCCTAGCTACACCACCATGCCACTGGTGGCATCACAGTCTCCCTATTCAAGTTCACAGGTGGAAATATCTAAGGTCACACGCCCATGCCTCAGCAGCCAGAAGGCAGAGAGAGGGAACGTTTGCCTCCCTTCAGATTCCCTATTGGGAGGTAGGACCTCCCACAACCCAAAGTCATACAATAGGGGATTCACCAAAAATGGAAAGAGGGCCTTATCCCCTCCCCAACTCTCCCACCCCCTGATGTGTTACCCATGCTTGATCACTCACTGGCAAACATCATGTACTTCCATGCTTTTGTGCCTTTGCTTATGCTATTTACTTTAGACTCCCTGCTTTATCCATTCACCTTGTGCACTTTTCAAAATCATACTTCTTCTTTAAAGACCAAGATTCCTCCTTGAATGTACTACACATGTTATGAAACTAAGCAGGACACTGCAGGGCCCTCCCAGGTACAAAAGCCCCTCTGAGTCACCTGTTTCTTGTTTATAGAAAAAAGCTTTAGTCTCCTAGGCCTTCCCTGAGTTCCAAAGAATAGGCATAAGCAGTTACTAATTAGAGAATTGAGAGAGTGCAGAAACAAAGTAAAAGTAGTTAAACAAGAAATATAATGACAATAATTCAGCAAGAAAACAGAGTCCTACTTCCTCCTTAAGGGATATACATAACACTCTGACACTCTTTACGTTGTTCTACAGGAACTAAGGCCCCCGTCCCCAACCCACCCAGGTGGAGACTGGTGACTATAAGCATGTAGGTAGACCCCAGACTGGTTGGAACCCAGCAGGTTGATGATTAAGATTCCTGAAACTTCACCCTGTTATTTCACCAACCAGATAGAAAAAAACTCACACACCCTGCAGCCCTCACCCCAGTTCTTGCCTTTAAGAACCCCTCACTGAAAGCCACTGGGGATTTCGGGGCCTTTGAGCATGAGCCACTCACACTTCTTGCTGGGCACCCTACAAATAAATGGTGTACTTTCCTTTAACACAACCGGGTGTCAGTAAGTTGGCTTTGCTGTGCAGTGGGTGAGTGGACCCAAGTTCGGTTCAGTAACAGTTAGTTGCTCATTTCTTGATTCCAGAGCCTGACATCTGTTTTTGTAGCACCCCCTGCATACAGTTAGATGTTGTATGATTCTTTGTTGCTATACTGTGAACTCCTATTTCTGGCCTTATCACACAGAAGACACTTGATAAATATCTGTTCAATGAATGAAGAAAAGAGAAAATGAAAATTAGCTTTGATTAAGGTACTGTACTAAGCACTTTACAATTTTAACTCCGTTTATTCTCAATTTATAACTCAATTCTTCTTAGGCTGTATCACCATTTTATAAGGGGAAACAGGCACGGAGGTGTTAAGTTACTTTTCCAAGGTCACACAGCTATTAAAAGACAGAGGCAGAATTTGAGCAAGGCGGTCTTGTCCCAGAGCTTAGGCTCTTACCTAATGAGATGTTATGACTCTGTGAAAGGTAGTATATGGTCCTTTTTCTAGGGAATTCCACCACAAGTTTTGTTTTAAAGCCCTGACAGCTTCCTGGTAAGAGGAGAAAGCTAATTAAATTTCTCTGTAAATTTTCACTATTAAAAATATATTTAGTAAATTTTATAAACACTTATTCCATGGTTCTTGAACAATGATAATGCATGGACTTTATACAGGAATTGACAGAAACTCAATTTATTAGCACATAAGCACACAATAAAATTCATCACATTCTTTGTGTCTGCCTTTCCCCCAGGTTACCAAGAGTTGTTACTGCAGACTGTGGCATTTATTGAACTGACCCTGGCTACAAAGAATTTATGTTCTTATGCTCAGGGCAATCTCCGTCACTGGCCATATGATATTCTCTCACCCCTTCTAAAATCCTTGTTTTGCTTATCTTCAGACAGTAGAAATTTTAGTCCAGAGTACCAATGTACCTGATATCTCACTATTAATCATCTGCACAGATAAGGGCAAGAATTTAAATCTTGTAAATGGAGGAAACCCATCACCTTCATGTTCAAAGGGTAAAACAAATAATACCATCCAATCTGGAAAAATACTGAATTTTAAATTTATATAAACATAATTAAATAGAAAGGGGGAAATCTGAAATAAAGTTGAAAGACAAAAGAGGTTATAAAAGAACCAGAAATCATTAACAAGAGAAAAATGCTTCAGTCATAACAGAGATAGATAGACAGGAACTATATTGCTACTTTGCAAAGGAATTGATAGTCTTCTGGATCAAGCAAAAAATTTGTCTTCTCCTTTCTCTACTTGTTCCTGCCAGTACCTTCCACTTTTAAGCACCCCATTGCCTTGTCTACAAAAAGAATGTAAGTGAAGGAAGAAAGGAAGGAAAGGAGGGAGGGAGGGAAGGAGGGAAGGAGGGAGGAGGGGAGAGTGTCAGAGAGAGACAGACAGGACAAAAAGGGAAAATGGAGAAAAAGACCTAACGATCTCTTTGATGTAAAAGATTTTTTATTATAAGTAAACATATGTAATTAATTTAAATGAAGCCTAGCTTCTTACAAATATCTGAGAGTATAAAAACAGAATTTGGGAGAAGAGGAATTACTACAGGAAAAAGAAGTGTAATTAAAAGCAATAGCACAGAATTAATAACTAACATGGAGGTTAGATATTAGAAAAAAACAAGATTCTTGGGAAGGTCAATTATATAAAAGGAAAGACTTCAGAGGGATATAACAAGTGCTCCATCCCTTGAGACATTTAAAAATTAACCTGGACAAAGAATTAGAATATATTTTGTAGAAAGCAATCCTTTCTGACAAGCTGGTAGATTAGCTCTAATTGATTTTTCCACCTCTAATTTCTTTGAATCTCTGAAATGCTGTTCTTAGAAGACAAATGAGTTTTCTTTGAGGATGAATTTTCTGTCTTTATTTTAATGAAATGAGTTATGATTTCTCGTGAAAATAGTTTTCAAGACAATGACTTTGCAAGTAATAATTGTTCTTTAGATTATAGAAGTTAAAAATCAAAGTTACAGACACCTGAAACTAACATAATATTGTATGTCAGCTATACTTCAATTAAAAAGGGAAAAAAAATCAGTCACAACATTAGTAAACATGATAAAATACAATATATTTTCTTCCACTGTGCACTAGCAATAATCTTGAAATAAAATGCCCAAGATGTGGGGGAGGGATAAATTAGAAATTTGGAGTTAACAGATACACACTACTATATACTGTGCTGTACACCTGAAACATTGTAAATCAACTATAGTTCAACAACAACAAAAAAAGTTCCCAAGAAGTGGAGGAATAGGATAGAGTCCAAAAACTGGAAAGGTGGAGCAGGCAGATATTCTACCATTTTTTACTTTTTTGTTCTAGCTTCATATCCTGTCTAGAAGGTTATCACTGAGAGAAAAACATTTAGTTTCATTGAAATTACATCAAATTTTGTATTATTATTTATTTATTTTTGGCTGCATTGGGTCTTCATTGCTGCATGCGGGCTTTCTCTAGTTGTGGCGAGCGGGGGCTACTCTTCGTTGCTGTGTGCGGGCATCTCATTGTGGTGGCTTCTCTTGTTGCAGAGCACGGGCTCTAGGTGCGCGGGCTTCAGTAGTTGTGGTGCATGGGCTCAGTAGTTGTGGCTCGCGGGCTCTATAGTGCAGGCTCAGTAGTTGTGGTGCACGGGCTTAGTTGCTCCACGGCATTTGGGATCTTCCTGGAACAGGGCTTGAACCCGTGCCCCCTGCATTGGCAGGCGAATTCTCAACCACTGTGCCACCAGGGAAGTCCCCAAATTTTGTATTATTGAATCATATAATAGTTTTGAGGAGATGGAGACAATATCATCATGTACATGTTATTTATTGTAAGAAAAGAACTAAATTAGAAATGTACCTTTGTTATATATCTTGATATCTGCTAGGGTAAGCCTCTCTTCTTTCTTCTGCTTTATCAAATCTGCCATAACCCGTCATTCACAATATATCTTCCTTATAAAATTTATAGTAAATATATCATTTTGATGAAATATGTTTAGAATTTTGATTAGTATTATATTTCATATAGATTAATCTGAGGAGAACTGACATTTTTGCTCTGTTGAATAATCTCATACATAAATGTATAACATTTTTCCATTTATTTAAGCTTCCTTATTTTAACAAACAGTCTCTACATCTACTAAACTCTAAGCCCAGGAAAACTCATGCAATTTTTCAAGTTTGAGAATGATATTAGTAAGATGACTTGACATTTTATATTGTCTTAAATCTGATGCTACTTTGGCTGAGACAAAACTCCTGCATGGAAGTCTATTGTTCTCACTTTATTTTTCCTGGATTTGATCTTGAAAAAAGTCAGTGAGATGCAGAAAATCAGTCAAGCACATTGCCTTTGTCAAAGTGACTTGTGTTTATATAAATCCAGTGTGGTTAGGATTATTAACCTCAATTCCAATGAGGTTTAAGATGACAGTGCCTCATTTATATTAATCTCCTAAGATTTGCAAGGGAAGTCACAAAGAAAAAATAAACAGATTTCTTTCTTTTAACCAGTGTTTTACACTGCTTACATTTAATAGTCCCTAGAGTAACCACTAAAAGAAAAAGAGACATAGCTAAAAATACAATACATAAAGTAAGAGAGAATACTGAAAGTATTTAAATAATCCAAAAGAATATAGGAAAGGAAGAAGGGAAGAACAAAACATAGGAAACAAGCAAAAAAAATAATAAAATTGTGGACCTGTCTAGCCATATTAATAATTATATTAAATGTAAGTGGTCTAAACACTCTAATTAAAAGACGATGATTCTCAAATTGGCTATAGAAATAGATGACCCAATTATATGCTATCTACAAGAAAGCCAATTTAAATATAATTATATAGGTAAATTAAAATATTGGGGAAAATATATGATGAAAACACTAATCAAATGTTATTATTTTTCTAAAGCTGCCATAACAAAATACCACAGACTGGGTGGCTTAAACATCAGAAATTTATTTTCCTCACAGTTCTGGAGACTGGAAGTTCAAGATCAAGTTGCCAGCAGGGTTGGTTTCTCCTGAGGCCTCTCTCCTTGGCTTACAGATCGCTTCCTTCTCTCTTTTGTCCTCACATGACCTTTCCTCTGTGCAAGTATCGGCTTAGTGTCTCTTCCTCTTCTTATAAGAACACCAGTCATGTTAGATTGGAGCCCAACCATATGACTCTATTTAACTTTAATTACCTCTTTAAAGACCCTATCTCCAAAATATAGTCACATTTTGAGGTACTTGGGGGTTAGTGCTTCAATATATAAATTTGGGGAGTAGGGGCACAATTCAGTCTATGACATCAGAAGAAGCAGGAATAGTTACATTTATATAAAATAAAGTAACTTCAGAACAAGAAAAATTACCAGGGTTAAAGACAGACATTATAAAATGAGATATGGATTGATTTGTCAGTAACACAACAATCTTGATGTGTATGCACCTAAAAATCCAAGGCCAAAAATACACAAAGCAAAAACTGATAGAAGTGAAAAGAGAAAGAGACAAATATACAATTATACACGGAGTCTTCAACACTCCTCTCTCAGTAGTGAGTAAAACAAGTAGACAAAAAATCAGAAAGGATATAAAAGATCTGGAAATTAACACAACATTGTAAATAGACTATACTTCTATTTTAAAAAAGATTTGAATACTCTAGCCACCAACTTGGCTTAATTGAAATTTATAGAATAATCTGGCCAACAACAGCAAGATACACAAAGGTTTCAAGTACACATGAAAAACTGAAATCATCCTAAGCTTTTTCTCTGATCATAACAGAATTAAACTAGAAATTGCTAATAGACTATCTGGGAAATCCCCAAATATTTGAAAATTAAACAATGCACTCCTAAGTAATCCATTAGTCAAAGGAGAAACAACAGGAAAAATTAGAAAATAGTTTGAATGCAAATACAAAATATCAAAATTTGTGGGATGCTGCTAAGTCTTTAGAGGAATATTTATAGCATTAAATACTTTTTTTAAAAGGAAAATACTCAAACCAATAATCTAAGCTTTCATGCTAAAACAAAACAAAACAAATGACAACAACAAAAAACAACAAATTAAGCCCAAGGTAACTAGGAGATAGGAAATAACAGTATTAATAAAATAGAAATTGAAAAAATAGTAGAAAATATCAATGAAAATAAATGCTGGTTCCTTGAAATAAATCAATAACATTGGTAAGCCTCTAGTTAGACTGATCAAAGAAAAATAAAATTTATAAATTACCAATATCAAGTTAATAAAAGAATATTAACAACTTTATGCTAATAAATTTGATGTCCTGAGTGAAATGGACAAGTTCCTTAAAAGACAAAAATTGCCAAAACTGACCCAAGAAGAAAAAGAAAACTTGAAAAGCCCTATATACATTAAAGAAATTGAAAACTTCAAGCCACTGGTGAATTTTATGAAACTTTTAAAGAAGAAATAGTAAAATTTCTAAATAAACTTTTTCATAAAATAGAAAAGGAGGAAAAACTTCCTAACTCATTTTATGAAGCCAGAATCATTCTGATACCAAACCAGATAAACACAGACAAGAAAAGAGAACTGCAGAGAATGTAGGTATAAAATCTCTTAACAAAATTATAGCAAATTGCATCCAGCTGCACATACACATGTTGTTGTACCTGTGTGTGTGTTTGTATGTGTTAAACATATTAAAGGAATTCAGATTAGAAAGAAGTAAAACTGTCTTTATTTGCAAATGACATGATGATTTATATAGCTAATCCAATTGAATCTATAATGAAGCTACTAGAACCAAAAAGGAAATGTAAAAGAGTCACAGGATACAAGGCCAATGCTCACACACACAAAAACTGAATTTCTATTTACAAGCAATGAGCAACTGAAATTTTTAAAAAATTATGGTAGCATCAAAAAACTTGTATTTCTATTTACCGGTGATGATCGAAAGTTTTAAAAACATTTATAATAGCATACAAAATCAGGAATAAAAATGATGAGAGATGTGTAAAAGCTATATGCCTAAAACTACAAAATACTGCAAAGAAAAGTTAAAGAAAACCTTATAATTAAATGAAGAGATATACCATATTTGTGGATTGGAGGAATCAATTTGGTAAGGTGGCAATGGTCCCTATGTTGTTCTATAGATTCAATGCAATCCCAGCCGAAATCCAAGCATACTTATATAAAGAAATTGACAAGGGACTTCCCTAGTAGTCTAGTGGGTAAGACTTCACACTTCCATGCAGGGGGCCCAGGATTGATCCCTGGTCGGGGAACTAGATCCCGCATGCATGCCGCAACTAAGTTTGCATGCCGCAACTAAAGATCCCGCATACCGCAACTAAGACCCAGATCAGCCTAAATAAATTTTTTAAAAAAGAACAAGAAATTAACAAGCAAATATGAAATTTATATAGAAAAGTAAAGGACTTAAAACAATTTCTTTAAAAAGCCACTCCCACATTTTAAGTTTTTATTATAGCAGCACCCCATTTCCAGGTACCAATATCTGTTTTAGTTATGAATTGCTGTGTAACAAATTACCCCATGCAGCTGAAAATCACAAACATTTCTTGTCTCACCATTTCTGTGGGGAAAGCATCTGGGTGCGTCTTAGCTGGATTCTCTCATGAGATCGCAGTCAAGCTGTTAGCTGGGACTGCAGTCATCTGAAAGCTGGACTGGGGAAAATCTGCTTCCACACTTGCTCACGTGATTTTTGGCAGTCCTCAGTGTCTACCTGGATGTTGGCCAGAGACTTGAGTTCCTCCTCATGTGAGCAGCCTGAGTATCTTCATGACATGGGACATGGCCACTCGATTCCCCTAGAGCAAGTGATCCAAGAGAAAGGGGGGAGAGGGGGAGAGAGAGAGAGAGGCCAAGACAGACCAGGAGAGACCAAGACAGATGCCACTGTGTCTCTTAGGGTTTATTTTTCATTAAATAATATTAGAAGAATTCATGGGCTTCCCTGGTGGCGCAGCAGTGCTTGGGAGTTTGCCTGCCGGTGCGGGGGACACGGGTTCGAGCCCTGGTCCGGGGGGATCCCACGTGCTGCGGAGCAACTGGGCCCGTGGGCCACGACTGCTGAGCCTACGCTCTGGGGCCCGCGAGCCACAACTACTGAAGCCTGCGCGCCTGGAGCCCGTGCTCCGCAACAGGAGAGGCCACCGCAGTGAGAAGCCTGCGCACCGCAGGGAGGAGTGGCCCCCGCTCGCCGCAACTGGAGGAAGACCGCTTGCAGCAACGAAGACCCAACACAGCCAAAAATAAATAAATAAATAAATTTATTAAAAAAAAAAAAAAAGAAGAATTCATGCATTTTTACCAAATATCATATTTTTCAAGAAAGAAGAGGTTTTAACTTTTTTCCATGAGAAAACTGTAGGGCTTCATTTTAGACAAATGATAATAATAATATTCATAAAATAAAAATGAGCATTTACTATGTCCCACTCCACTGAACACAGAGGTTAAGACGATGCTCTTTGGCACAGACTGTCTGGTGTTGCCTTTCTGATCCACCACTTACTGGTTATGTGTCTCTGGGCAAGTTATTTAACTCTCTGTGCCTCAATTTCCTCATCTGTAAAATGAGGGTAATAATAATATTTACCTCATAAAGTTGTTATGAAAATTAAGTGGGTCACTAAGGTGCTGGCATCTAATAAGCATTTTGTCAGATTTAGCTAATATCCATATTAGGTAGTATTTACAAATATCACCTCATTTAATACTCAATATACCCTAGGAGGTAAGAACAATTATTATTTGACTACATAGGTAAGGCAGTTGAGCCTTGGAGATGTAGGTTAAGTAATTTACCTAAATGTACACAAATGAGTGGCAGAACTGAGTTCTATGCAATTCTCTGGCCAGAGGTTACTTAAAAAAATAAATAAAAAGTCCCAGATGTGGGGCTTCCCTGGTGGCGCAGTGGTTGAGAGTCTGCCTGCTAATGCAGGGGACACGGGTTCGAGCCCTGGTCTGGGAAGATCCCACATGCCGCGGAGCAACTAGGCCCGTGAGCCACAACTACTGAGCCTGCGCGTCTGGAGCCTGTGCTGCGCAACAAGAGAGGCCGCGATAGTGAGAGTCCCACGCAGCGCGATGAAGAGTGGCCCCCACTTGCCACAACTAGAGAAAGCCCTCGCACAGAAACGAAGACCCAACACAGCCAAAAATAAATAAAATAAATAAATTTTTTTTAAAAAGTCAAAAAAAAAAAATCCCAGATGTGGGTGGAAACAGATCAAAAGTGAAGGTAGAATCTAGATTAGAGAACTCATTAGCAACTGTAATTGTTCAGAAGTTATTGTAAAAGAATATTGAAATAGAAGAAATTTTAGAGTGCCGTCAAATCACCATATAGTTCTTACAGGAAAAGTGAACATAGAATATCAGATAGTAGATAACCTGGCAAGAATATAATGAAGCAGAGGAAAGACATTTGAGAACCTGCCACCCATCTCCAAAGTCTGACCAACTGACATTGCGGTCCCTTTTCTATGCTACTAAGTTGGAATGGTTCCAATAACCAGAATTGCTTTGCTTTTAGACACCCATCTGCCACTCAGGGTGTGGTAGACATTAGGCCTGTCCACAAATATTCCAGCTGTCCTCCTCCTGGGAATATGGTGGAACTACATTTCCCACCCTCCTTTTAAATCAAGTATCACCGTATGCCTTGCTTTGTCCAGTGAAACATGAGTGGAAATGATGTGTGTCAGTGCCAAGTGGAAACTTTAAGAACTAATATGCCTTTTGCTCATGTCCAGGTGATACCTCCTTCAGCCCGGATCCTTGAGGAACTATAGTGAGCAGAGCCTCCCTCTGACCTTCTTTGGACATGTAGTGTGAGCAGGTAGTAAACCACTGCTGTTTTAAGCCACTGGGACTTGAGGGGTTGTTGGTTACCCCAGGATAACCCATCTACTCTGGCATGATTATGCACTGTTTCAAAACCTTTTTAAGAATTGTAGTATCTACGAAACTTTAGTGCAGAAAACATTTTGTTGAACTCTATTACTAGTGTATAAGGTACCAAAAGTACCTACAGCTAGTATTTAGTTGCTTATAAACTGGCCTGTAGCATCCCTGGAACTGAAGTCATCCTCGGTCCTGAAGGAGAGAGCTCCTTAGCTTTTAAGGCTCTTCTGCACTGGGTCATTTGTCCTGCAACATAAACCATCAAAAGTCAGCAGAGCTTACAGTAAAGAAAGCCAACACTAAACATTATATATGTTAGAGTGGTAAAGTTCCTGTTGGATTATAGTCATCAGAAAACAAACACACTGGCTCCTGTTTTCATCATTTAAAAAACAACAATATAGCACAGGGAACTATACTCAATATCTTGTAATAACCTGTAATGGAAAAGAATCTAAAAGAAAATATATAGATATAGATATAGGTATATAGACAGATATATAGATAGATAGATAGATATAGATATATCTATATATAGATATATCTGAATCACTTTGCTATATACCTGAAACTAATACTACACTGTAAATCAACTATATTTCAATAAAAAAAGACAAACTTTGTTAAACACCCACTCACCCCCAGGGTACAAGAATGTCAAAGTTGGGTAAGACCTGTCAACTCTATATCCATGTTGTAATGTAATCCTGGGATGACACAGTTGGTTACCTGAAAGTATCCATTTTTGTACTAATTTATAACCCTAGTAAAACAAGGTGGCCTGAAAACATCAACAACAACAAAATAGAAAACAACTAAACCTGACGGAGATTGGAGAGATGGCATCAAGCCAGGAGCACCAGGAGAGAAGTGTAGAACAGATTCCCCCTCAGAGCCCTCAGAACGAACCAGCCCTGCTGACATCTACCCTCCAGAACTGTGAAGGAATACACTTTTGTTGTTTTGAGCCATCCAGTTTGTGGTATTTCATTACGGCAGCCCTAAGAAACCAATACACCCATCCACTCCAAATAAAGACCTTTCAAAATAGATAAACAGCATACAGAAAAATCTTTATTAACATAAACTAATATCTCTAAACTTTAGAGACTGTCAAAGTTATCAAAGACGAAGTCTAAAACGTTCTTGCAAAATATTACCGTCTTTTTCTGAGGTGACACATTGATGACACACACTAAAAAAAAAACCACCCTAGGTTCAGAGTTATTTTACTTCCATTTTATTTCAGTATTGATTTTGCAACAATATGTAGAACGAACAGCAAATCTGATAAATGGATACCCAAATGTCATTTGCAGTAACAAGAGAGGCACAATAAATGTCTCACATTTTAGAGTACAATTTCCCTCAGGTATTAGCCTCACACAGTCTTCTATGTGTACTATATAATTAAAGCTGCTGCCAGGGGTTTAGGGGAGGGGGAAATAAGGAGTTATATTTTCAGAGTTTCATTTTTGCAAGATGAAAAGAGTTCTAGAGATGGACAGTGGTGATGGGTGCACAACAGTGTGAACATACTTAATGCCACTGAACTACACACTTAAAAACGGTTAAGAAGAAAAATTTCATGTTATGCGTATTGTACCACAATTAAAAAAAAATTTATGTAAGTACACTGAGAATAAAGAAATAATACTTTTTCACTGTATTCAAGAGTGTAGATCTATACCTCATACAATAATCTATATTTACAAAATAATTCCCACTTTTTCATTGGTGTTGCAGAGTAGAAAGACTTTTATTGAAGAGGACCACCGCCACATTAGTCAAGGTACTTTGAATTATAGGGCCAGAGCAGACTAGGGCAAAAGAGAGAATGCATTGGCACATATAACTAGAGAGTTTGGCTGTAGGCTGGTGATGACTGGGACCAGTGGATTCCGAGGATATCATCAGAACTGGGTCTTTCTCCAGCTCCATTCCTGCCTCCCTGCTTCTGTCTGGGCTGAATCACCCTCTGGTAGGGCCTCTCCCCATTATGGTGTCCAGCTGCTCCACACTGCACTCTCCTGGCCAGTAATCCCACCAGCTCTGGCCAAAGTCCTGGAATTGAGAGCCTGGCTTAAGGCTCCTGCCCATCTTGAAGCCAGAAACGTCAGGGAGTGAGGGAGTCCAGCCCCACCAAAGCAAATGGCTGGGAACTAGTGAGGGTGTCTTTCCCCTCCCCCTAAAAAGGATGTGTTGTTAATAAAAGGGGAATGAATGCTAAGTAGGCAAAAACAACACATGTCCACTACATGAACCAATTGAATGTCCTCTAAAAGTAATGTCAGATAATTACATTTGTTAAACATGTAGAAACAGCCTTTATACCCTCAAGCTACTAAATGTCTCCCTAGCTGGTTTTAATTATCCACAGATATGTCCAATTCTCTTAGACTGGAGTAAACACAGATAGAAATTAGGAGAGATTAACCCAAAAGGTAAAAAAAAGAAAAAAAATTAAAGTGGGTAAGTTCTTTTAACCAGGGTCTGTACATAAAGTAGCTAAAAAACTCTGTGATGAGCACAGTAGCTTCTATTCCCCAATCCTCACAACCGCTTCAATGAGAGAAAGATCTTTCCTAAAAGTCAGCCTGGGAAGGTATCTATGTCAAGCTGGTCCTCCTTCCCATCTTCCCTTTCACGGTCACTCTTCATCTTCTTTACAAAAGAAAGGCACGTCTCTGTCCCAACCTGATTCTAACTCTGGTGTATTTCCTCAGGTGTAAAACTAAGCAAAGGTACAGTTCAACATGCTGCCAGCATTGCTGAGGTCGTTAAAGACTATAAAAGCTGTGTTGGTGTACAAGTCCTGTGATTCTGATTCTTTGCAGTTAAAATTGAAGGAATGAATCATCAGCTAATAGATGACTGAACATAATTTTTATATGATTTTGGCATATAACTTAGATGAAGTGCAAAAATTGTAGTGGCATTGGTACAACAAAATTCCTTCCATTCCCATCTATTCTTTTCATGTGAACAAGGTTTCTCCAAGCTATATCTGTAACACCGAAAAACAGGAATGGAATTGATGTCAAGCCCTGTCTCAATAGTAGAGGAAAAAGTTTTACTATCATTACTATTAAACTTTCTAGCAATAGTAGTACCTTTATTCATCCAAAATACATAAATTAATTTTTTTAAATGCAGCCTCATTCATCTGAAATGCACTTCCGAAAACATTTTTACTTTTTATGTTTAATAATTATTCATTAAATTTGTAACATATGTATGGTACTTTAATTAATAATCTGCTCGTAGTAATAGTAACTCAAACTAGGAGATACTTTAAACTATTTACAGACTTAGGTCACAGGAAATAAAAATAAATTTTAATTTCTGTGTTGCAGAGAATTATGCTAGAATGATAAATGAAATACTGTTAGGGACAAGAATACATTACATTAGGATAAAATTTTCTGGGAGAAATGGAATGGAAATATGAAATAAAGAGCAAAAAGGGACAATATAAGATTTCCAACTATTAATGAACAGCTGGCTTAAAGTATATTAAAAATACATGATAGTGAGTATCAGATTGCTGTGATATTTAATTCTTTTGAATACATTTAAAAGAATAATACTTTACAAATATATCTAATGCACCAGAAATTATATTCTTTGCATTGCTTTAAACTTGAGAAAAAAAATTTTAGATGTCAATTTAAAAATATATGAGGGGGGTACTTATTTATACATGTAATAAATGTGTATAAATGTAGTCCATGCTAGCCAAAACTACTTGAAGAACACTGATCTAAAGGAAGAGACAAGATGTATACTCAAAAAGAAAGTAATACAATAAGGAAATATATGAGTCCTAAGGGACCCCACATAGAAGAAGATACAAATGCTTAGGAAACCATCATATATGTAGTGGTTTGAGAGAAGGTAACGTTCCCCGGGGTAGAGGCAGGCTGGCTGCCAAATCTGGATCAGAGTTTCAGCTTTTAGTCACAGAGACTTAGTTTGGTCAGAATACTTTATAGTTAATACTTCATATTCACAACACTGGCAGATTACTTAATTTATAGTAAGAACTGCAACTATCACGCCCAGTACAATGTGATAGAAACCAAATTATGTACAACCAGAAGGTCATCTGCTAGGTCTGGTGGAATCAGAAGAAGGGATGAGAGTGGTGTGACGTGAGAACTTAATGAACTGAGGTTCCGACAGCCTCTGCTTGTATCAGATGGCAGCAGGGGGACCCCTGCCACGGGCACTGGAGGACTCCAATTCAGGGGTCAGGCTGTAGGCATAGGCAGGGCTGGGAGGGATTCTGCCACCTTCTGGCTTCTGGGGCTTCCTGGTTTATGCTAGGCCACGCTTTCTCAGACTGATTTTATTAGAATACTAGGAACATATTAATCATAATCAAATTCCAATCCTCCCTCCTTCATTTGACCTGCTGACCACCTAAACTGAAGTTCTGGCAAACCCATTCCTCATTCACACATTTACAGACAATATCTGGCCTTCTTCTAACATAAGATGGATTATATCCATTATGTGTGGATTTTTTCTTGTTTAAATATCAGGTAAAATTTTATTTTGAAATCTTTGTGGGAATAGAGATGATGGGGCTCTCATTCCCAGGTATCATCTATAAAACATGTAATAAGTGCAATTATAAAATTAACATATGAGAAGAAGAAAATTGAGCATATGAATTTTGCAAAATAGGGCTAATTAAGACCACTCACACTGCCCTGTACTAATCACAGCCACTTTGAAGACAGTTGGCTAGGAAGGAAGCTTAATTAATTCAGCACACATTTATTGAGCTCCAACTCATGTGCTGAAGCATGCCAAGATGAGGGGGTAGTGTTACCAATCGCAAGTTTGTGTGTCCCACACACAGCGAGGCCAAACAAACTGAAACGGAGTTTGGAGCAGAGAAAGGATTATTGCAGGGCCGAGAAAGGAGAACGGGTGTTCAAAAACCCCTGACACCCTGAAGGGTTAAAGCAAAGCATTTTTAAAGGCAAGGTGAGGGAGGGGCATCCCAGGGTAGGTGATCACCTCCTGCACAATTCTCTGATTGGTTGATGGTGATCAATCCTTAGGCGCCAGAAGGTCTGGGGGCTAGGAGCTCAAGATCATCAAGCAGTTAATTTCTTCCATTTGGTGGTGGTTTTAGCATCTGAAAAACTCAGGAAATATGCATTAGATATTATTATCTAGGTACTTCAGAAAGGAGCTAAAGCAGAGGATATGGGGTAGAGGTCTGTCCCAGGAAGCCCCTATCGGGTCCTGCTCAGTTACAATAGGAAGAGAAGTAAGGCAGACTCTGCCATCAAGCCCTCACATGTAAGCAGATAATTCTCATACAGTGTGATAAATATACAATCAAGGAATAAAAGAGGGTTATAGGAGCACAGTGGAAGGGAGTGAGGGACGGGCTTCACAGAAGAGACATTTTGTCTTTGTCTTGAAGGAAGAGTAGAAATTTACTAGGAGGATACAACCAATATTGAGAGTATAATTGGTATCTGGAAACCTGCAAGGGCATTGCCTATTTTGACAATGGTAAAAGTTCAGTGTTCCTGGAACTTAGGGTTTGGTGGGGGAGGTGCAGAAAGTGAAGGAAGTTTGGATTCTACCAATCTGCAGTGGGAGGATGAATATGATTTCACATGGATCGGACCTCTGGGCAAGCAGGGAAGTAGCACTTTTTAGTAGAAGAAATCAAGTATAGGAGACCACAAGCCTAAGAGAGGGTACCCCAATAAGAAGTTACAAGTTCTTGCCTGGTTTCAGGATCAGATTGTTTTCAGACCTAGACTCATTGACTGAGTCAGGAATAAGAATCCTGCAGCACCATGGTGAGTATGCATGGTAATGATAACCTGGGTCCCTCTTAAAAGCGACCCATGGATATTTACTTACATAAATGTACACTGGGGAAAAGGTAATACCCAGACATTTCAAGGACTATTGGACACAGGCTCTGAATTGAATTGCTACCTTATCACAGCCCCTGTTAGAGTAATAAAAGGAGATCTGACCAAGGCCTGGCTTACAGTGGGTTCACTAGGTTTGCAAACTCACCCAGTGATCATTTCTCTGATTCTCAAATGTAAAATAGGAATTTACATAACTGGCTGCTGATGCAATCCCCTCATTGGGTCCTTGGCCTGTAGGCTAAGAGCTCTGAAACCATAATTCCTTGGCTAAAATAGTAAATCAAAAACAATATCATAGTCTGGGAGTGGGTGATGTTGGAGATTAGCACCACCCTTCAGGATCCAAAGAATGCAGAAGTGGTGGTCCCCCATAATATCTCCAATTCAGTGGTCCACCCCCTGCAAAAACCAAATGGATCCTGGAAGATGATTGTAGACCACAAGTAGTAGCTTTACCGTAGCTGCCTGTCAGATGTGGTATCTCTGCTAGAACAAATTATTATGGCCTCAGTTACATGGTGTGCAGTCATTGATTTGACAAATGTGTATTTTTCTATTCCAAACCAAAAAGAAGGGCAGAAACAGTTTGCATTCACATAGAATTGGCAACAATATACACTTATGGTTTAGCCCCAGGGCTATGCTTCTTTTCTCATCTTCCATCATAACACAGTGTGAAGAGGTCTAGACTTTCTGGACATCCCAGTAGACATCATGCTGACCCATTACAGTGACAATATTATGTTGATAAAGCCAGATGACCACGAGGTACTGGCACACTGAATGCTTTGGTGAGCCCTTGTCATGGTGCCATTCCCCAAGGAGACCAACCAGTCATGTGGTGGCAGCATGTTGACTACACTGAACTCCTTCCATCGTGAGAGTGCCAGCAGTTCATCTTCATAGAAACAGGCATGTACTATTGGTATGGCTTTGCCTTTCCTGCCGGCAAGGCTTCATCCAACACCACTACCTGAGGACTTACGGATTGTTTGATTCCTCCTGGCATGGGAACACAGCAGGCCAGGAGACCCACTTTATAGCAAAGGAAATGTGGGAGTGAGGTCAAGACTGAGGGATCCACTGATTGTGTCCCCAACCATACAAGCTGGAAGTTGCCGGCGTGATGGAGCATTCACACAGCCCAGCAAGACAGCGCAGTCAACAACTGAGAGGCACAAAGGCCGCTGCCTTGTCCCAGAGGAAGAACAGTTCTGCAGGGTGGTTCATGCTCCGCAGCTTTCCCCTGTGGATCAGGCCAAGTCAGACTTTACCTGAGACCACATCCCTGCCTGGCTCTTTCCCTTTATTTTGCTTCCTTCCCTCCTTTAAAGGCTTTTCCCGGAGAAATGCTTTTCCATCAACAAATCATGGTGCACTGAATTCCTCTTCTGGCTCTGCTTGTTTAGAACCCAACCTAAGACATCCGCCTCCCCCTGCAAAATGCCCCTGAGAGAGGCAGCAACAGGAAACGTGAAACCATGCTTGCTCAGGTCCTCAGAGCAGCCAAATTCCTGCTTTGGACAAAGGATCTGCCTTCATTAGTTCTTCCTAACTAAACGGATCCTGAGGGCTGGGAGTCGGTCTCTGGGTTTTTATACTCTGGGAACATGGAACCACATTCTAGGAGTTATTGGAAATCATAGGATAAACTCACATCCTCCTGGAGTGACAAATGTGTCAGAAAATTTGCGGTAAATATGTTACATTATGCACATGTATTATGAAGTAGGGTACAAGATGGGCAAAAATTTTAGATGAAATACACGATCTCAAAAGGCATGTCTCTCCTGAGGCAGGCAACTGAGGGTCCCCAGAGTTCAAGTTCCTTCTCTGTAAGAGGTGCTGAGGTGGGAAAGTTTGATGTGCGTCAGAGAGTTTGATGAGCAGAGCTGGTGATGGTTGCTTTGAACAAGAGAAGGAAACAGCCTTCAACCCTCGGACCAAGGTAAGAAAAGGAAAGAAACTGGAGTTCCACCAGACCGATTTATAATATGTTTCTATACTTTCCCTTTGTAATGTCTGGTATATTTGAGGGCTTATTTGCTAAGCACTTTACATGCATGAACTCACTTAATCCCAGCAACACTCTGGGAGGTGTGTACTGTGAAACGCCTCATCTTAACATGTGGGAAAAGCGAAGTTCAGGCAGGTGAAATAACCACCAAGGGAACTGGAAAATATGTGGGTATCCACATCTACCTCCACATTCTGTGTCTTCTCTACTCTTTGTGCTCAGAGAATATGGGACATATAAAAATAGAGAGACCCAGGAACTTGCTATCTCCAGAATTAAATGTCACTGAAGTCAAAAAGAGCTGAAATCCTGCCTGAATTAGAACATTTCATTTCCCACCTTTTACCCTAATGTTCATTTGATACTTTTGTTCCCTTGATTTCATATTTTTCAGCTGGATATTTTAAATTAAAAACTTTGACTTCTTTCTTTTACCATGCCGTATTTAGTTCTCTCTTATCACCTACATAAATTTTGCCCTGGATATAACCTCCTAGGCCTGGTATGCTACATGAAAACAAATAACAGATAAGTATGAAAATATTAGAGATAAAAACAAGCAGGCTTTACAAGTCTGTAAGTCATAAAGAATCTCTTTGTAAAGGTAACATTTTATTTCTTTATTAAAAATTTGCCAGGTTCAATGTATATTGTTCATCTGCCTGTAAAAAAAAAAGATTTAAATGCTGTTTCAGGGTCTCATAAATACAACCTCAAACCTATAACCTCGAATTTTTCATGAGAAAGGATGGAGGTTGACTTATCCCTCACTCATCAATATCATCATTTTAAAAATGCTTTAGTACTTTCTTCCTACTCTGCTGAGTTGCTGGGCATAAATCCAGGAATATGAGGCATATATAGCCAGACTCTAAAGATGATTTCTATCCCTTTCCGGCTTGCAGTTTTATAAGTCAGTCTCATGTATCAATTAACCTTCATATTGATATATTTCCCCAGAGTATTCTAGCTTGCATTTGTGATATGGGAGCTGCTGTCACAGTTTGTTGTATCTCCTTAAAAACTTTGCCCTGGTGGATATAGAACATTATTTTTCATAGGTAAGTTAGACAAGAGCTTCAGAAATTTTGTCAAAACATATGGTTTCTAACATTTAAGTTTACATGCACAGAGTACAATAGTTACACACAATTAAAATCAATTTTATTTTAATTTAATTTAATTTATTTTTGGCTGCATTGGGTCTTCGTTGCTGCTCATGGGCTTTTCTCTAGTTGTGGCGAGCGGGGCTACTCTTCGTTGCGGCGCGCGGGCTTCTCATTGCGGTGGCTTCTCTTGTTGTGGAGCACGGGCTCTAGGCGCACGGGCTTCATTAGTTGTGGCACGCGGGCTCAGTAGTTGTGGCTCACGGGCTCTAGAGCACAGGCTCAGTAGTTGTGGCACACAGGCTTAGTTGCTCTGCGGCATGTGGGATCTTCCTGGACCAGGGATCGAACCCGTGTCCCCCGCATTGGCAGGCAGATTTTTATCCACTACACCACCGGGGAAGTCCTTAATGTCAATTTTAAACAGATGATTTAAAACACTGTGAAGTACAGATGGCCAAAAGGCACATGAAAGGATGCTCAACAGCACCAATTATTAGAGAAATGCAAATCAAAACTACAACCAGGTATCACCTCACACCAGTCAGAACGGCCATCATCAAAAAGTCTACAACAATAAATGCTGGAGAGGGTGTGGAGGAAAGGGAACCCTCCTACACTGTTGGTGGGAATGTAAATTGGTGTAGCCACTATGCAGAACAGTAGGGAGGTTCCTTAAAGAACTAAAAATAGAGCTACTATACGATCCTGCAATCCCACTCCTGGGTAAACATCCAGAGAAAACCGTAATTCGAAAAGATACATGCACCCCCATATTCATTGCAGCACTATTTACAATAGCTAAGACATGGAAGCAACCTAAATGTCCATCGACAGATGAATGTATAAAGACGATGTGGTAGGGACTTCCCTGGCAGTCCAGTGGTTAAGACGCCGAGCTTCCAACGCAGAGGGCACGGTTCGACCCATGGTCGGGGAACTAAGATCCCACGTGCCACGCTAAGACCCCACATGCCCTCATGGCCAAAAAAATGATGTGTGTGTGTACACACACACACACACACACACACACACACACAATGGAATATACTCAGCCATAAAAAAGAATGAAATAATGCCATTTGCAGCAACATGGATTAACCTAGAAATTATCATACTAAGTGAAGTCAGAGAGAGAAAGACAAATATCATATGACATTGCTTATATGTAGAATCTAAAAGAAAAAAAAGACACAAATGAACTTATTTCCAAAACAGAAAGATACTCACAGACACAGAAAACAAACTTATGGTTACCAAAGGGGAAAGGGGGTAGGGGGAGGGATAAACTAGGAGGCTGGGATTAACATATACACACTACTATGTATAAAACAGATAACCAGCAAGGACCTACTGTACAGCACAGGGAACTATACTCAATATTATGTAATAACTATAAGGGAAAAGAATCTGAAAAATATATATATACATACACATATAACTGAATTGCTGTGCTATACACCTGAAAATTACACGATATTGTAAATCAATTATACTTCAATAAAAAATTTAAAAGAGGGGCTTCCCTGGTGGCGCAGTGGTTGAGAATCTGCCTGCCAATACAGGGGACACGGGTTCGAGCCCTGGTCTGGGAGGATCCCACATGCCGTGGAGCAACTGGGCCCGTGAGCCACAACTACTGAGCCTGCACGTCTGGAGCCTGTGCTCCGCAGCAAGAGAGGCCGCGATAGTGAGAGGCCCGAGCACCGCGATGAAGAGTGGCCCCTGCTTGCCGCAACTAGAGAAAGCCCTCGCACAGAAACGAAGACCCAACATAGCCATAAATAATAAATAAATAAATTAATTAATTAAAAAAAAAATTTAAAAGAAACACTATGAAGGCCTTTCTGATAAGCATTCAATAATTTTAATACCTTTTTCAGGGTATCATCTTACTGCTTATTATATAAACTGTTTTCCATCTTTTTAAGCTTGTTTTTTGATATGTAAACAACTCCTAACCCACTAATTAAACTTCGCAGATACTAAAACTTATGTGATCTTGTAGATACAAAGACATCATATAAGCCTAATAAATATATGTAAATAATAATAAATATAAATATATTAATTGGAAATGAGGCTGTAACAATGTGGTAGTTTTAGAGAATCACAAACCAAGCATTTTGGCTCCAATCCCATGCATTACTCTGGCAGTCTAGGCCACCTAGAGTATAAAGCAGTGGTAACAAAAGTAATGATGAAGATTCACTGCAAATGAATACTATGAAGAATAGAAATGGAGGGGGAAAAAAAGGAAAGGAAGGAGGAGAGGGAGGGAGGAGTAAGGAGCAGAGAAGGGAGGGAGGGGAGGGATGGAGGGGGAGGGACCTAAACTAGAAGTGGTTCCCTTTACTCTCAGTTCAGGTATCTTCTGAAGAGGACAGCAATTCAAGGGAAATCAAAGGCAGTTTCTAGAGAAATAGATTTCTTTGTTCTGACAAACTGAAAGACACTGTGTTGAAGGAAGCTTTTGCCAAGTACACCACATTGGATCTTCTGTCCAAGGCCATCATCAAGGTCAGGTTAATGGCTGGGCTTCTGAAAAATGTGGTCTTAGTGAAATCTAGAAGGAGTCCTAATGCTCTTTCCAACAGCCACATAAATAACCAAGAGGCATGTGGCACAGTGGGTTTCTGTCTTACTTTGGCCAGTCACTGGTATTATAACTTTTGGCAATTCCTTTAACCATTTGGAGCTTCACTTTTAACATGTAGAGGTGACAAGCAGACATGGAGTGAAATTCCAGGTTCATCTCTTATTACTGTATGATTTTAGGAAAGTTATATAACTTCTATGAATTGATTTCTTCAGCTATAAGATGTGAATAAGACATAAAAAGATCATTCAGAAGTAGCCTGACCAAAAAAAAAAAAGGACATAATGTATGATTCTATTTATATAAAGCTGTGGAAAATGCCAACCGATCTACAGTGACAGAGATCAATGGTTGCTTGGGGAGCTGGGGAGCTGGGAAGCAGGGAGGGGTGGGGAACAAAGAGACCTCTCAGGTGGTGGATCTGCCCCCGATCTTGATTTGGTGATTGTTTCACGGGTGTATATGTATGCCAAAACATCAAAATATACATTAAACATTGTAAACATTTATTGTTTGTCAATTATGCCTCAATAAAGCTGTTCTTTTAAAAGGGTGAGAGAATTAAATGAGATAGTATGTGCAAAACAATTAGCACAGCATGTGGTACAAGTAAAAGTCTCCAGAAATATGGGTTCCTTTCCCCACTGATGTCAAAGGGCTATTTAAAATGGTACGGTGCTCCATAAACATCCATCAGTACTACAAACACTGAAATCTTCCCAGAAGTTTTACAGCTTGATAAATATTTTCAAAGAAAAATATGGGACAAGATGAAACTATCTCTGTGGCTTTTTAAGGATATTATTTGTGAGGCTTTCTTTCAAATCTTCATTAGAAGCATATTTTCATTGTTGGAATCACATTGCACATAGGACTTGCATGCCACTTTCCACCCCATGTTTTTAAGTAAAATGTCTTGCATGTTGTTTTTAATGGCTACCTTGTAATTTTTTCAGTGGTAAGAATTCTGGATATATTTTAAAGATAGAGCTGCCAGGATTTGCTGACAGATTGAATTTGGGGCATGAGAGAAAGAGGACTCAGGGATGATGCTGAGGTTTCTGGCCTGAGCAATTAGAAGTTCAGTAAAGTGGACAGTTTTTGAGATGAGGAAGAGTATGAAAAGGGCAGATTAGGAGGGGAGGATGAGGAATTTAGTTTTGGACAAGTTAGGTATCAAACATCAACATGGAGATGTGGAGTAGGCAGTTGGACTTGAGATTAGACAGGAGGTCTGGCTGGAGATAAAAATTGGGGAGTCTCCAATATGAAGATGGGATTTAAAACCATGAGCTGGATGAGTTCTTCAAGGGCATGAGTATAAATAAACAGAAGAGGTTCAACCGCTGAGTCATGGGGGCCATCTAGTGTCAGCAATCCTGGAGCTGAAGAGGAATCAGCAAAGGTGACAGAAAAGGAGTGTCGGGAGAGTGGAAATCCCAGAAGAGGTGGCTCCACAATGTTTATCTGAGAGAATGCTGCTGGTCATTTAAGTAAGAGTGGCTATATCAAGGGCAATTTTGGTGGAGTGCTGTGAGCCAAACTATTATTGGAATAGATTCAAAAGGTTATCGTAAATAGAAATTTCTCCAAGGAAGATAATGGCCAGTAAGCACATGAAAAGATGCTCAACATTAGTAGCTCTCAGGGAAAGACACATCAAAATGACAAGGAGATACCACCTCACATCCGTAAGGATGGCTACAATCAAAAGGAAAATAAGTGTTGGTAGGATATGGAGCATTGCTTTTATAAAGGGGTAAATTGTTAGAGATTCTTGCACTGTCATTTTCCCTGATGTCTCAGTTAGCATTCCCTGTTTTATCTTCTCAGGAGTAGTTTATGTAAGAATGTTTACGATCTGTTCCTTGAATATTTGGTAAGACTCACCAAAAAAGAATTTAAGTCTGGATATTTCTTCATGGAAAGGTTTAAAATTACTGCTTTATTTGGTTTCACAATGCAGGCTTTCTATTTTTTTTCTAGGTATTTGAAAATTTTCTCTAAGTTTTGAAATTCATTGGCATAAAATTGTTCACAGTATTATACTCTTACTGTCTTTTAAATTTATAATGCATATGTGATTCTCATTTTACATCCTTAATATTATCTATTTGTGCATTATCTCTTTGCCCCTCCCCATAAATCCTGCCAGATGATTGTCTATTTTTTTTTTTAAACTTTTGTTTCTTGGTCATCTCTATTGTTATTTTACTACATCATCTATTTCTGCTCCTTATTATCTACTTTCTTCTACTTGCCTTGAGGTTATTTTGTTATTCTTTTGCTAACCTTTTAGGTTGGATGCTTAGCTCACTAATTTTCCACATTTCTTCTTTTCTAAAAGAAGCATTTAATGTGACGAATTTCCCTCAAATATTACTTTCATTGCATCTCATACGTTTTGATATTTAAACTTTTATTATTGCTTAGTTCTAAATATGTTCAAATTTCAATTATGGCTTTGACCCATGATTTACTAAAGAGCATGCATTTAATTTCCAAAGTTAATTTTAAAAGTCTCACTTGTCATTTTATTATTGGTATTTGAATTAACTGCATTGTAATTAGAAAATGTCATCTGCATAATACTGATTCTATAAGATGTGTTGAGTCATGCTTCATGACTAGGCACTTAATCAATGTTTATAAATGCTCCATGAATGCTTGAGAAGAATGCACTTTTTAAAATTGTTGGGTACAGAGTTCTATATACAACCATTAGATTAAGACTGTTTTATTGTGGTATTCAGTTTTGTTTTTTAATCTTCTATATGTCAGAAGCTCAGCCAGCTGAGCTGGGGGAGACAGAGAGAGAGAGAGAGAGAGACAGAGAGAGAGAGAGAGAGGAGTGAGCTGCCAGGTGTCAGAGTAGCTGATGAAAACAAGCCAAAAATGAAAGGGCTTAACCACTTACCGCTTTGGAACAAGCAAGTAGCTAAACTGCAGAAAGTGCAGACTCCTTCTGTTCCGCTTTCCCCCAGGGAAGTACACACTGGTCCAGGCCAGCTGGATCAGTGCAGATGTGGGGATCATCTCACTGTTGAGGGAGCCCCGGAACAAAAGACACCAATAGTTTTATGGCCCCTGGGGTCGGGGCTGAGGGCAGGGGGGAAGGATGAGGCGTGGAAAAGTACTGAGTTAAGCCTGGGCAAAGGTGCCTTCGACGGTTCCCCTCTGCTCCCCATAAGGAGGCCTCAACCCAGGCACCTGAAGAAGAGATCTGCCCAAGGCTTAGATAAAAGCTCAGAAATAAAGGTTCTGGGAGTAGGAATGCAAGTATGCCAAAGAGCATGATTGGCCAGAGGGGTCTGAGTCCTTGCCTGCAAGTCCTCTCAGAGGCTGCAATGCATTGGCTGTACCCCAAATCTAATGTAGGCCTCTTCCCCAAGAGGCCTGCCAGGTAAAGCCTTTGTAACTGCCTGTGATCAGGCCTGAAAAAAACCACACATAGGTTTTAACCAGGTACCATACTCCTCACTATATTGTCAGTTTGACTTATAAATAATTAAGAAAGGTGGGTACATGGTAATGGTGGATTTATCCATTCTCCCCTGCAGTCCTATCAAATTTTGTTTTACACATTTGAGGCTACTTTATTAGGAGCATGCAACTTTAGAATTGTTTTATCTTCCTGATGAATTAAATAATCATAATGATACCCTTATCTTTAATAATGCTTTTGCTTAACAATCCATTATGCGGATATTAATATAGTTACACTAGGTTTCCTTGGTTAATAATTTTGCCGGAAAACTTTTCCCCTTCCTTTTACTTTTGATCTTGCCATATCCTTATGCCTTAGGCATGTCTCTTAAAAATAGCACGTATCTAGATTTAAAGAATCTAATTTGATAAAATGTAAGTTTAGTCCATTTACATTTAATATGATTTTTAAATTTGGACTTTTTTCTACTTTTCTCTCTCTTACCTTATTATTCCTATTTGTCCTGGATTTTCTATGCTTTTTTCCCTCTTATCTTGCCTTTGGGGGGGGTGTTGATTGTGTTTCTTCCCTTCTCCTATTTAGCTCTAATTGTTTGGATTCATATGTTTTTTTCTTTTCTTTATCAATTGCCCTTGAGACAACTTAACAAAGCCTAAAGTTAAATAATTTCTTAACCTCTGCCAGAACAATAAAGAACCTGTGAATACATTCACTGTCCTTGCACTTCCTCACATCATATATATTATTATGCAAAATTGTATTTTAGCACTATTCTATTTATTTTGGTTTACATATATGCTTCCACTGAATATTATTTTAATCCCTTTTCTCAGACCATCAACTGGATCATTTTTTCTTCTTTAATTACATCTTTTAGCAGTTACTTTTGTACAACTCTCTAAGTAGTAAACTCAGCTTATGTTTATATGTAAATTTTTTTCACCTTTGTTTTTGAAAGATAGTTTTGCTGAATACGAAATTCAAGGATGACATTTATTTTCTCTCAACACATTGGAGGTATTATTCCATTGTCTCCTGGCTTCCTTGGTTGCTATTGAGGAGACTGATGTCATTTTCATTTATGTTTTCTTTGTGGCTGATTCTAAAATCTTTCTTTGTTCTTGGTGTTCTGCAGTTTCACTACTTATATCTAAGCATGGATTTCTTTTTATTTTTCCTTTTAGGGATACATTGTGTTTCTTTAATTTGTCCTTTCTGAGATACAATGTACTTCCCACTCTGCTTAAATGATTGAGGTCCTCTTTCTGAGATAGGCATAAGGCTCCGTTCTGGTCCGTTTTCACAAGGGCAGTTTTTAAGGAGTAGTGGGGCTGCTGGTGAAAGTTTGGTAGCTGATAAAAAGAAACAAACAGGGTATGAACTCAAAATGGATTAAAAACCTAAATGTAAGACCAGATACTACAAAACTCTTAGAGGAAAACACGGATAGAACACTTTTTGACATAAATCGCAGCAATTATCTTTTTGGATCCACCTCCTAGAGTAATGAAAATAAAAACAAAAACAAACAAATGGGACCTAATTAAACTTAAAAGGTTTTGCACAGCAAAGGAAACCATCCACAAAATGAAAAGACAACCCATAGAATGGGAGAAAATATTTGCTAATGATCTGACCGACAAGGGATTAATCTCCAAAATATACAAACAGCTCATATAGCTCAATATCAGAAAACAAACAACCCAATCAAAAAATGGGCAGAAGATCTAAATAGACATTTCTCCAAAAAAGACATACAGATGGCCAAAAAGCACATGAAAAGATGCTCAATATTACTAATTATTAGAGAGATGCAAATCAAAGCTACAATGAGGTATCACCTCACACCAGTCAGAATAGCCATCATCAAAAAGTCTACAAACAATAAATGCTGGAGAGGGTGTAGAAAAAAGGGAACCCTCCTACATTGCTGGTGGGAATGTAAATTGGTGCAGCCACTATGGAGAACAGTATGGAGGTTCCTTAAAAAACTATAAATAGAGCTTGGGGACCTCCCTGGTGGTCCAGTGGTTAAGAATCTGCCTTCCAATGCAGGGGACGTGCGTTCGATCCCTAGTCGGGGAACTAAGATCCCACATGCGGTGGGGCAGCTAACCCTGCGTGCTGTAACTAGAGAGCCTGTGCGCTACAACTACTGAGCCCATGTGCTCTGGAGCCCATGTGCCACAACTGGAGAGCTCACGCACCGCAACTAGAGAAGCCTGCATGCTGCAAGGAAGAGCCTGCACGCTGCAATGAAAGATCCCACATGCAGCAACTAAGACCCAACACAGCAAATAAATAAATAAATAGAATATTTAAAATAACCCTATAAATAGAGCTACCATATGATCTAGCAATCCCACTCCTGGGCATATATGTGGAGAAAACCATACTTTGGAAAGATACATACACCCCAACGTTCATAGCAGCACTATTTACAATAGCCAAGACATGGAAGCAACCTAAATGTCCATTGACAGATGAATGGATAAAGAAGATGTGGTATATATATATATACAATGGAATATTACTCAGCCATAAAAAGAATGAAATAACGCCATTTGCAGCAACATGGATGGACCTAGAGATTATCATACTAAGTGAATTAAGTCAGATAGAGAAAGACAAATATCATATGATACCATTTATATGTGGAGTCTAAAAAAATGATACAAATGAACTAATTTACAAAACAAAAACAGACTCACAGACTTAGAAAACAAACTTATGGTTACCAAAGGGGAAAGGTTGGAGGAGGTATAAATCTGGAGTTTGGTATTAACATATACACACTACTATATATAAAATAGATAATCAACAAGGACCTACTCTATATAGCACAGGGAACTCTACTCAATATTCTGTAATAACCTAAATGGGAAAAGAATCTGAAAAAGAATAGATATATGTGTATGTATAACTGAATCACTTTGCTGTATACCGGAAACTAACACAACGTTGTATATCAACTATACTCCAATATAAAAGAAAAAAGAAAAAAACAGGGTATCTGCTTCTGGCATTATGGCTGACCCAGCGCTCTAAGGGGCTCTTCCATGGAAGGTCTACTAATACAGTGCATAGGACACACTATTTGAAATACTGTCTGTCTCACAAGGAGCAGAGGAGTTCTCCAGTGACAGCCTCCCTTCTTCCTCCTCGCCCTCAACGATCCCCCAAAAGAAAATAGACTTGAGCTGGGGTCTAAGAAAGCAGTATGGAGTTGGGACTGGAACAGTGGGCAGCCAAGTTAGAAGGAAGAGGATAATAAATGTCGATAGCAACAGGGTTTGCTATACAGATGGTCAAGTACTAGAAGGAATATGTGGAGAAATGAAAAGGTAAATTTCTTAGGGTAGTGAATTTATGTATGGGTTGAGTTTTGTTTTTAATTGCTTCATGTTCTTAGGCCACTGAAGCTAAATGTCCAGGTAAGACCAAGACACTAGACATCTATAAATTGATCTATTTACTCAAAGGATTCTGAAAAAATGCTTGGTTAGGTCTTAGAACTCAGCAGTATTCTCGAGAAGACATTTCCTGGTATATTTATAGATTTAAATTTTTTCTGCTTATCATATTCCTCATATACTAATCTCCTGGTTAAAGGGCATATCTAACAAACAGCTCGGAAGGACACTTCAGAAACCAATTTTAACGGATAAATCTTGTTTATTATACCCTAGTCCCATCAAACAGGGCTAATGGCTAAAATTAAGGAATTACAGATGAAAGTAGACTTAACCCAAATTTTTATATGATTTGGTCTATATACCTTTTATTTTCTGCTGCTCAAGGTCCTTGGGATGCTAGAATTGGGAGAAATTGTAGTGTTCCTGTAACACTCATTTTACTGTTGAGGAAACTGGGATGTAAAGAAGTTAATTAAACTGCCTGTGTTCACATTTTGGATGGCTGATCTGGGTCCACCAAAGCCCTCTGATTTCCAGTTTCACAGCTCCAAAAGAAATAGTAACTGAGGGACAGTAGGGCAGGATCTCTATTTCACTTGTCCTGAGAACACCTCTCATTATCTGCTACCAGTTGCCAGCTGTGTCATATTTCTCCTATGTCCTCAAGCCCTTTCTCTATACCTTAGCAACACAAGGCATTTATTTTTCACTGTGGACAGTGCATGCTGCTAGCTGTCCTGAACACGAGTTGATTGTGAAGAGCTGGATAAAAAACAGAACCAGTGTTTCCTTGTGTCTAAGATGCACCTGTTTTTCACGTTTAAACATTTCTGAAAAGAGAGATGCCTTACACCTGATAAATACATTTGATGCACTGGATCTGCCCCCTTCCCCCCCCACAAAAGAAGCTCTTAAATTGATCATTTATTTTAAAATTGACGACATTTAAAAGCCCAGGAAACATGGTCTGTGCCTTACAGCTGTCATCTGCTAATCTCACCCCCAACCCAGGTAAGCGTAGTATAGTGTCTGACACATAGTAGGTGCTCAGAAATATGTGTTGAATAAATACATGACTATATGAAGTAAGGTGTAATTCAGTGAGGACATGCACTCTCCTCCCTCACATTTATCTTTCTTCCTTCCGACATATCTGTGGATACCCAGTTAATGAACTGCTTTTAGGAAACAGGACGAAAATTGACTTTACCATGGGAACTAAGTGCGGTAATTTCTTTGCATTATATGTGATTTTTTATTGTGTTATTTTTAACTTCAAAATATCTGGATGTCAGAACCTTGCTTCTGGGGAAACATTATTGACAGAGGAATTGCCAAGTAAGTTTTAAAAATGTTGAGGAAGTATTCTGTCAATAATTTATGTGCTAATTATAAATTCAAACTAGACTCTCAGACCTCAAAGTGAGCCACACTTATCAGAGTTGGGTGACCTGCTCTGGCCCTGGACACTGGGGAAGTCATTTGAGTTCCTTTTTTCTCAGAGGTTGATCTTCATACTTATTATGACTTATTATGACTAAGGCTGTAAGGCTGGCCCTTAGATGGAAGTAGGCAGGACAGTTGAACATGTGCAAGTTTTTGAATCAAATAAACTTGGGTTGAAACCCAGACTCAGACACTTAGTAGCTGTGTGACTTTAGCAATTTAAACAGTCTCTCTGAGGCCTCAGTTTACTTACCTGCAAAATCAAGGTAGAAATATGAATATCAGAGGATTGGTCTGAGGATTCAATGGGGATGACAAATACAGTGTCCTTTGTATAACAAAAAAGGCTAGTGCTCTTCCCTTCCTCATCTCCCTTCTTGGGTAACTTCTGATTTCAGGCAGAAATACCCACTTCTCAAAATATTTGGGGAGCACTGCTTCAGCGCTTGAGTAGCCTGTCTTCACAAAGACACTGTATACTCTACCTCTTCAACTAGTAACAGTCTTTTGTCATTAGAGTTTTCCTATCTTCGAGATTTATGAACGACTCCTATATTTTTTGCAATATCCTTATAGACCAATAATACTATTTGCTTAGTATATGTTAGACTTGCCCAGAGATTTAACAGCTGTGAAATCACAAACTTGTTCTAATTATACACATGTACAAGAACACACAGCTTTTATGATGTGCATTAAAACAAATAACTGTTACATGTTTGTGATTCACCTAAAATCATCTCATGTACTTCTACTGGTATGCCTGCAGTATAGCAATGCAGGAGTCCAAAACCACTCTAGGCATTTTAAGTAGAATGGAATTTAATACAGGGAATTAGGTGCTTACAAAACAACTGGGAGTGCTGGAGAACAAACTTTGTGGGCTGAGCCTTCAGGACTGACTCCCATATACTGTAGGACTGTTCTACCAAGGACGTTTGAATATATCTGTCTTATTAATTATCAGAATCAAAAAAAGGTTGGTTTTTAAAGGGTCAATCCCAAATCTTATTGCTAAAAAAAAAACCACTTATGATAAAAATCCTATTCCTGGTGAATCAGAAATGGCATCTTTATTTATGAAGGACAACTTATCCACTCACTGATTTTGTTTTTCCACCTCTAACAGGTCTACTCCATATTTACCCTGCGTATTTGATTTTTTAAAAAAATGGTTTTCCTTCTGATCTTTGTGTATTCATTTTTAATGTTTATAAACAAAATGCTGTGGACTTGTTTTTCACTTGATATTTTCCACATTATTACATACTTTTACAACCACAGAATCAAGAAAAAAGTGACTATAAAGACCAACAGTACTATGATAATTGATGCAGAGCTTCATACATATCCCTACTGAATTTTTAACACCTTTGCTAAGATAACATTCACCCATTTAAAGTTTTTTGGTATATTCATAGGGGTGTACAACCATTACCAAAATCTCTATTAAATTTCATCACTTTATTTTTAACTCATTTTTCTGAATCTCATGATTCTGCCATTTAGTTTGCTTATTCTCGCTTGCATGTGCTCTCTCCCTCTCTCTCTCTGCTCCAATAAAACTGCACAAGACAGGATTAGAACCATTGTCGGGTGGCTACAGGTTGAGATTACTTCATTCAGCAGCACTTCTTTTTTAAAGGTAGAGTAACTTCAATAAGCTATAAAACCACCTCAACTTTAATATCAATTGATGTCCACCCAGGCAGCATGAAGAAAGAATACAATGAGAAGTGTTCTATCAGTCCATCTAGCTAGTAAGCCCAAAAGAAAAGGAGATAAGGGTTGGCAGACATAACTTCTTCAAAATGCAAGCATTCTATTTTTTCAAAGAATTCACTACTTACGAGTCCTAGAATTTGGCTAATGATTGATATCAAATCTCCTGGTCTACAGTTTCAGTAGATATTGTACTAATGTATTCAGAGATACATTCTCCCCTGGCTCTCCCCTCTTTCTTAAAAAAAAGATCAGGATACAGTTTGTTCATGTCTAGTCTCTGGCATCTTCTTGTAAGCAGGGAGCTGTTTTATTCATTGCTCTGATGCTTCCTGGCACATAGTAGGCCCTCAATATATATATATTAGTTGAGTGAATGAGTGACTACCTTTAACGAAGATTTCTGAAAGTGTTATCATTACTTCTTTTTTTATTAATTAATTAATTAATTAATTAATCAATCTTTGGCCACGTTGGGTCTTTGTGGCTGCGCACGGGCTTTCTCTAGTTGCAGCAAGCGGGGGCTACTCTTCATTGCGGTGTGCAGGCTTCTCATTGTGGTGGCTTCTCTTGTTGCAGAGCATGGGCTCTAGGCACGCCGGCTTCAGTAGTTGTGGCATGTGGGCTCAGTAGTTGTGTCTCACGGGCTCTAGAGTGTAGGCGCAGTAGTTGTGGTGCACAGGCTTAGTTGCTCCGTGGCATGTGGGATCTTCCCAGACCAGGGCTGGAACCCATGTCCCCTACATTGGCAGGTGGATTCCTAACCACTGTACCACCAGGGAAGTCCCTCATTACTTTTTTAAAAATTTTATTGAAGTGTAGTTGATTTACAATGTTATGTTAGTTATCATTTTTTCTTTTACTATTTATTTTGGCAATAACTGTAAACTGCTAACTTCTACAGGTCCATCAGGCCTTATATTAAATGTCACTTCCTTCGGGAAGCTCTCCCGATTCCCTACGCTAAGTGTTCCCAAACTCTACTCCCTCTCACACCACTCTTATTACTGATAAGAGCTTGATGACAGAAGTTACTTTGTTCACCTTTGTATCCCCATTACACAGTATGTGCTTAATCGGTACTTGTTGAAAAAATGAAGTAAATTAGGATGTAATTTGTCTCAGTCTTAAAGGCAAGAACTCATTCAACATAGCCAGGTATTCTTGTACTACTACTCACTTGTCAAGACTTTCAAGTCTTCTATTTTTTTTTTTTTTCAGAGAGAGATGCTTTGGATTTTTTTTTTTTTAATTAATTTATTTTTTGGCTGTGTTGGGTCTTCGTTTCTGTGTGAGGGCTTTCTCTAGTTGCGGCAAGTGGGGGCCACTCTTCAATGCAGTGCACGGGCCTCTCACTATCGCAGCCTCTCTTGTTGCGGAGCATAGGCTCCAGACGCGCAGGCTCAGTAATTGTGGCTCACGGGCCTAGTCGCTCCACGGCATGTGGGATCTTCCCAGACCAGGGCTCGAACCTGTGTCCCCTGCATTAGCAGGCAGACTCTCAACCATTGCGCCACCAGGGAAACCCAAGTCTTCTATTTTTAAAGAAACAACTTTAGTGAGGCATAATTTACATACCACAAAATTCATCCATTAAGTTCTTCTTACTAATGTCTTTTCCTCTCTCATGTTCCGTGTGAAGGTCATTTTTCTGGTGGTAACAATGGGAAGAAAATAGAAGTGGAATGTAGTGGGATTTTGGATAGAGAATGGGCTCCTTGAGCCCAATTAACCAGGGTTTACTTCTCAGTTTTACTTTTCAGTTGTGATCTTAAAGCAAATTAACCTCTCTAAGCCACGGATTCTGAGCTGTAAAACTGCACTACGAAGAGTTTCTTCATTGGCTTCTCTAAGGGTTGTGAGATGACATGCAAAAAATCTGATCCACTGTAGAGGTAATAACTCAAAAACAGCAGATCCCCTCCCTTCTCTCTGTCATCTTTTAACCTTGGATCCCCTAAACAGTAGGTCTATTCTTTCACCATCATCATTATCTTGTTCTGAGCATAAGTGAAAAAATTCCCAACCTTCTTCTTTTCTTAGGATTCAGCAAGCCCCACTTCATTCTGAGGTTTTGTTTTCCTGCACTAGTCTTACAGATTTTGTTCCACTTTTTATTCATTTTTAGGCATATGCTATTTGTCTCCATCTTTTGAATATGCTGGTAGAAAAAAACCCAAACCCCACCTGAGATCATTAGAGAACAGCGGTTAAGTTGCCCTTACCTTTCTTCTTCACTGGGAGTGTTCTATTGTGAACTTAACGTTTTATTTTTCAAAGCCTCCCATTCCTTGAAAAAAATGCGTTTCCTTTTACAGCCTCTCATCTTGAAATTATACCTGTCTTTTTCCCTGGATATGTTTCCTAAAGCCTCCGACAGCCTGCCTTCTCTGTGTGTCGTATTACAGCCTCATCCCCCAGGTCTCTACCGCTTCCCCAAGACCAACCAATTCTTCCCTGGGAGTCACATTACATCAGCATCACTAATGCAATATGTGCTATATTACAGACTATGTTTTATTCTAGGCGGTCAATTAAAAACGAACCTCGGTGCTGGTTTGCTTTAACATGGAGGATGAATTATCTAAGGTCAAATGCAAACTGCTGCTAGATTTATATTCATATTAAATATATACCTGTTGAATTTGGGCTTTTTCTCAGTGCTTCAGAGACGCTAAGCTTTCAGGTAACTGGGATGGTCGAAAGTGTGGGTTTCCAGAAACTTCGCAAAAAATCAGGCTCCATCAGAAGGACTGCTCCACACGCTCAAGGAACACCCACCAACAAAACCCATCTCCACAACCACCAGATTATCTCACCAGCAAGTGAGACTGCAAGGTTTGGGGGCTTGGCCGTACCACTCCGCACTGCGCAAGGGGGGGGGTTCGTGCCCATTTGGCTGCGACTGACCGTTTCTCCTCGCTTGGTTTTGCCTCTGCTCCCCCTGCGCAAGCACCCATAGTGCGTCAGGCCGGTGCTTTATAGCTGCAGCCTGGGCGGCTCCGCTCTCCGTTTTTCCTCTTCTCTGGGCTGTGCTTCCTGCTGTTGTTCGCGAAGATGCAGCTCAAGCCGATGGAGATTAACCCGGAGGTGAGCATCAGGTGCACTGTTACTCGGGGAGCGCAGGGCCGAGGGTCAGCCCTCACCAGGTAGCGGTATCAATGACTGCTTTTATCTTTGCATTTGCCTTCCAGATGCTGAACAAAGTGAGTGACGTCTCGGGCTTCCTCTGTCCCCCTCCCCCGGGAGCACCGAGGCGGAGGCGCCCCCCGGCTCCGGCTGTTTCGCAGGGACCGAGCGGCGCCCTGCGCGCTCCAGAGGCGGCGGGGCTGGGGCGCGGCCGGGGTGCCCACCCTCTGCCCCTGCCTCGGGTGCGGCGGTGACTGCGAAACCGGTCAGAGGTGGGATGGAGGAGGCTGCGCCCAGATGCTAGCCCCGGGCGTCGCGGGAGCCACGTGTGGGCCGCGCTTTGTGCTGTGTCATTGCGCTCGGCTCGGGTGGGGGGCGGGGCGGGGCCGGGCTCCTCCCAGGCCCGGGGAGAGGCGCGAGGGCGCAGAGCCCGCCCCGCCTCCCCCGCCTCGCGGTAGGTGCCCGCCACTTGCCTGGCCGCCCTGTTTCTTCCCCGCAGGTGCTGGCCCGGCTGGGGGTCGCCGGCCAGTGGCGCTTCGAGGACGTGCTGGGACTGGAAGAGGAGTCTCTGGGCTCGGTGCCGGCGCCTGCCTGCGCGCTGCTGCTGCTCTTTCCTCTCACGGCCCAGGTAGGGCGTGGGGCCCGGGGTGCGCAGGCGCTGCGCTGTGCGCGCTGCCGCCAGACCGGAGTGAGGCGTTGAGGGCGGTGCAGGCTCTCCTCCCGTCCTGGCCTGGGCGCCCAGAGCTGGCACACTGCCCCTTCCTTGTGGCGGATGGAGGGAGGAGCTCGCACTTTGATGGTACCTGCTCACTGGGCTTCTGTTGTAACAGAGTTTATTGCCTGGTCGTTCATCCATCCGGTATTGCCTTGAATTTGGAGGAGAAGCAGTATCTCAGTTCCAGCATCCCAATTATCCAGGAAGACAGTTCACGCTACTCATGAGTGCAGTTTGAGCCTAGGCTTTTTGGCAGTTTGAGCCAAGGAATGGCTGGCTGGTTGTTCTCCTTTAACGGCTGTGACGTGTCGTTTTATTGTTTGGTTCTCAGACTCCCACCTTGCTGTAAAATGGAGGGGGATGGGCTTGCCTAAACCACAAGAAAACAATAGGTTCTTTAATTTTCCACCTCTGCTGCCTGGGTCTTCAGTGGATTCAGGGGTTTCTTCCCAACCCTCCGCTCCCTACAACGTACACACTTGGTTTTTAGTTTCTCCAGTGTGTTTTTCTAAAGCTTAATCATTTGTGTGTGGTTCCTGTGTGAGAACCTCCTTCTACCTCTCAACCTCTTTCCTCTCTGCCCTTGTAGTTAAGTGAATAGGTGGGCATTAGACCAGTCTTGGAAATGCTTTTTCATTTCCCTTTAGATGGTCTTCCGCCTGCAAGTGTGCAAGTGTATGATGCTCAGTCTTTGAGGTACATAGATATAAAAAGGTTGCTGGGGTAATTGTTGTCTTGGATGTATGGAATCCCACTAATTAGCATGGTTTCGTCTATCTCCTATTGCTGCCACTCGACCCCTGATTGAGGAGTGGTTGAATTTTGCTTTAGTGAAACTTGGGGCATTAGCATATACGGCATCGTTCCAAACAGAGTAAGCTGAACTGAAGCACTATCCTAATGCCGGGTGTTCTAGAAGCATCCTCAGCATAAACTAAGCCCTATGGGAAGTTCCAGGCGTTCCTCCTAGTAAATGGGCTAAGTATTGTGGGTTAAAAACACTCATTAAAGCTATTAGGATAGTCCCACTGACACGTTGGTTATTGCCAAAGCCTTTACTTAGGTGAAAATGGAGTTCCCAAATAATTGCAAGTCAAATTAGCTTCCCCATTGATCAAATCAAATGCAATCTTCTCTCTCTCATTTGAGCCTCTCCCAGAGGTTTCTCATTAGAGGAACCATGATGACTCGGAGGTTTTTGAGCAGCAGCACTCAAAGGCAAGGCCTCTGGGAGGCAGTGGTGCAGCGTGTTTGTCTTGCAAAAGCCCATTGCTCTCATTTTGCTGGATCAAGCAGATCTTGGTTAGAAGAACATTCTGGATAGAACATTTTATGTTTGAAAGAGCTCGATACTTTGTCTTTTCACTCCAGTTGTGTCTGTCAGATTTACTGAATGCCTGTTATGTGACACAAAACACCTATTGGGCTAAATACTGAAGCAAATTCAAAGAAAAGTCGAGGTTTATAGGTTGACTTCCAAACAAGCTAATGTTAGTTTAGAAAGCATCTAATTTTGTCTAAGAATATTATGAAATCCTAAATGGACTACTTTTAACACATTTTAAGGGATCATGAAATATTTACAGAAATGTCTGCATGCAAGAGCTCAAACAACCCTAAAGGACGATGCTATCCCATTACAAAAAAATTAAACTTTTTTAGAAAAGTGAAAATCCTTAACAGTCAATGAGTAGCTCAATTCAAGGATCCAGTAGGTAGATACATGATGCTAGAACTTCCTAGTGGTTGGAGTTTAAGTTGATCTTGTGGGACAAGAGAGCTTTTTCCTCTGATGGTACCACAGACAAGGCTTGCTTCAATTCCGTGTACAATAATGCAAGGCTGCTAGAATTAGAAATATATGTACTTCTCGGGTTCCTTACGGTTTATACCAGTAGTAAGAAATTAATGTTTCTGTAGCATCAGCACCCTGCTTTTAACTGAGCAGTCATACCTTTAAGGTCTTTAGAACTTGTTAGTGAAAGGGCCAGACAAGCCCACTATATTACTGTACAAAGAGATAATGCTTTGAGGAAACTAGTCTCCTCAAATTGTATAGTTGTCAAGGACAAACAAGAGTTACATCTTTCTGTTGTAGGGTGAGAAGGTTTTGTGAAATCACAACCCAGCACCCCAGACCAGTTGTCTTTCCTTCCTAAAAAAGGATGAGGGAATAGTTGATTTCTTTAAATTGCTCCTTTCTTTAGTTAAGTTTTGTCTTGTTTTGTTTTTGAAGAGACATGTATTTGGGCAGAATAGAAGTAGAACTTCAAAGAATAGTGAGGTATAAACTAGCTGGTGTTCTTGGGCATTCAGCTGACCAGCGCTTGATTGGAATGCCTGTGTGAAAGTCATTAGTGTTAAAGGAAGAAAATAACGAACTCGTCGGTTTTTCTGACCTCAGCATGCCATCCATTTCAAGGTGAAAGGTTGCAGTGGTGTCTAGACAAAGGCTTGGGCAATATCCAAGGCTGCTACTGCACTGCAGCATCAGGGTGGAGTGTCAGAACCTCTCAGAACCCCACGGGCTGGCGTGGGTGGCAGACGGGCCATTCTCTGGGCGCCAGCCAGCACCTAGAACCAAGGCTCCTGGTCACATATCCCACTCCTGTTTCCATTTAGGTGCTAGAACTCACTATGCTGCCGTCTGTTCTTTGCATTTTCATTTTGAGATGTAAAAATGTTTTTTTGCACTCACAGCATGAGAACTTCAGGAAAAAACAGATTGAAGAGCTGAAGGGACAAGAAGTAAGTCCTAAGGTGTACTTCATGAAGCAGACCATTGGCAACTCCTGTGGAACCATCGGACTCATTCATGCAGTGGCCAATAATCAGGACAAACTGGAGTTCGGTGAGTGGGTTTTGAGGCCAGTCATCCTCTGGTTGACCTTTAATTAACTGTAATGCTTCCTTCCAACACCCCCAAGCCTCTGTTTGGCAAAGCCATTGCCTTAAGTTTTTTTGAAAACCTACTTATGCAGGTAGAATCAGTGGATGAATTCTCATTGTTCCTCCCTTTTAAGGCAGGGAAGCGCATCCAAGAAGCATGGTGTGGTTTCCTCCGCCTGGAGAGGCGGGGCGGGTGGCAGTGCAGTTTTGTACTTGCCTCTCCGCCTGGGTTCTTCATGTGCAGATCCTCCTGCTAGTCTTGACAATTCTAAAGAATTAGAGATGCTGTTAAGGCATAAAATGCCACCCTTTAGGACCTTTCTTTAATGGTGCCGTGTCTCATAAGCAACAGGAGAACCAAAACAGCCTAAAGCAGCAGGACACAGCACGAGGTCCTGCAGGGAAGCATAGCCGCAGGCTGGCACCTTGAGAGATCCATCTGTGAACAAAGCTGGGTCAGGAATTTTAGCTCGCCTCCAGTGGATGCCATGGAGGGTAGAGAAGAGATGAGTCTCAGCCCTTAAGTTGTCAGAAGCGCAAGTAACAGCATTGAAATAGGTTAAAATACACGGCATTGTGTATGATTTTGGCCAAGGGTCAGCAAACTTTCTTAAAAGGCCAGAGAGTAAATCTTTTAGGCTTTGAGGGCCATATAATCTCTGCCCTTGTAGTGAAAGAGCAGCCATAGACAAGATGTAGAGCAGTGGATGTGGCTGTGTTCCAATAAAACTTTATTAGGTGGCAGTAGCCTGCCAACTCCTGATTTAGACAATGGATGGGGATGGCTGAGAATTGAGTAAGTTCAACTAACAGTCCATGCTGTTGCTTGTAGCAGGTCAAATACTTTTTTTTTTTTTTTTTTTAAATTTAAACAAGGGAATTGTGGCCAAGATTCTACTCCTGGTATAATTCTGAAATTAAAAAAAAAAAAAAAAAAAAAAAAAAAAAGGCTTGTCTGGCCACAAAGGTCCGGATCTTCTAGAAGTTGCTTTTTCAAATATTGAGTGAGTCATTAAAAAGTCATAGTTTGATCCTTTTTATTTCTTCTGCAGTAAGTATCATTTCTTTTGGAATACTGTGTTCCTGAGGTCACAGATACTGTAACTCTTCCATAAACATGGTCATGACGGTGCCATCGGCTTAATCTGAGTCACAGCCCTCCTCATAAAGTTGAGAGGATTCCTGTAACTTCCAAATTTTAAATGGTCCCCATTTAACAAATTTGTTGTTTAAGTTTAGAGCTGAAAGTTCAAATTGAGGTCTTTTGAAATGCAAGTTGCTCTTGAGTCCTAGACTCATCCACACTGAGCAATGACAAAATGCTTATGCCAACCATCAGCTAGTTAGCTGTCTCTAGGCCAGACTGTTAGGGTCTTCGTATTTCTATTTAAGATCTGTAGGTTGACGTCTCTCTGGATAACCATATTACTAAGATTGCATTTTCTACCCTGAAATAAAAGTCTTGGTTTGAGAACTGTTGATGTTGATAGATTAGAATGTTATTGTTACATCATGTATGCAATAAACATTAATTGTGCATTGCTAAGTGCTGTAGATGAGAGCAATAGACAAGACAGTTCCTGCCTTTATGGCACTGAAAGTCTCACAAATACATGTTACAAGTGGATCAGTGCTGTAACAGAGGTGGTAAGAGATCTGAGAGGTGAGCGTGAGGGGGAAGGTGGAGGGGTCGGGGGGACAGGAAGGGTGTGAGGAAGAGCTTGGCATGCTGGAGGAACTGAGAGTTCTCTGGCTTGAATGCAGTGAGAGGGGAGTGGTTGGAAAAAGAGGCTGGGGAAGAGGCACCGCTCATCCACATCTTCAGAGGCCATGGTAAAAAGTCAGGTTGCCAAACGTGACAGGCTATACAATGGCTTAAGTCAGCAGTAAATGTGCAACCATTTGCATTATACCAGTACTAACATATGCTTTTTTTTTTTAAAGAGGATGGGTCAGTTCTGAAACAGTTTCTTTCTGAAACAGAGAAGTTGTCCCCTGAAGACAGAGCAAAATGCTTTGAAAAGAATGAGGTAGGAAGAGAACTTCTAGAGCATCGATTTTGAATAACTCTGGAGGTTTTCGTGCTAACTCTTCTCTGTTTTCTGCAGGCCATCCAGGCAGCCCATGATGCCGTGGCACAGGAAGGCCAATGTCGGGTAAATACGAGTTAGAGCCAGGCTGTCCTGGTGTCACCCATGTTTCCCCAGAAATATGTGCAAGAACCTCTTACTGGAACACAGCACATGTTTCCACCCAAGGCTGATGAATGCCAGAAAATTCTACCAGAATAATGCCTTGACCAGACCTGTTCATAAAAATGGCTCTTCAAAATATCTAATTGGCAGTTGACACAATCTTGAGTAAATTCAGGCTGGTAGTGTTTTATATAGATCCAAATGGGTCTAATAGAGTGAGTAGCACCCCTCTTAATAACTGAACATTTCACATACTCTTCTCACAGTCTGTTGGAGAGCAAGCTGGACCAACAAGGACTAAAAGTTTCTAGATGACTTGAATGTACCATTAATCTGAACACAGCCTTCACGTCAACTGTTGATTAGATTTAAGTCAGTGATAGTGTCTGTATAACTGTAGTTGACTCTCTCACATTCTAGTCTTGACCTTGGGTGAAGTACTTATCCTCCCTAAGCCTTAATTTCCTCCTCAGTAAAAAGCAAGTCTTGAGAGTTCTGAGAGTTACAGTATATCTACTTTAATGGTCTTAGAATAGTACCTAGTATATAAGAAATAAAATTAGCTATAATCATTTAAAATAATATGTAGGCAGGTTGGTTCAAGCATATTCTACTTAGAGAATTTATTTTTAACAAAGTTCTGCTTATAAAATAACCATATTGCAAAATGTGTGTATCAAATCAACAGGTTGTATACCTTAAACTTACACGATGTTATGTCATTTATAACTTAATTTTTTTCTTTCAGCTTTATTTTTAAATGCAGTTTATAAAACAATAAAAAATACTCGTTTTTGAAAAAATATCTTGATTCTCTGCAGGTAGATGACAAAGTGAACTTTCATTTCATTCTGTTTAACAACGTGGATGGCCACCTCTATGAACTTGGTACGTTTCACTCCAGTTTTGGAATCTAATACAGATGCATCCATTCTCTCAGACATAATTCCTCTTACAGTACTGGTGTGTGACTTTATGGTGGCGCTTAGTATATCCGTTTATGAAGCCAGAACACCGAGGTATTCTCATGGGGGCACTTAACGCTTTATCATACCCAGAGCACCTCCCTCAGGAACCTGGCCTGCGGGATGAATGGCTTTAGTCACAAACCAGGAAAGAGAACTGATCAGCCAGTGCAAAGTATACACGTTCAGATTTTCTCTTTCCACCTTCCACTATAGTATCACCAGTATAAGATCTCCACCGCCATCCTTTCCAGGCAAGGAATACTTTTGGAAGGAGGTAAATGCCTAAACACAACCTGGTTTGTGTAAAAAGAATTCAGACATGTCCACCTCTGTATTAAGAAGAGTCATCTCCTTTGTATTATTGGAGAAAGACTTGCAGCTGTGTCATCTCAAGCCAAGATACTGCCTATGGCAAGCAAGGGCAAAGAAAACTTGGGGCTGATCAGCAGTCCTTGGGGGGCAAATGAAATCTCAAGGATCCTTTTTCTTCCCTCCACCTTCCCTGTACCTCATAGACTGCTTCTGACTTTTGCTTTGTGGTTCTTCCCAAGAGATGGGCACAAGCCCTCCTAGTAGGGTAGCTAGTTTGGCCTTGTGTGGTCTTGTGGTCTTGGTGCTTTAGGTTAGAATTGCCTGGGATGGATATCTAGGAACACTTGAACCTCATTTCCAGCCTATTGCTTCACAACCAGCCTAACCTTTGTGGGAGTGGCAGTGGTATTTGGAAGAATCTAAAACTTGCCTTTAAGCTGGACAAGCACAGTAGACAGAAAACGTGCAGAGAAAATTGACATGCCTGGCTTTTTCGTTACAGATGGACGGATGCCTTTTCCGGTGAACCATGGCACCAGTTCAGAGGACTCGCTGCTGCAGGTAGTCTTTGGAATCCATTTCCACTAGGGCCCATATTTCTTTAGCCAGTTTGTCTATTCTAAAGTGCAAACCTTTTTCGGTACAGGCAGCATCAATCATCTGGGATAAGAGCAGTCTTTAGGGCTTAAAGATCATCTCAGTAATTCTGTCCGCTTTATTTTATAGCAAATAGTTTTAAACAGCATCCTTTAGAGCAGCCCTGCCTCATCTGCTGTCTTTAGCCATTGTTTATTTCCTTGTGGGATTAAGGTGACTCTTGTCCTCTTGTCAGATTACATCATAGCCAGTGACTCAGACTCATGGAACAGCAACCCAAGCCTTTCCTAATCCCTCTCTGACTGCTGGATTTGGGTCAGTCTTATAGGTAGCATACTGTGGATTCTGGTTAGGCAGTTACCTCTGTGATTGTTTTCTTCCCACACAGTCGGTCCACTGTTAACAGGTCAAAGGAAGCAAATTCAAAACATGCCTGACCAGAACTTTAAGATCCAGGGTCACTGTGTAACCGTCCTGGTAAAAGTGACGGCGGAAATCTCTTAATTCTGAACACGAGTTGGTAGACTAGTCCTCTTCCCTCTAAAAATGAATCTCTAGAGTTTAGTCAATTTGCTGTTAGAAAGGAAAATGGCTTAATTGTGATAAAATTAAAGATGATGTTAAGGTATAATTACTTCATTTGTCGTAATAACAGCTAAACTTTTTTGCGTGCTGCTTGTGTGTAGACCAGGGGTTGGCAAACTTTTTCTGTGAAGAGCCAGGAAATATTTTAGGCTTTGTGTAGCATATGGGCTCTGTTGCAGGTATTCATTTCTGCTGTGACAGCTCCAAAGCAGCCACAGGCAGTGTCTAAATGAATGCGTATGGCTGTGTTCCACTAAAACTTTATTAACAAAAACAGGCAGCAGGCTGGATTTGGCCCACAGGCTGCAGTTTGCTGACTGCATGCTAGATGCTGTTCTAAGTTAGTTACCTCTTTTATGATGCTCTGAGGTAGTTAGTAATACTCACATTTTACAGATGAGGAAATGGAGGTGCAGAGGTAAGTGATGCCCAAGGTCAATGGCAAACTACAGAATCATGGTTCAAATCTAGACAGTCTGTCTCTAGCGTCTGTGCTCTTAGCCACTGTACAATACTACCTTTATAGTAGACCTGTCTTTGGAACATCATAGACCTGATGACCTCAAGGTACTAGTGGACCAAATTATGCAGTCCTAGGAGGGACAGTCACTTTCTGTAGCCTGCTGTCACATACACCTGAGATCAGTCAGAGCTAATTCTTGGGTATACCAGGGGTAAATGAGAATAGTGATATGGAATGAGAACTAGACCTACAGAAACAGAATGGAGATTTGCATGAGAGTCAGGATTCACTTATGGGAGAGAATAAGAACAGGGGCAGAATTTCTGGTTATGACCTATTTGGAGGAAAGATTCTGGTCCATCTAGTAAAGCTTCCTAGGTACGTACCAACTCCTATCTAACACTATCCTAATACAGGCACACCTCACATTTTGGGTTCAGTTCCAGACCACTGCAGTAAAGCAAATATCACAATAAAGAGAAGTTTTGAGTTTTTTTGCTTCCTACTGCATATAAAAGTTATGTTTACACTATACTGTAGTCTGTTAAGTGTGCAATAAATAGCATTATGTCTAAAAAACCAGTGTACACACCTTAATTTAAAATACTGTTAAAACAATGCTAACCATCATCTGAGTGTTCAGTGAGTCAGTCTTTTTGCAATAGTAACATCAAAGATCACTGATCACAGATCACCATAACAAATATAATAATAATGAAAAGTTTGGAATATTATGAGAATTACCAAAATGTGACACAGAGACATGAAGTGAGCCAATGCTGCTGGAAAAGTGATGCTGATAGACTTGCTCCATAAAGGATCGCCGCAAACCTTCAATTTGCCAAAAAAAAAAAAAAAAAAAAAAATGCAGTATCTGCAAAGCACAATAAAGTGAAGTGCAATAAAATGAGGTATGCCTGTACTATAAAATGTGCTCTGCATAGGATACTTAAAACTGTTATGTGAGTAGAATTTATGAGGTTTGGGGAAGGTAAAACTTTTTTTGTTTAAAAAAAAAAAAAACTCATTTTAAATTAATTGACTAGAAAATAACATCTTAATTAGTGGAAATTCTTATCCTAAGTAAGGCTGGTTCTATATGGTTGGAGATGTTTTAGGTTATCTAAACTATACCCCGAATTAACTTGTTAAATTGGTGAGAAAATACATAAACTTAACCCAAGTATCCTAAACTTGAGTGAATTAGGTCACTGCTTATCATCCGTGTAGGAGATGGCTGTTGCCTTTACAGGCACATTAATCAACAGCATGGGTCCTAAAGGAAAGTGGCTTTGGGGAAGGCAGGTCTGGGATATCAATATATTAAAAATTCTGATAGAATAAAATGTAGATGTTACTCTAGATCATCTTCAGTTTTTCTAAGTGGTTCCAAAGCAGAAACAAAACCGGGGTGGGGTTGATGCTTTTTCAGGGCCAGAACTCATCAGGTTGGTGATTTTTAGGCCTCAGGAGCTGATGTTCCATGACTGTTCTCTGTCATAGCACATCCACTGTCCTCCTGAAGGTCTCGTGTTTAACATTGTTGGTGGGGCTTTCTCTCCACTGGACTTTTAACAAATTGAACAGTGATTGATATTCTGATCCCAAGGCATTTAAACCCCAGAATTTCTCAAGTAACATTGGGGTCAGTTTTCTCTTCCCAATCTTTGTAATCTAGGTGTTAGAATTAGTAACACATGTCATCCCCTAAATATGTAGGAATCCATCACTTATCTGTACTTGGAATACCAGGTATTTAAACTTTAAGCCTGTTTTGTAAAATGTTTACTTGAAGTAAGTCTGTCTTTACTCCGGGAATTTCTGAGTTAGAACTTTTTCCTTATGGAAGAGAAATCAATTTTCTATCTTTGGATTCGAGGGAAAGAGCACCAAGAGTATAGTTTTCTTGTCAAAACCGGGCACAAGGTGGCAGAAGCACAGAGCGTTTGGTAGAAAGAATAAAGGAATCAAAGCTGCTGGAGCTGGATTTGTGATGTGGGTCCTTGTCTTGCCCATCACCTGATTTTTTTTCCTCTTGCCTTAAGCCCTGGTTTTCAAGTTTATTGGGAGGTTTAAAGTTGGTCAGGGTGAACTTTGGGCATTAATAGACCTTACTAATACTTTCCCCTTGAAGCTTTCATTTTGAGCTGGTGCTGTTTCGACCTTAATTCGTGACATTCCTCCTTCTCAGGACGCTGCCAAGGTCTGCAGAGAATTCACCGAGCGTGAGCAAGGGGAGGTCCGCTTCTCCGCCGTGGCCCTCTGCAAGGCAGCCTAATGCCTCATGGCGGGGGCACTTCGCTTTCTCCCTCCTTCCCTTCATCGTGAAAGTATATCCCTACCTATGTGGTCTAAGTGCTTCAGTACTTGTAGAGCACAGCTGTTCTCCTTTGGTTCCGCAGATGCGCACTTACCCGCAACTTCACCCACGCACTAGCAGAGCTCCATCGAGCAAGTTTGGTGTCACCCTCTGATGGCAAAGCGTTTCCCTCATTGTATGTCTTATACCTCAATATCTAATGCTTTAATGGCTACTTTGGTTTGTGTCTGTAAGCTAAGGCCTTGGATGTGGTTTGTCCTTAAAAGAAATAAAATTTTTCTGCTGATAAGAGATGAGCCTAAACTGGTTTTCATTTTTCCTTCCCCCCAGTGTATCCCAAATTATCATAGTACTTACATATATATCTTCCATATAAGAACTTATACAGTACAGGTAAGAAAATTACCATAAAAATAGTATCGGTTTAGTGTGTTTCTACACTTTTTTCTATACATTTATGTTACTGTGTGTACCTGTAGACTTAAAAAAAATTAAATACTTTATATTTTGGAACAATTTTTATTGAAATATAGTTGATAATAAATATTATATTAGTTTCAGATGTACAACATAGTAATTCGACATTTAAGTACATCATGAAATGATCACCACGATAAGACTAGTAATCACCTGTGCCCTTACAAAGTTATCGCAGTATTAGTGACCATATTCCTTATGCTATAAGAATGATTTTAGATTTACAGAAAAATTGAGAAGATATTAGAGTTCCCATACACCTTTCATTTGTTTCCCCCATTACATCTTACATTAGTATGATACATTTGTAACAGTTGATGAACCATTATTGATAATTCTATTGACTAAAGTCCATACCTTATTCAGATTACCTTGGTTATTACCTAATGTCTATTTTCTTTTGCAGGATCCCATCCAGAATACTCTTTAGGCTCTTCCTGGCCGTGACAGTTTCTCAGGCTTTTTTTTTTTTAGAGCTCCTGACTTATTTATTTATTTATTTACTTTTTTTTTTTTTGTGGCTGTGTTGGGTCTTCGTTTCTATGCGAGGGCTTTCTCTAGTTGTGGCAAGCGGGGGCCACTCTTCATCGCGGTGGGCGGGCCTCTCACTGTTACGGCCTCTCTTGTTGTGGAGCACGGGCTCCAGATGTGCAGGCTCAGTAGTTGTGGCTCACGGGCCTAGTTGCTCCGCGGCGTGTGGGATCTTCCCAGACAAGGGCTCGAACCCGTGTCCCCTGCATTGGCAGGCAGATTCTCAACCACTGCGCCACCAGGGAAGCCCCAGGCTTTTCTTTCGATGATTTTGACGGTTTCAAGGAGTACTGATCCAAGTATTTTGTAGCATGCCCCTCTCTTGGGATTTGCCTAATGTTTTCTCATAATTAGACTAGTGTTTCGAGTTTTGGGGGAGGAGGACCACAGGTAAAGTGTTGGTCTCATCACGTCATATCAGGGTACATAGCGTCAACATTCCTTACGGTTAATGTCAACCTTGATCACCTGGCTGGATGGCATTTGTCAGGTTTGTCCGAGTAAAGCTACTTTCCCCACCCTACACCCCTCTATTATATACTGGAAAGAAGTCTATGCACAGCTGACCCTATAGGAGTAGGGGGTTGAATTAAGCTCTACCTTCTTGAAGGTGGAGTATCTATATAAATTATTTGGAAATCTTTTGCAAGGGAGATTTGTCTCTTATCCCCTAGTTATTCATTTATATCAGTATGAACTCATGGCTATTTCATACTCTGGGTTATAATCCAGTACTACATTTTGTTCAAATTGTTCTAGCTTTGGCCATTGAGAGCTATTTCAGTTGGCTCCTGTGTCCCTTTGACATACCCCAATCAATGTGGGTTTTGCTTTTTTTTTTTTTTTTTCTTAGCGATAGTTTACAGAAATTAGTTTTTTAAAAATCAATGTCAGTGGGGGCCCGGATGGTGGCTGGAAACGGGGCTTCCCGGGAGGAGGAGGGCACCGGTGGGGATGCAGCATCCCCACAGCCCCAAGCCCCGATGAGGCTGCCTCTGGTGCGAGTGAAGGCCTTGGTGAAGGCGGACCCCGGCGTGACGCTCGCGGGACAGGAAGCCAGCTTCGTTCTGGCACGAGCCGTGGAACTGTTTGTGGAAACCATAGCAAAAGATGCCTACTGTTGTGCTCAACAAGGGAAGTGGAAAACCCTTCAGAGGAGAGATTTGGATAATGCAATAGAAGCTGTATCCACAGCTTCTATTTGCTTTTCTGGAAGATACTTTGGATTGATTGCTGAGCCAGGCGGTTTTGTGAGCCTGTACCTGCCTCCTTCAGCTAGGCCCTCTGCAGGCCTCAGCTTTGAAAAAGAGTCTTTGGAATACTGAACTGAACACACTTTTCCTGTTCTACCTTCACCTAAGCCTGGATAAGCAGAGATCTCACCCGTTAACTTTTCTCTGTAAGATCTTCCACTACTTGTGTCTTCCATTTCTGGCCTGGATGCAGCTGCTGCTGCTTGCGGTAGAGATAGAGAAAATGATTTTGTAGGTTGCTTAATAAATGATAAGGACCAAATAAAAGTTTCTGATCAACCTCAAAAAAAAAAGTCTTTGCCATTTGTTAAACCTTAACTATTTTATAGATTAGGATACACTAGTATGTAACTTATAGGCTTGCATTAAATGTTAAATGACATTTGTTCTCAACAATTGATGCTTGAATATAACAGTTACTCTCTAGTTACAGGGATTAAGCACTGGGGGGAAGAAACCCCCAGACCTCCTGCTCTTAGTGTGATCCTCACAGAAGAGCTTTATCCTGTCTGTTGCCAGGAGCCCAGGAAGCTTGGGTATCAGCTGCCTTAAAGTTTTCAACTCTGATTATTCTATGGTGATAATACTTCTGATTCCAACTTCTAAGTGAAGGATATTTTGGTTCCTAGGGGAAAGTGATGACTACTATTCCTTCTAATGTAGAAAACTAAATACATGGTGACTCAGGTGATTCTAATTGCTTGGAGTTGAAGCCAGAGGGATGCATTTTCAGTTCTAATTTGGTGTGTGGCTTTCATGCAGTCACCTTGGAGATTGACTTAGGCGAAAAGAAACAGAACAAGCCTCCTTCCTGCTAATAAGAGCTGGTGAAAATACTGCTTTTGGTCTCAAGAGTACAATTATACCACTAAATGTAGCTGTAAGACTTTATGCATGAGAAGCATTATTAAAATGCTCACAAACTAACACACCTTAGCATGTCACACCATGGAGGGTCATGTAATGGCTGTTGTATGTGGGTGATTGCAACCCTGGAGGTGCAGAGAAATGTCAGTTTTACTGAGGAAACACAGGTTAGTTTACATGCCCAAATTCTACCTGCCATGGACTGACCACCTACAGGTAGCTGTCCCTCGGTTGGGAGTCAATATAATAGACTTCAGGGCTTATCAAATGTCTTTGACCTCCACTCTGCCTCTTGCTAACTTTGGGCAAAGAAATTACCCTCTCCCACGTCTTCATTGTTTCACGTTAAAATGGACAACACAGGGTGAAGATGTCTGGGAAGGGCCTGGCTTCTAGAAGTTTCCCTCTAGTACCAGCATCTTCCCTACTGCTCTCCCTGAGACCTCAGCCATGTGTAACCACATGGGGTAACATCAACTTTGTATTCTATGTGAGGGCAGTACCCCCTGGAGTTGTGCAACTCAAGAGGTTCTTGTTTCTCCAATAAACCCTATTAATTGACGTCTTGGATTTATCAAAGATCATGTCCAGTTGGCTTATTCTTTAGGATGTTACTGATCTTTAGCAATGAAAGTAATTTTGGTTTTTTTAATTGAAGTATAGTTTGCTGTACAATATTATGTAAGTACAGGTGTACAATATAGTGATTCATAATTTTTAAAGGTTATATTCCATTTATAGTTATTATAAAATATTGCCTACATTCCCCTTGTTGTACAACATAATCCTTTATTTATTTATTTTTGGCTGTGTTGGGTCTTCGTTGCTGTGTGTGGGCTTTCTCTAGTTGTGGCGAGTGGGGGCTACTCTTCGTTGCAGTGCGTGGGCTTCTCACTGCAGTGGCTTCTCTTGTTACAGAGCATGGGCTGTAGGTACGCGGGCTTCAGTAGTTGTGGCACGTGGGCTCAGTAGTTGTGTCTCGCAGGCTCTAGAGCACAGGCTCAGTAGTTGTGCATGGGCTTAGTTGCTCCACGGCATGTGGGATCTTCCCGGACCAGGGCTTGAACCCGTGTCCCCTGCATTGGCAGGCGGATTCTTAACCACTGTGCCACCAGGGAAGGCCCTACAACATAGCCTTGTAGCTTATTTTATACCTAATAGTTTGTACCACTTAAGCCCCTACGCCTATATGGTCCCCCACTTCCCTCTCCCCAGTGGTAACCACTAGTTTGTTCTCTATATCTGTGAGTCTGCTGCTTTTTTGTTATAGTCACTAGTTTGTTGTACTTTTTTAGATTCCGCATATAAGTGATATCATACAGTATTTGTCTTTCTCTGTCTGACTTATTTCACTCAGCATAATACACTCCAGGTTCATCCATGTTGTTGCAAATGGCAGAGTTTCATTTTTTTTAATGGCTGAGTAATATTCCATTGTATAAATATATATATACACAACATCTTCTTTATCCTTTCATCTGCTGGACACCTAGGTTGCTTCCATACTTAGGCAATTGTAAATAATGCTGCTATGAACATTGGGGTGCATATATCTTTTTGAATTAGTGTTTTTTGTTTTTGTTTTTTCCCGTATATATACCCAGGAGTGGAATTGTTGGGTCATATGGTAGTTCTAATTTTAATTTTTTGAGAAACCTCCATATTGTTTTCCATAGTGGCTACACCAATTTACATTCCCACCAGCGGTGTACAAAGGTTCCCTTTTCTCTACGTCCTTGCCAACATTTGTTATTTGTGTTCTTTTTGGTGATAGCTGTTTTGACAGGTGTGAGGTGATATCTCATTGTGGTTTTGGTTTGCATTTCCCTGTTGATTAGCGATGTTGAGCATCATTTCATGTGCCTGTTGGCCATCTGCATTTCCTCTTTGGAAAACTGTCTATTCATTTCTTCTGCCTGCTTCTTAATCGGGTTTTTTGTTTTTTGATGTCGAGTTATATGAGCTGTTTACGTATGTTGGATATTAATCCCTTATCGGTCATATCGTTTGCAAATATTTTCTCCCATTCAGTAGGTTGTCTTTTTGTTTTGTGGATGGTTTTCTTTGCTGTGCTAAAGCTTTTAAGTTTAATTAGGTTCCATTTGTTTATTTTTGCTTTTATTTCCTTTGCTTTAGGAGACGGATGAAAAAAAGTGCTGCGATTTATGTCGAAGAGTGCTGCGATTTATGCCTATGTTTTCCTCCAGGAGTTTTTATAGTATCCAGTCTTGCATTGAGGTCTTTAATCCATTTTGAGTTTATTTTTGTATATGGTGTTAGAGAATGTAATGAAGGTGACTTGTGCTTTCAATAGATAAAGCCACCTGATGCTAGGTATCCCCCCTTTTAAACTAATACCCAGAATGTCCAACTGAGGAATATTTAGGTTACACATCTATTCAGTATACTATGGTCTGTCTGAAAGACCCATGATCATGAAAAAATGTTTATGCGTGAAACTAGTGAGATAGTTTTGTAAAATGTGTGTGCATATGTGTTTAGAAAAGACAGGACCATAATAGCTAGATGTTTACTATATTCTAAGTTAAACTTAGTCACAGCGAAGCTTAAGCAACTTGCCCAATCTTACTCAGCTAGTGAGGGATGTTGCTGACATTCAAACCCAAGCAGACTGGCTCTAGGAGCCCACGATATTAATGATCGTTGCTGGGCAGAGGTGGACCTGCCTTAAGGTGAATGAAGTTTAAGCTTTAGGGCCTCACACTTTAATGGCTCCTTCCAGCATCCTGGCTTTTGTGTCCTTGTGAAATTTACAAATCCTTAAAAAACGTGCGTCTGCTCCTGCCTCTGGATGTTGAGATTATGAGTGATTTTAACTTTATATCCTCATTTCCCAAGCTTTCTAAAATTATTATATTACTTTTATAGTAAAAAAGCTTAAGTTTTTCTCTAGGACTGTAATGAATGAATTACGGAATGAATTCTGTCTGAGCTGCTGCTGGTTAGTTTAGCCTACCTCCCAAGTTTCTTCAGTTTATAACTGAAATCCGTGCAACTTAGTCTTCTGTCTTCTATGGGCTTCATTACAAGGCTACTTTAGAACTTTAAATGATTATCTTTATGTTCTCCTAAACCCCAACTTACTTGGAACCTGTTCAGTTTCCTGCACATCCTGACATGTTCAATAATGACTTGACGTTTGGGAGTTACTTTCTGTGTCCCTTGAATGATGTGATCTTATTAATTCATTTGTATTATACTGTTAAGTTGTTCATCCTTTTCATTCTTGACCTGGCTTGGTGTAGCAGCGAGGAGTGGGGCGCTGTGGATTGCCTGTGTGGTTGGGTTGTCTGGTATAATCCTGTAGAATGGAAATTACAGGACCTCTCCCAGGGTTAGGAGGATGGACCTAAGATAAGGCACGTAGAGCTCAGCACATCGTGACCATGCCTTGAGCATTTTTATTAATGTAACATAAACTGTTATAGGAGTTGAGTGTGTGTGTGTGTGTGTGTGTGTGAATATTTATGAACAAAAGAGAAAGAGAAGTAGAGAAGTCTCAGCAGATGACATAGTATGGATAATGTTCCCTCCTAGTACACAATATCTGGATTTGGACGCTTTAAGTCACTTGACGGTTTCCTTTCCCTGGTCATGTTAATATCCTTAACCTGATTCAAAATCAAATTTTATAGTACTGCATCTCTTCACTCTTAGGAATCAGGTGCTTTCCACAGTGTTAATCATTCTCAGAAAAAACAGGCTTTTTATTTTTTTAATCTTACCTTAGTATAGTAGTACATTTGTCACAATGAATGAACTAACAATGATACGTTATTAAGTCCAGACTTTATTTCTTTAGTTTTCACCTAATGTCCTTTTTCTGTTCCGGAATCCCATCTAGGATACCACATGATATGTAGTTGTCCTGTCTCCCTAGCTCCTCTTGGCTGTGATTTATTGAACTAAAACCAATTACGTTGCTCCAAGGTGCTGCTTTGGCTCTGGCTCTTGACAATTCCACTGTTTGTGGTCTCCTGGGGCCACTCCACGCAGCACAGCTTGTGGTTGAGACCTGAGGGTTGTGCCATCATCTCTGCCCCTTACCACATGGGTGCCTTGGCCAACTTAACCCCTCCTAAGCCCCGATTTCCTCATCTGTAAAGTGGTTCAGTATCTGCCTCGTAGGGTTGTTGTGAAAGCACATGAGAATCCTTGTGAAGTGCTTTGGGGTGTGCTAGAATATAGCAAGTGCTATGGTTTTAATTTTCATCACCACCTATCTTCTTTGCATCCATCTCTCTTTTTTATCCAACTGAAATTCCAAGCTACCAAGTGTCCCCCATTTCCTGGGATAAGGGCCCATTTCCAAAGCAACTTTTCCTAAAAGTTATTATCCTAATTCATGGCTCCCAGTCCGTCAGTGCCTCATTCTTTGCAGTGAGTGGGGTACATTCTGTTTGACATCAAGACATGAGTAATACAAGTGTATTTACCCTCTTGTAGGCCACTGATTTTTAAGAAGGGAATCATATGATTGAACTTTAAAGTATAACTTTATAAGGACAGAAGAGGGGCTTTGAAAACGGAGATTCATAGGTTTGTTTGCTTTGCTTGACATTAAAGTTGCTCTAGTCATTAGAGGAAACAACTTTAAATATCCAATGTTTGGACGTTTGAGTCCAAATTGAGTGGCCAATACCTGAATTCCCTATTTCACATTAAAATACAGTGCATAGGAAGACAAAAGCTTTATTTAACTATACTCACTACATCCAGTAGGTGGCAGCAAAGGAAAACTTATGACAACTTCAAAGCTAAGTAGGTTTGAACAAAGTTGAGCCGGGAAGGAAAAACCAGTAGCTTTTGGTGACTGGTCCTTCTGGGCAAGATGGAGAAGTATGATAGTGTTTGGGCCTTCATTTTGGCCCACTGTTTTGGACTGGACTAACCAGTCCTAGTGTAGATTGGCTAAAATCAGCCTTGTGAATTGCTTGTTGGGCTATTCAAAATTTTGCCCAGGTTCTATTTATTTTATCAGAAAAATAAATAAGAATAAGCAGGAATAATTTCAAATCACAAGTTCATTAAATAAATGCTTCCTCTGCTGATGTTGAGTTAGCTATTATCCCAAATACAATTGATTTGATATAATCAATTCTATAATCAACTCTACATTAGTAGAATCTGGCTTTCAACATCTTAACATTAGAAAATAGTGGACTTAATTGTGTAATATTAAATTGTTATAACAGATCTTTAGGGTAATATTTTTCTCAACACTTCAGTTACACAATGTTAATTTTATTTTCAAGTAGTTTCTTCCTTTTTTTTTTTAGACTGCACCAGGCCGCTTGTGGCATCTTAGTTCCCCAACCAGGGATTGAACCTGGGTCACCACAGTAAAAGCGCCGAGTCCTAACCACTGGACCACCAGGGAATTCCCTTTCAAGTAATTTCATATGGATGGATTTGACCTTTACCATTAAGAAAACTGGGTCTGGTCCAGGATTAACATATAAGTAGTTGGGTGACATTAACCAATTCCCTTTTCTGGCCTCAGTTTCCTCTTTTTTAAATAAAATAATTAAATTGACTCAAAACTCATTGAAGTGCCTCATCTCCACGAGTTTATATACCACAAGCTCCACCATTCTCGCTCTTGGCCAATCCCAGCTTCAGGAGGTGCATGCAGTAGACCTTTGGCCCTCAGCTCTTCAGATCCATGGCCCCTTATTATAAGCACTATGTTGAAATGCCCCCTTTACAATCCTGAAAGAGTTCATAGCTAATATAACTTACCTACACACATAATCTTAAGAAATCAATTTAAAGAAAATATGTTTCAATGGGTAAGTGCTCAGGTATTGTCACACGAGAAGACATAAACTGAGGTGAGGCTTGTACTTAGAATCATGAAGACAGGGAGAGCTGCAGATGGAGCAGGGAGTGGTGCGTTGACAGTTCAGATTCCACGAGCAGCCTTGTTATTGGTCATGCAATTTTCCCCAAATGATGAAAATCTTGGTAAAGTCCCAAACAAAGTAATTACATTCTTCCCCTGACTTATCCACTATTGTATTTATGGAAACTTCAGTGCAAACAGCATGCAAACAAAACAGAGTTTCAGACAATTATACACAGATTTTTCATCGACACGAATGCCTCGAGGGACCTTTGAAAACTGTGTAACATACAACACAATTCCTCACTGTGTGAGGCTGTCTTCTTACGACCTGGCCCCGAATACGAAATGCCGGTGGAACATATCCCTGTTACCACAACAAAATATTTGCCCATGAATTTCCAAAACATCCATTAGGGCTTGGTACCACCCGCCCTGAGGATCACTCAGCTGCCCTGGAGAAGCTTTCCTAAGTAACTTGCCGCAGGTAGAATTCCAGAGTGGCCCCCAAGCCTCCCAGGTCCTGGTGTGTAAACACCTTCTCCCGGGCACTCAATCAAACACTAAAGGGAGTTTGCAGGTGTGATTAAGGTCCCCAATAAATTGGCATTAAGATAGATTATCCTCAGTTGGCCTGTCCTCAGAAAGGACTAGGCTTTTCTTGGCAAAGGAATGTGGGCAGCCTCTAGGAGGTAAGAGTGGCCCCCGGCTGACAGCAGGGAAATGATGGTCTAAGTTCTAGAGCCTGAAGGAACTGAATCTGGCCAACAGCGGAAGCAGATTCTTCCCCAGAGCCTCCAGAAAGAAACACAGCCGACACCTTAATTTCAGCCTTGTAAGACAACCCAGCCAGGTCAAGCTGGACTTCTGGCCTACAGAACCGTGTGCTAAGAAACGGGTATTGATTCAAGCCTCTAAGTTTGTGGTAATTTGTTATGCAGCCAAAGGAAACTCAGACATAATAAGCCGATGCAACATGTTCGAGAGTCACTGGACTGCCCTGACCGTCCTCTCTAAACCACCCCTTCGTGGGCTCCACCACTGACCCCCGTGGCTGCCCCGGGAACAAGTCACATTGGTTCTTCTCAGTCCCTTTGCCCTCCCCACGTCTCGGAGCGCGAGGGTGTGAAGAATCTGCTGACATTCCGGGAGACGACAGCCCTCCCTTCTATTCTGCGTCTCCCGCTGGGGTGTGTCAGGCCACTCGGCGCCCTGGTCCAGCCCGCGGCCCGAGTCTGCCTCACAAGCACCCTCCCAGCTCTGCCGGTGCTTGTCGTCAGCAGGCACCAGTCTGGTGACGCGCAAACAGGTAAGGTGACGCGTAACCTTAATCGCTTACTGAAATCTGGCCTGCACATTTGACTCATTGCTACAGAAGGTCACATAAATCCAAACTGTAGGAATATAATTAAAAAAAGAATGGCCTTAAGATGCATGGTACTTGGGAGTTCCCTGCTGGTCTACTGGTTAGAATTTGGTACTTTCACTGCCGTGGCCCGGGTTCAGTCCCTGGTCGGGGAACTGAAATTCTGCAAGCCGTGCCTCATGGCCAAAAAAAAAACAAAAAAAAAAGGCATGGTACTGAAAAGTCATATTTTGCATGTAGCGAAGAATTCCAGGCCTTCAGGTATGAGCTGCTGCCTGCCTCTCCCTGGGACTACTTTTTCTATAGCTCCTCCTGTAGTTCCCTCCCCACCCCAGTACTGCTCGGAAAGGCCACCAACAGAGCCACATCCCTCTGGAAGGCTCCCTTTTTTATTCCTTTTGAAAACATGGATGCTACATTTGAGAGCTTTATAATAATGATTATTTAAACATTTAAGACCCATAAAATCTTCTTTGAAATAAATGAAGAATAACAGTTGGCTCAGAGACCAGGACTAGTTTTGTTTTCTTTTTTTTACCTCCGTGCCTTTATTTGCTTCTGTGGGATGCTATGGGCCCATGTCCCTTCTTTAAAGACACGTGCTGACAGTATAGAGGCCATAAGTTCATTATTATTTGTGCCAAGTCGACTCACTTCATGGATTTTCCGTGGGGGTCTCTTCTGATAGTCTTGAGCCATCACAAAAGGGGCCCTCAAATACATATGTGACATTTCTCTCTCCCTTTTCCTTCCTTCTTTCTTTCTTTCTCTCCTTCTCTTTCTTTCCTCCCTGCCCCCTTCCTTTCTTTCTGCCTTATGCTATACTTTTTATTCCTCAAACTTTTAAAATCACAGCATGCATTGTATATGAAGTTTCTTCCTAATCTTTCCCTCTGATTACATTTATTCCCAATTCCCTTAATGACTTTATTAAGCTGTAGTTTTACATACCATAAAATCCACCCATTGTAAGTATTCTATTATTTTAGTAAATAGAGTTGTAAAATCATCCCCACAAATCCAGTTTTAGAACATTTCCATCATCCCCAAAAGTTTCTTGTTTCTGTTTACAGTTAATCCTTGCTCCTACCCCAGCCCCAGGTAATGACTGATCTACTTTTTGTCTCTACCAATGTACTTTTTCTGGACATTTCATATAAATAGAAGCATACAAATGTAGTTGTTTCCATCTTTCACTTAGCACAAGTTCATTCATATTGTAGCATGTACCACTTGTTCTGCCCTTTTTATTGCTGAGTAGTATTCCATGGTATGAAAATACCTCATCTTTTTAATCCATTCATCAGCTGATAGACATCTGTGTCATTTCCAGTTTGGGGCTATGACGAACAACGCTGCTCTGAACAGTCATATACATGTGTTTGTGTGGATGTGTTTTCATTTCTTGTGGGTAGACTCCTAGAGTGGAATTGCTGGGGCACATAATTAAGTTTATAGACTGTCCCCAACACAGGGTAACATTCCTTCTCAACAAGTACATACTACTCAAAAAGTATGATAGGAAATCAACTTTGTAATAGGTATCAGAAGTCTTATAAGTATGTAGCATCTGATCAAGTGACTCGAATTCTTAGAAATAATCAAAGGTCTATGTGAAGATTTATGTAGTAAGATGTTGTTCTTAACAGTATTATAGTAGTGAAAAAGGAAACAATATAACTGACTAGGGGAAAGTAGGGGAAAGACATCTATATAACCACAAAATAGACAAAAATCTCTGGGTAAACAATAAACATATAAGTAAAGTATCTGGTATGATAGAAGGTGATGAAAGCTATGGAAAAAAGAAAAAATAAAACAGCAGAGCAAGGTAAGGAGGTGGGGGAGAGGCAAGTGGTTGAATGGAAACGTCAAGGTCAATCTTGAATGTGTTGAATGAGGCAGTCAAGGTCAATCTCATTGAGGAAATGACTCTGAGCAAAACTGATGCATCTGGGGAAGACGATTCCCCACAGAGGGAAGAGCTGGTGCTGAGAGGCCAGTGGGGTAGGAGTGAATGAAAGGCGGGAGAAGTAAGCGCTGAGAGCAGAGAGGTCACGGGCGGGGGCAGGTCATAGGAGACCTCGCGGGCTGCTGTAAGGACTTTGGCTTTATTCTGTGTGAGACGATTGATGGGAAGCCATTCCAGGATTTTAAGCAAAGGGGTGACATGATATGATTTTTGTTTTAAAACAATCCCCCTGGTTGCTGGGTGGAAAATGGACTATAGGGAAATAAGAGAGAAACAGAATAGAGGTACAAAGTGAATACTGTCCAGGTTTGAATGACAGGAGAATGGAGAGTTTACAGTACTGTCCTTGCCCACCTTCCCTCTCAAATCTGCCTCTTTTCCTTGCCCTTTTTACAAAACACCAACACACCTCAATATACACACCCCAAAAGATAGGAGTGGTAGTGTAGTTGCGATTGTGATAGGAAGCCCACTTCCCGGTTCTGATTTTCTTATCTCCAGTAAAATCATGCATGGACATGGCGCTGGTTCTGGAGGCACAGAAATAGCAGCACACAGTCCCTGAGAGAGACAGAGACAGAGACAGAGAGAGACAGAGACAGAGACAGACAGAGACAGAGAGAGACAGAGAGAGACAGAGATGGAGAGAGAGAGAGAGAGACAGAGACAGAGGGAGACAGAGACAGAGGGAGGGAAAGAGAGGCAAGTAGGAGCACGGTGATGACGTGACCCAGCTGCTCACAGGTCTCTGGCACGGACTGGGCGCTTTGCGAGGGGAGAGTGACGTCTCTGACTCCGTGGCGGTGGGCAGCTAAGGGGGCAGCGGAGCGTCACAGGCGGCTGGGGCATGAGGTGAGCCTTGAGGAGAAGGAGAATGTCAGGAAAACCTGGTCAGTGGGCAAAGTGTGCTGTGGGCCAGGCAGAGTGAAGTCCCAGGCACAGGGGAGAGAGAAGGCGTGCTTTTCTGATTCAGAAACTGCGGACAGTTGAGGGCTGGGTGAGGGGAGTGGGACGGCAGTGGGAATACGAGGGTTTGGGAGCCTGTGCTCAGGACTTTGGCTTCTGTCTCTGTGCAGAGAGGAGTTTAAGCAGAGTTTTAAGCAGCCCAAATGGTTTTCCATGTAACCTCTGTGATCCTCACAGAGGTGGCAGCCCCCTCCCCTTTTCCATCAGGGGCGACTTGGAATCAAATTCATTTAATGGGCGCTGGCGCCATTGCCCTTTACTGTGAGCGTTTACAGCTGGGTGGTTTCTCCACTAATGCAAGCCAGGCTCGGCAGGGCAGGAAAGAGGTAAATCTCCTTCATACAATAACAGCAGAGTCTATGTTGCTCCAAAAGGGCAAAGCCAACAGTTTTTGCCTTCTGTTTGCTAAACTCCCTGCGAAAGAGCAGGGAGTAGTGTCTTATATTTATACTGTATTCCCAACACCAAGGATTATGTCTGGAGCTCAGTAGACAGACATTCAAGACTTAAAAACAAATTTCTTTTAAAAGGGGTGGAAAGGCCAAAGCCATGTTAATAGGAGAATCATCCTTGCCTCTGCACGAGGCATGGATAGCATGCTGACCGTGTCATGGTGAGGGGTGCTTAGTCCCCTTAGGTGCCTGGGACGGATCATCTAAAACTCTCTCTGGTGGGAAGACTGAATGCAGTACTTACAGCTGCCCTTGTTCATGGCACTGGGCGCTCCCACCCTCATCCCCCCGCCCCAAGCCCTAATCTCAGCCCAGTGCTGACACAGAATAAGACCCTCAGCATCCTCAGCCTTGAATCTACAGTAGGTACTCAATAGATGTATTCACTGACTGAGCAGAGGAGAGCCTGAATGAACATCTGGTTGAATCCAAACCATTGCTCATGTTTGCAAAATGCAGAGAGAGCCCAAGGACCTGAAACTCCTTTCCCTGAGGGGAGGGACCAAGTTTTCTGACTGGGGCCACTGGGCTGAGGAATTTGATATGGGGCTCAGAGAGTGTAAAGCAGGTTTGGGAAAGGAGAAGGTATTCCTGGGAGACCCTCTCCTGGGGAAGAGGAAATAGAGGAAAAGACCAAGTTAGAATTCCCACGTGTTTCCTGTCATACTTTACCGGCATTCAGAGGTTCGTCTACCTGACTCTTCATTGAAGGACTTTGAGAAGTCTGGTGCTGGTCTGATGGTGTCCATCCAGGAACCACTGCCTTGTGAAGTGTCTGCAGAGAAGGAGGGGAGTGGAAGGGACAGGTCAGTGTCTTATCACTGGATATTGGCTGAACCGCCATATGTGGCAGTGGTCTCCTCAGGCATGAGAATCCCTAAAGTAGAATCCACTGATGGTCCCTGGGGGGTCTCAAGGAGCACACTTCAAGACCTCCTTTTTAAATGTTCTCTGTTACTCTTGTGAATCTTGAGAGGCAGTGTAAGTCAGTAAGAATTTCAGATTCAGAAGACTTGGACTTGAATCTTGGTTCTGTCACTAAGTATATACATTTCTGTGGTCAAACAGCTTAATGTCTCAGGATCCTTATCTAAACAGGAAAATACCTACCCAGGAGGGGTGTCATGAGGATTAAAGGAGAGAATGCTTTTAATGCACTTAAAAAATTAGAATGAATATATTTTATTGTTTAAACCTTTCAAATTATAGTATATAACACAGAAAGACCTATAAAATAATTGTCCAACTTGATGACAAAAATTTTTAAATAATGAGTGGTTTCCTAATCTTTTATTTCCCACAACAAATCTGCCCTTCTAACATGTTATTTACCTGGCTCAGCACTGGTTCAAGGTAAAATTGAAATGTAGCAAGTATTTTGGATGGCTTTCACTTCCCTTTCTGTGGTCCTTCCCTTATTGTTACCTGCTCGTGAGATGGTCTGTGATCAAGTTCCATAACTCTCCAGGCATCAGGGCTGGGCAGGCAGTTCAGGCGTCCTTATAACATCTTACATGTGAACATCTTACATGCTTCTTCCTAAGGCCAGCTGTCTAGCTGCTGAACCTGGGACTGCTTTTTCTTTCTTGACCAGACCATATTTTTTAGTCTTCTTGTTTGCCTTGAAATAGATATTTTGGATACCAAGTATCAGAGTCTTTGGTTTTCTGTTAAATGCAATGCCAAGTGGTACCCACATCTTGCCTGCACAGCTTTCAGCTCTCTGTCATAAAACAGGATCTTTTATTGTCCCAATCGTCCTAAGCCCCTAAAGATAGGGGCTTACCCAGTCACTCCTTGGGTGATTACTGATGAATTACTATAAGGCAAGCACACTTGGAATCACCACCCAGGTGAAGAAATAGAACTTTGCCAGCCACCCAGGAGTCCTCTGTGTGCCCCATCTCAGTCGCAACCCCCTGCTGCCCCCAACAAAGGAACCATTATCCTGACTTTAAAGATAATCACTTTCTTGCTTGTTGTCACTGAAGTGTGCGTCCCTAGATGCTATAATTTTGTCTTAAAAAAATTCTCTCTTAAATCCCTTTTTACCTACAGGTTTTTTTTTTTTTTTTTCCCAATCTGCTTTTAAAAAGACTGTATTTTAGAGCAGTTTTAGGTTCATGGCAAAACTGAGAGGAAATACAGAGATGCCCACATCTCTCCTGCCCCCCACCCCATGCACAGCCTTCCCTGTCATCAACGTCCCCCACCAGAGTGGTGCGTTTGTTACAGCTGAGGGTCCTACACTGACACATCATAATCACCTAAAATCCACAGTTTACATTAGAGTTCACTCAGTGTTGTACATTCTATGAATTTGGACAAACACAATGACATGTATCTACCATTATAGTATCATACAGAGTAGTTTCTCTGCCCTAAAAATTCTCTGTGCTCCACCTATGAATCCCTCTGCTCCCATGATGCATTTTTTAATACAGTGTCTCCAACTGCCTCCCTGACATATTCTGAGAACGAATTCTAATAGTGATGGCTAATCAAAATCTTCAAACATAACAAGTCCAAAAGATTGCAGCCCCATTCGCCTTCTTTTTTGTTTTTGTTCTTCCTGTTCCTAAAACCAACTGAGATCATCCCTGCCTTGGCTTCTTTGTGCATGACATTGCTTCCATCTGCTATACTCTTCCTCCATATCTTTGAAAAACAGACTCTATCTCATCATTTAAGACACAACTCAATTATCACCTTGACAACCTGTATCGCCATCATCACCGCATCGTCCTCTTTCATTTCTCCCGTACCACTCTCACTCTCTGCTTTTATCTTGGAAGTTACCTATTTTCCCCAGTTGGAATCTCCTTGAGGCTTGTGTAGGTTGCCTTTTTACTCTGTTGATTGTGTCCTTTACATATAGAATAAAAAATTTTTTCTGGCTGCGCCACGCAGCATACAAAATCTTAGTTCCCCGACCGGGGATCGAACCCATGCCCCCTGCAGTGGAAGCATGGGGTCCCAACCACTGGACCACCAGGGAAGCCCCAGAATTTAAAAATGTTGATGTCACCCAATTATCTATTGTTGTCTGTGCTTTTAGTGTCACATACGAGGAATCATCGCCAAATCCAATGCCATGAAGCTTTTCCTGTTTTCTCTTAAGAGTTATATAGCTTTACCTCTTACTTTAAGGTTTTTGATCGACTTTGACTTAATTTTTATATATGGTTTTTAGTCAGGGTCCAACGTTATTCTTTTGTGTGCGGACATCCAATTTTCCCAACAACACAGCAACCTTTTAACTAATAGGCTTGCCTTACCTTGACCCACCTAAACCATCCTCATCCCCTGGTCAGGGTGACCATTCACAAATGTATAAAACCCTGTTTATTGCTTCCACATACAATCTACACATAGCCCTAATAATCTGGCCCCTGCCTTCTCCAGTCTCAGCCCTCCCCACTTCCCAGGGTTAGCTACACTGAACTGAAAATTTAGCAGTACATTTTCTCTCTGCCTGGAATCTTTCTCCCCCCATCTTTCTTTTTTTTTTTTTTTAAAGGAATTCCTTTGTTTTTATTATTTATTTATTTATTTATTTATTTTTGGCTGTGTTGGGTCTTCGTTTCTGTGCGAGGGCTTTCTCTAGTTGCGGCAAGCGGGGGCCACTCTTCATCGCGGTGCGCGGGCCTCTCACTATCGCAGCCTCTCTTGTTGCGGAGCACAGGCTCCAGACGCGCAGGCTCAGTAGCTGTGGCTCACGGGCCTAGTTGCTCCGCGGCATGTGGGATCTTCCCAGACCAGGGCGCGAACCTGCGTCCCCTGCATTGGCAGGCAGACTCCCAACCACTGCGCCACCAGGGAAGCCCCCCCCCCATCTTTGCTAGTAAGCTTCAAATAGTGCTTCAACTCTTCCAATATTGTTAAATTTTTAAAAAAAATTTTATCGGAGTATAGTTGCTTTACGATGTTGTGTTAGCTTCTACTGCACAGCAAAATGAGTCAGCCATACATATACATATATCCCCTCCCTTGCAGAAACAGAGACACAGAGGTAGAGAGCCAAGAGAAATGAGAAATGTATGGATCCCAAGGGGGAAAGAGGTGGGGTGGGAGGAATTGGGAGATTGGGATTGACACATATACATTATTGATACTATGTATAAAATAGATAACTGATGGGAACATACTGTAGAGCACAGGGAACTCCACTTAACGCACTGTGGTGTCCTGGTATTTTTAAATTAATTAAAGAAGGAGGTCATTAGACTAAGTGTTCTAATGCCTTAGCAGACGACAAAAGCAAACCAAAGCCTACGTCTGTAAAAGCCTCAATCAACATCTAAGGACAATCACAAACAGCCAGTTAGGCTTTCCCTTAAATAAGGCAACTGCTTAAGCGATAGCAACCAAATTATTTCCTTGCTTCTCTTCTGCATCTTCTCTGTAAAAGTCTTGCCCCTAACTCCTGTGAGTGGAGCACTCCTAACCACTTCGGGTTTGATGCTGACCAATTCAAATAGATTTTTGCTCAAATAAATAATTAAAATTTTTAACATGTCTCAGTTTGTTTTTTAACAGTTCCATGTTTCTGAAACACCCTCTTCCCTTTCCAGGGTGTATTAGATCAGGAGATGGAGAATGTCAGCCCTCAGATCAAATCAAGCCCACCACTTGATTTGTACCACTGCCATGCCCAGTCATAGATGTATTGTTTTCTATGGCTGCTCTTGTACAAAATGGCAATTGCAGAATTAATTAGCTGTGACAGTTGTATACGGCTCCAAAAGGCAAAGAAACCTATTCTTGGCTCTTTACAGAAAAAGTCTTTGGATCCTGGTTTAGATACCTCTCTTTATGTATTCCCATTTTCATCTTGCTGTGACGGACTGTCACAGTGTAGGCCATCTTGTCCTATATCTGCTTTTTCCCTCGATTCCCATCATGAGAGTAGGGCCTGGGCTAGCATAATGCCTGGCACATAATTGGTGCTCCATCTATGTTTACCAAATTAGTTAAACAATTGCTTCCTAAAAATATCCTCGTAAGGTTACTCTAAATAAACTCATTCAACTGAACGTGAACCTTTGGGATCAGGCCCGTGACTAGGCCCCCAGGAGGGGTACGAAAGCCTTAGGAAATTTTGTCACCATTTCTGAGAAGGACATAAGAATTTAAGGGTCTTGATGGGGTATGAGAATCAAATTAATCAAATTAATAAAAAAGAGAATGAATAAAGCAAAGTAAGGATGTACTTGGAATGCAGAGGACCAGGATGAGAGACCTGGTGGGACAAATTAACAAATGCTTTCAGAGCATAGGAATCCTGAGTGGTTCCAAACTTGACTGCACATTGTAATCAGCTGGAATGCTTTAAAGAGTACTGATGCCTGGGTCCCACCCTGGGGATTCTCATTTATTTGATTTGGGTACAGCCTAGGCATCTGGATGTTTTAAAAATCCCTAGATGAGTGATGAAAATGTTCTGGAGCTAGATAGTAGTGATGATTGCACAACATTGTGAATGTATTAAATGTCACGAATGTGACACATGTGTAAATTTCATGTTTGTGTATTTTAGTACATACATGTGCACTCATGCACGTGCTCATCTCTGGACGTGTGCAGACAGACAGACAGACAGACAGACACACACACATATACACGCACAGAGTTCCCGGGTAATATTAATGACAAGCCAAAGCTGGGACTCAATGAGCCTGTATTACCGTTTCTCAGATAATAAGAATCAAGTGGAGATCTTTATTAAATAAATAGGCTGCCAGACCTCTGAGCTAGAAATTTTGATTCTGTTGGTCTGGTTGGGGACAAAGAAATTTTCTTTCCAGCTAGAGCCCCAGGTGCTTCTTATCACAAGAGAAGTTTGGGAAATCCAGCCTAGTTTAGTGCTTCCCAAACTTGCTCAATCTAAAAAACACTTGGGGGCTCTCTTAAGCTTTCAGATTCTGGGGCCACCACTGCAGACCTATTAAATAAGGGTCTCCATGGGCTTCCCTGGTGGCACAGTGGTTGAGAATCTGCCTGCCAATGCAGGGGACACGGGTTCGAGCCCTGGTCTGGGAAGATCCCACATGCCGCGGAGCAACTAAGCCCGTGAGCCACAACTACTGAGCCTGCGCGTCTGGAGCCTGTGCTCCGCAACAAGAGAGGCCGCGATAGTGAGAGGCCCGCGCACCGCCATGAAGAGTGGCCCCTGCTTGCCACAACTAGAGAAAGCCCTCGCACAGAAACGAAGACCCAACACAGCCAAAAATAAATAAATAAAAATTAAAAAAAAAAAAAAAAAAAAAGGGTCTCCAGAAGAAAGATGGGACTCAGAAGGTTTAACAAGCTACCCAGCTGATTCTTTGGACCAGGCAAATTTAAGAAGCACCATTTAGTTCAGTCCTTGGTATTGGTTGGCTCTTCCACAAAAACTTCTGAGGGCTTGAAAAAGTGTCAAATTCTCTTCTCCTAGAGATGCTGATTCTGGGGCAATGTCTAAACATCTACAGCTTTTTGTTTTTTAAGGTACCACCTCTGAGTTTGAGGAATAACTAGGGTGAATTATTATTGTAGCCATTTTTTGTCTTTCTACTTCCCTATTTTCTCCCTTCTCCTAGTCTTACTGAGGTATAATTGACAAAATTATAAGATATTCAGAGTGTACAGTGTGGTGATTTGGTATGTGTATACATTGTGAAAGGACCCCTCCCCTCGAGTGAATTAACATATCCATTACCTCACGTATTTACTTATTTTTTTTTTTTGGAGAGAACACTTAAGTTTTACTCTCTTAGCAAATTTCAATTACGCATAGAGTGTTATCAAATATAGTTCCTATCTTATACATTAGATCCTCAGACCTTGTTTATCTTATAACAAAAAACTTGTACCCTTTTTACCAATCTTCCCTTATTTTCCACACCTCAGAGCCCCTGACAACCACTTTTCTACTCTCTGTTTCTACAAGTTCGACTTTTTTTCCCCTCATGTAAGTGATATCATGCAGTATTTATCTTTGTCTGGCTTACTTCACGTGGCGTAATGTCGTCCAGATTTAGCCATGTTATCACAAATGAGAGGATTTCCTTCTTTTTTAAGGCTGAAAAAAGCCTTATTGTATACTTACAACTGTATATTCTATTGTATATTTATATATACCACATCTTCTTTATCGATTCTTCTGTCAATGGACACTTGTTTCCATACCTTGGCTATTGTGAATAATCCTGCTATGAACTTGGGAGTACAGACAACTCTTTGAGATAATTATTTCATTTCCTTTGGAGATATATCCAGGAGTGAGATTGCTGGATCATATGGTAATTCTGTTCTTGAGGAACCTCTATACTGTTTTCCATAGTGGCTGCACCAGTTTACATTCCCACAATCAGTGCACAAGTGTTTCTCTCCACATCTACTCCAGCATTTGTTATCTCTTACCTTTTTGATAACATCCTAACAGGTGTGAGGTGATATCTCATTGTGGTTTTGATTTGCATTTCCCTGATGATTAGTGATGTTGAGCATCTTTTCATCTACCTGTTAGCCATTTGTGTGTTGTCTTTGGAAAAATGTTCTTTGACCATTTTTATTTTTAATATTTTTATTTTTTTTAATTTATTTTTTTCTTTGGACTGCGTTGGGTCTTCACTGCTGCGTGCGGGCGTTCTCTAGTTATGGCGAGCTGGGGCTACTCTTCGTTGTGGTGCACTGGCTTCTTGTTGCGGTGGCTTCTCTTGTTGCGGAGCACAGGCTCTAGGTGCGCAGGCTTCAGTAGTTGTGGCATGTGGGCTCAGCAGTTGTGGCTCGCAGGCTCTAGAGCACAGGCTCAGTAGTTGTGGCTCACAGGCCTAGCTGCTCTGTGACATGAGGGATCCTCCTGGACCAGGGCTCGAACCCATGTCCCCTGCATTGGCAGGTGGACTCCCAACCACTGTGCCACCAGGGAAGTCCCTGACCATTTTTAAATTGGGTTGTTTTATTGCTATTGTGTTGTATGATTTCCTTGAATATTTTGGATATTAATCCCTTATTAGATATTGTATCTATTCTTTTGGAAAACGAATTGCCCTCATGTTTCATGGTTACATATTGACTCATCAGACATGTACAGTTATACCTGGCACCATATCTAGAAGCTGAAAATTGAAAAGGTAAGGGGTCTGGACCTTCCTGCTCAAAGGGCTAAGAAACAGTCACAGAGGAAGGAGGAGAGGGATTAAGATGTATCCAAACTAAAGAAATAGGATCCCCAGTGACAACTTGGTGTCATGTGGTGGGAAGTAGAGTCCCCTGGTGAGCTTGGACATCTCCAAAGGGCATAGTTGGCAGAGTGACCAAGGCTCAGTCTTGGGGGACAGTTCTGGTGGGCTGTGTCCATCCTACGGCCTGGTCCCACCCTAATTAGGAAGTTAGGTGTCTTCTACCTTCCTCCCAGCCAGGAAGCTAAACAGTTGATTCTGACCAGGATATAGTTCTACCTGGGGCTGACAGGAATAATGCAAGAGTCTGATAGTAAATTAGAGTGAATCAAAATTCATTTATTTTTGTAACCTTTATATCTATACAAGGCAATCCTCTATTACTCTGCCTGTTCAAGTTAGGAGTTTTAAATAGTCTTCCACAGTCATATGAGCTTATTCACTCTGTCTTGCAGGATCTTAGTTCCCCGACAAGGGATTGAACCCAGGCCATGGCAGTGAAAGCACCTAACCACTGGACTGCCAGGGAATTCCCAAATACTCTTTTCTTATGTTGAAAGTGTAGGGGAAAATAGACACAGGCAGGGCCTGTTGTCCCATAGCGCCTTGAATGGTCCTCAGATCAAATGCATTCCAGATCCAGACAGACAGAATTCCAGCCAAAGCAGTAACCCATAACAGTGTTGCTTATCTAGCTTTTCCTGTTCTGGTCCCTAGAATCTTGGCGGCCATGGTCAGATAGGGTTCAACAGTTCAGTGCTTATTGAATGTGCTTAACTATAAGGAGACAATTATATTGTAAGGATTAGTAATCTTCCCTCAAATTACTTATTTACGTGTATGTCTCCTGGCTGGATGGCGAACTTCTGGAGACAGGAGTTTTATTTATTGTTATATCTCCAGCAATTACCTCAAGGGTTTGGCACAGAATGGAGAGTTGTAATTGTTGATAAAATTAATGATCGGGATAGACTCTGTCTCTTTGGAAATAACAAAATGATGGTAAGTCTAAATTTATAAGAGAAATATAAACGGTTGCACAGATAATAACCCAAGCACTTTGATGTGTATGTATCTGCACCCTGCAAATTATGTTCCAGTGGCCTCGCTGTCGCCAAATAAACACTTTCTACTTCTACTTCTGTTGTTAGGTATTAAGATCTGCTTCAGATGGCTTAATTAAGCTTTTATTTTTTTGTTCCACTCTCCATTGTGCGATTTGAAGAAAATATTCATGCTTTCATAATGTACTTTATTTTGATTGTCAATTTCCCCCCCACATTTTTCATTTGTCAAACTTTATTTATTCATAGTTTGCTTTCTCATCAGAGCAACACGTTCTGAACTCATCTACCTGCGGGATTTCCACCTTCAACAATAATAGAGCATGAAGGTGGAGCATATAGAAAAGTAAACATTAAATTTCAGCCTAAAAACACAGTAGGAAACCTCAGAAGTTTTCGCCTGAATGATTGCCACATACAAAGGAAAACCACACAGCAATCACCGGCTGAAATGTTAGTGTCCACTGGAATCAGCACTGGTGACCTATTTTGGCAGAGACAAAGCATTGTGTTGCTGCATCCTCCCAACATAGAACTTGAGTCAGCGTTTTTGAAAAAAAAAAAACCACTCATTTTCAAAGTAAGCTTGAACTTGTGTTTTATGAGTTTTTATAATAACAGCATCATAGTGTTTGCTACAGTTTAATTTTTTTCTCTGTTCCTGGGCCTTCATCTAAACTAAAACTGACATTATAGTACTTAAAATGTAAAACATTCAGAATTAACAGCGTAGAAAGAACGGGCTGATTTTCATGTATGTCTAAAAGACAATGGATCATATTGACTGCGATTTTATTTGGGAATCTCCTCACATGCTAGGATTTTTCAATATGAAAAATTCAGGTTTGGGTTAGCCAAAGGCAGAGGAAATATTTTATCCTGTTTTGGGGTCCATGTGGAGACGGAAGAGAAAAATCTTCTCTTGCAAAGATCTAGGAAAGCCATGCTGATATCCTTTAAAACATGATTTGCTAGTGAGTAGGGTCTGGTATATATTAGAGAACTTCTACCTTACATTTCATAACCCCCTCATTTGAGGGTAAGATTTAAAGAAGCACCAAGATGTAATACCCCATTGATAGTTTCGAATATTTCTCAAGTACATCTCAATTCCAGGCTGATCTTCCCTCTTGGTTGCAGGCTTCAGCTGCTCTCTAGTGATCTGATGGTATTTGTGCCTGACTGTTATTACATCTGGTTGGTACTGAAGATTTAGAAGAATGTTTACGAAAAGACTTATCAACTCTTAAATAGGTTTTCATTGTCCAAAAGCATCAGTGACTGACATCTCTAATATCTACGCCTGTGAGACCTGTGCCCTTCCTCACCCACATGGCCACTGTGGGAGATGCATTTTCTTCTGTGACCCCACCCCTTAATCTAAGCTGAGCTGGGTCTCTTCCTTGAATTTATTGTAATATGGAGAAAGCCAGTCTACAGTGACAGCCAACAGAGCCAAAATTGAGAGACTAAGAAGAGTGACCAAGAGAGGAAGGAGCACCGGCTGGTTTTAGGACCCTGGTTCTAGTCCTGGGCTCAGCCGCATCCCTGCTGGGTTTGGTTGTTCTAACTCTTCTTGAGTTCTGCAAACCAATAAGTTCTGCTTTCTCTCTCTTTTGCTTAGAGACATGTTTCTGTCACTTGAAACCAAGTAAATATTGGGTTGACCAAAAGGTTCCTTCGGTTTTTAAAGTAAAAATGAAAGACATTTTTCATTTTCACCAAGAACTTTGTTGAACCATGTATTCACTGTTTTCTTCCACTACCTTCTGCCATTTTTTCAGGCAGCTTCATAATTCCATCTTCCCCAAACTTTTTATCTTTTTGAGCAAAGAACTGTTCCAGGTGCCTTTGCAGTCTTCCAGGGAATTGAAATTTTTTCCATTAAGAGAATTTTGTAAAGACCGAAATAAATGGAAATCCAAAGGTGCAATATCTGGTGAATACAGCAGATGAATCAGAATCTCTCAGCCAAGCTGTAACAGTTTTTGCCTGGTCATCAAAGAAACATGCAGTCTCGCGTTATCCTGACAGAAGATTATGCATTTTCTGTTGACTAATTCTGGACGCTTTTCATCTAGTGCTGCTTTCAAGTTGGTCTAATTGGGAGCAGTACTTGTTGGAATGACTCGTTTGGTTTTCCAGAAGGAGCTCACGATAGACGACTCCCTTGCAATCCCACCATATACACAACATCGCCTCCTTTGGATGAAGACAGGCCTTTGGTGTGGTTGGCGGTGGTTCATTTCACTTGCCCCACCATCTCATCCATTCCACATTATTTACAGTATACACTTTTCATTGCCCATCACAATTTGTTTTAAAAATGGAATGTTTTCATTACATTTAAGTAGAGAATTGCCTGTGGAAATATGGTCAAGAAGGTTTTTTTCACTTAACCTATGTGGAACCCAAACACCAAAGTGATGAACATAACCAAGCTGGTGCAAATGATTTTCAATGCTTGATTTGGATATTTTGAGTATGTCGGCTGTCTCCCGCGTGGTATAACGTTGATTGTTCTCAATTAACGTCTTGATTTGATCGCTATCAACTTCAACTGGTCTACCCGACCGTGGGGCATCATCCAGTGAGAAATCTCCAGCACAGAACTTCACAAACCACTTTTGACACGTTCACTCAGTCACAGCACCTTCTCCATTCACTGCACAAATCTTTTTTTGCGTTTCAGTTGCGTTTTTACCTTTCTTGAAATAATAAAGCATAATGTGACAAAAATGTTGCTTTTTTTCTTCCATCTTCAATATTAAAATGGCTACACAAAAATTCACCAATTTTGATATGTTTTTTTTTTAAATGCACGCTGATATGACAGCTGACACAAGACAATCTCAGAAAGTTGTTTTGAATGAAGTTAAAGACAACTAAGTGCTACTGGAGCCATCTTACGGAAGAAAAAAAATGAAATTTTTGGCCAACCCAATACAACATCAAGAACAGTTTATGGTCACCATCAGGCAAAGTTCTTTTTCCGGCACTTACTTGATGTGTATCTCTAGACTCTATTTGACTGCTGGAAACAGTGTTATCTGAGTTGATCTCTTCAGTAGAAATTGCTGGTGGAGATAAAAGGGGAGAACTAAGCTCTATGAAGATGTGTTTTTTCCTTAAGCCAAGAGATACAAAAAGATGGCATTACAGACACATGATAGAATGGCTTTTAAAACAATATTTATTTGGCTGAGCCAGGTCTTAGTTGCGGCACGCGGGATCTTCGTTGCGGCATGCGGGCTCTTTTAGTTGCGGCATGAGGGCTCTTTTAGTTGTGGCATGAGGGATCTAGTTCCCTGACCAAGGGTCGAACCCGGGCCCCCTGCATTGGGAGCTCGGAGTCTTAACCACTGGACCATCAGGGAAGTCCCTAGAATGACTTCTTTTTTTTTTTAAGTATTTGTAAATACACTTACATGTGTTTAAGCCTTCATTCTTTTTTTTTTTAATTTATTTATTTTATTTATTTATCTTTGGCTGTGTTGGGTCTTCGTTGCTGCGCATGGGCTTTCTCTAGTTGCGGCAAGCAGGGGCTACTCTTCGTTGCGGTGTGTGGGCTTCTCATTGCGGTGGCTTCTCTTGTTGCGGAGCACGGGCTCTAGGTGCGCAGGCTTCAGTAGTTGTGGCATGTGGGCTCAGCAGTTGTGGCTCGCGGGCTCTAGAGCACAGGCTCAGTAGTTGTGGCTCACGGGCCTAGGTGCTCCGCGACATGTGGGATCCTCCCGGACCAGGGCTCTAACCCGTGTCCCCTGCATTGGCAGGCGTATTCTTAACCACTGCGCCACCAGGGAAGCCCTAGAATGACTTTCTGAATAACTTTTCTAACAATTGTAATTATCTTTCATGTAATTCAAATAAAAAAAGCATACACGAACACCTCCTATGTGCTAGGCATTGCACATACAGAGATAAAAGGCCAGTTCCTTCTGTACAAGAAGTTCATGGTCTACGGTAGTAATGCTCAAAGTGTGGTCTTTGAGCTGGCAGACTCAGCATTACCTGGGAACTTGTTAGAAAGGCAAATGATCAGACTCTGAAGGTAAGCCCAGCAGTCTGTTTTAACAAGCCTTCCCGATGATTCTGATGTAGCTAACGTTTGAGAACAACTGGTCCAGGGATTTGTTTATATATATCTGAGTGTCCAGTCTTCCTTCTCACTAATGGCACAATTTGTGACTCTCCTGAACTATAGTTAATGCAAACCCGTGCCTCACCCCTGATTTAAATGATTGAAAATGGAAATCACTCTGAGCTCTCTGAACAATAAAGGCAAGTGTAGAAACCCTGGGAAAATCTCTCTTCTCCTTGCCCCAGGGCCAGCAAGAAAGGAAGGTGTGTGCTCTAGGCCTGTCTGAAGTGGCTCCAGTTTATCGTGGCAGATCAGACAACATATGGACATAAGTGTGAATGGTTGTGCCTGCCGTCCTGGACTCCATCTTGACACCACGTCACTAAAACCCAGTCTATGAGCAGGGTCTGTGCCAGAGCCTCTGTGGGGAGGTGTCTGAGAAAAGTCAGTGATATCGGCCCTCAAACCCCATTGCAGGGCTCTTCATCCTCTATTCAAACTTACCACTTGGTTCAAAAAGAAATAGAGGGATAGTTCTATTTTTAGTTTTTTCTTTTTCCCTGGGAAAACCATAATGCAAAAAGAGTCATGTACCACAATGTTCATTGCAGCTCTGTTTACAATAGCCAGGACGTGGAAGCAACCTAAGTGTCCATCGACAGATGAATGGATAAAGAAGATGTGGCACATATATACAATGGATATTACTCAGCCATAAAAAGAAATGAAATTGAGTTATTTGTAGTGAGGTGGATGGACCTAGAGTCTGTCATACAGAGTGAAGTAAGTCAGAAAGAGAAAAACAAATATCGTATTCTAACACATATATATGGAATCTAAAAAAAAAAAGGTTCTGAAGAACTTAGGGGCAGGACAGGAATAAAGATGCAGACGTGTAGAGTGGACCTGAGAACACGGGGAAGGGGAAGGGTAAGCTGGGACGAAGTGAGAGAGTGGCATGTACATATATACACTACCAAATGTAAAATAGATAGCTAGTGGGAAGCAGCGGCATAGCACAGGGAGATCAGCTCAGTGCTTTGTGACCACCTAGAGGGGTGGGATAGGGAGGGTGGGAGGCAGATGCAAGAGGGAGGAGATATGGGGATATATGTATACGTATAGCTGATTCACTTTGTTATACAGCAGAAGCTAACACACCATTGTAAAGCAATCATACTCCAATAAAGATGTTGAAGAAAGAAAAAAGAAATAGAGGGATAAATTGAGAACCAACTAAAATCAGTGTTTAGAGAATGTAAGGATTCTTCCTTCCTGAGAGCTTCTACTTGACTTTGTCTTTCTTAAGACTCTGTCTCCTCCTTGCCTTCTAATTTGTTGTTTTTTATCCTTTTACTTTCTTTTTTTTAATAAATTTATTTATTTATTTATTTATCTATTTTTGGCTGTGCTGGGTCTTTGTTTCTGTGCGAGGGCCTTCTCTAGTTGCAGCGAGCGGGGGCCACTCTTCATCGCGATGCGCAGGCCTCTCACTATCGCGGCTTCTCTTGTTGCAGAGCACAGGCTCCAGACGCGCAGGCTCAGTAGTTGTGGCTCACGGGCCTAGTTGCTCTGCGGCATGTGGGATCTTCCCAGACCAGGGCTCGAACCCGTGTCCCCTGCATTGGCAGGCAGATTCTCAACCACTGCGCCACCAGGGAAGCCTTCCTTTTGCTTTCTTGCTTCTTAACTTTTCTATTTCCCATCGCTCAGTTCAATCAAATCCTCCGTGAATACCTATCGTGTTCTCGGTTCTGAATCAAGCACCATGAGATGAATGAGATTTGGTGCCTGTGAAACCATGAGTAATCATTAGTCAAATCCATTTCACCTACCTTCACTAAGCAGGGTCATTTTAATTGTTGCTATAAAAGACTTGCATGTCCCCCAAGCAGCATGTAGACTAAACAATAAGTTTGCCCAAGTTGTTTTCCCGGGACTTGGAGTCAGCTGTGTCTAGTTCAAGCTGACCTGGTTAAGACTGGGTAGAACCACTGGCCCTCCAACTAGGCATGTGTGAGTGTCTGCTCAGAGACCTTTTGGTGTCAGAGGGCTGGAAACTCCACCCTCAGGTCTTGCTAAGTGCCTCCATTTTTTCATGGGCAGCAGCTTGTAGCTTAGTTACACCTGAGCAGAAAGACTATTTACTACACTTTCTTCCAATCACCTTTCCCCACGCTCCCCACACCTCAGACCACCCTGTTTCTTTATTCTTTGTGTCGTAAATATCCCAAGCCCCTTGCCGTCAGGGAGGCAGATCTGAGATTTGTTCTTCCTGCTTCTCGCTTGGCTGCCTTGTAACCAAACCCGCTCTTTGCTGCAAACCCCTCTTCTCAGCGTTTTGGCTTGTTGGGCAGCGGGCAAAACGAACGTGTTTCGGTAACACCTGCTCGCAAGAAGCACATAGTCAGCAATACTTCACAGTCAGTCGCCACTGATGGCTGAACTACATGGCAGGCATTGAACTAGGTTCTGGGGGTTCACAAATGAATACAGCATGGCCCCTGCAATGAAGGAGTTTGTCAGTAGGAGGAGATGGGCACAAGTCAAATGTGATAAGAACTGTAGTGAAGGTAAGAAGGTTCAAAGAGACAAGAGTGGTGGAGTCCATCTGAAGGAGCTGAGGAGGGCTGGAAGGAGAATTTATCCTTGGAACCGGGTTGGGGGGTGAGGGGGGTTGGACAGGGATGGCATGTGACAACATGGAGGGACCAGAGTAAGGGGAGAAGCTCATGGTGCCTAGAGCGCAGGTTTCATGATTGAAGACTAGGATGGAACAGTAAGTGAGGGCTAAGTTGTGGCATATGCCACCTGCCAGGATAAGGAGCTGAGATCTGATTCTGCAAAGAGAGGTTCATCAGGGTTTTCTTAAGCAGGGAAGAGATATGTTCAGATACAGGCTTGGAAAGAACTGGGAAGCAGTGTGGAGAAAGGATTTGAGGGGATAAAAGCAAGAAGCGTTTTAATTATCACTATAACAAATGACCCCAAACTTAGTGAATTAGAACAATGATGATCTATTTCTCATAATCCTGTGAGTCAGTTGGGTGGCTCTTCTAGTCTCACCTGGGCTCACTCACATGACAGCATTAGCTGATAGGTCAGCAGAGGGCTGGACAGGCCTCTTTATCCGCATGGTCTCAAGGCCTTTCTCTCTCATCCTGAGTGCTTGGTCATCATTTAGCAGCTAGGCCATTTTTTCGTACATAGTGATGAGAGCATTCCAAGAAGTCAAAAGCTGAAACTTCAAGTCTTCTCAAGGCCTACCTCAGAGGTTACACAATGTCATTTCTACTGCAGTTGACTGGTCAAAGCCATGTGGGAGGAGACAGCACAAAGATGTGACTACAGGGAAGCATGGTTTATTGGGGGTCACACAACTAGGTTATCTTTAGAGAATAGGGAATAGACAGTGAGGGGCTGAACTAAGTTAGCAGTTGTGTGAGTGGAGAGGAGCAGATATTTAGAAAACATAAGAATTAGTCATACCGTGGGACGTTGTATTACAGCTCAGATGAGAGTTATAGGCAAAGTGTAGTGAAAAACAGGTCACAGGTGTAGGGGTTGCTGTTGGTACTCCCTCCCCCATCCTATTCATCTGCTAATCTCCCATCCCCTAGCTGCTGTGTTGGCTGATAGCAACTCACAGCTGGCTCTTTCTCTGGAAAGTTTCTCCTGGCTGAACAGGAGCTGTCTTCTACTCCACCCCACGATTGAATGGCACAAGGTGCAGAAGGCCACCCCTTGCCTCTGGGTGTTACAATGGTACAGTTTGTGTACCAGAGCTTTCCTGTGGGATCAGACCCAAGCTCGTCTCAAGTGAGATGGCATCTTTGCTTAGCTGCCCCCCTGCCCTATGCTACTTCCCTCGCTCCCCTTCTCCTGAGAGCATTCCCTGCATCTGCTTTTAGGAAACCCAACGTAAGAAGCAAGGAGGAAATATTCAAATAGACACTGGAATTTCTGATGGGCTTTGCTCCTCTATGTTTTCTTAGTTATGGCATTTTCTCTGTCTATTTTCAGTTTATGCTTCTCTCTCTACTTTCTGTCTTCTCCCATATAAATTAGTTTCCCTTCTTCTTAGTTACAGATTTTTTTTTTTTTTTGGCATAGCTGGACAGATTTATTTAAGAATGCTTAAATGATTCTTTCTGTGAGCCTGAATAGATCTGCAAAAGATATGGCCTTTACAGAAGTAAAGCCAACAAGTGAGGCTTAACCTAAAAAAAATGACCTCAGTCTTATAAAGTAATGGTTGTTCCGTGGACAAAGAATGCAGACTATGAGTTTGAAGACATGGCCCAGTAGACATCTGTTATTTTTGTCCTTCAGCATCCATCCACCCTCTGGCAAATAGCCTGATTCCTCCCCCAGGGACCGCCCCCCTCCTTATTCCCTGGTCTTCAGGTGGGGTTGCATTTCTGATTCAGAGGAGAGCATGTAGCCTAGATATGAACTAGGCAGAACCTGGAGTCAATGACTGGCTCACAGATAAAGAGCTCAAGTCAGGCCAATCAGAGACAATTAGACTCGATTCATGGCTTTTCCTTGAGTTCTCAGAGAAGGAACTCCCTGCTTTTTTCCTGTGGTTGTGAATCAGGAAGTATGTAACTCCAGGATCTACTGGCAGCCATTGTTTGTTGGTGAGGGGAGACTCAAAGCCGAAGGGAGTCAACACAGAGGAAGCAGAGCTAAGAAATAGACAAACTGGTCCTGATTGAATCACATGAGCTCCTAGCCGCGCCTGGATTCTACAGCTACATGAACCACTAATTTTTTTTTTTTTTACAGCTGGTTTGAGTTCAGTCCTGCCATTTTCGACCAGAAGAGACTTAAGCTCCAACTAAAACACATGGGATTTTTTTTCTTAATGAACTACTTGGTTTATTATACTCAGACATCTACTTTCTGTTTGTCAAACATGTGCTGTGGATATGAGGAGTTTATATGGACATTTAAGCAGGGCTGCAGCTTCTTAACTAGACTATAAATAAAGAGCAGACAGTGTTGGCTGAAATGAAGGAAGAATGGCTGGTAGGGGAGGAAAACACATGGATTCTTATCCTGATCTTGCCACAGAATCACCCTGAGACGGCTGGTCCAGCATCCAGCTTGTCACGTGGCCACTCAATTCTCAAGCATTTCTATGCTGCTGTTCTACTTGCTCCCTTGTTTCTATTGAGTCTTTGGATATTTTTTTCCCCTCATTTCTTTTTAATCTCTAATCAAGTGATGGAGCTAAGATTTGAGACATTCATGCAAACAAAGCCCTTTGTAAATATGAGACCCCAGTTTTCATGTCTCTGGCCTCGTTTCAGATATTTAACCTCAAAGTGCACCCCAAACCTTACCACGGTGCAGCCATGCACACAGACTGTTTCACCAGTAATTTATGAATGCTTGCACAAGTGACCATCAATTCACATATATTAATGCCTTCAATTCTTAGAGCAACCTTGCAGGGTAGGTATTCCTGGATCCATCTTACAGATGAGAATATTTGAGTTCAGAGTACCTTGCCCAGAAAAAAATATCTAAAAGCTGGTAAGTGAGAGGATTCAAAGTGAGTTCTGACTCCATATACTTTGTTCTTTCTATTACCTTCCAGGAGAATACAAGGCTTTCTACAACAGGTACTTTTACACACACTTTCCCCAACCCTGAAACCTCTTTGAAGGTTCTCCGTGGGAATAAAGCTGCACATTCATTCATTCAGTAACTTAAGAAAAAATTAATGAGGGCCTACCAGGTGCCAAAAATAGTTTTAAACGCTGAGAATACAAAAGAGAACAAGAGAGAAAACTTTCCTAGTCCTCAGAGAGCTTACATCTCAGTGGGGAGGACAGACAATAAACATGCCAACATGTATATGTCATGTCAGGTGGTAATAAGTCCTATGGATAAAAAAAGAAGCAGGGTAAGGGTGTTAGAGAGTGATAGAATGCTATTTTAGATGGAATGTTCAAGGAAGACATCTTTGAGGAAGGACATTTGAACAGAGACCCAAATGGAGCGACAGAGTGAGGTATGCAGTTTTCTGGAAAAGAAGTGTTCTGTGCAGAAACTTTTCCACTACTGTGAAGTATCATCAGCTGTAACTTTTATCTGGCTCACCATCCTTCTGCTAGATGGGATGTGGGGAAGCCCTGCAGAAGAAGAGCAGAAGCTCCAGTGGTGATGGGAGTGCCTGGGAATGAAGGGAGAAAAGCAGATGCTGACCACAGACAGGAATCCGCTCTTTAAACATGCTGGCCACCTAAATGCTATGTGCTAACCTGCAGGGGATCCTGGAATAGAGAAAGGACAGTGAGATAACTGATGGGAACCTGAATAAAGTCTGCAGTTTAAGTTAATAATATTTACCAATGTTAATTTTCTTAGTTTTGATCAATGTACTGTGATGTTAACATTAGGCAAAGCTGAGTGATGGGTATGTGGGAGCTCTGTACTATCTCTGTAAGTCTTTCATAAGTCTAAAACTATTTCAAAATAAAAAGTTAAAAAAAACAAAAAAAATGCTGGATACTGTACACTGGAAACTATATAATATTATTGAAATAAAATAAGTGAGGCTGAAATAAATGGAGAAATACACCATATTCATGAATCAATGGACTTCAAATTTTAAAAACACCAATTTTCCCCAAAATGATCTATAGATTTGATGTAGTCCCCCCAAATCACTGCAGATTTTATGTATGGGAAATTGATGATTCTAATTTATATGGAAGTGCAAAAGACCAAGATAGCCAAGGCAATCGTGAAGGAGAACATACTAGATATCAAGACTTACCATAACTAAGACAGTGATGATACAAGGGTAGACAGAGACTGGAACAGAATAGACAGTTCAGAAACAGACCATATAAAGTCACTAGATTTATGCCAAAGGGACAATAAAGTACAAGGAAAATAATGGTCTTCAGTAAATTGTGCTGAATCAAATTGGATAGCCACAGAGAAGAAAATGAATTATGATCTCTATCCTACATGATATGCAACAATCAATGCTATACGAATTGTAGGAAAACAAAATAAATCTTCTAAGAGAAAACAAAGAAAATATTTTCATGACCTTGGTGTAGGCAAGTATTTCTCAAACAAGGCACAAAAAGCACAAACCACAAATTATGTGATAAATTGGATTATGTAAATAAGAACTTTCATTAGAAGATCCCATTAAGAGAATAAAAAAACCATAACATGAGAGAAGACATCTTGTATTTTATCTTTTTATTTTTTTTAATTTTTACAAGAGATAAATAGACTGACACCAAGCATTGTACATGGATGACCACAACAAAAGCAACAATGATTGCAATTACCAAACATGAAACACACTCATACTATGTCATAATATTGACATTCAGTCCAGTAATCCTCCACTGTAACAGCTCCTTTACTTTGCAGTGAAAATTGATTTGTATATTCTTTGCCTCTGAGTCCTTGTGGGATTTTTTTTTTTTTAATTCAGACAGAAAGTCACAAAAATTATACTCATCCTCATCAGTTCACTCAGTCCCATGTAATTAATTTTTTTTTTCATCTTGATCTTTTGTTAGTACTTTTATGAGTTCATCAGTTTTTCATTAGAGTTCTGAAAATGCTTATTCATTCAGTTCAGCAGTACAGTCAGTTACCAGAAACCTGTACTTGTCAGAGTCTTTTCGATGAATTTCTTGAAGATGAAACCCTTTTATAGGAACATATTTGCAAAAGCATCAGAGTACACCCAGAACTGTCTGTAAATGACAAAAGACTTAAAAATGACCACGGTTAAAGATTTGATGAAAGTTCATAATAATGCAGTTGACAAGAAAATTAGTTATTTCTGAGATATACATTTTAAAGTAATAACTAGGATTATGACTTATAACATTATACCAGAACATATAAGATTTTTAGAAATTTCATGTAATGTCAGAAACATTTATATTAACATATTTCCATACAAATAACCCAATGAAAGTTTAGTATTAGTTGTTTTGTTTGTTTGTTTTTTTATACTGCAGGTTCTTATTAGGCATCAATTTTATACACATCAGTGTATACATGTCAATCCCAATCGCCCAATTCAGCACATATATAACTGACAAAGGATTGGTATCCAGAATATATAACAAACTCTTACAAATCAATATAATTCAACAGATACTTTCAGTACACAAAGTAACATGGATGAATATCACTAACATAATGAGTTCAAGAAGACAGACCAAAAAAATGTATATATTGTATGAATTAATTTTTAAAGTTCAAAAGCAGGCAAAAGTGTTCTGTGTGCCATGCTGGTTACCTTTAAGGTGGCTATGTAACTGGAAGGGGGTGTGAAGAGGCTTCTGGGATCTTGGTAATATTTTATTTTCTGATATGAGTGCTGTATAATAGGATGTATTCTTTTAGGATTTGTATACTTTAAAAATTTTTTTTTAATTTTTATTTTTGGCTGCGTTGGGTCTTCATTGCTGCACACAGGCTTTCTCTAGTTGCGGTGAGCGGGGGCTACTCTTCGTTGCAGTGCGCGGGCTTCTCATTATGGTGGCTTCTCTTGTTGCAGAGCACAGGCTCCAGACGCACGGGCTTTAGTAGTTGTGGTGCACGGGCTTAGTTGCTCCGCAGCATGTGGGATCCTCCCAGACCAGGGATCGAACCCGTGTCTCCTGCATTGGCAGGCGGATTCTTAACCACTGTGCCACCAGGGAAGCCCCAGGATTTGTATACATTTTAACATATATGTTATACTTCAATAAAAGTTTATTGAAATGCTATATGACTTAACTGGAAAGAAAAGTCTAAGTTGGGATTACATGAATAATTTTCTGGTGAACTGTTGAACTCACTATTGTATTATGTACTGCTGTATAACAATTATTCCAAAACTTAGTAGCTTAAAACGACAAACGTTCTCTCACATGGTTTCTGAGGGTCAAGAGTCTGGGAGTGGATTAGCGGGGTAGTTCTGGCTCAGAGTCTCTCAAGAGATGGCACTCAAACTGTTGGCTGGGGCTTTAGTCGTCTGAAAGCTTGACTGGGCCTGGGGGATCCACTTCTCCCCTCATTCACCTCGTTGGCAGACCCCAGTTCCTTGTCAGCTGTTGGCTGGGTTCTCAGTTCCTCATAATGCGGCCCTTTCCATAGGTTGCCTGAGTGTCCTAACATCATGGCAGCTAGCTTCCTCCAGAGTGAGAGAGGTGAGGGAGAAAGAGAGTCCAAGATGAAAGCCACAGTGGTGTGTTTTTTTTTTTATAGCCTAATTGTAGAAGTGACATACCATCACTGCTGCTGTATGCTGTTGGCTACATAGATCAACCCTAGCACCGTGAAAGGAGACTACCCAAGGGCATGACTGCCAGGAGGTAGGGATCCTTGGGGGCCATCTTGGGGACTGGCGCCCTTGCCCATCTTCCTCATCACCTCTTACTAGATTATTTGTAGAAATTCTAAGATTCCCAAACTTCCTATTTCTCCTGTTACAATTTCTTCCATATGCACAAAATTCTCCAGCTGCTTTCAAACTGGTGACCTCATTGGGAGAACTTGCTGGTAGAGGCTCAGAGAAACCTGGGAAGGGGGACAAATTCTCCCATTGCTGTCCCATGGGACATTTGCACTGTGAAGATGGCCTTTCAGGCCTGTGATTACAGACATTCCAGCAGGCCTCCTCGTCCCTATTACCTCAACATAACTTCTTTTGATCACCAATGGCTGAGATTCCACCAGTAGAAACCTACACCATTAGCAAGAGATGTTGCTTTCTGGCCAAATGCAGGTACATGATCAGAACATTACAACAGTGTTTCTCAGTCTTGGCTGCTCATGATAAGCCCTTGGGAAGTGGTTAAAAGTACAAATTCCTGAGCCCACCTAGACCCACTGATTCAGATCTTCCAAAGGTAGGCTCCCAGGATCCATATTTTGAGAAAACTTCTTAGGAGATTCTGAGTTAGCCAAGCATCTCACAACGAATCCCACAGTGGCGCTTGGAAACCACTGACATATACCATTAATGTATGGGATTTCAGAACCTTTCCAGAGAGTGAGTGTCAGGGAGGGGAAGCCATTTGTTCACAAAGAGCCCATTTTCCTTTCTACCTCCATCTGCTCAATGTACTGAGTGAGATAATGCTTCTTGGCCTCTTTGAACGCTTTGTGGTCTCGCTTTGGTTCCCATCACGTCAGCCTTGAAGGTGGAGTGGACTGCCAACACCACGGGCTTCTGAGTGGAGCCACAGAATCAACTTTATCCTCCTCAGCTTCAGACTCTGCTGTGTGAATCCAGTCCAGGAGGGCCCGGAGACTTAGGGTTGAATGCATGGCCGTCCCTTGACACAGCCAGATGTTTCCTCTTTGGCAGTAGAAGGACACAATGCCTTCTAGAGTTGCCACTTAACATACATGAGATTACAGTTTGTGGACTGGATGAATCTAGAGACTTTTCTCACCTATGGGAAAATACACAAAGCACGTGAAAATCCTGCAAAGCACATTTTAAACACAAGTGTTTGTTTTTTCATTCATTCCCTTGACAAACATTTACTGAGCATCTCTGACCTTCCCTTCTGCTCTCTTGCTTTCTCCATTCCAGCCACACTGGCCCCGTTGCTGTTAGTAGAACAAACCAGGCACCCCCCTGCCTTGAAGAATGTGCTTTACCTGATCCCGGGCCGAGAACACTATTAACCAGGTATCTGCTTGGCTAACTTCCTTCCCTTCTCCAGGTCTTGCTCAAATCCCACCTTCTCAGTGATGCTTAAGCTGACCACTTTATTTAACAACTGCAAGCAGCTTCCCTTCTTGACCTTGCTCTACCTTTTCCTTTTTCGATGGTGCTTTTCATTTTTTAACATACCATGTACTTTATGTTGATCATTTGTTGTTCGAGTTCTTGCTCTTGCATGTAAGTTTCATCAGGTCAGGAAACTTTGTTTTGTGCACCAAGCATCCCAAGGAACTAGTACAGTGGCCTGGCACATAAAAGACACTTGATAAATATTTGTTGAATTGGTAAGTTGGTACTGGAATAGTGGCAAACAATACAAATGTGACCACTGCTGTCACAGAGCTTATGATTTATTGGAGGGGACAACAAACAATTATAGAAATGCTTATTTAGTGATCATTGTGAAGCTAGGATGGAAATATATGGAGTTCTATAAGAGAGTGTATGAAGGGCCCGACCTATTAGAGTGTCAGGGATGGTTTGCTGAGGGAGCAATATTTAGCTGGAGACCAGGAGGTTGAGTGGAGTAACCCTGCTGAAGGAAGGAGGGAAGGCAGAAGAAAGAACTGTGAATCTACTTGCATCCCAGATTTCAATTAGTTTACAGTAGCCTAGCTTCCTCTTCTGACAACTGAGTATGCCCATAACAGCCTCATCTGAAGGTGCCTCTCTTTTCTGTCAAAGCAGCTATTCAATTAAGTTTCAAAGAATCTGTAAACAATTTCCTCCACCACTTGTGTCAACATCTGAACATCACTACAGAACATTTCTCCTGCTATAGATGGATATTCTTTGGCGATTACATTCTTTACCTTCTGAACTTTTCCTTAATCAGATGAAAACACATATAAATAAATGTTTCTAAAAATTCAGGGATTGGTCCATTGAATAAGTAAAGTTTAAGTGTGCTTGGCAATGAATCGAGAGTTTCAGAGATGTTGTCTCAGAAACAAAACCAAATAAAGGCTGAGGTAAAAATGCTTCATACGGAGATGAGAACCTCAGTTGATGAGTAATTCTTCAGGTATTCTTCCAAGCACTTGAAATAAAGTACTTTGCACAAGACAAGTGAAAAAAGCTCTGTGGGGATTCCAAGGTCAAAGTTATAACATTTGATCACCGGCTAGAGATCACCTGACTGCATAAGGCAGCTTTTTTCTTTTTATTTCTCAGAAGAACAAACACATTTAAAAGAAAACACACACGTATGGAATAAGTGGTAAGTGGTAAATACTGTGAAAACGATTAGAAAAGCTCATGAACACTAACAGACCTTGAATATTCACTTGTTGACAAGGATGTGGAAAAAAGGGAACCCTGTGCACTGTTGGTGGGAATGTAAATTGGTGTAGTCACCATGGAAAGCAGTATGGAGGTTCCTCAAAAAATTAAAAATAGAACTACTGTATGATCCAAAAATTCCACTTCTAGGTATTTACCTGAAGAAAGCAAAAACAGTAACTAACTCGAAAAGATATATGCACCCCCATGTTCACTGAAGGATTATTTACAATAGCCAAGACATGTACACAATCTAAGTTTCCATCAACAGATGAATGGATAAAGAAGATGTGGTACATCTATACAGTGGAATACTACTCAGCCATAAAAAGGGAATTCCAACATGGATGGACCTTGAGGGCATTATGCTAAGTTAAATAGTCAGATAGACAAAGACAAATACTGTATGGTCTCACTTATATGTGGAATCTAAAGAAACAAAACAAAACAAAAACAAAAAACCCAGCTTATAGAGAGCAGATTGGTGGTCGCCAGAGTCAGGGGTAGAGGTGTGGGCAAAATGGGTGAAGGTGGTCAAAAGGTACAAACTGCTAGTTATGAAATAAATAAGTCATGGGGATGTAATGTACAGCATGGTGACTATAGTTAAAAATACTGCATTGCATATTTACAAGTCACTAAGAGAGAAAGTCTTAAAAGTTCTCATCATACACACAAAATCGTAACTAAGTGTGGTGACAGATGTTAAGTGAACTTGTGGTGACCATTTCACAATATATACATATATCAAATCATTAGGTTGTACACCTGGAACTAATATGTTATATGTCAATTATATCTCAATAATAATAAAGAATAAGAAAAATTCACTTGTTAACTCACCTCTGGGAACTCAACCTTGGAACTGGAAGCAGGAGGAAAAACAACATCCTTTCTTGAGCTCTGTGTTCCCAGCTTCAGAGATGCCCCTGTGATCAAGCCACAGATGAGATGGTACCTGAGAACCAGACTTAATGCTTACTGGAGGAACAGGTAAGTGCCTCCCCAGAGGACTTTGGCTCCATTAATAAAGCCTCTGAGGACTCAGTGTTCTTTTTGCTTTGTTTCTATTTTATTTTGTTTTTGCTCAGTTAGCCAGATTATGGAGAGGAATGCATAACTTCACTTGAGGCTTGCAATGGTTGTGATCATTTCAAAGGAAGCAGTAACTTTATTTCAGGATTTCTCTCTATATCAGTCAGGAAAAGCTAGGTTATGCTGCTGTAACAAACAAGCCACAATCTCAATGGCTTAAAACAATTTTTCATGTAAGATTACATGTCCGGGACTTCCCTGGTGGCACAGTGGTTGAGAATCCGCCTGCTAATGCAGGGAACACGGGTTCGAGCCCTGGTCTGGGAAGATCCCACATGCCGCGGAGCAACTAAGCCCATGTGCCACAACTACTGAGCCTGTGCTCTAGAGCCCACGAGCCACAGCTACTGAAGCCCATGCACCTAGAGCCTGTGCTCTGCAACAAGAGAAAGCCTGTGCACAACAATGAAGACCCAATGCAGCCAAAAATAAATTTAAAAAAAAAAAAAAAAGATTACATGTCCATTTTGGATTGGGCAGGAGGGATTGGCTCGTCATATCTAGGAACTCCTGCTCTCCTGCTGATGGAGCAGCCATCATCTCTAACGCTGTGGGTCATCAGACCAGAGGGAAAAACTGGAGGGTTTTGCACTGGCAATTAATTGGTTATAACTCATTGCCCCAAATTAATTACATGACCCCACCCAATCCCAAGAGGAATAGGTGGTACAATCTTACCATATTCCTGGAAAGGAGGAAAACCAGAAATATTTGGCAAACAGCTTTAATAGCTATCATGCCAATCCTTGACTTGGCCATTTATTATTGGGTGTAAAACCCTCTCTGAAAGAGATGGGAGTACTTCTTTGCAAGGGTCAAAAAGAGCCTGGAAATGGCTGTCCTTCTGGTCTTAAATGAGAAAGTATAAGTCTCTGCTGAGTCATGGAGGGAGGAACTGAAGGGGAATCATGAATCTACATCTTGTTATACCCCTGTTACTTTTATTTCTGATGAAGACGTGTTGTTGTCTGTTACTTTTATTTCTGATGAAGACGTGTTGTTGTCACCCATCCTTTTCTCTAATACACATACTACACTAATTTTAGACAGCTGCATCTATCAGGCTAGACTTAGTTTTGCTGTGGTTATAAATAGTCTCCAAATCTCACGTCCCAACTGTAACAAGTTTATTTTTCATCCATGCTACTCTCCACTGTAGGTATGTATATATCTGCTTACCTCAGTCACTCAGAGACACAGGAGTTCTGAGGCTGCATCACCTCGTGTGTTTCCACATCACCCTGCAGTTGGAAAGTGAGGTGGTGACCCCCAAACCACTCTTCAAGTTTCTTCTTGGAAGGGACACATATCACTTAATGCTCAAAATTCACTGGAGACACCAACTCACATGGCCATATCTGATTTCAACAAGATGGGAAAGTGCAATCCTACCATGTGCCCAGAAAAGGGAGAAACCAGGAAAAGTTGGGGAGCAACCCCATAGACTACCCCACCAACCAGACATGGAACGAAGGTTAGAAACCCTCTTGGATGGAATTGCTACAGTAATCTCTAGGCAGCCCAGGATTGGTAACTAATACATGCAGCTGAGCAGTTGAGGAAGAACTTGACTTTCCCAAAGCACTGTAAAGTTCAAAGCTATTTTCATGTTCCTTCTCTCTTTTGCGAGATAGACCAGGCATGAGTTATTATCCCCATTTTAAAGAAAAGAGAGGCTCCGAGAAATGACGTGTTCTTCCAGATTCCACACTGTTTCAGGTGACAAAGGCAGAACAACCACCAGAGCTCCAATTCAGAATCATCTCCCATCCCTCTGTGCCAGCCACCACCCTGGGTACATCTTCGGGCACCAGCGACTCCTGAGGCCCCAGTCTGTGTGCTAAAGTAAGGCGTGATGTGGGAGATTGGAGTGAGTGGCTAGAAAGCAATAAGATTGGCAATTAGTTTGGTGTTTTAAGTAAAAAGATGCCTAGTTCATCAAAAACAGAGAATTCAATATTACTCTTAATATAGACTTTTAGACTATATAAGCAATATATGGTCATTGTAAATATTCGGAAAATACTAAACGTATTCAGAAAAAAATTAAAATTATCCACCCAGATTTAAATACAGTTTTTGAAAAGCTCCTTGTTCAAATGAAAATTTTGGGCCTGTAAAAACATATGAAAGAAACCCAAGTGTACTCACCATGCAGCTTTAGAACAAGTCATCATTGTAATTGCAGTTGAAGCCTCCTCCTCTGTAGCTTTCTGACCCTCTCCCTTTCCCTCCAGAGGTAACCAGTATCCAGGATGTGGTGTTTATAAAATTTTCTCCATGTCCTAATGTCAACTACATATGAATATACTCATAAAAATTTGCTCATGTTTTCAAATTTTATTTAAATGGCATCATACTATACTAACTTTTGGCAACTTGTATATTTTTTTCTCTGAATATTATGTATTTAAGAGTTATCCAGGTTGACACAAGCAGCCCCAGTTCGTTCATTTAACTGCCTAGAACCGCACTTCTCAAACTTTTTTTTTTTTAATAAATAAATGTATGTATTTATTTATTTATTTTTGGCTGTGTTGGGTCTTTGTTGCTGTGCGTGGGCTTTCTCTAGTTGCAGTGAGCAGGCGCTACTCTTCATTGCAGTGCACGGGTTTCTCATTGTCGTGGCTTCTCTTGTTGCGGAGCACAGGTTCTAGGCATGCGGGCTTTAGTAGCTGTGGCACGTGGGCTCAGGAGTTGTGGCTCACGGGCTCTAGAGCTCAGGCTCAGTAGTTGTGGAGCACGAGCTTAGTTGCTCCGCGGCATGTGGGATCTTCCTGGACCAGGGCTCGAACCTGTGTCCCTTGCATTGGCAGGCATATTCTTAACCACTGCACCACCAGGGAAGCCCTCAAACTTTTATAGGCACAAGAATCACCAGCGGATCTTGTTAAAATACAGATTCTGTTTGGGTAGGTCTGGAGTTCTCAGGTGGAGTGAATGAGGCTGGTGAGGAATCACATTTTGGGGAAAAGGGCTGTAGAGTATTCCTTTGAATGCACATGGCACAATTTATTCATCTAGTCCCCTGCTGATGGACTTTTAGCTCGTCTGTAAATTTTTCTTTTGCCATTACAAACAATGTTACGGTGAGCTTTTTTTTTTTGTTTCTTTGCGTCTCTCTTGGCACACCTGTGCAAGAGATCTCTCCCTTACAGATGGAGGAAAGCAGTTGCTGGGTTACAGAGCCTGCAGCTGTTCAATTTAAGTCCTGCTGAGTTGCTCTCCAAAGTTGTAGTTCCAGTTGATCACTACCAGCAGTTCAGAAGAATTCCTTTTGTTCCACATCCTTGCTGCACATGGTATTGTCAGCGGTGAGTTGTTTTTTCATATATTTATTGGACATTGACTTCTTTAGTCTTTCTTTCAATCTTATGTGGTAGGTACTCCTCTCAGTGCATAACTCAGAAATACAATTTTTTCACTTTACCCAAACACAATTGAATTTTAATTTTGAACTTGTATTTTGCTACGCTGGTAGAAAATGAATCTTGCTCAGTTTGGGGTTCTCTCATCACTTCTTCCCCCTGAGTTTAAACCTAAATTCCAGGAGGTGTATGTAGTTCCAGGGGGTTGAGAGCAGGCTCTGGGTCCCTCATCTCTATGTTGACAGTGAGTTGTTCTTTATTCCTGCAACCTGGCTCTACTGTGTCAACTTTGAGTGCAGCTAAACTATCTGCTTTTCTTGCCATACTGGGTGAGGAAACATCTGCAAAGCTCTCTAAAGACCCAGGGGCCTAGATTCCTCAGGCAGCAGTTTCCTCCCTGAGCTTTTAAGGGGTCTTCTTACTAAGGATATCACACTGCCCATCCAACAACCCCCTTCTGGGACCCATTAACTCCCAGCAACTGTCTCCTTTTTGTCTGTCCTGCCAGTCTTTACTGGTCCCCTAAAGGTGTATACTTTTGGAAATGAAAGTCAGGAACACTGCTTTGGTTTTTCTTTCAGTCAGTCACATCCTTCCGCTGAAGCAATGGGAAAAGAAAGGCCTAACTGCTTGAATGGAGGGAAGGAGGAGGGAAGGGGAGATTGTGGCCATGTGAAATGGTGCAGCCAATTTAGAAAACCATTTGGTAGTTCCTCAAAAGGTTAAACATAGTGTTACCAGGTGACTCAGCAATTCTCCTCCTGTGTGTACACCCAAGAGAAATAAAAATATAGGTCCATATAAAAACAAATGTTCATAGCAACATTAGTCATAATAGCCAACAGTGAAAATAACCCAAATGCCATCAGCTGATGAATGGATAAATAAAATACTTTATATCCATACAGTGGAATATTATTTGGCAATAAAAATGAATGGTGGGCTTCCCTGGTGGCGCAGTGGTTAAGAATCCGCCTGCCAATGCAGGGGACACGGGTTCGAGCCCTGGTCTTGGAAGATCCCACATGCCGCAGAGCAACTAGGCCTGTGAGCCACAACTACTGAGCCTGCGCGTTTGGAGCCTGTGCTCTGCAACAAGAGAGGCTGCGATAGTGAGAGGCCCGTGCACTGCAATGAAGAGTGGCCCCCGCTTGCCGCAACTGGAGAAAGCCCTCGCACAGAGATGAAGACCCAACACAGCCAAAAATAAATAAATAAAATAAAGAATTATAAAAAAAAGAAGTATTTCTAAGTATTAAAAAAAAAAAAAAAAGATGAATGGTGTGCTGGTACCTGCTACAACATGAATGAATCTTGGAAACATACAAAGTGAAAAACGCTTGACACATAAGACCAGGTATTGTATGATTCCATTTCCATGAATGTCCAGAATAGGCAATCTATAGAGACATAAAGTATATTAGTGGTTGCTTAGGTCTGAGGGGAAAGGGATTGGGGAGGAATGGGGAGTGGCTGCTAACGGGTCTGGGGTTCCCTTTCAAGGTGATGAATGTTCTAGAATTGATTATGGTGTTGGTTACACAACCCTCTGAATATACTAAAAGTCATGGAATTGTACACTTTAAAAGTGTGGATTGTATGGTATGTGATTTATATGCCAATAAAGCTGCTTAAAAAAAGAGTGAGCCAATTGAAAACATACTGGTTGCTCCCCACCAAATGATGTATTTTCCAACTACATGAACATCATATATATTACAGATATTTAAAAAATTGGAAGCAGATCCTATATACAGGTTATCCTACTTTCCCTCCTAAATATGTATTAGGCACCTACTTTGATCCAAGTACCATGGTGGATGCTGTGGAAATACAAAGAAGGGGAAGGCATGTCCCTTCCTTTGAGAAGCTTACAATATGATTGTTTCCATCCGCTTGACTTCTAGCTGCTGTGGTCTGCAGGTGGTATTAATTATTCTTTTCACCTGTCCAAATTAACATTACAAACTTTACTGAGTTGAGAGCAGCAGTTAAAATAATCAAGAGGTTAGAAGAATTCTGTAAGAAGTCATACTAAAAAGATTTAAACTTTTCAGTCAGTAAAGACAGATGTGGAGAGGGCTAAGTTGCCTTGAACTGAAATGTATGCTCCAAGTCTAAGAGTTCTCAACGTTGCAGCCTTTGAAGAATCCCTGTTGCAACCTATATTCATTAAGTCAGACTCTGGGGGTGAGATACAGGCGTAGGTAGGTCTTTAAAATGCCCCACTGGATTCTAATATGCATTTTGGAAACCATGGGCTTAGATGCTTGAACCAAGTGGTTTGTTGTGAATAAGGAAAAGTGTTACAATATAAAGGGGAGGGACAATTAACTTGGGGAATGCATTACCCATAAAAGAGTATGTCTGGAAGGTTAGGCCATACTCAGTGTGACTTGCCTGGGTGAAATGGTGATGTAAATAGGTAACGTGGCCCCCAATAGCATGTTTGTGACAAACAACAGTCAGAAGGACATAGGCGTTTACAAAGCAAGAACTAGAACCTTAGGTTAGAATCCATAAGAGGCAATCATCAGTCCATTAAACTGGAAAGGCTAAGCCAAAAAAAGAAAATGTGTTGAAGGATGTTCAAGGAGAATTCAAGAGGAGGAAGTAAAAGAAGCAGGAACTTCAGGAGTTAACTCCTTGAATGCTGAGTGATGACTCTATGTGTGCCCCAAGGTAATTTGGCTGGGTCAAAGGTGGAAGTGTTATATGACTGAGTTAGGTTTATGAGGACTTGTAGGCTATAATTAAGGGCAATTAGAGATATTTGGGACCTAGCAATACCTTTTGGGCTTAGATCATGAAGGGCAACAACACTATTCCTTGAAACAGTCATGAGTCTCCACTCTTAAAAACAAAATATTGGGCTGAATGGGATTGCCCTCTGGTCTGGCTCAGTCATTCCAATGTTCTAATGTCTTACTTTTAACTTTCCATTTTTTAAAAAAAGGGTTGATTGAGAAGATGAGAAGGGGAAGAGAATTATGACTGGTAGTCTTTGTCCACCATACGATAGAAGCAGGGACAAATGTTTCTGTGTTTGCTCAAGGCCCTGTGCTGAACAGGATGCACTGTAGACATCATGCCTTTTTGCAGAGCATTATTCCTTTAGTAGCAGTGGAACTGAACACAGAATGTCAACCTCCATATGATTGTGGTCTTGGCATTGGAGTTAGAGTCTTGGCACTAGGAGCTATTTCCTGGTGCAGGAACCTGGAGGAACCACTTTCCTGTTATGTTTCAACTGTCCAATTCATCTATCTTCTCTTCCAAAGGATCCAGAGAAGCAGGCTAGCTCAGTTGTGGCGAAACCCCACCCAGGCCTTTTGGACTGATAGGCGGAATTTCCCCTGGCAGATAGGCTGTCTGCAAAGCAGGAACAGAGCATGCATGAGGAGGGTCCAAGAGAGGGTCTAATCACAACACTACGGAAGACTCTGGCATTCAGCTGGGGACTCCCAAGGGCATTTGGTTTAGAATCAAGTCAGAATTTACTCAGCATCACTGAAATAACTCTAAACTAAATATCTGAAGCTGTCTTACAGGGGAGCCATTTGATAGTTCATTTCTTTCTTTGATTGCATTTTAAAGTACATTTTAACCCACGTTCCAATTCCTTGTAGGATTGAGCTCTTGTACTTTGAAAAAATGAGGGTATTTGAGATTTTAAAACCCATGTGCTGGGAAAGATAAGGAGTCCCAGAATTTTAGTTCTGCTAACACTGTCATAAGAGAAGATTGTAGCTTTTGCAAAAGAAAATGGGTTTTTAGTTGGTTTGATTTTGATAGAATGGATTGATTATTGATATTAAAGTTGGAGAAGGGCGAGATTTTGATATGACACACTGGACTTGTTTTATTTGTTCTAATATCTCTTTATTTGGCTACTGGTCAAATCTTTGAGCTGGAAAAACAAAGTTGTTGTTAAGGGTTGGAATTTTCTCAATTTTGTCCTTACTTTTATATATGTGGACGCTGTTTGATTAAAGCAGTTGCACATTCAGTTTATTTTCTTAAAGTTTGTTATAGACATAAGCAAAGTTCTGCAGATTTGTAAATAAATTATATCTAACTGTACATAACCTGGGTTACATTCCTGGGTGAATCATATCAACATTGGCAGAACGTTTAAATAAACATTCTAGAGAAGGTTAAACAGAGGTTAAACAGTTTATTCTCCCCTTCATACCAAGTTCCTTAGACGTTTGAATTCATCCTTAAAGCTTCTATTTGACTCAAAAATTTCAAGAACAAAAAATTTCAAGATCAGTCTAAGTAAAAACTATTAGTATTCTTTGATATGAAAGCATGTTAATCTTTCACTAATCACTCAGTTGAAACAGATCCTTAAAAAAAAAAATCACTGCTCCCCCCAATGTTACAATATAAAAAATGTTTGCTAAAGAGATTTTCTCACTATAACATCAACAGGAGTTTCAACTTTTAATAAAGTTTATGGGTAGAGTGGGCATTGAGGTAAAAGGGTTAAATAAATGAGTTAGAACGTTGGAATTCCTTTGTGTTTCTAGTGAGGCCCAGCATCCCTAACTTCTTTCTATAGTAGACTTTATCCCTTTGAACACAGGAGTTGACACATGACCTCTTGGCCCCAGTGCTTTGTCCAAAATAGACATGTGATCCAATCTGGACCAATTTTAGTCCTTCCTTGAAATTGGAGTTGGAAATAAATAATTCTTTTTCCTCTCAGAGCAGGGAACTTTTGGGATGTAAGTCCATCACCATGGGCCACCATATTCCTCTTTGCATGGAGAATGAGCTTTTGGAGTGTGAGAGAATGAGAGCAACAGGCAAATAAAAGCGAAGAGAAACAGAGATGGATATAGTTATAGGAGAATTGTGAAAAATGGAAGACACTAGAGTTACTGAAGTCCAAATTGCTGCTAGGTAGGAGTGTTAGGAATGCCAGGAAACTGTTATGTTTATTATTTGGATGCTACTGAAGATGCTCATCCACTAAATCACTCAGTGTACTCTTTGTAAGGGAATATATTTCCAACTCCTCTGTTACCTTGTGGAGAGAGATCCCTACTGTCACACTCTTGGCCTCTCTTGCCACTTCTTACTCCATGGCGAGAAGGGTGCCTGGTTTAATTGGTAGTGTGAAGGAAGAAACTGGGTATGGTCAGCTAACCTCTTCCCTCTTTCTTCTCTTTAGGGATCTGCCTGCCATTGAAGAGCCTATGTTCTGGTCTGGTTCAATGATGTGCATGTTGAAGTATTGGGGAGAAAACATAAGATGGATTCATGGATAGATAGGACAGGTGGATGCCTAATTACAGAACAAAGAAAGAATAGTAAAATGTTAATGTAGCATTTAGGTAGAGAGTGTATGGGTGTTAACCATAAAATTCTTTCAATTCTGTTGTATGTTTGAAATTTTTCAAAACAAAATTTTGGAAAAAAACCCAGTGTGCATTATGATGTTATAGCTTGACACAGGCATTTGGTATAAATCGAGAAGTCGATAGAGACTATATTCCTTAAAAAGAGCCTGTTTTGCATCAGATATTGTTTTGCAGATCACGTTGGCATTACAACCATGTGTAAGTCTAGCTGTACAGCTTCAAAAAGTGACCAAGAAAGGAGGGGGAATGAGAAAGACACTGAAGCTGTGTGACTGACAGGGTCTTGGTGCTCTAGCTGCTTGTCAGGCCTGTGCCTCTGAGGTGGGAGGGCCAAGTTCAGGACATTGGTCCACCAGAGACCTCCCGGCTCCACATAATACCTAACGGCGAAAGCTCTCCCAGAGATCTCCATCTCAATGCTAAGACACAGCTCCACTCAATGACCAGCAAGCTACAGTGCTAGACACCCTATGCCATACAACTAGCAAGACAGGAACACAACCCCACCCATTAGCAGAGAGGCTGCCTAAAATCATAATAAGGTCACAGACACCCCAAAACACACCACCAGACACGGTCCTGCCCACCAGAAAGACAAGATCCAGCCTCATCCACCGGAAGACAGGCACTCGGCCCCTCACCAGCCTACACAACCCACTGAATCAACCTTAGCCACGGGGGGCAGATACCCAAACAACGGGAACTACGAACATGCAGTCTGCGAAACAGAGACCCCAAACACAGTAAGTTAAGCAAAATGAGAAGACAGAGAAACACACAGCAGATGAAGGAGCAAGGTAAAAACCCACCAGACCAAACAACTGAAAAGGAAATAGACAGTCTACCTGAAAAAGAATTCAGAGTAATGATAGTAAAGATGATCCAAAATCTTGGAAATAGAATGGAGAAAATACAAGAAACATTTAACAAGGACCTAGAAGAACTAAAGAGCAAACAAACAATGATGAACAACACAATAGATGAAATTAAAAATTCTCTAGAAGAAATCAATAGCAGAATAACTGAGGCAGAAGAACAGATAAGTGACCTGGAAGATAAAATAGTGGAAATGACAACTGCAGAGCAAAATAAAGAAAAAAGAATGAAAAGAATTGAGGACAGTCTTAGAGACCTCTGGGACAACATTAAACGCACCAATATTCGAATTATAGGGGTCCCAGAAGAGGAAGAGAAAAAGAAAGGGACTGAGAAAATATTTGAAGAGATTATAGTTGAAAACTTCCCTAATATGGGTAAGGAAGTAGTCAATCAAGTCCAAGAAGCACGGAGAGTCCCATACAGGATAAATCAAGGAGAAACACGTCAAGACACATACTAATCAAGCTATCAAAAATTAAATACAAAAAAAAAAATTAAAAGCAGCAAGGGGAAAAACAACAAATAACATACAAGGGAATCCCCATAATGTTAACAACTGATCTTTCAGCAGAAACTCTGCAAGCCAGAAGGGAGTGGCAGGACATATTTAAAGTGATGAAGGAGAAAAACCTACAACCAAGGTTACTCTACCCAGCAAGGATCTCATTCAGATTCGACAGAGAAATTAAAAGCTTTACAGACAAGCAAAAGCTAAGAGAATTCAGCACCACCAAACCAGCTTTACAACAAATGTTAAGGGAACTTCTCTAGGCAGGAAACGCAAGAGAAGGAAAAGACCTACAATAACAAACCCAAAACAATTAAGAAAATGGTAATAGGAACATACATATCGATAACTACCTTAAATGTAAATGGATTAAGTGCTCCAACAAAAAGACATAGACTGGCTGAATGGATACAAAAACAAGACCTGTATATATGCAGTCTACAAGAGATCCACTTCAGACCTAGGGACACATACAGACTGAAAGTGAGGGGATGGAAAAAGATATTCCATGCAAATGGAAATCAAAAGAAAGCTGGAGTAGCAATTCTCATATCAGATAAAATAGACTTTAAAACAAAGACTATTACAAGAGACAAAGAAGGACACTACATAATGATCAAGGGATCAATCCAAGAAGAAGATATAGCAATTGTAAATATTTATGCACCCAACATAGGAGCACCTCAATACATAAGGCAAATGCTAACAGCCATAAAAGGGGAAATCGACAGAAACACAATCATAGTAGTGGACTTTAACACCCCACTTTCAAAAATGGACAGATCACCCAAAATGAAAATAAATAAGGAAACACAAGCTTTAAATGATACATTAAACAAGATGGACTTAATTAATATTTATAGGACATTCCATCCAAAAACAACAGAATACACTTTCTTCTGAAGTGCTCATGGAACATTCTCCAGGATAGATCACATCTTGGGTCACAAATCAAGCCTTGGTAAATTTAAGAAAATTGAAATCGTATAAGGTATCTTTTCTATGAGACTATGAGACTACGCTATGAGACTAGATATCAATTACAGGAAAAAAATCTGTAAAAAATACAAACACATGGAGGCTTAACAGTGCACTACTTAATAACCAAGAGATCACTGAAGAAATCAAAGAGGAAGTCAAAAACTACCTTGAAACAAATGACAATGAAAACACGACGACCCAAACCTATGGGATGCAGCAAAAGCAGCTCTAAGAGGGAAGTTTATAGCAATACAGTCCTACCTCAAGAAACAAGAAACATCTCAAATAAACAACCTAACCTTACACCTAAAGCAATTAGAGAAAGAAGAACAAAAAAACCCCAAGTTAGCAGAAGGAAAGAAATCATAAAGATCAGATCAAAAAGAAATGAAGGAACAAATCATCTTAAAATTTGTATGGAGACACAAAAGACCCTGAATAGCCAAAGCAGTCTTGAGGCAAAAAAATGGAGCTGGAGGAATCAGACTCCCTGACTTCAGACTATACTACAAAGCTACAGTAATCAAGACAATATGGTACTGGCACAAAAACAGAAACATAGATCAATGGAACAAGATAGAAAGCCCAGAGATTAACCCACGCACCTATGGTCAACTAATCTATGACAAAGGAGGCAAAGATATACAATGGAGAAAAGACAGTCTCTTCAATAAGTGGTGCTGGGAAAACTGGACAGCTACATGTAAAAGAATGAAATTAGAATACTCCCTAACACCATACACAAAAATAAACTCAAAATGGATTAGAGACCTAAATATAAGACTGGACACTATAAAACTCTTAGAGGAAAACATAGGAAGAACACTCTTTGACATAAATCACAGCAAGATCTTTTTTGATCCACCTCCCAGAGTAACGGAAATAAAAACAAAAATAAACAAGTGGGACCTAATGAAACTTCAAAGCTTTTGCACAGCAAAGGAAACCATAAACAAGACGAAAAGACAACCCTCAGAATGGAAGAAAATATTTGCAAATGAATCAACGGACAAAGGATTAATCTCCAAAATATATAAACAGCTCATTCAGCTCAATATCAAAGAAACAAACACCCCAATCCAAAAATGGGCAGAAGACCTAAATAGACATTTCTCCAAAGAAGACATACAGACGGCCACGAAGCACATGAAAAGCTGCTCAACATCACTAATTATTAGAGAAATGCAAATCAAAACTACAATGAGGTATCACCTCACTCCTGTTAGAATGGGGATCATCAGAAAATCTACAAACAACAAATGCTGGAGAGGGTGTGGAGAAAAGGGAACCCTCTTGCACTGTTGGTGGGAATGTAAATTGATACAGCCACTCTGGAGAACAATATGGAGGTTCCTTAAAAAACTAAAAATAGAATTACCATATGACCCAGCAATCCCACTACTGGGCATATACCCAGAGAAAACCGTAATTCAAAAAGACACATGCACCCGAATGTTCATTGCAGCACTATTTACAATAGCCAGGTCATGGAAGCAACCTAAATGCCCATCAACAGACGAATGGATAAAGAAGTTGTGGTACATATATACAATGGAATATTACTCAGCCATAAAAAGGAACGAAATTGAGTCATTTGTTGAGACGTGGATGGATCTAGAGACTGTCATACAGAGTGAAGTAAGTCAGAAAGAGAAAAACAAATATCATATATTAATGCATGTATGTGGACCCTAGAAAAATGGTACAGATGAGCCAGTTTGCAGGGCAGAAGTTGAGACACAGATGTAGAGAATGGACATATGGACACCAAGGGGGGAAAACTGCGGTGAGGTGGGGATGGTGGTGTGCTGAATTGGGTGATTGGGATTGACATGTATACACTGATATGTATAAAATTGATGCCTAATAAGAACCTGCAGTATAAAAAAACAAACAAAACAACTAATACTAAACTTTCATTGGGTTATTTGTATGGAAATATGTTAATATAAATGTTTCAGACATTACATGAAATTCCTAAAAATCTTATATTTGTATTTGTATGGAAATATGTATGGAAATATGTTAATATAAATGTTTCAGACATTACATGAAATTTCTAAAAATCTTATATGTTCTGGTATAATGTTATAAGTAATAATCCTAGTTATTACTTTAAAATGTATATCTCAGAAATAACTAATTTTCTTGTCAACTGCATTATTATGAACTTTCATCAAATCTTTTACCGTGGTCATTTTTAAGTCTTTTGTCATTTACAGACAGTTCTGGGTGTACTCTGATGATTTTGCAAATATGTTCCTATAAAAGGGTTTCATCTTCAAGAAATTCATGGAAAAGACTCTGACAAGTACAGGTTTCTGGTAACTGACTGTACTGCTGAACTGAATGAATAAGCATTTTCAGAACTCTGATGAAAAACTGATGAACTCATAAAAGTGCTAACAAAAGATCAAGATGAACAAAAACAATTAATTACATGGGACTGAGTGAACTGATGAGGATGAGTATAATTTTTGTGACTTTCTGTCTGAATTAAAAAAAAAAAAAAATCCCACAAGGACTCAGAGGCAAAGAATATACAAATCAATTTTCACTGCAAAGTAAAGGAGCTGTTACAGTGGAGGATTACTGGACTGAATGTCAATATTATGACATAGTATGAGTGTGTTTCATGTTTGGTAATTGCAATCATTGTTGCTTTTGTTGTGGTCATCCATGTACAATGCTTGGTGTCAGTCTATTTATCTCTTGTAAAAATAAAATACAGTGTGTGTGTGTGAAAAAAAAAAAAAAAAAAAAAAAAAGAAATGAAGGAAACAGCAGCAAAGATCAGTAAAACTAAAAGCTGGTTCTTTGAGAAGATAAACAAAACTGATAAACCATTAGCCAGACTCATCAAGAAAAAAAGGGAGAAGACTCAAATCAATAGAATTAGAAATGAAAAAGGAGAAGTAACAACTGACACTGCAGAAATACAAAGGATCACGAGAGATTACAACAAGCCACTATATGCCAATAAAATGGACAACCTGGAAGAAATGGACAAATTCTTAGAAAAGCACAACATTCCAAGAATGAACCAGGAAGAAATAGAAGGTATAAACAGGCCAATCACAAACACTGAAATTGAGACTGTGATTAAAAATCTTCCAACAAACAAAAGCCCAGGACCAGATAGCTTCACAGGCGAATTCTATCAAACATTTAGAGAAGAGTGAACATCTATTCTTCTCAAACTCTTCCAAAATATAGTGGAGAGAGGAACACTTCCAAACTCATTCCATGAGGCCACCATCACCCTGATACCAAAACCAGACAAAGATGTCACAAAGAAAGAAAACTACAGGCCAATATCACTGATGAATAGAGATGCAAAAATCCTCAACAAAATACTAGCAAACAGAATCCAACAGCATGTTAAAGGGATCATACACCATGATCAACTGGGGTTTAACCCAGGAATGCAAGAATTCTTCAATATATGCAAATCAATCCATGTGATACACCATATTAACAAATTGCAGGAGAAAACACATATGATCATCTCAATAGATGCAGAAAAACTTTCGACAAAATTCAACACCCATTTATAATAAAAACCCTCCAGAAAGTAGGCATAGAGGGAACTTACCTCAATATAATAAAGGCCATATATGACAAACCCACAGCCAACATCTTTCTCAATGGTGAAAAACTGAAACCATTTCCTCTAAGATCAGGAACAAGACAAGGTTGTCTACTCTCACCACTATTATTCAACATAGTTTTGGAAGTTTTAGCCACAGCAATCAGAGAAGAAAAAGAAATAAAAGGAATCCAAATCAGAAAAGAAGAAGTAAAGCTATCAGTGTTTGCAGATGACATGATACTATACATAGAAAATCCTAAAGATGTTACCAGAAAACTACTAGAGCTAATCACTGAATTTGGTAAAGTAGCAGGATACAAAATTAATGCACAGAAATCTCTTGCATTCCTATACACTAATGATGAAAAATCTGAAAGAGAAATTAAGGAAACACTCCCATTTACCACTGCAACAAAAAGAATAAAATACCTAGGAATAAACCTACCTAAGGAGACAAAAGACCTGTATGCAGAAAACTATAAGACACTGATGAAAGAAATTAAAGATGATACCAACATATGGAGAGATATACCATGTTCTTGGATTGGAAGAATCAACATTGTGAAAATGACTATACTACCCAAAGCAATCTACAGATTCAGTGAAATCCCTATCAAACTACCAATCGCATTTTTCACAGAACTAGAACAAAAAATTTCACAATTTGTATGGCAACACAAAAGACCCCAAATAGCCAAAGCAATGTTGAGAAGGAAAAACAGAGCTGGAGGAATCAGGCTCCCAGACTTCAGACTATACTATAAAGCTACAGTAATCAAGACAGTATGGTACTGGCACAAAAACAGAAATATAGATCAATGGAACAGGATAGAAAGCCCAGAGATAAACCCATGCACATATGGTCCCCTTATCTTTGATAAAGGAGGCAAGAATATACAGTGGAGAAAAGACAGCCCCTGCAATAAGTGGTGCTGGGAAAACTGGACAGCTACATGTAAAAGAATGAAATTAGAACACTCCCTAATACCATACACAAAAATAAACTCAAAATGGATTAAAGAACTAAATGTAAGGTCAGACACTATAAAACTCTTAGAGGAAAACATAGGCAGAACACTCTATGACATAAATCACAGCAAGATCCGTTTTGACCACCTCTTAGAGAAATGGAAATAAAAACAAAAATAAACAAATGGGACCTAATGAAACTTAAAAGCTTTTGCACAGCAAAGGAAACCATAAACAAGATGAAAAGACAACCCTCAGAATGGGAGAAAATATTTACAAATGAAGCAACTGACAAAGGATTAATCTCCAAAATTTACAAGCAGCTCATGCAGCTCAATATCAAAAAAACAAACAACCCAATCCAAAAATGGGCAGAAGACCTAAATAGACATTTCTTCAAAGAAGATATACAGATTGCCAACAAACACATGAAAAACTGCTCAATATCACTTATCATTAGAGAAATGCAAATCAAAACTACAGTGAGGTATCACCTCACACAGGTCAAAATGGCCATCATCAAAAAATCTACAAACATTAAATGCTGGAGATGGTGTGGAGAAAAGGGAACCCTCTTGCACTGTTGGTGGGAATGTAAATTGATACAGCCACTATGGAGAACAGTATGGAGGTTCCTTAAAAAACTTAAAATAGAACTACCATATGACCCAGCAGTCCCACTACTGGGCATATACCCTGAGAAAACCATAATTCAAAAAGGGTCATATACCACAATGTTCATTGCAGCTCTATTTACAATAGCCAGGACATGGAAGCAACCTAAGTGTCCATCGACAGATGAATGGATAAAGAAGATGTGGCACATATATACAATGGAATATTACTCAGCCATAAAAAGAAATGAAATCGAGTTATTTGTAGTGAGGTGGATGGACCTAGAGTCTGTCATACAGAGTGAAGTAAGTCAGAAAGAGAAAAACAAATACTGTATCCTAACACATATATATGTAATCTGAAAAAACAAATGGTTCTGATGAACCTAGGGGCAGGACAGGAATAAAGACGCATATGTAGAGAATGGACTTGAGGACACGGGGAGGGAGAAGGGTAAGCTGGGACGAAGTGAGAGAGTAGCCCTGACATACATACACTACCAAATGTAAAATAGATAGCTAGTGGGAAGCAGCCGCATAGCACAGGGAGATTAGCTTGGTGCTTTATGACCACCTAGAGGGGTGGGAGAAGGAGGATGGGAGGGAGACGCTAGAGGGAGGAGATATGGGGATATATGTATATGTATAGCTGATTCACTTTGTTATAAAGCAGAAACCAACACACCATTGTAAAGCAATTATACACCAAGAAAGATGTAAAAAAAAAAAAAGTGGCCAAACAGGTCATACTAGTGATTGTCCAGGGGCAGCAATTCTTCCTCCCTTGTGAAAGCCTTAGCCCTACTCCCTGGCAGGAATTTTGAAATGCTACTCTCCTTACCAGAAGGCAAAGTAATGGAAACTGGATTTTTGAGTAGCGGATGGGAGGCGGAGGGGTGGGGGAGAGATATTTTGTAACCTTAACTGAGATAATGCTCATAAAATGCTTAACACAATGCCTGAATAAATTCTCAATAAATTTTATCTGTAATTATGGTTAGCTCCTTATCTAAAAAGAAAATCATATATAGGTGTAACATTGTAGTGGGTTGAATTGTGTCCCCCCAAAAGATATGTCCAAATCCTACCCACCACTACCTGTGGATGTGACCTTATCTGGAAATAGGTTCTTTGCAGATGCAATTAAGTCTTGTTGAGAGTCAGGGTGGGTCTTAAAACGAGAGAGAGAGAGAGAGAAGAAGGGCATGTGAAGATGGAGGCAGAGACTGGAGTTATGCTGCCACCAGCCAAGGAACAGCAGGAACCCTTAAAAAGGAAGAGGCAAGGAAGGGTTCTCCCCTAGACCATCAGAGGGAGAGTGGCCCTCCTGACACCTTGATTTTGGACCTTCTGACCTCCAGAATTGTGAAATAATAAATCTCTGTTGTTTTAAGGTCCCACATTTGTGGTAATTTGCTTCAGCAGCCCTAGGAAACCAATGCAAATGTTACACCAGGAAAAAGGATGTGACAAGGTACTGTGTGATTTGTTACAACTGAACAGTATAGATCAGACAGGGTATTTGGGGGAAAGATATTAGAATCTCCTGGAGGAGGTATCAAGTGCCTCCTTTCCAGGGAGGGGAGTACCGGGAGGGGAGCAGGTTCTCCTTGAAAAATCACTACCTGTTGTTTAGAGTCCTATTGGGCTGGCTCTGAATAAAAGTAGGAGAACCAGCAGTATAAATAATAATTGTGGTATATCGGATGGAGAGCAGATAATTATCACCTTAAAGACTATATTTTGTTGCCTCGGTAATGTAGGAAAGGGAAAATAAATTATCTGTATTTAACCATTTACATGAGAATAAAAATGTTAAGATATTGGCTCTAGTATTAATTCGCAAGGTCTCTCGGTGCCTGCTGAGAGAAATGGCTCAGTCATTTTTACAGTTATGTTGTTTACTGGGATGTTGAAAAAAAAAGTGCCTTGAACTCTTGATCTGATCCCTGAGCACTTCTCCATTTCCCACCCTTATCATTCATCCATGATCATCGTAGGTTTTAGCCTTCCTCAACTACTTTCTTTTTTAAAATAGCATTAAGAAAATAGTAACACAAGTAATTCATATCCATTGATAACAATTAGAAGATAGAGAGAAGTCAAATGGAAACAAAATTTAAATGATTCATAATCATGTCAATCAAAGACTGTCACTGTTAATACATTGGTGCCTATCCTCACAGATTTTTTTCTGCAAGTATAAGTAGTTAAAAGAATTTGAACATAATATACACACCATTTGGACACTTGCTTTTCTCCACTTTAACTATATATTACAAGCATTGGATATGTTAGTAAGCAGAGAACTACCTCAATTATTTTAATGGCTATGTGTTGTTCCATTTTAATAATTTATTATAATTTACTTAATAAACCCCACTTTTGTTGGATATGTCACTGTAATTATTCACTATTGCAAGTAACACTAAACTGAACGTTCTTTATATATGAGTGCACGTCCAGCGATTTCCTTAGAATGGATACATGGTGCCACAATGCCCTCAAGAGTGTTTATATTGGTTTACTCTCCCACCAACAGTATTTGTGACTGCCTGTCTCCCTGCAATCTCACAAACGTAATTATCAACCTATTTAGTGTTTGTCGATCTGTTAGGCAAAAGAAATGGAATCTTATTATAATCTGTATTTCCGCAATTATTAGTGATTTCTAAAAGATGCTATGACACTTGCTTCTCAGCTCAGGTGTGCAAAAGGCACTGTTTATTTTTCTGTACTCAGTCTATTTTCTCAGTCTTTGGGTCCTCATTCCACTAGGGAGATGGGAAATTAATCTCAGTCCCACACACTTTCCCCTGGGATCACAGCCAAATTCCAGGGGGCTAAGTGTGAGGCCTTGGGTATGAGTCTTGGCGTGCGTTTTAGGGGGGAATCCAACTGACTGGTGATGCTACTTTCCCACTCTAGTATGTATTGGAATGAGATGACCATCTGTTCACTTGGTCTTTGATCATCGGTTCCTGTGGGATTAGGGACAAAAACATGTCAAGATGTCCCTTATTCCTTTCCAGGAGGAGCTTTCAGTTCTGACAGCCCACTTCACCATTTCTGAGGCCCCTTTGGGGCACAGGCATCGTTATGCTGCCCTGTGACAGGCTGGCACGTGAGAAGGATTGTGAGGCTGTCAGAGGCCCCACCTGTCTAGTCATACCACCATTTCCTTGAGGCCATCGGTATGAAACACCAAGCTGTTGAGATGCAGGGAAGTAAGGGCAAAGGGAGAAAGTAAATACCCATTTAAAAACGTCTGCTGATATTTCAGAGTATTATCCCACCATGTTATTGGCCAGTTGTACTCATCCTTTTGTGAAATGCCTCTTCTAGTTCTTAGCTCACGCCAACTACTTTCAATTTTCCCCAAGCACCATACTGTCTTGTACTTCCAAATGTCTTTGTGCATACTTTTTTTTCTGGTTAACCCATGCTTCAATTCTATGCATTAGCATAGATCCTTCTATTTCCCTCTAAGATAACATGTAATTGCATATTTATTTGTTTGTGGGCAGTGTAGGCAATAAAATCTGCTAAAACAATGACTCTTCTCACTGAAATTCTATATTCCTTGAAGGAAAGGACTGTGTCACAGACTTTTTTGTCATTCTGAACATATTCTGAGGCAGATTTAGAAATACAGAAATAGTTAAAACTCCTGGTGAAAACATTTACCTAAAATGAGGATAAACAAGCTGTAGTGGTTTAATGTGCAGGCTCTAGAATCAGAAAGAATTGAGTGAAGCTGGAATTTGTTATCTACTAGCTCTATGACTTTGGGCAAGTTATTTATTTATTTTTTTTTAAACTTTGGGTTTATTTATTTATTTATTTATTTTTGGCTGTGTTGGGTCTTCGTTTCTGTGCGAGGGCTTTCTCTAGTTGTGGCAAGCGGGGGCCATTCTTCATCGCGGTGCGCGGACCTCTCACTGTCGCGGCCTCTCTTGTTGCGGAGCACAGGCTCCAGACGCGCAGGCTCAGTAGTTGTGGCTCACGGGCCTAGTTGCTCCGCGGCATGTGGGATCTTCCCAGACCAGGGCTCGAACCCGTGTCCCCTGCATTGGCAGGCAGATTTTCAACCACTGCGCCACCAGGGAAGCCCTGGGCAAGTTATTGATCCTCCTAAACCTCAGTTCTCTCATCTGTAAAACGAAGAGGATTATAGTGATTTGATATGGTATTGCTATAAAGCACAGTGATGCCACTTAGTAAGCAAACAACAAATACAGCTGATTATTACTAATAACCATTCTTAGGTAGAGAACAGAAAGGCTGATATGCTTACCATCTTCTTCTTTGCTGATACTTGATGGGCAGCATTGCAAATTATTTAAATCAAGTAATTTATGCTAGAGAAGCAAACAAAAGGGATTAATATCACTGATCGATTAGTGAAAAGGATTGATTATTTGCTACCCTATGTGTTAGGCTGGTAAAAATACTGTATTCTGTGAGCTAGTGCGTGCTTGGGTTTTCGAGTTTATGTATTACTCTTTAGGAAGTGAGCACTGCATGAATCTAAGGCAGGAATTGTGAATGCAAGTGTCGTAGAGGCCGGGCAGCTACTACTAATGAACGAAGCGGGCCAGTGTGAAAGGGTAAGGAGTGACAGGGACTGTGCCAAATGGGAGACCCCTGTCTCTCCCAGGGGCACCCGCTGCTGAGCTCTGGCTTCAACATTGACGAATGCGGAGCTGGCCACATCTTCCAAGTTTTTTTTTAAAGAGAAGTTGGAAATCCAGAGGACATTTTTCTTTCTCTCATGAAGTTTTCTAATTTCTAGAAGTTGGCCACTAATTCAAGCATTGTTTTAAAACACTGTGTGGGCCAAAAAACCGTGTCTGCAGGCCAGAGCTGATTCACGGGTCACCAGCTTGTGACCTTTGATTTGAGATATCATTAACATTTTCAAGAAGCACATAGAAATGTGGCAATTTTAGAGTTTAAAGGGATGATAAAACATTACACAAACTTTGTCCAATGTAGTGTGAACTCTTTTTAATATCCCATCTAGTCAATTGGTATTAAATATGGGTTAATTTTTTAAAATACCTCACACAGTATATTTTAACTCCTTTCATCCTTCAGCTAATTCTGCACTGAGGTTCAGCTGGATCTGTTTTCAATCTTGACCTCCTGTTGGGACAGCCCAGGGAGTTCCTAAGTAAACTTCATTCTCCTAACAGGCCTCTGCACGATATTAGCTAAAGAAAGCCCTGTAGCTCAACAGGCAGATGGCGGTAAGAAATTAACTTGAACTTCAGCAAGGCTGAGGTTTCCATAGGAACAGAGGAAGAAGTCATACTGCCTGGCATTTGAACTGAATAGGAAACAGGCTCCCCATCAGGATAGTTTTAGAAAGGACTGTACTATTCTACCATTTTCCGCAGAGATGTTTAGTAGTCCCTCCTAAAGTGCTTTAACTTTAGTTAATAACAGGAAAATAAATGATACGATACTCAGGTATATGCTTAAGTATGTTAAAGCGTCTGTAAGTATCAGATAAGAGAAAGACAGTGTCACCATCTAATTGCTGAAATCTGAAAATCATTAATAAGCTTTAGCGGTCTCCAGCACAAAAACTATATTCTTTACTAAGTGAGACAATGACAAGCAGAAATCATTGTTTCAATCTTCATTTCCTGTAGAGAACAGGCATTCAAATAAATGTGATTTTTTCTGTCAATGTAGTTTTCTTCTAGGAATAAAAGATATCATTAATATATATATTTGCCTGAACTTCCAGACACTCAATTAACATGTGAGGAATAAGCGACTCTGGAGAGCACGATGCATTTTGGAATTAATGACTGAAGAGAGTTCATCTCGCTTGTGTCTGTCTCACATCCAGAGGTGGATTAACCGGGGAGCTAAGGAAGTTTAAGCTTCGTATCCCCTCCCTCACTTTGGCCTCTTCCAAGAACCTGGGGTGAGCCTTCAGAATGTTCACATGGCCATATATTTTTGTAAAATTTTTGTAACATTTGTAAAAGAGATTTTAACTGCAATGGTTAAGACTGCTGTCCCTTTCCACGCAGACTTCCCCTCTATCCGATTCCCCTCCTGTTGAGTGGTGAGGAAATGACTGCAGGTATTTTGGGGGTCTGGGTAAGGAGCAGTTGAGTTGGGGATACATTAAGTATGGATTTAGTGGGATATATTTATGTGGTTGGCAGTAGTTCTGGCGTAGGAACAAGTTGTAGTAATATTCCTACTGCCCACTATATGCATTCACTCAGCAGCATGACACAAAGGTGCTGGGTCAGAGATGGGATTGAGGGATGACCATGTCCTGTGGTACCTGGCACCCTGGGATGTGGGTGTGGCGGAGAAACAAGATGGAAGTGGAGCGAGGAGCTAGTCTGTGGAAAATTCTTTCCATCACCAGACTTGTAAAACCAAAGATGGAGGATTTGGTTCTCAATGAATTCTAGTCAAATTGGAAGTTCTAGCCAATCAGAAATAGTCTTGCTAAATGCAGTGTGTATAATTATAAACACACTGTACATTTTTAACAAAAATTGTGTCATACAGTATTTATCAGAATTCCTATGATTAAATTTCCAGCTGAATTAACACGAAGTACTGATGGCAAAGGAAACATAAAACTCAATACATAACTACCACAGGAACGTTAATAGCAAAATGGTTAATGAGAACTGTCGATTGGAAGAGCATTTAAGGTGGGTCACTATTACGGTAACTGAGAATTACAGGAAACTTGAAAGGCCTGGAATCTTATAACTCATATAAAATAACTTGATAGAGGTTTTCCTAGATTTGATAACAATCTTAAAAATTTATATCATGTTTCAACAGTGAACTGTACAGTTGCAAGAAGCTTTCTGAACCATCAACAAAAACCCAGATTTTAATATTGCCATGTTCCAGTAACTTAACATTGTTAGTGATAAAAAAAATCCTCTCTCACAAAGTCTTCTGGTGGTCTAAGTTCAAAGCAATGGCTACCTTTACTATTGAGATTTTATAACACAATAGTTGTGTAAAGTTTAAATTAGTCCATTTTTAATTACTCATCCTTTAATGAGCATTATATTCCACATGGGAGTTATGTTTGGTAAACTCCCAGTTATACAGTTAACCTCAGACACACATTGATGCAGCCACACATGTCTTTTTGAGAGTAGGTTCATCTTAATGGTTCAGAATAATTTCATTTTGCCTCAAACACAGATGTGTCTTTAACCTCCGTGATAATACATACCCTGCATTTAAACAGTAGCTTCTAAATAAGCAGCGATAGATAGCACAGTGATTGTAAAACTGAAGAAACAACTTGAATTACTTCAATGCTAATATTCTTAGTGCAAATCAATCTCTCAACTTTGCAGAGTTTACTTATTGGAAGCCACGTTTCATGTGTTTTTTCCGCATGTTAAAGAATATAGTAATGTTACTAAAAATATTAATCCATTACTTTTTCCTTTTCGTACTGTAATGTATATTGTGGTTTTTAATATTTCTTTTTCATGAGTATATTAAGTCTAATAAAAGAAAATGTCAGTGAAAAAAAAAACCCAACCAAATGTCAATTTACCATGATAAAGACAAGACTGAATATTCTCTCTCTCCTTTCTCTGTATAGAAAAATGATTATACAAAATGTAATATGAAGAGGTAATCAAAGAGGATGTACCCTCCCCCCCCCAAAAAAAGCATTATAGAGATGTATCAGGCAATTAACAAAAATAATTTTATTATTTTTCTGGATTTTGTAATGGTTGTGGTATTTGAAAGCTTCTTAAAATTTGTATTTTGTTTTATTTCTTTTTTCATTCTAAATAAATATTTACTTTCAAACCTAATTTCATATTTGTAATTTGTAAAAGCCTCAGGCCCAGTAGAACCCAGATTTACTTTTGTTCTCATTCCTCCAGTAACAGCAAAGTCATTTTTAAGGCAAAATTTACAGAGAGCAAAATGCACAAATCATAATGTATAGCTCATTGACTTCTGTTTATATAACTGTATAACCACCCATGAAGATGCAAAACATTTTCATCACCCCAGAAGAAAATTTTAATTTCTAATATATTCATGTTTAAGATGTCAATATATCCACAAAACAAGAATATTTTGCTAAGAGAAAGCAACATTTGACACAAGCAAACTCTTAGTGATAAAATTATAGTTACTAAAATTAAAAATTCAATAGGAAAACCAGAAAAAAGAAGTCACTCAGAACATCAAGCATAAAAACAACGAGATGGAAAATATGAGAGAAAAGATGAGACATAGAGGACCACCAAGAGGAACAACTCCAACAAACAGAAGTCCTAGAAGAAAGAAAATGGAAGGGAGGAAACTTTGAAAGAAATGAACATTTTTAGACTTGAAGAATGATATGACTCTTCAGATTTTAGAGAGTTACTCAGTACCCAGAAAATCAATAGTTCAGAAATGCTAGTTCAGTATAATTTTTACTTGCATTTCTCTTATGAAATCTCCTTAAAATTTTGTGAAACAAATGCAATTGAAAAATTAAAAAAGAACATGTTAGAAGTGTATTTCACCTTCACCATAGATTGGTTTAAACTATTTGTCCTAGATTACATTTATCCATCATCACTCATTCATACATTCAGCACTCACTTGTGCCAGTCTCAAAGAAAAGAACTGATTCCTACTATACATCTAACCATAGGTGCCATGACAGTGCCAGTCTCAAAGAAAAGAACTGAGTCCTACTATACGTCTAACCATAGGACAGTATTATATGTGTAGAGATGTAGAGATATAAAGAAGCTGCTATCTCAGTGTTTTTCATCATCATTAAATAATGTCTTTTTAAAATAAATATAATACTTTATCCTGGACTCATTATGCTTTCTGAATCTAATTGTTCACGTACTTCATTAATTCTAGAAGATTCTAGCCATTATCTTTTGAAATATTGCCTCTCCTCATTTTCTCCATTCTGTCCTTCTATAATTCCTAGGAACTGTTTTATGGAATATTCATATTCTCTTAACCCCTTTTAAACATTTTTTTTCCTATTTTCCTAGGCTTCATTCCATATAATTTCCAAAGATCCATCTTCTAGTTCACAAATTCTCTTTTCACTTGTGTCTAACCTGTACTGTAACATCCTTTGAGTTTTACATTTATGACTACACCTTTCTAGTTGTTCTGGGGAGTCTAATTAGTTCTTTGTTGTGTCTCTTGAATTTTGTTTAGGTTACATGGTTTTTGCATGCATTTTGTACTATTGGATTGTAAGCTTATTTTCAGCAGTTTGTCTGGGGCGTTCCTGTGAGGCTTGGATGGAGGGCATGTCTTCAAAAGGGATTTTACATTTGCTTCATCTAGGTACCTAAGAGGTCCTAGACCAAATTCTAAGTTAATTTCTAAGCTTGGGAGGCCACAGATCTTGTGTAAGTTGTCCATGAAGTGGATTAGGCCTTTGTTCACATATTCTCAGGGGAGGTTCACCCACCTCCCAACCAGAGATGAAGTCAAGAAAAAGAAGCTTCCTTATTGTCTCCTTCTGTGGTGGTGGTGGTGGTAGTGGGATATTTTCTGGTCTACTCTTTCTCTGTGGGAGTATCGCACATACATATGTGTTTGTGTGTGTGTGTTGCTGCTCAGTTTCATGTCTTCACGTGGCACAGGTCCAGGGCCTCGACTTCTAGGACTAAAACCCTAGCCCTAGGTTTCTGAGTCTAGCGGCCACTGTTCACTAGGTCTCTCTACAGGGCAGTTGAGGGTCAATTCATAAGCTCACTGCTCTAGTTTTATGTTTCTTCTCCATTTTGCCTTCCTGGGAATTTCTTTGGAGTTCGGCTCTTCATGTAAAAAATTTAAAAAAAATATTTTGTGTGGCATTTATATGAGTTTTATAACAGGAAAGTTAGTCTGTCATAGTCTGGGAAATTAAAATTGTTATTCACGTTATTTTTAAATGGCTTTAAAATCAAACAATGATGAATTTGGACTATTTTTCAAAACCCTTCCTAAAGATTCTCATACCTACTTTGTTATGTTGAGAATCACTACTTTATGGGAACACAGAAGAAGAGGTGACTAGTTTTGACATGGTTGCTAACGAAGTCATCAAAAAGGTGACATTTAAGTCAGATCTTGGAGGATGAGAAGTTTAGTACATTTATTTACCACCAACCATAATTCTTCAAAGTATTACACACAATGAAATTTAGAGTTAGTCTTTGTCCAATTGATTTATTGCATTTTATATATTAATAGATATATATTTAAATACACATAATATCATCAAAACTATTATTAACCCCTGATTTCTAAGTCCCAGGCAAGGAAACAGGTGCTTAATCAAGAAAACGGAGACTCAGAGAGGTTAAATAACATTTTCACTTACGTAACATGTGGCATCTATGAAATGTGCCCTTCAGGGAGCTGAACTGACCAAGGGCCCCAGCAGTTGTGCTCTGAAATCCATTGCCATGTTTGCATTGAACAGCATTTCCCACTGGGCTGCCCCCAGCCAGTTACTAAATACGGCAGGGATACAGCAGGAATACTAAGGCAGGCTTGTTTCTAGGAGACCCAGGACTCTTCTGGTAGCTGACTTAGGTTCACGGACCTTCTGATGGCCTCGCTGAACCTTCCTTGGACTGAAAGGCAGCCTACAACAAGGTTTCTACCTGACCTTCCTTTTCCTCTCTTCACTCAGGTCAGACTTGCATTGTGTTCTGATTGTTTTCCCAGCATTTTCTCTCACAGTCATTTCCCTAATAAAATCCTTGCACCTTTAATTCAATCTTGCTGTCTGTTTTTCAGAAGACCCAGACTGTCACACTGAGTTTGATCTCAAAACCCATGCTTTTACGAAAATAACTAAATACGGATTAAGTATCTAAATGTAAGAATGACAACTATAAAACTTAGAAGAAAACACAGGCATAAATCTTCACGACCTTGGATTAGGCAACGGCTCCTTAGATATGACACTAAAAGCACAAACAACAAAAGAAAAAAACAGATTCATTAGACTTTGTCAAAATTAAAAACTTTTGTGTTTCAAAGGACAGGTTCAAGAAAGTGTAATGTTAACCCACAGAATGGAGAAAATATTTGTAAATCATATATCTGATAAGTGACTCCTATCTAGAATATATAAAGAATTCATAACTCAATAGTAAAAAGAGAAACGACAATTTAAAAATGGACAAAAATCTGAATAGACATTTCTCCCAAGAAGATGTCCAAATGGCCATTATGTACATGAAAAGATGCTTAACATCATTAGTCATCAGAGAAATGCAAATTAAAACCACAAGGAGATACCACTTCACACCATCTAGGATATCTGTAATCAAAAAGTTGGAAAATGACAAGTGTTAGCAAGGAGGTGGAGAAATTGGAACCCTTTTACACTGCTGGTGGGACTGTAAGATGGTGTAGCTATCAATACTTTGGAAAACAGTTGGTAGTTTATAAAAAAATTTAAACATAGAGTTATCAAATAACCCAGCAATTCTACTTCTTGGCATATGCCCAAGAGAAACCAAAACATGCGGCCACACAAAAACTTGTACATGAACGTTTAGAGAAGCATTATTCATAATAACCAAAAAGTGGAAACAACCCAAGGCCCTATCAACTGATGAATGATATACAAAATATGGTATAGCCATACAGTGGCATGTTATTTGTCCATAAAAAGGAATGAAGTACTGATACATGCTGCAACATGGATGAACCTTGAAAACATTCTGCCAAGTGAGAGAAGCCACACACAAAGGACCACACCTTGTATGATCTCATTTATATGAAATGTCCAGAACAGTCAAATTTATAGAGACAGAAAGTAGATTAGTGGTTGCCAGGGCTTGGGGGCATGCGAGGTTAGGGGGATAACTGCGACACGGCATGGGGTTTCCTTTTTGGAGGGATTAAAATGTTCCAAAATTAATGTGGTGATGGTTGTACAACTCTGAATATACTAAAAAACACTGAACTATACAGCCTAAGCGGGTGGATTGTATGGTATATGAATGATATCTTAAGAAATTTGTTACCAAAAAATCCATGCTCTTTGAATACATTAATCCCTCATTTGGCATTTACCATATATTGTCTTATAGTTTTTTTCCTGATCAAAATGTTGTTTCACACCTCCCAAATAGTGATGATGATCTCTGAAGTGTAGGGTTTCTTCCAGATTAGTTTTCTTCATTATATTTTTCAGATTTTTTCCAATAGGCATTACTTTTATATATGAAAACTAGACTATACAGAAATGAAAATTCTGTGTGTCCCTTTGTGGATTCTTCTGATGCTAGTACAATCTCTTACACATAGTAGGTGCTTAACAATGATTTGTAAATATTATTGATAATGACGCTAGGTTTGAACTCTATTATGGATTTAAGTCTTTAGGTCTTCAGTAACATGTGAATTTGTTATTGGTAGCAGAGTTCAGGAAAAGCAGATGTCACCTTGTGACTATAAACCTTAAAACACTTAAAAAGTACTGAAAGAAAAAAATATGCTTTAGTACGAATGCCAATTTTGATAGCAGATACTTCAGAGATATGGTGGATTTAACTTTTATACTTGTTTTCAAATGAATGCAGATATGTCATTTGGGTCAGCGGGCTTCCCCTACTCCTAGTCACTTCAGGCAGTGGAATCGGCCCAAAGTGGCATCTCGTGTCAGTGTGCTGCATCATTTTGTGAACTATTTTACTTTACCATGTTTCTTCATGGAGACAAGGTCATCTTCTGACTATATTTTACTAACCCTTTTCCTCTGCTTGCCTTCTTCACTCTTCTTTATAACTTCTCCTCCCTCTCATCCTTTCTGGAAGGCAGGACGGGAGGGAAGCTCAGCTGGCTTGTCCTGAGCAGTAATTATAGGCCAGGCCCAGTTTTGGTCCTTTCACATTCAGAACTCCTGTTTGCTCCTCACAGTGATTTGCTGAAATGTTGCCATTTCAACCTCATTTGAGATGAGGAAACTGAGGCACATACAGTAAGCAGCAGAGTCTGGCCTGGGACTAGTAAGGCAGCTTGGTGTGCGGTTAAGAGCAGATCTGGCGCCAGGCTGTCTGGGCTTGAATCAGGGTTTCACTGCTCACCAGCTGTGTGACACCCCTCTCAGTCCCCTGGTGTTTTCATAGGGATGGTAATAGTGTATCTTACAGGGTTGAAATAGGGAATAAGTTAGTCAATTATTTGTAATGCACTTAAAACAGTGCCTGGCACAATTCAAGTGCCATGTAAGTGTTTTAAAAGTAAATAAACTAAAGCCTGTCTGACTCCAAAGCCAGTAATAGTGGAATTTCAGGCCTGCTTTTTGTTCCATTCTCCCATTATAGCAGCAGAATTAGACAAAGGCTAAACTTGGACCCTGAACAGGAAAGAGACTTAGCTGCTGAGGCACCCATGGACTTCTCGCCCTGCCCACTGTGGTCTGGCACCCCCCATCTCGCCTGTCTCTCCCATGCTATCATTCCCACCTGATTCTTTGCTCACCACACTCCAGTAACGCTGGCTTTCTGTGGGTTCCATGAGCCCTACCAAGCTTACTTCTACCTCGAGGCCTTTGCACCCATCTGGAAATGTTTCTCCAGATTTTTGCATGATTAACATCTTCCTCATTCATGTCACCTCGTCACGTCATCTTGTCAGGAAAACCTTCCTTGATCATCATTTGGGCTCTCAGGCAAAACAGCAGGCGTGCTCACATAAAGGTGGCTGAGAAGAGTTTATTAAGAGACCGTTAGCAGGGAGTGGGCAGGCCAGAAACCAGAATAGGATGGGGAAGGCTTTACCCCCACTGGGCCTGGGGAAGTGGGGTGGCACAAGAGGAGACCGGGAACCTTCAGAGAACCCAAGGAGAGGCCCCAGACAGAGTGGCAGCCTTGGCGGAGTGGTGCCGCCAATCCCCGCAGCCTTTTGCAGAAGAGGCAGCAAAAATACCCCCACTTCCCTCTCCTCCAGCCTGCTGACCTCCTGCCTCCCTCCCATCACCAGAACCTGGACTCACAGGCCAGTCTCCCAGGTGAAGGTGGAGAGGCAGTCCGAAGTTAGCCAATACTCTCTTCCCAGGTCATAGTCGGTTTTTTCTCCTCTTTTATCTTCTTAGCATATATCACTCTCCACCATTACCTTCTTTTGTTTTACCCCATTCCCTCTAGAATGTAATTATTTTGAGGGCTGGATCTTCCAGTTCTTCCCTCCCCTTCCCTTCCCTTTTTTCATCTCTGTGTCCCCAGCGCATAGTAGGTGCACAATAAAGATGAGTTAAATCAATCAACAGACTGGGACACAGGTAGCTTGCCCTCAGAGAAAAAAGTTTATAAGGGTCGTTTATCTTTTTTTTTTTCTTACAAAAAGATCAGGTGACTGAACATCCCTGGCATCGGGTCAGAGGGCTGCGCCTCTTGCCCCCCACTTCTGCGGCCGTGAGTGGGGGACAGTAGGTGCGGGCGCCCACTGCTAGCCTGCGGCAGCGCGGGCTCCCCCGGGACGCGTGCGCCCGGCTCGCCGCGCGTCTCCCAGGTGCGGCCCGACCCGCTCGACCCTCCGCAGCCGGCGCGCCGCGGGGACGTGCGGGGCGGCTGCCCGAGTCCCTCTCCCAGTCGCGTCGTGGGCAGGGAGGGAGACACCCAGTGCTCACTCTCGGTTATTTTTAGTTGGTGGCTGACACCCCAGCCCCGGAGGGGGTGGGTGGAGCGGGCAGAGGAGGTGGGGAGGAGGGAGCTCCTGGCGCCTCGGCGCTCGCTCCCGCGGGGACTCACGGCGCGGCCGAGCCGGGCGGCGCTGGGAACAGCTGCGGCGGCGTCCTCGGCGGCAGCGCGGCTCTCCTCCGGGACCTGCTCCGCGCGGGGGAGGGGCGGGCAGGGGAGGAGAGCGGGCGGGCGGGAAGGGGCGGGGAGCGCGCTCCTGCGGCGTCGGCGGCGGCGGCGTCGGCGGCGGCCGTCCTCATCCCGGCGGCCCAGCGCTTGAGTGGACGCGGGGCTTCGCAAATGGCTTGTGCGGCTCTCGGTCTGGAAGCTCTTCAGCCCCTGCAGCCTGAGCCGCCCCCCGAGCCCGCCTTCTCCGAGGCGCAGAAGTGGATCGAGGTAGGTGCCCGCGGCTGGCGGGGGGCTTTGCAGGGGCAGCCCGGAGCCACCGACCCGCACACACACTGACGACAGGTCCGGCCTCGCCTCCCCCCACTTTCTTTTGCCAGCTGCTCCGGCACCCGTCAGGGCCTCGAGCGAGCTGCGACCCCCTGACGCTTTGGCACTGGCGTCTCGGGTGAGGGTGGGCGCGAAGGGGGGACACTGCGGTCTAGCTGTGCGTGTGGGGGGCAGGAAGCGGTCCCCTGAGCCTCCATCCCTCCTGCCCGCCAGCCGCGCAAATCTCAGCTCCTGCCGCTTCCAGGCGCTGCCAAAGGAAGCGCAGTGCGAGCAGAAGCGCCGCAAAGCCTCATTATGCGCGAGCCCCCAGAGTCCTTGCCGACGCAGCATGTCGGGGGTCCTGCTCCCAGTCCTACCTCCGCCGGTTGGCTCCCCCTCCCCGCCCTTCCGGAGCGGAGTTGTGCGTGTCTCCACGGAAGCGCATACCCACCGGAGCCTCTGGCTGTATTCCTGGCACCGGGTCAGGTGTGAGGCTGGCACAGCGCAGAGGGCCGGGGAGCCTGCAAGACCCACCTGCGAATGCGCCATCCGCAGAGACGTTGCCCAGCCATTGGCAGCTCCCACTCCATCGCAGAGGCCGTGGGACGGGCTCCCAGGTGCTGGGTACCCGGCCCCGTTGGCATATTTCACTTCTTAAATGACTCGGTGGCAGGCCAGGGAAATCACTGGAGCTCTCGGCTCAGTCCAGGAAGCGCTCGCTGGGCGATCCTGATTCTCGATGTTTATCTGTAGATGCAGCTTGGTGGCCCTGCGCTCCCGAAATGAAGTGTCTGCGGGGGTCAGGATGCTAGAAGGGTGTGAGCGGGGAAAGGTGACCCATTATGATACGTGCAGTGAGCCTCTGTTTTGCGGCTGGCGGCCTTTCTTGAGGCTTACTGGAAGGCGAATTTGACCCTCTTTTCCTCAGGGACAGGCAGCTCTCCCTCCCTGGTAGTTCAAAGGAAGAAATGTACCGCTAAGTCATGATCCAGCAATGGTGAAGCCTGTTAGTACTCAGACTGTCACTTAGTGACACCCTTGATGCTGCTGGGGTAACAGAGCTACGATGGTACAGATTTAAATCTGCTGAGATGCCTGGGGAAGCCACCCTCACTTAATGCTGCTCTAATGCTCCAGCTACAGGCCTGCACCTTACAGGGTTAACCTGCTTCATACAAGCAAGAGTGTCAGGCAGAGTTTAGAAAGATCTATTTAAAAATAGTGTTAAAGAAACAGAAGAATAAACTCGAGGCTCTATTGCTAAAAGCCCCAGTCGTGTCTCTCATAATTTGATGGCTAATGAGCAGATGAGAAAAAGACCTTGGCTTTTTATTTGTGAGATGTGGCTGGCACGCCTTGGGCTGTGACAGGTGCTTTCTCTGTGCTGCATACTTGGGCTCACAGGACATACAGGAAGCATTTGTAGTCACTGGCTTGGTTGAGAGTTGGAGAGCTGTGTTTTTCAAGTTCTTGAACTTTAAAATTCTCAGGAGAGATTTTGGATGTGGATGGTGATGAGGGGAGGGTATAAGAGCAGAGCACTTTGCGGTTCTTGAAGGCAAGCGGTTTATTCCCCATTTCCTTAATTGTAAGTAACACGGGCATACATACTATACTTTAAAAAAAATGTATTGTGGGATAAGTTACACACAGGAAAGTGCACACATCTTAAGTGCACACCTCCATGAATTTTCACCTAGGTATATAGTACTCTAGCCTCCACTTAGATTATGATCTAAAACATCTTCTTCAGCCCAGGTCACAGTCTGTTTTTAAGTGGTGGTATATTTCAAGCTAAATATTATGCAGTGCAGAATATCAGCTTTTGTCCTGGTTCCACAGGTTTAAAAACAAGAAGGGCTTCCTTAAGAAAACAGAGCCCCATTGGGCCCTATAGACAGTTGGGCATTGTTCTTGATGCTTTACCAGATCTACCAATTTGAGAATGTGAAAGCCGTAACGGGCAGTGCGTGGCTATAGGACGAAGCAGTCGTGGCGCTGTGCGTGTGCATTATTGAAGGGGCCTATCTCCTTTCAATCGCGGAGTTGGGTTTCACGGAAAGGAGAGCTTCCCCCTCCTAGGCTGTATAAAAAGGTGTTTGCTCCGGGGAGAGACAGAGACCGTCCCTCTTGCTTCCCGGAGATTCCTCTTGAAATGTAAATGCCGCGTCTGCAAACCAGGGGAACCCAGGAGCAGTAACAGATGGTTCTGCGCGCAGTTGCCCAGTGAACAAAGATTCCTCGGCTAATATAGCAATAATGTAGTACTTAGTGCGAGCCGAGTTCCCAGGGGGACTGTTATCTCAAGGCAATTGCATCTCCTTTAGGGGCCCCGTTGTCTTCGGCAACATCCTCATTGGTAGGGCTTTGTTTTTCACTTTTGTTCAGTTGGTGATTAAATTTCCCACAGACTTTTTTTTTTTTTCCTTTTTCTTTTGAGTAGTCAGGAATTTCACCCTTTCAGAAAAATGTTCCCTTGGGTGCAGCAGGTTAATAAACAAACTTTGCAGTTTTTCTCTCCTCTTCAGTCCCTGGTCTTCCTTGAGTCGTGGATTGGTGAGAAAACTGTTCATTCTTAATAAAGGCTCAGGGAACAAGCTCCAGGAGATAACTTGTTAGTGAGGAGTTTCTCTCGGCCTGCAGTCTTGGCTATTTGAGGGCTGTGTTACTGGGCAGGAAACGGTGGCCTGGGAACCGTGCCCCCATCTCACCCCACCCCCAGCTTCTGCCTTGGCTGGCAGAGGTGAAAGCCCTGACGGAGGTCACAGGCCAGGTGGGAACAGTTCCATAACACTTCCAGTGACTTTTTATAGCCGTCCGAGCAGGCTACGTGTCTTAATGTGGCTTTGGGGAGACTCCTGAAGGAAACAGCAAACTTCGTGTATTAACTCTGGCTACCAGCAGGCAGGGGCCTAATTTCCTTCCACATTCCTTCTCTAGAAGGCCTTCCAAAGCAAAGGGGCAGTGAGTGCAGCACAGCGGTTAGAGGTCAGGCTTTGGGGCTGGGCAGCCTGGGTTGGAATCCCAGGTGTATTGCCTTCTAGCTGTGTGACATTGGACAGGCTGTGTTTCCTCTCCTTTTGGTTCTAAATAGTTTCTTTGAAAGCTACCTCTAGTCGTTAACAACAACAAAAATAACAAAGAGATATTGTTCAAAGCATCTGTAAAACAGGGGTACTAATAGTAGCTTACCTACCTCGAAGGAGTGCTGTGAGAATGAAATAAGTTAATACATTTAAGATGCTTAGAATAGTACGCAGCATTTAGGAAGTGCCGCTTAAGTAGTGGTCATTATTATTATTGCCATCATATTACTACTGCTATTAATATCACTACTACCATTACTACTATAGTACTGCTACTATTACCACTGCTATCTTTATTAATACTGTTATTGCTATTATTGTTGTTGTTTCTATTGTTGTTAATAACAACTACAGCTGATTTTGGAAGAAAATCTTCAGAACCCTGAATTTCTTAGTGTGAAAAATATAATTCAGTTGTCTACTGACCTAATTCTATTGTCTTACCTTATTAGCTCCAGATACCTGGAGTAGAAGTTAAGTAGGTGTTGTGTGTTATTCTGACTTGAGTTAAAAGAGATTTAGGCATCAGAGGAAAACCAGTAATACCAACTGATAAGATAGTCCATTAAGGTTTAGAAAATTATTCCTCAGTACCGTGTTGACTATTTAAGTTTAACGCATAGTCTTTGTTAACCAAACTCCAAGCAGAATGCTCAATTCCTCTCTTCTTGCAGACAATCCGACATTAAATCGTTAAACAAATGGTGGTTGTCTGAATATACAACTCCAGTGTAGCAGTGTTTTGTTCATTGACGTTGTGTCAACTCCCCCTAGAAGAAGAATAAGTCCCCCATTTATTTTCCTTCCTCCTTCTTCCCTTCTTTTTCCTCTTTCCCTCCCCTCCCCGCCCCCCTGTGATGGTAGTTATTGAGTTACAAGACTATGTTAGCAGGTAGATGATTCTAATTTTCTTGGTCTACCCCCTCCCCTTTGCTTCTCCACCCGCAAGAGTATTTATCTGTTCTAATCTGTAGTTCTTCTCTGCAATGCCAAACACTTTCTGGAGAAACAGATGTCGCTTCAACTCAGTTTCAGTTGTGATTTGGAGCAAGTTGCCAGGCCTTTAGGGAGGGGTTGGAAATTTCAACCCAACTCAGCCTTACTTCTCAACTTGAGACGTTTCTGGACTCCTTTAACTTTAATCATACCATGCCTGTGGGGCTTGGTGCTGCATATAATCTCATTTGTGACCTAATCCATATTTCACGTGAGTGGGAACTAGTACTGGGAGGGATCAGTTCATCATTTTGGGTCATCTCCCCCTGCTCACATAGAATTGTTTTCTTATTCAACTGGGACCTGCTTTTGAAGATTAAAAGCACCGAGGGTACCTTAGCTCTCCAAGACTGAAAGCTGTTGTATAGTTTGGCAGTTGGGAGACTTTATCTGTAGCCTTTGAGAGAATGTAGCATTTGGTGGCCAGTAACATACGACATTTGCGATGTAACGATGAATGAACATATGCCGTAAGTTATATAGTCATTCTAATTCTCCTTCTCTGTCAGGACTTGATGACTCTTACATCATTTTACTACAACAAAGATTTAACTTTGCATATGGTTCTCTACTCTGCATGGAGAGCTAGGGAAGAGGAAGAAAAACTTTTCTGGCTAGCTCAAGAAAGGAGTGGTGGTCTGAATAGATATGGAAATGAGAGCAGGCAGCATCATTCTCACAATGACATTTAAATAGTCTGGCTTGTTTGTATACAAGGGCTGCTATGACACAATGCTGTCACGTGGTAGGAGAACAGTGAGGTCCCACAGATTTGGGGAAAGGGGAAGTGGAGTGGGAGGTGGAGCTGGCTCTTCTGGCCCCAGCATCTCCCTGGAAACCAAGTTTGCATCAGGCAAGCTCCAAATGAGCAGACTGAGCTCTGGCCACCAAGAGGGGGGTAGAGTGGGGTGTGTGTCCCCAGCAACTGGATCTCTGGGTCCCCGGCTCTCTATTGATGGTTGACAATGGAGCCATGATGTGGACATCTGGCCGGTGATTCTGTGAGTGGCAGTTGGTGCTAGGTGGGACCAGGCAGCTCCTGGAAATTGGCCTGGAAACTTCTCTTTTTGCTTTGGACTATCCTGAAACTTAAAAGTGTCATAGCTAGGGGTAACATGGTAATGATAAGGATGGTGATGAAACCAATGCTCATGATGATAATAGCTGATATTTATTGAGTACTTACTATGTGTCAGGCACAGGGTGAAAAACTCATTAATCCCTTATAAGTAAGTAATGTTATTATCCCCATTTACAGGTGAGAAAATATCTTCCCCAAAGTCACAAGTAAGTGGCAAAACTAGGACTTTAATCGAAAGCATCCTTGCTTAACTTCTACAAATATATGTACCCAGATATCCAAAATTTATAGCTGAAGACATTGTGGCTTCCAGGAATTAGGAGACTTGCTCAGGGTCACCTAGTCAGGAAGTACTGGTTAGAGTCAGGATTCGAAACCCAGGCTGTCTAACTTGGAAGCCCTTGTTATCTTTTTTTTTTTTTTAATTTTTATTGAAATATAGTTTGATTTACAATGTTGTATTTGTTTCAGGTGTACAGTAAAGTGATTCAGTTATACATATATATATATAAACATATATATATATATTTTTTACATCCTCTTCCATTATAGGTTTTTACAAGATATTGAGTATAGTTCCCTGTGCTATACAGTAGGTCCTTGTTGGTTATCTATTTTAAACATAGTAGTGTGTATATTTTCATCCCAAACTCGTAATTTATCCCTCTCCCCCCTTCCCTTTTGGTAACCATAAGTTTGTTTTCTATGTCTGTGAGTCTATTTCTGTTTTATAAATAAGTTCATTTGTATCCTTTTATTAGATTCCACATATAAGCAATATCATATGATATTTGTCTTTCTCTGAGTTACTTCACTTAGTATGATAATCTCTAGGTCCATCCATGTTGCTGCAAATGGCATTATTTCATTCTTTTTTATGGCTGAGTAATACTCCATTGTATATATGCACCACATCTTCTTTATCTGTTCATCTGTTGATGGACATTTAGGCTGCTTCCATGTCTTGACTATCGTAAACAGTGCTTCTATGGACATTGGGGTGCATGTATCTTTTCGAATTATGTTTTTCTCCAGATATATATCCAGGAGTGGGATTGCAGGATCATATCCCTTATAGTGCTTCCTACATTTAGGACCATGTGTGAAAATTCCTGTAAGGACTGAGCTTTCTGTCCCTCTGTGCAGAGGTCCCCCCCACCCCTGCCTTTTTTCTGAGCCATGATGTGGCTTTCAGAAGCTATGGCTCCCTAGTTTGTTTTTCTTCACAGTTTGTACCTTTCTGCTGCCAGGACTGAGGGGCTGTCCTCCCTGGGACAGACCTTACATTGGGTGGGGGAGGGGCGGGACGCCAGGTAGGTGGTGCTCGCAAGGCCCTCAGGCAAGAGGAATCAGGCTCTGCGCCTTTGCTGGCTGCCTTCACACCTCACTTTGCTAAGGCGGAACTGGGCAATGGCATTGTCTGTAGTTCAGGGTTGCTAGAATCCGGTTTCTGTCTCCTGTTGTTACAGCTCCCAGTCACTCCATTGAAGTTTTATTAGGGCAAATGGCCAATGAGTAAGTAGTTAATTTAAAAAAGTTTTTAAAAGCTTGCTGATTCCTTAACATATGGTTACTTAAGAGGACAGATATTCTAGAATATTTTATGTTTATGATATTAGGGACTGTGGCTCTCTTGTTACAGTTTTACCTCCAGTGGCTGTTCCATATGGGGATGCATAATTGCATCGTCCATGTGTGCTTTAGCATTTTCTAATGGAGAAGTTGAGTAGGTGTATTATTCCATACTTTACCTTCCCCAGAGAGTTTGAGTAAAGACCTACTACCTGTGTGATCTGACTTGTGCTCCAAAACACAAAAGGCTGTGGGTGCAAAGGGCTATCTCTTCCCCATGCTGATGTGTTTAAGCGCTGTCGGCACATCTGTCTGAGGCCTTTACCACAGCTCCTTCACTCTTACCTGAGAGTTCTCCTGTTTGGACAGGAGCTCACCTGGGAACAGTTTTGTTGTTGAGTTCAGCCAAGAGGCAGGTCCTTCCAAGAGAGGAGATTGGCGGCCTCTCCTGCAGGTATCCCGGTCCCATCCTGACGAACTGAAGGGTCTAAACAAAGTAGCTCTGTGACTTCTGGGAATCTTGGCTGTGGTCAGCATCCCTGTCACCTACATTCCAGTCTAACCCTAGTCATTTCGGCCTTTATTTTCATGGTTAAGGACTGAATCGCTTAACACTGGTTGATTTTTTTTTTTTTAATGTGTAAAGCATCCAACAGTTTTCTACTTTAATAGTGATATCGAAACTTTTTTTTTTTAACATTGGTGGATTTTTGACTAAACTACTTGCATTGGAGCTAGATTTTTTTATTTTTTTGAAGCCCAGTTCACTCTTCTGTGATTTAGAAAACTGTGCAATACAATTGTATAGTATTTCCCCTCATTTGTTCCTAAGAATGTGTGTGTATTTACTTTTGAAGCAAAGGAAAGATATCAGATAGGATCTTTTTGTGCGGGGAGGGTAGAGTGGGAAAAAGGAGGACTTCAGTGCAGTCAAATGAGGAAAGGAAAGGATAATAGAACTTTATTTTTAAGTAATTGAGAAATATAAAAATAGCCTAAATTAGAGGGTTACTAGAAGATACAGGAAAAAAAAATAGTCCTTGAAAAAAAATAGTCCTTATAAAAAGAATGATGGAATATTGGAAAGACTTCTTCCTGGACACAGGGAGATGTTATATCTCTCTTTGCAAGGAAGAATGATGTCATGGAGTTCAGCTCTGTTGTGGTAAAATTCCATGTTTGCAGTGTTGAAAACAGTATTCCCAAAGAGATGTCCTCATGTAGCTAACCCTGATGGGGTGGCCATCGAATCTCAGGGAATTATCTTTGGCATAAGGGGAAAAAAACAAGGTGACGTAGTCATAAAACATGCACCTAAGGAATATCTTGGCTGACACCTTTTCTCACTAAACTTATGCTATCAGCAAAACTGTATCCTTTTATTTATGCTGGGACCTTAAGGATAGAATATTGGTTAGGCTGAGAAAGCTCCATGTTTCCACAGCTCTGCATCCTGACTGTGACAGTTACAGCCATTGTAGGAGGCAGCTCGGCTTCCTGGTCAACCTTAGAAGTTAGGGATATACCCCACCCTTCTATCCCTAAATAGCCCATTAGGAGACCATGTAAGAATAGACCTACACTTGTTTTTGTTTTTCATAAAGGTCAAGGGCAGAAGGGCTTTTTAAAATTTTTACATCCCAATACTGTTATAAAAATGTCCTCAGCCTTATTTTTTACCAAGTGGGGCACTAAGTGAGGAATTGAAGTTATTTATTGTGGAGTAGACGGCTCTCTTTTCCTCTCCTAAGAAATATTTTAAAAAATGATATTCAAACAATTATTTTATTATAATGGGAAACTGAATGAAGGCTAGGATAGGCTCAGTCAGATGGTTTAAGATATGAAAATAATTATTTGGGATGCTTGGCTGTCACTCACTTATAAGTTCACTTCAGTGTAAACACTAAAAATAAGCATTAATGGTGAAAATAAGCATTAATGTGTGAAAGTGTTTTAAACAAACTTTAAAATTCATTTCCTGTAAAGTGTTAACTAAGCTCCAACCATATACCAGGCATAGTGCTGGGAACCAAGGTTAGGTGGTGAACAAAATAAACATGATTCCTGCCCACAGGAAATGCACAATGTAGTCGTGGTGTGTGGGGGGTAGAGCTTAAACAATAAATTCATAATAACAAATTGGGATAGTTGCTATGATGGCAAAGAATGGGGGACTTAAGAGAAAAAGACTTTAGGCAGACAAGGACTCATAGTGAAAGTAATATTTAAGCTGAGATCAGCGAAGGGTGCTGAGCAAGGGAATTAGATTGATGCTAATTTATTGAGATAAGAGCTTGTGTGTACACACAACACATGCTTTTATGCTCTTACAGTTTTCCAGGTGTGTTGAAGGTGTGTATGTAGGGGAGGGGGCGGAGAAGGGAGCTGAGTCAGAAATTCTCAAATATTCTTGCCGGCCACTCAGAGTGGGGTTTGCATGATGGTCTACATACCGCTTAGGACCAAGACACAATAAATCAAGAGACCCTCTTCTAGGAGATATGGCAGAGAGGACTTTGGGATTTACATTTGAGCTTGGACTCTGGGATTAAAATTCTTGCACAGAATAGGGGCTGTAGACGCTGCACTCCACTCTGAAGTGAGAAGGGGCTGCAAGAAACCTGCCTACTTTTCAGTGAGTAAGCAGAGCAATTTTGTGTGAGACTTCAGGTGGTGACCCACAGATGTCCTCTGATTTGGGAACTTGTCTCCCAAATTCCTCTGAAAGAAGGTGCTTTATAAACTAATAAAGTCACATGTCATCTGGGAGCCCCAGAAATTGTAAACTCTGTGACTTAGGTTTCTTTTACCACTAGATCCCCTTCCTCATGGTCCAACATAGCTGCTAGAGATTCATCATCACGTCATCTTTCCAGGAAGCAAGATAGAGGAAGGGAAAATGAAGAGTGCATCTTTTCCTTATAAGACTTTTAGAAAAGTCTTCCTGACACTTCTGGTTCCATTTTACTGCCCAGAATTTCAGTAACATAGCCGCTCCTGATTGCAGGGGAGGGTGTAATGTTTCCAGGTAATAATCTGGGTTCTATTCCTTAGGAGAAAGGGGAGAATGGTGGTTGAGGTAGGGGCACCCTGGAGTGCCCCTTCTCCACTTCTCCAGGGACAAATCCTTCCAGACAGGGCTTAAATATGACTGCCTCTGAGGCAGACTCCCTGATTCCTTTAAGCCCACTAATCCTTCTCTGTGCACACCTGACATTTAGAATTCACCTCTATTAGAACATTGTCATATTTCATTGTAATGAATATATGGTTGCTTGGGATCTGCCTACTTTGATAAACCCCACAGCTCTTGTGGCCAAGGTCTGGGTTCTTAGTGATCGTCCCAGTCCTCTTCAGTTTATTCACTTTGCTCCCCATTAGGGCCTCAGAGCCATATTCCCCACTGCCCGAGAGATTTCTCAGTGAGCTTGTGCCCAGCTACGATTGCCTGATTGGCACTTGGACTCTGCTGTGGCAGAGAAAATAGACTCTGTTGCTGCCCTGACAGGAAGCAAATTTTTTTTTTTTTTTTAAAGACTGATTTAAAAAAGCAGTTTACCCAATAGTTGCCTGGAGACAGTCAGTGATTGGACACTTGGAAAGTGATTCCACTCTTGGCTCTTAGGTAGGTGATATCAGTTGAAGGAATTATTTAGGAGGCCACCCTTGCCCTCAGGTTGGACTGGTGCAGGGCTCACTGCACTTGGCATTTCTGTCTGCAGGGCTGGAGAGCAAACATCTCCTTTCTTTAAATAAACATGCTCCCCAGCATTCTGCCCCGGGACTCTCACCTCCTCTTTCTCTCCCCACCTCAACCAATCAGTCAGGCTCCTCTCTCTCCCCTGTTGTAGGATCTAGCTAAAGAAAAAGCACGTAGGAATTTTATCGTAGTGGTCATCTGTATGAGTTCTTATTAGATAGGTATTTTTAAAAGGACAATACCCCGTAAAAACTAATGACCAGCAGCTGGTATTAATAAAGGACTATGGCTATGACCATTCATTGTCATGACCCGATGGAAACACTGAGAAACGGCATCCTCTCTGCCTTTCCTACAGAAAATTAAAAAAGGAGCTTGTGGAGCTGAATGTTATCAACCAACAGATGTGGTTGCCGCCTGTTTCCTCAGGAACCTTGCAAGATGTCATAAATGGGAGGGGTCGGTGACAAGTGGAAGCCTGATTCATCATGTTGCAAGAGTTGACGGAATGTGATAATGTAGTGATAAGGTAGCTAGTTCAGTGGCAAATAAAAATAATAATAGTTAACACACTTCTAGAGCACTTATCGTGTGGCATTGCTAGTCTAGGTGCTTGAGTTACTATATAATGTAATGTAATGTAATAACCTAGCACTGTGCCCAGCAGATAAGGTGCTTCTGAGGTAAGCACCATTTTATGCCCATTTTATCAATACATGACGGGAAAACTGGAGTACAGAGATGTTAATTGATTTGCCTGAAGTCACATAGTTAATAAGTGGCAGAGCTGGGATTTGAATCCAGGCAGTTTTGTTCCAGAGCCTGAGCTTGGGCTGGTGACTGCTATGCTCTAGAAGTAAAAGCAAAACTTCTAAAAGGATCATGACCCCAACTATCTAAGCAAGCAGGTGACCTGCCCTCCCTCTGGCTTCCTCTTTCCCTCAGCAGCTGTTTAGTGGGCATCTTCTGTGTGCATGGTACTGTTAGTTGCTAGGAAACAGTTCCATCTCTGTGATTCCTGAGCACATTCTGTGAAACTGGAGCCCTTTCATTGCTTTTAAAAAGATAAATTTTGGCAGGCGAATGGTTACGACTATGCTGAAAAACCATTACAGGAGCAGAATAAACCATAGCCGATGGGTGGAACTATTTTTACTTCCTTTCTCTTCACCAATCTCTTTCCCTCTGGTTGAGACCTGGCTCCCCATCTGTGTTCAAGTAGTCCTGGAACAGAAATTATTCTTAACAGGAGGAAGAAAAGCATGTGTAGTTAGTGTGTGTTCCTGCTGGCTGCTCTACATTTGTCATCCTATTTAGTCCTTGTGTAACACATATCTGTTGCCCACCGAACCAGTTCAAGGGTCTTTACTGTGCCTGTTCCAGTAAGTTTTAGTCATGTTAAGACTGGCAGGCAAGTTGGTCAGGACTCTGATCCGATGTGGCTCCAGGGCCGTTAAAGGATGCCCCTCGCAATGGTACTTCTCTTGGCTCACACATCAGGTACCTCCTGGTCGCAGCTCCACTCTCAGACCCCTTACCCGGCATGGACCCCTGGTGTTCTGAGCAAATACAGTTGGCTGTGCTATAATTTATGTTTCCGTAGTGTGAATTATCGCATATGCAATTGAGAAGTAGGGTGCGATGCTTTTAAGATGCAAGTTGCAGTGGTTTGTGTGAGATTTTTCTTAGCACCTTAGTATTTTGCATCACCAGTTAGCAGTAATTGAAAGCAAAGGAGGCTGTGGAAGTGAATGGGGGTGGGGGCGATGGCACCTTGTTCTTACTCTGGGCTCCATTTGGCTTTGCACTTATTAAAAAGTCTGATTTTCCCAGATCTTTGTGTGTTTTATCTTATCTCCATAACGCAGCAGCTTCAGTCTTTCCTCACATGCTTTCCATACTGCACCCTTGCCCCACCCCACCTTTTGGGTAAAATTCCCACATTTATTCTATAATAGGATATAGAAGACATCTTTTTATCTGTGCTAGTAATTCTCAGTTTCTTATTGTTTTTGTTAGTGTTCTGGTTACAAAGTTGAATGGGATTTGAGCCTTCTGCCCCAACTTTAAATTTTCCATAAGCTCTGTTATATTTTAGTGTTTGATTTTGCAAAATATGAGGTTTTTGGTTGTTTGTCTTACTTTGGGACATTATTGATTCATTTTTAGGAATGTGCGTTGTTGTTTTATAGTAGAAATACTTGGATCTTAATGTCTTGTGCAGACTTACTGCCTCTCACTCACAGGCTCACACACACACAGATGTATAAAACAACAGCTGGAAGATTCCTGATGCTGCAATTGAGGATCTTGGGTCCTAAGGAAACATTTTTAGGAACTTCACATTTCCTATCTACTGTCAGATGACCTTGGACAACATTCCTCAGAGAAGCTCCTACTGATTTTGGAGAGGTAGTGCATTTTTCTTCCTGAGGCATTTTTCTTTAGGATTTTATGCCTTGGTAGTACTTAAAGCAGCGTCCTTCTCCCCAAGGGAACCTATGAAAATTATTTGTTGTGGGTGAGAAGCTCTTGGAGATGAGGCGAGTTGGAAGTGAGGAAACTGAGACTTGAGGGTAAGTGTAGGTGGTTTGTCCGGAGGGTTGTTGGCTTCTAGGCTGTGACTCGTGTGGCCTTCCTGAGCCAGTATATACATATTGGCAACCTGTCTCAGTTTGGGACATTATTCGTTCATTCATTATATATTTACTGAGCATATCCTAAGAACTCAGGAGTAGATGAGACAAACATGGTGCCTGCCCTTGTGAAGTTACACTCTTCCAGGAGAGACAGACCCTGAACACAGAGTTGTGTGTGTGTGTGATGCATGTTCAGAAAGGGAAGAGCAGGTTGTGTGGACATGGAGAGGGTTGGGCCTCCTTTGGTCTGTGGGGCCTCAGGCAGCCTCTCTGAAGAAGTGCTGTCTAAGCTGAGGCCCAAAGGATGAGCAGGGACTGGCCAGACAAAAGAGAGCAGGAAACGGTGGTCCAGGTGGAGGCTGAGGGATGTGTGAAGACTCCAAAGAAAGAGTTGGAGGAGCCCAGTGAGGTGGGTGTGTCAGGGCGAGGGAGGTGCGGGATGAAGCTGGAGGGCGGGGTGGAGGGAGGGCTGCTCAGCCTGGTGCAGGCGGTGAAGTCCTCAGGGCTGCCTGGCCCTAGCCTGGGGCCATGGCTGGCTCTCTCTTGGACGACAGGGATCAGATTTTCTCCACACTTCCTCAAATTATCATAGTTAATGATACTAATTTATGAGGGCTTGGGACTTCCCTGGTGGCGCAGCGGTTAAGAATCCGCCTGCCAATGCAGGGGACACGGGTTCGAGCCCCGGTCCGGGAAGATCCCACATGCTGCGGAGCAACTAAGCCCGTGCGCCACAACTACTGAGCCTGCGCTCTAGAGCCCGCGAGCCACAACTACTGAGCCCACGTGCCACAACAACTGAGGCCTGCGCGCCTAGAGCCCGTGCTCTGCAACATGAGAAGCCACCGCAATGAGAAGCCCACGCACCGCAATGAAGAGTAGCCCTGGCTCGCCGCAACTAGAGAAAGCCCGCGTGCAGCAACGAAGACCCAACGCAGCCAAAAATAAATAAATTAAATAAATAAATAAATAAATAAAAATAATTTATGAGGGCGTATCGCCTATGGCCCTATTCTAAGCATTTAACTTCTCAGCCATCGTGTGAGCTAGGTGCAAACTCTTATTACTCCCATTTTACAGAGAAATAAGTAAATAGTCAAAGGTCACACAGTCATTAGGTGGTGGAGCTGATCTTCAAACCCAGGCAGTCTGGCTGCTTTACCTCTGCTAGTAACCACCACGCTGTAGGATGTGATACAGGCTCGTCACCAAGGGCAACCTTGAAGGATATTGGTGAGGGGGGGCAGTAGTGAAGTGGTGGGATGGGGTGGAGATGGGGATGATGCCCCAGGATGCTGGAGGCCCGTGTTGGCTTTAGAAATGTTTTCAGTATTTTTAAAGAAACTCCCCAAATGAATCTCTTTACCCAATACACTGCTTGACAGTTGCTGCTACCTGGAAAGGAGAGTGATTTTATCCAGGTGAGACCCTAGGCATCTCTCTAACCCTACATTCTAATGCATATGTGGTCCTGGTTCCCAAGTGGCCTGATGGACCCTGGGGTTGCTCTGACATAATAAACCACTGAATTTTAACTTGCATCAAGAGTTGTGAATTGTATAATGTGTTAAAAAATTTTTTTTCCTATTCATTTGGCTTTTATTTGAGTGTGTTTAGTAATTCTTTTCATTCAAACATTCTTTTGTGTGTTTTAGTTAGTATTCTGATGGTTGCAACAAACAGAAATCCAACCTAAACTGGCTTTAGAAAAAAGATGGTGTATTGGCCTGTTGATAGTCTGGAGGTAGATTCCTACTTCAGATGAGGCTGACTCAGCAGCTCAGTGGTATCAGTAAGGACAAGGATTCTCTCAGCCTTTCAACTGTGCTGTACATTGCATGGCTTTATGCTCTGGCTTTATGTAATGTATCCATGTCTGCCCTACACCATTCCAGAAAGTCCAGGCTTTTCCATTTGAGGACTTGGCGGGACAAGAGCAATTCCAGTCCTCATATTCTCTTTACACCCTCTGGCCAGAGAAAGGAGACACAGCCCTCTTTCATGATCACCAGGGGAGTGGATGAGTGGGTTAGCTGAAGTCAATCGGGGTCCACCCTTGTCCATCCCTACCACTGGCTGCTACCCAACAGTGAAGTGGTGAATTCCCTAAAGGAAAACCTAGGGGAAGTAGATGATGATGAGATCACCAATAAATGTTACCAGTATTTTAATTAAAATGCGATAATATATAGGAATGCATACGTGGGTGGCAAGAATATAGAGAAAAACAAGGAAATAGTTAAAAAACTGAGAACACTGGCTATTTCTTGGAGGTGAGTTTGGGATTATAATCTAAGATTGGTTAAAAAAGGCATTAATAGATTGTTTCATTCCTATTTTTACTTTTTTTTTTTTTTTTTTAATTATTTGTTTTTATTTATTTATTTATGGCTGTGTTGGGTCTTCGTTTCTGTGCGAGGGCTCTCTCCAGCTGTGGCAAGCGGGGGCCACTCTTCATCGCGGTGCGCGGGCCTCTCACTATCACGGCCTCTCTTGTTGCGGAGCACGGGCTCCAGACGCGCAGGCTCAGCAATTGTGGCTCACGGGCCTAGCCGCTCCGCGGCATGCGGGATCCTCCCAGACCAGGACTTGAACCCGTGTCCCCCGCATCGGCAGGCAGACTCTCAACCACTGCGCCACCAGGGAAGCCCATCATTCCTATTTTTAGAAGATTAGAAAAGGGTCCGAGTGTCAGGTGCCCAACCCAGCACTTAAGTGGTTCTACTAGGTGTAAAAGTGTGATTGAGTGAATCAGATTGATTTTGAAGTGTTGATTAAAAAGTAATATAACTCACACAACTTAATAGCAAAACTACAAACAATCCGATTAAAAAATAGGCAGAGGAACTAAATAGACTTTTTTCCAAAGAGGACATACAGATGGCCAACAAGTACATGAAAAGGTGCTCAACATCACTAATCATCAGGGAAATGCAAATCAAAACCACAATGAGATATCACCTCACACTTGTTAGAATGGCTATCCTCAAAAAGACAATAAATAACAAGTGTTGGTGAGGACGTGTAGAAGAGGGAACCCTTATGCACTGTGGGTGAGCATGTAAATTGGTGCAGCAACTATGGAAAACAGTATGGTGGTTCCTCAAAAAATTAAAATAGAGCTACCATATGATTCAGCAATTCCACTTCTGGGTATTTTTCCAAAGAGAACAAAAACACTAATTCAAAAAGATATATTTATCTGTATGTTCATCACAGCATTATTTACAATAGCCAAGGTATGGAAACAACGTAAGTGTCCATCAACAGGTGAATGGATAAAGAAGATGCCATATATATACACACACACAGTTGAATGCTACTTAGCCATAAGAATGGAGATCTCACCATTTGTGACAACATGAATGGATCTTGAAGGCATTATGCTAAGTGAAATAAGTCAGACAGAGAAAGACAAATATTGTATGATCTCACTTATATGTGGAATCTTTAAAAAAAAGTTGAACTTGTGAAAACAGAGAGTAGAAAAGTGGTTGCCAGGAGGTGAGGGTGGGGGAAATAGGAGGAGGTTAGCAAAAGGGTACAAACTTTCAGGCATAAGATGAATAAAGTCTGAAGATCTAATGTATAACATGGTGACTGTAGTTGATAATACTGTGTAATTGAAATTTGCTAAGAGAGTAGAACTTAATGTTCTCACCAAAAAAAAAAAAAATCACATATATATGTGTGTATGTATATACACACATATATATAAAAACAAATATATAAATAAATATGTGAGGTAACGGAATGTGTTAACTAACTAGGTGGGAGGAATCCTTTCACAATATATATACATATATGTATCAAATCATCACAACATACATTTTAAATATCTTATAATTTTATTTTGTCAATTATATTTCAATAAAACTGAAAAAAATAACATAAAAAGGTCCAAACTGGGTACTTCAATTCTCCTTTTTTCTCAATATATATTGACCTTTTTACTGAATTATAAAAGAGCAGCTTTTAAAAAATGTTAGAAATGAAAGTATCCAATACCAGAATCTGATTTGTTTTCCCCAATAAATTTCGTATTCCTCAGGTAAGGATTATTTTGTGGAGCCTGAAGCCTAGAAATAGCAAAACCACACAGTTGCTGTTTGCTGGAGAATGCTCGGCCCTGTGCCTGTGCACTCCCCAGGCATGTGGGTCTTCTAAAAGTGGGTACGGCGGCTGTCGCCCACTGATCCTCTGGCTGAGTGGCCCAGATTGGCACAGCGCAGCTGGATCCTATGCAGAGCCTGTACGGCAAAGAGGAGGGTAAAAATAAAAACCGGTTGGACAGTTTAGGCGGAGTCAGGGTACTTGAAAGCTCACTGGTCGCTTTGCTAGTCCTTGGTCAGATTTTCACTTTTTATTTTAAGGGATAGTAGTGGTTACAGGCAGTTTCCTAAGTTTCTTAAATGGTAAAATAATTTCATATAGCACAGCAAAACACAGTCTAAGGTGCTTTTTTCTATATGTAGAAAATATGTTTTTTGAGTTTAGAATATTTTGCCTATAACATGAGTTTCTTATTTATCCCACTATTCAACATTCAAGTCTTTAATAAAACTTTTTTTCCAAAGGCATCTCTTTAATGGAATTACTCTCTGAAATAAGACCTCTCTCTCTTTGATAATAGAGTGAAATGAGCTTGTCATTATAGGGTTTTTTAAAAAATAGTTTTCTTTGTTATAAAAAGAAAGAGTAACAGTGTTTAAGTATGGTGTCAATTATCTAATGAGAATAGTTTTTCAATCCTGTCATTTTTTGGATTTTGAAATTTCTGTTTTAAAGTGCGGATTTGCTAATTTTTGAAGCTCTGGTCCTTATTAATGGAAATTTTGAGATTTTTATTTTTGGCATTTGACCAATATATTTTGTTAAAGTGCAAAAGCAAATTCTGTGTCACATTTTCCTCAGTTACTGATAGCTTTGAAGCATGTGACAATTTTTTTCCTCCTGAATGCTTTGTGTCTTTTAATGTAAGCATCTCTCTGTGATCTGTAGATTGAAAATTAAATCCCCAAATGGACTTTGCCTTGCAATAGCAATATAGAAGAATATTAAATATTGATATTTAAAATATATGGAGATATATGGAGAATGTGAGTATAAATTATTTTTAAAATAAAATTAAAAAAATATCTCAAAATACCCTGTTGGAGACACATTTCTGAAAAAACATCTTTTTAATGCAATGTTTATATCATTAATGCTAGTTTGGAATAAGAGTTCTAAGAATTTTCTTACATATCATTTATTAAGTTACTCATTATTTTAAAATCTACTAAGAGACTAATAATGCCTATGGATATCTTTTGGCAGTGATAGAAATATTCTAGAATTAGATAGTGGTGATGTTTGCCCATTTATTTATAGTACTTAGTGGAAATACTAAAATATTCTGAATTATACATCTAAAAGAGTGAGTTTTATGTTAAAAAATCTATTAAGAGCTCTTAATGTTATAACTATTCTCAAGATGTGTAAAAAACACATGAAATTAAGGTATATATTAATCAACTCTTGGTACAGCAGTGCAGTGTGACACACCACCCACCAAAACTCACAGTGGCAGATAGCAATCTTTTTTGGCTCATGGTTCCAAGGGTCTGCTGGAGCAGTTCTGCTTCAAGCTCTGGGTTGGCTGCACTTGGGTCAAGACTGTGGGTTGGGTTCAGATCTGCTTCATGTGTGTTTGTTCTCCTTGGACCAGAGGCTACCTGGGAGATGTCTTCATGGCAAATGAATGACAGGTGCACCAGAGCCCAGCCAAATCATGAAATGGATTTAAATTCTCCACTTGCATCACATCTACTCACATGCCACTGCCAAAGCAAGTGATGTGGCCAAGTCAGTGGGACAGGGAAAGACATTTTGCTCACAGTAGGAGGGGAGGGGAGTGAATATTCTTCAAACAATACTCCAGTCTATCACAAAGTGTTTGTGGTTCCTCCTAGCCACAAAGGGAGAAGAGAACATTTCTCCCTGGGTAGGGATCAGTATCTTTGAGGAGATGGGCATTGGGTTGAGTCTTGATAAATGAGCAAGTGTTGTCAGTTGGATGGGGAAGGTAAGGGTGAGGAGAGATGAGAGCAAGGGTTGGAGAAGGGCCTTCTAGATCATGAGAGCAGCTTGAGCAGAGAGATGGAGATTTGCAGGAGCAGGGTATGTTTAGGAAGCAGCAGGGCCAGAGTATAGCATTTGGAAAGGCCTGCTGGGAGAAAAGACTGGGTCCTATCAACGAAGACCTTGTGCACCATGCCTTAGGGTTTGGTGTTGGAACTTAAAGGGCTGGGCTCTGGAATCAGACAGCCTGAGTTCAAAACTTCTCCCTTCCATTTACTAGCTCTGTGACTGTGGGGAACTTACTTAGCATCTCTGTGCCTCAGTTCATCGTCTGTAAAATGGTAAGAGTATTCTCAGTGTCTGCCTCATGAACTGTTAGGATCAAAAAGTGAACACACAGAAGGCCCCTATAAAAGTACTTGACATATATCAAGTGCTTAATAGGTGTTGACAGCTATTAGTATTTTTATTTTTTAAAAATTTATTTTATTTATTTATTTTTGTTGCACCAGGTCTGAGTTGCTGCAGGCAGGCTCTTTAGTTTCGGCCGGTGGGCTCCTTAGTTGCAGCTCGCAGGCCTGTATGTCCCAGGAACCTTTTCTTATCCATCATACCTTCTCACTGTTATACAATCAATGTCTCCCCTCCTCCTCTCTCAAAGCCATCTAATACGTTCAAGTCTTTCCCATCTTCAAATACAGAACAAAACAAATCCTACTGAAACCTTATGTTCCTCTCTCCCTGCTATTTACAGCTGTCTCCTTTCGTTGCTGTCAAGCACCACGAAATAATAATCTACACTCCCTCTCCCAGCTTATACACCTCCCACCAAGCCTTAAATCACTGCAATCACTCAAAGCAATTCACACTGTCCTCTTTCAGCCAAAGGACCCTGCTTCTTAAACATTCCTGAGTGTCTCATAGGCTCCTCCAATAACACACTCAAACCTGAACTCATCCTCTTTCTCCTCACATCACTCCTCTTCCTATGTTCCCTATCTCAGGAAATCAAGCCACCCAGTTGATCAAGACATAAATTTGGGAGTCACTCTCAATTTCTCTGTTTCTCTGACCTCCCCCATCCATTCAGTCACTAAATCTCATCAATGTTATATCCTTAATGTCTCTCACATTCATTCCCACTTTGCTGCCATCATCACCTCTGGCTTCCCTGCTTCAGTACTGACCACCATAATCATTCTCTTCCTTGCCACCAAGGTCATCTTCCCAAACATAATGTAATTATGTCCCTTCCTTACTTTTGGTTATTCCTCATTGTTTAAAGATAAAATCTAAACTCCATTTAAAAATACTAGTAGCTGGGACTTCCCTGGTGGCGCAGTGGTTAAGAATCTGCCTTCCAATGCAGGGGACAGGGGTTTGATCCCTGGTCAGGGAACTAGATCCCACATGCATGCCACAACTAAGCGTTCTCATGCCACAACTAAGGAACCCACGAGCCACGACCAAGAAGCCACAGACTTCACAGGATTCCATGTCTGCCACATTGTATTCCTTAAGAATGGGTCACTAAGTATAACCCACACTCAAGAGGAGGAGAATTAGATTTCACTTTTCAAAAAAAATTTTTTTATTGGAGGACAGTTGGTTTACAATGTTGTGTTAGTTTCAGGTGTACAACAAAGTGAATCAGTTATACATATACATATATCCACTTTTTAAAGATTCTTTTCCCATGTAGGCCATTACAGAGTATTGAGTAGAGTTCCCTGTGCTATACAGCAGGTTCTTACTAGTTATCTATTTTATATATAGTAGTGTGTATATGTCAGTCCCACTTTTTGAAGGGAGGAGCATCAAAGAATTTTAAACCACCACAAGTGGCTACAGAATCAACAGAAAAGCAGATTACTTTTAACTGTAATTGATCATGTATCATGCTTTATATATAAGGGATTCAGTAGTAGATATTCTGACATACAATCATTTGTACTAATCTAGTCTATTTGGATAAACGGTGAATTTAAGATGTTCTCCTAGATGTATTTTCCAAAATGGATCTAGTCTTTTAAACTGTAAAAGTGTAAACAATAACAACAACAAATAATACAGGAATAAAATAGCCTCTGAGCCCAGAATCTCACCTGATACAGATAATCACTGGTAATATGGACCATTTATACCTAAACCCATGTTGCTCAAAATTTTGCTTGATTCTGGAGCTTTTTGTTCCAACAAAATCTTACAGAGATTTGGGGTTTTCTCAGATTTTATTTTTTTAAATAATTACTGCCTCCCTGTTAGTGGAGAGCTTGAGCTCAGCAGTTCTCAGCTCTGGCTGCACATTAGAATCACTTGGGAGCTTTTGATTTAAAATGATCTGGATCAGGGCCTGGGCACTGTTATTGCAAAAAAGTTTCCCCCGAGTGATTCCAACGTGCAGCCAGGGTGGAGAGCCCAGCAGATGACAAAACAAGCGAGAGTAAGTTGCACAGGGCAACATCGGCAGATGTAAGATTTAAAACACATTTTAATGATTATTTCTTTGGGGGGGTGTGAAGGGATGTGCTCCAGGGAATATAGTTTTAGTTTCTGCCAATAACATCATTCCTAGTTCATATAATGGAATAAAATATCAGTATTTCATGGTATTTCATGGATTCTAAAGAAGAGTATGAAATTCCAGATACCTGAGCACATTTGACAACAGTTTCTTTTTGGAGAATCTTCCTGTTTTCTGCATCGAATCACAGACATCCCAGAGTGTAAGCTCATATTGTAGTTACTGTCTTTTGTGTGAATACATTCATTTATTAAATAAAACATTCTTTTTTAAAAAAATGTATTTATTATTTATTTATTTATTTTTGGCTGTGTTGGGTCTTTGTTGCTGCACGCGGGCTTTCTCTAGTTGCAGCGAGCGGGGGCTGCTCTTCATTGCAATGCGCGGGCTTCTCATTGCGGTGCCTTCTCTTGTTGTGGAGCACGGGCTCTAGGCGCGCGGGCTTCAGTAGTTGTGGCACGCAGGCTCAGTAGTTGTGGCTCACGGGCTCTAGAGCGCAGGCTCAGTAGTTGTGGCGCACGGGCTTAGTTGCTCTGCGGCATGTGGGATCTTCCCGGACCAGGGCTCGAACCCGTGTCCCCTGCATTGGCAGGCGGATTCTTAACCACTGCGCCACCAGGGAAGTCCTAAATAAAACATTCTTGAACACCTACGACGTGCCAGGTACTGCCAGGCACTGAATGCCCAAGGAAGAATAAGACAGAGATTCTTGCTTCAAATGAGTGACTCTTCATCTCAGTGTAGGAGATAAGCAGGCATACAAATACGAGGAGGCAAAGGTAAGAAAAGTTTAAGAACTGTTATTAAAACAGCACAGCAGCAACCAGTCAGAATAACCCAGTTGCAGTGGCGCCAGCCACAGGTAGTCGGTTCAGTGCATACTGGCTGCCCTGAGTGTAGGTAACACAAAATATAATATTTTAAATACCCAAAGAGAAATGTAAACACAAAACACAATATATAATATTTTAAATACCCAAAGAGAAATGTAAACAAGGTAACACAAAATATAATATTTTAAATACCCAAAGAGAAACGTAAACAAGAGGGAGCAGAGAGAAAGGAACACTTTTATAATTCCAAATTCATGTTTCCCTCATAGAGGGAAGAGAATCAGTCTGGTTGGCTGCATCCATTCTTCATGCTGTGCAATACGCACCCTTTGCCAGGTGAATGCAGTCCTTCTTACCAAAAAGGTGGCGTCTGTTTCCTTACCCGTGGATCAGGGAAGGCCTTTTGACTTGCTTTGCCAAATAGAATGTGGCAGAAGTAATGATGTGCCAGTTCCAAGCTTAGGCTGTAAAATGCCTCGAGTAACTCTGCTTGTTCTTGCTCCTCTGCCATTGCTATGACGTGATGCCCAAGACAGCCTGCAGGAGGATGAGAGACCATGGACAGAGCCAAGTTGCCCCAGTTGTCCCAGACGCGGGCAGCCTAGACGCGGCCAGCCAGCCAACACCTATATCAGGGTTCCTCAACAGAGGCACTGTTGACCTTTGGAGCTGGGTAATTCTTTGCTCTGGGGATGTCCATTTTAGGGTGTTTAACATCTTCCTGGGCCTCTACCCACTAGATTCCAGTAGCACCCAATTCCCTCCAGTTGTGACAAGCAAAAAAGTCTCCAGACACGCCAAAGAGAAAACTGCCCCTGATTGAGAACCACTGCCCTAGACTTATGAGGTGGTCCAGCCAAGATCAGCAGAACTACCTAGATGCTGACCCCAGATGCATGAGCAATAAATGCTTATTGTTGTTTGCTGTTGAAGTTTGTGGCTGTTTGTTATGTAGCATTATTGTGGACTAGGTAGCTAATACAATGAGTGAAAACGTGGAAACGTGAAAATGGGAGGTTGAACTGGACAATAGCAAGTAGTCCAGTGTGGTGCAAGCGTGAAGAATGGGTTTGTAGGTAGAATGGGCTTAGTATGAGGTACAGACAAGACTGAAAAGCTAGGTTAGGGGCTGTATCCATGGAGACTTTAGGTGCCTTGGTATGAATTGTGAACATGATTATTCATGGGCAAGGGAGAACTGTCAGAAGTTTTATGTGTGTATTTACCATTTATTTATAGCAGAGAGAACAGTATAATCAGTCTGTACTTTAGGCAGCAATAGGGAGGGGGAATTGGAGGCGGAAGGGAAGGTTTTGCTGTAGTTCAAGTGATTGGCGCAGAAGACCTGAATTAGGGAATAATCGTAGGTTTGAAAAGGAGAGGATGGTTGCCAGAGACATTTGGGTGTAAAATCGATACAGTTTGGGAATCTCTACATTTCTGCCTTTGCACATTTGGTTTCCTCAATGTGAAATATCCCCTTTCCTCTGGGCATTCTCTACTCCAGCCGTCCTCAACCTTTTTGGTACCAGGGATGGGTTTCGTGGAAGACAATTCTTCCACGGACAGTGGCGGAGGGTGGGGGCGTGGGGGATGGTTCAGGCGGTGATGCGAGCGATGGGGTAGCGGCAGATGCAGCTGTGCTCGCTGGGCTGCTGCTCACCTCCCGCTGTGCGGCCTGGTTCCTAACAGGCCGCGGGCCGGTACCGGTCCATGGGCCCGGGGTTGGGGACCCTTGCTCTAATTAATCTTCAGAACTCAGCTCAACACTCAAGAAAGTCTTTCTGGTGACGTCTTCCGTGTCTCGTGAAGGTAGCGCCCTTACAGCTCTTACCACTGTTTTTTTCCCCTCCATAAGACTGTGTTAATCTTTTTAGCATTGAATTTTCCATCTTCTAACAAATCAGTTGTAAGTCTGTCTCTTGAATATTATCAACTGCTAATTCCCTTATTAAGCACCTACTCTGTGTTTGGCTTGGTGGTGTAGGTGCTTGGGAGACAGCTTGAACTGGAGAGGTGTATGCTTTCCTGGAGCTTATGGTCTGTCTAGGGGAACAACACAGATAAACAGGCAATCACAGTACATGCTATGATGAGGGGAGTAAGAGAGGGCATGGGCGGGGGGGAACCCTTAATCTGGAACAGACGGTGCTAATGAAGGCCTCTCGGAGGAAAGAAAGCAAAGGTAGGATTTGGTAATGAGGAGTGAAAGCCAGGAAATTGTGGGTTTTATGGCCCTGGATTGAGAGGAAACACAGCACATTTGAGAGACAGAAGAAAACTCAGAAAAGCTTGATTATGAAGGGCCTTGTAAATTATGATCAGAGCTGTGCTGGGGAAAATCACACTGATTGATTTTTCATCCTGGCTGCACATCAGAACCACCTAATGGAGCTTTTAATAATACAGATACCTGAGTCTCACTTCAAAGCTACTGAATCATCATGACCAGGGTATGTGGCTTGTATGTGTATGTATATATTTAAAGCTCCATGGGTAGTGCTGGTGTCTGGCCAGGCTTGAGAACTGTAGGCCTACAGTGGAGAGGAAGGACTGGAGGGAAGGGCAAGATTGGGTCAGGGACACCAGGGAGGCATCAAGTAATCTAGGTGGGTGATAATGGTTTGAGTGGGCTTGGAGAAAACGTGTGTAGAGTAAGAGATATTTAGGAGTTAAAATCAATAGAACTTAAGATTGATTGGTTGTAGGGGGATGGAGGAGTATGGTTCAAGGAAGACTCCCAGGTCTCTGACATGATCATGGAGAGGTAGGTAATATGCTTCACTGATTTAGGAAATGTTGGAGGAACAGGTTTCACGAAGATAAGGCTTATAGTTTTAGTTGCGTTTGAGATGCTCAGTGGAACCTCCACATAGGATTGTCCACTAGATATTGGTTATAAGAGTGTGGAGTTCAGGAGAAATTACTACCCTGGAGATAAAAGAACTGTAGATCATTACTGTGTGATGATCTACATCACTGGAGCCTATGACAGTGGGTGAAATTGACCAGGGAGTGTGTGAGAAGGAAAAAGGGAACTGGGAAGAACTACAACTTTTAAGAGATGAGTAGAAGAGGAACTTACTGAAAAACTAAGATCGGGAAGACAACTTAGTTGGTGGACAACTAAGAGAGTGGAGTCTTGGAAGCTAATGGAAGGTAAGTTTTTAAGAAGGAAGGGGTGAACACAATTGTCAAATTAATTGTCAAATGCTGCCAAGAAGGCAGACGATGAACTGAAAAGTGACGGCTGGCTTTGGCTACTGAAGGCTGTTGGCAATCTTAGCTGGAGCCGGTTCAGTGGAGTGGTGGGGTAGAAACCAGACTGTAGTGGGGTGAGCAGTGAGTAGGAGATGAGAAAGTGTGAACAGTGAAAGGGCATTCACATTAGGTTCCGCTTTCTCGGTTATCATGGAATCCTCTGCACTCAAATTTTAAATAGGTGAAAGAATGGGTAATGGTGAAGGAAGGAGCTAATAAGGTGGTGCAAATTTTTAACCTGGCTGATTAGGCCTATAGTAATGGCATTTGTTGAGATTTGCAGCAAAGCAGGAAGAACAGCCTGAGTTTGTTTTTGTGTTTTAGGTGTACAAGGGAGAAGATACTAGGTGGGATTTTGGACATGTTGAATTTGATGCTCTTTTTTTCTGATTATTCTATGAGTAGAACGTTGTCTTCAACATCCAGTCTAAATACAACCAGGTATAACTTGCAGATAACCAAAGCTAAGGTTTTCCCTTAACTTTATAAGCTGGGGAATGTAACAGAACTTACATAAAAAAGAATAAGAAATCTAGGAATTTAAGACAAAAGGAATGAAAAAATATATTTCTGGGTATGAGTGAACTAGAATTGATGGGGGGGCGGAACACATCCTCTTTGGATGAGCAGGTAGGACTACTTCTTTTATGGTAGTTTCAAATTGAAAATTTGATTTTTCAGTGTATTTAACTGTTCTTTGAAATTGGGAAAATTCAGTTGTACTCTGGACCAATGGATAATTGTGAGCTGGCTCTGTTCCACTTGGGCAAGCTCTGTTTCCTTAATAAATGCACTTCCTTCATCTGTTAGTGATAAGTAGGCAAGTGAAGAATTCTTATCTGCATATATGGATTGGACATCTGTTCTATTCTACTGTTTCAGCACAGACTTCTTTGCTAGGAAATTAATGCACATAAGTAAGCCCCCTCTTATGTAAAGGCACTTTAGATTGAGAATATTTGTTATCTGAGCACCTTATTTGGATTAAACTGATAATTCAGACTTTTTTTCTGATATTTTGAGTGATGCAGAAATCATTGTCATGGGTTCCCTAAATGTTGCAACAAGTTAAAAAAATGTAATTTTGCAGATGATGACTCCCAAGCGTATCCTGTGGGTGTTCAAATTTGTCAGAGTGCTGTAACACATTTTATTCTGCCTATAAACAATGTTCTAGAGAGGAGAGCAAAAAAATCACCATGGAAACTCGGTAGAATGCTCTTATTTGTTTTTCTGGAAGGAAAGTTCTAAAACTAGATAATGAGGTATAAAAGAGCAATGCAGATTGTGTAGCCAGCTATCCAGGAAGTGAGCTCAAAAAAGAATGGATTTGGTGCCCTGTGTGGCTCAGTGTTATTTATGATCTCATTTCCCTTTTCTCATGAAGAAGGGCTCTAAAAAGGTCCAGCAAATAGCCTGATGAGTTTTTCTCTGTAGTGCAACCTTTTTGGAGATACCTGTAAGTATCAGGGCCAAGGATGAATGGAGAGTGATGGGAGTTGGTAGGGGAAGGCCCTTGAGATTCCATTAGACATCATCTTGACCACTGGAATAGTGTTACTAGAGTGACTTGATTAGAACAATTTTGAGAAGGGGGAGATAAATATCAAAAAAGATATAATACATAGTCAATGAATCACTGCACTGATCAGTAAGAACTAAAAAGTGGAATCAAGTCCAGCACCATTTTTGTGGAGGGACTGTAGGCAAGCCAGTTGTCAACAGGACATCCAGTTGTAGCACCAAACTGGTCATCTAGAACTCAGTGTCTGACCTCCAAAAGGCTGCTACAGTAGGACTTCTGTGACCCCACTTGGAGAAGCACCATCAGACTTACAGGGACACCAGTACACGTATTCAGTAGGGGAGGGATGAAGCACTCAGGCAGAGAGCCTGACTGACCTGTTGGAATTCCAGCCACAGCATTAGTAGCTGGGAGAGCTTAGGAAGGTTGCTTAATCTCTTCAAACTTCCGTTTCCTTATCTATGAAGTGGTTATGATAATAGCACCTATCTCACAGGGCTGTTTTGAAGAATAAATGAGTTAATATATAAAAGGCATTAGAAGAAATTTCTGAAACATAGAAAGCACCAGTTATAAGCTCTGATTATTCAAGAATCTATGAGCAATGCTTTTTTGGCTGTGTCTTTTTCTGAACTGGATATGTTTACAACATGACCAGCCAAGCAATTACTTTTTGTTGTTGTTCTTTAGCAATTACTTTCGATGAGTTAAAATGGGATAAATATAAATGGGGAGGGGGGATACTGAAACCCAGTTTTCAGTCATGTGGCATCATGTGGAATACTGGGAGATAATTGACAAAACATTCTGGTCTCAAGCATTTAGGAACAGTGTGGCTGTTTAGCAAAGGTATATCAAAAGGACGGCCTGGATAACCATTAGATCACTTCAAGGGTGGGGTTTCTGATGTGCACCAAACTCAGGGGTGAGTTTTCTGGTGTGCACTGCAGGAAAGTAAATTGTATACTTAATTTTTTTAGCTAAAGGAGCCATTATATCTGTGTGCTGTGGTGGACGCTGCAGCTTTTGGTCCAAAGGAGACTTCTTGATTATCTGGGGTCTCCTTTTCTCACTCTGAAGAGTGATGAAGAATTGGCTACCATAAAGTGCAAAAAGAATAAAACAGTTTTACTTCTGAGACATAAATTGTTATCCATGATAATAATTAAGTAAATACTTGTGCATGTTGTATTTTTTTAAAAATTAAGCAAAACTTTCTTTCATTTGCTTTATTACAAAGATATGGAAATACCGAAAATCAGAAAATATAAGTACAAAGAAAAATGTTCATAAGTCGTTTTGTGTGGAATCTACTTATGTGAACATTTTCTAGGTACATAAACACATTTTTATTTAAAAGGGGATCATATGATTTCTATTTTAGAATATATTGTAAACACATTTCCTTTACAATGAATATACACCTACGATATCATTGAGCAACTTATTTAAAAAGACAGATTAATAAAAAAAGTAATTATTACTCTAATCAACATGTAAGGTTTTACAACTTTTGTAAACCTGTTGTTAAATAACCAGAACTGGCCATTTGCCAGCTGTGCATGACAATGAAGGTCCTTCAACTTAAAAAATTGTTTATTTTAACAGCCAAAGAAGCAGCTGCCCTCTGCATATGTACCACAGTAGGGACCATTTCTTGATGAAGGCATTTCATTTGATGAAAAATCCGTATCAGTTTTGTGCAGGAGGTATAGTAGTGTTCAGTGAGGACCTGAGTGATGAGCAAAGGAACACTAGGTAATTACCTTAGAAATCTACATTTGGCAACTGTTTCACAATTTTCACCAATTAAAACTTGATATTCAGTTTCTTAAAAACTTAACTTACTATAGACCCACCACTTCTACTCCTAGGAATCTATATAAGAGAATTGAAAACATATATTTACAAAAACTTGTGCATGAAGGTTCATAGCAGCATTATTCATAATAGCCAATAAGTGGAAACAGCCCAAGTGTCTATGAACAGGAGAATGGATAAACAAAAGGTGGTCTATCCATACAATGGAATACTGTGCTACTTAGAAATACAAAGGAATCAATTACTGCTATATCCTACAGCATGGGTGAACCTCAAGAGCATTATGCTAAGTGAAAGAAACCAGATGCCAAAGACTATGCATTGTATTATTCAGTTTGTATGAAATATCTAGAAAAGGCAGATCTATAGAGACAGAAATCAGATTGGTGGTTGTTTGGGGCTGGAGGTGAGAGTGGGCATGAACTGCAGGTAGGCATGTGGAGGCTTTTTGAGGTGATGGAAATGTTCTAAAACTGGTTTGTAGTGATGGCTGCACAACTCTATAAATTTACTAAAAATTATTGAATTGGATATTTACAGTGGGTGAATTTTATAGTGTGTAAATCATATATCCATAAAGCTATTTAAAACAAAAAACCTTGATGCTCAGTACTTGATTGTCAAAACTTGAAAAAGGAAACTAATATGACATCTGCAGCAGAATTTCCCAACCTGTCTGCTCATCAGAATCATTTGGGAAATTAAAAAAAAGAGTCCTTGATTATCATACTAAGTGAAGTAAGTCAGAGAAAGACAAATATCATATGATATTGCTTATATGTGAAATCTAAAAAAATGATGCAAATGAACTTATTTACAAAACAGAAACAGACTCACAGACTTAGAAAATAAGCTTATGGTTACCAGGTGGGAAGTGGGGGGAGACAGACTGAGAGTTTGAGATTGACACGTACACCCTGCTATATTTAAAATAGATAACCAACAAGGACCTACTGTATAGCATAGGGAACCCTGCTCAATATTGTGTAAAAACCCAAATGGGAAAAGAATTTGAAAAACAATAGATATATGTATATGTATAACTGAATCACTTTGCTGTACACCTGAAACTAACACAACATTGTTAATCAACAATACTCCATGAGCTGTTTCTATATTTTGGAGATTAATCCTTTGTCTGTGGCTTCATTTGCAAGTATTTTCTCCCATTCTGATGGTTGTCTTTTCATCTTGTTTATGGTTTCCTTAGCTGTGCAAAAGCTTTTAAGTTTAATTAGGTCCCATTTGTTTATTTTTGTTTTTATTTTCATTGCTTTAGGAGGTGGGTCCAAAAGATCTCACTGTGGTTTATGTCAGAGGGTTTTTCCTGTGTTTTCCTCTAAGAGTTTTATAGTGTCTGGTGTTACATTTATGTCTTCAATCCATCTTGAGTTTATTTTTGTGTATGGTGTTCTGTAGTGTTCTAATTTCATTCTTTTACATGTAGCTGTCCAGTTTTCCCAGCACCACTTATTGAAGAGGCTGTCTTTTCTCCATTGTATGTTCTTGCCTCCTTAGTCATAAATTAGGTGACCATATGTGCGTGGGTTTATCTCTGGGCTTTCTATCCTGTACCATTGATCTATATTTCTGTTTTTGTGCCAGTACCATACTGTCTTGATTACTGTAGCTTTGCAGTATAGTTTGAAGTTGGGGAGCCTGATTCCTCCAGCTCCGTTTTTCTTTCTCAAGATTGCTTTGGCTATTTGAGGTCTTTTGTGTTTCCATACAAATTGTGAAATTTTTTGTTCTAATTCTGTGAAGAATGCCATTGGTAATTTGATAGGGATTGCATTGAATCTGTAGATTGCCTTGGGTAGTATAGTCATTTTCACAATATTGATTCTTCCAATCCAAGAACATGGTATATTTCTCCATCTATTTATATCATCTTTGATTTCTCTCATCAGTGTTTTATAGTTTTCTGAGTACAGGTCTTTTGCCTCCTTAGGTAGGTTTATTCCTAGCTATTTTATTCTTTTTGTTATGATGGTAAATGGGATTGTTTCCTTAATTTCTCTTTCTGATTTTTCATTGTTAGTGTATAGGGACGAATTGGGAGATTAGGATCGACATATATACACTACCACGTGTAAAATAGATAGCTAGCGGAAACATGGTATAAAGCATAGGAAGCTGCTCGGTGCTCTGTGACAACCTAGGTGGGTGGGATGGGTGGGTGGTGGCGGGAGAGAGGTCCTAGAGGGAGGGGATATAGGTATACATATAGATGATTCACTTCATTGTACAGCAGAAACTAACACAACATTGTAAAGCAATTATACTCAAAAAAAAAAAAAGGTTACTCCTATATAAAGTAAAAATTAAAAAAAAAAAGAGTCTTGGGCCTGCCCACAGCCTTGGAGTACCTGCTTTCAATGACCTTCCTACGTGGTTGTCATGGCCAGCTGGGTTGGAAACCGCTGCTCTGTGGCTTTAGATCCTGAACTGTTCTATCAGTGAAAAATACAAAGATGTGCATGGTCAATGGGTGCTGGTTTCACCTTCCCTTCCCGTCTATGTTAAATAGGTGTCAAATCTCCCCTCCCCCAGCTCCCCATGGTTTGCCTTGAAGCCTTTCTTCTTGTACTTAAAGCTAGACTTGGTGCTTCTTTGCATTCACCATAGGGAATTGACACCACAGAAGCATCAGCACCATGGTTTTTTTTTTACTGGAAAGATGAAAAGAAGCATTAGCCGCAGAGCAAACAACATGCCTCTTTTCCTTAAATCTTGGGTGCCCTCTTTCTGTGACCCTTCTGCCAACTTCCTGCCGAATTCTTCTCCCTTTACTACTTTCCAAAGCTTGGGTGTGTTCTGCTCCACCTGCTTTTCTCAGAGAGGGGAGGGTCCTCACGCTGGGCAGCCTCTCTGCCTCCCTGGATTTCTGAGGAATACAGTTTTCTTCATTCTGTTGACTAGTTGTTGCTTGTTCCTTGTCTCTGCATACATGTCCTGCTTAGTTCAACTCAGGTCATCAAATAGCTGCAGAGGGAATGCTGTGTAGGAGGGTCTGCCACATCATGGTGTGTGATGTTACCGTGCCATCGATTATCAGATGGTATCAAGGTATCAAGGCTTTGGGGTCTGACTAGGATTGCCAGATACAGCAAGCAAAAATACAAGGTGGCCAGTTAGATTTGAGTTTTGAATAAAAAACAACATTTTTAGTATCTTTATGTCCCTTTGCCTGAAATTCAAATCTAACTTTGTATCCTGTGATTTACTGGGCAACCATGAAATTTCCGCCAGACTTGCCTTCACTTTTGGCTTCTCCATTTGACTAGTTAGGAATTCAGCAGGTGACTTAATATCTCTGAACCTTGTTTTTTTAATTTGAAAATTAGGGTAAATATTACCTGTAAGTGTGGGCTCCCCTCCTTCTCAGTAGACTCTAAGCTTGTGAGGGGCTGTGGTTAGCCTTATGGGCTGAGTTTAGAACTTCTGCTTACATGTTAATGTCTGAACTTTAATCCAATGGCCACACCTAGCTCCCAGGGTGGCTTGGATATGGTCTTTATTCTGACCATGTGCCTAAACTACAAATTGAGAGTTCTATTATATGGGAAGAATTTGGGGAAATTAATAGTCTTGGCCACACATTTTGTTTTCTCTCTACAGTACTGTTAAATAAATGCTATCGATGAAACACAGTTAATAAAACAAAGGGTGTTACCCAGTTGCAGCGATGTAGAAATTGTCTGGATCATTGCCACGGATATAGCAAGGAGGATTATTCTTGGATTCAACTCATTTGTTGTTTTATCCTGTCATATTGGGATAGTATTTTAATCCTTCCATGCTCTACTTTTTCCATTTGTGTGGTCATACTCTGCCAAAAAAAGAAGGGGTCTTTGTTGATTGGGTCCACAGAAATAATCCTCTTACGTGGCTGAGTACTGATCCCATTTTTGTGAGGCCATTTTATACACTTCATCTTCTCTTGGTGACTGAGTGCACGTGGAGGTGTGTTTCTGCAGGCGTTATGTTCTAAAGTCCGCACACAAAGCAAACATCATGTGTAGTTAAAAGTACTCCTGGGGCTTCCCTGGTGGCGCAGTGGTTGAGAGTCTGCCTGCCAATGCAGGGGACACGGGTTCGAGCCCTGGTCTGGGAAGATCCCACATGCCGCGGAGCGGCTGGGCCCGTGAGCCACAATTACTGAGCTTGCGCATCTGGAGCCTGTGCTCCGTAACAAGAGAGGCCGCGATAGTGAGAGGCCCGCGCACCGCGATGAAGAGTGGTCCCCGCTTGCCACAACTAGAGAAAGCCCTCGCACAGAAACGAAGACCCAACACAGCCATAAATAAATAAATAAATAAATAAAAATTAAAAAAAAAAATCACTCTCCTAAGTAAAGCTCTTAAAAAAAAAGTACTCCTGAGTGTGGGCTGACATAGTGACTCACTTCTAACAAATAGGGTATGGAAAGGGAAGTAGCTTTACAGTGGAGGAAACTGGCAGCACCACGTTTACCAAATATTCAAGGTTAATGTCAATAATAATAATAAAAACAATGATAATAAACCTTATATGTCTTCTGATACGATGCGATGAGAAGGACGCTTCATCCCTGCGTTATTCTTCTCCACAATCCGTACCCCAGATTAGTCATAGGAAAGCATCAGACAAACCCAAACTGAGGGACATTCTACAAAATATCTGACCAAGTACTTTTCAAAAGTGTCAAGATCATGAAAATCAAGGGACGATGAAGGAGCTGTCACTGGTTGGAGGAGACTAAGGGATCATGATGATGAAACACAATAACGACATTAGTGGAAAAACAGGAGAAATCTGAACAAACTGTAGTTTAGTTAACAGTATTGTACCAATGTTAATTTCTTAGTTTGAAAACATGCACATGGTTAGGTAAGATGCTTGCATTAGGGGAAGCTGTGTGAAGGGCACATGGGAACTCTCTTTGCAACTCTTCTTAAATCTAAAGTTATTTTTTTAATGTTCTTTTTTATTTTTTGGGGGGGATAAAGTGAGAGAGTGGCATGGACATATATATACTACCAAATGTAAAACCGAAAGCTAGTGGGAAGCAGCCACATAACACAGGGAGATCAGCTCGGTGCTTTGTGACCACCTAGAGGGGTGGGATAGGGAGGGTGGGAGGGAGGGAGATGCAAGAGGGAGGGGATATGGGGATATATGTATATGTATAGTTGATTCACTTTGTTAGAAAGCAGAAACTAACACACCATTGTAAAGCAATTATACTCCAATAAAGATGTTAAAAAAAAAATGTTCTTTTTTAAAAAGTACTTCTTAAATTCTCTTGAGAATGTCCCATGTTGTGAATGAGAATCATGTGCTACCTTGAAAGAAGATTAGCATGTCTGTTTTTCTTCCAGTATTAGAGCAGATTACTGTTTTATCAATAAATATTTAACATGGGTTTTTCTGGTGCTGGAGACACAGCAGTGAACAAAACAGTAAAAAAAATCTCTGCCCTGATGGAGCTTACGTTCTAGTAGGAGGAGATAACAAATAATGCAAAATGTATAGTATGTTAAATAGTGTTAAGTGATATTGGGGAAAGTAAAGCAGAGAAAAAAGAAATAATGTATTGGAGGGTTGATAAATGTTTAGATTGAAGGATCAAAGAAGACCTCAGTGAGAAGGTGACTTTAATGTAAATATATGAAGAAAGTGAGGAAATGAGCCATGTGGACCATATAGATATTTTGGGGGGAAAGCCTCCCAGACAGTGGAAGTAGCATGTGCAAGGGTCCTGAGATATCACATGCTTGTTGGTATATTTGAAAAACAGCATGGGATGCTGTTTGCTTGTTTGAGCCTCAGGGTAGCTAGCTTTCATTTGGGGTCATGTTCTAGGAGAAACATGTATCTTTAACTCCTGGAATTGCACTCAACTTGGAATGCTTATACTATGAGCAGCATATAGGAACTCAGCCTGATTGAAGGGCCAGGTCTTCTCCCATCTTATCCAGTGTCATATGCTTCTCCAGTCAAATGGCCATGCTATTCAAAATGTTATTTTTCTCTCTTTTATTTTTGGTCAAGCACATATGGTTTGTATTGAATTTATCCAAGGCAAGTTGGATGGGACTCCACGGTACATTCATGGTCGAGACATTGAGTGTTGCCGGAAAAGGATGACTTCCTCTTTGATGGCTGCCAGTCTTCTCTGGCTTTCCTCCTTTAGCCCACTCTCCTACCGGCTTGTGAGAGAACTGGCAGGAGGCGAGTGCTCTATGTTTATTCCCTTTGGTTGAGGACGAGAATGTGGCAGCTGCTGCAGGTAGTAAATTAGGATGATTCTGCTGTGATCTCTGTGAATGTCACTGTCACGGCAATAAAGTGCACGTTAGTAGAGTATGCGGGGTTGTTGCAACTGGTTTCGGCATGTGCTTTGATAAAGGATTCCTTTATTGTAGGGTCCTAAAAGACAGCCTGTCTAAACATACCCAGTGAGAAGGACTGGGCCCATTACACAGAAGTGTGTTCTAGTTACTCACTCATATGTAGCTAGATAGTCCTATGAGGGAGGCTGAATGCCTGAAAACTCTGCTGGACATAAAAGAAATACTCTCCTATGGAATAAAGAAACATAGTTTCATTTGGAACTTTAAAACTATGTAACAAAAGGAAAAACATTTTTATCTTGACCCCTTCAACCTATAAAAATGGATCCCTTTCTTAGTCATCTAGACTTGTAGGTATGAATATAAACTAAAATTGGAAAGACCTGAAGATGCTTGTACAAAAAGAAATAAACTTTTCTTTTATTCAAAATGTATTTTTATCATCTGGCTCAGGCTTTTTCATTTTTAGGAGATGTTTAAAATGGAACCCTTTCAATTGAATTATCTCAGCAACTATTTTTACTGTGTCATTAGGAAAAATAACAACGGTTTTGGAATAACATAAAATGTCCCCGGGTCTGAAATATATGGGCTTAAGTAGAAACTTTATATCTAAGGGCAGCTTTTTATCCTTGCTTTGGGGACTGAATTCTTTGTCTATGTAAACTTAGTTCATGTAGTTTTAAAGTAACTACATAAAGAATTTTCCCTCCATTTCCGAAGTGTGCTGTGCCAGAATTGGTTCTGTCTTATGTATTATCGGCAGTTTGTGATTGAGCCCCATCGGCATGGCCAGGAGAGGATTGTTGAATGCATTAAGGAATGAACACTTTCAATAGGACCCTAGTTGTGGCAGACTGATAGAATCAGAAGTTGGATTCTTGGGTTACGTTTAAGTCGTCCCAATGAAAAGGACTCTTTTTTATTATACTATGGAACAAGAATGAAATATTCATTTGCTCAGAACCTGTTAAATTCTTAAATTTCATATAGGAGGTACAGAATAAAGACTTATTGTGTACTAAACCTAATCTGAAAATCTCTATCATACTTCTCTGCAAGCTGGGAAAGCTGGGTGGCTGTACTCTTTGTCTTGGTATTTAAAACCTTTGGATTTCCTGAGATTGGTAGTGGATGGGAGTGGAAGTGAAAATGCCAAGGAAATTACTGCTCTTCTTGATCTGGGACTGTAGGGGCCTCTGTGACCTTTAATTCAAGATTTTTTATTGTGAGTCACCTTCATGTTCCCTGGAAATCACATGTGTCGCAGAGCACCTAAATAGCTTTCTCCTTGGTTCTGTAATTGGGAAGTATTTAGGGCAATGCAGACAATTCAGAGAGCATCTTTTGTGGCTGCAGGAATCTGTGTGCTTGGAGACCTGGCAGCATGTTGTGGCATTTATATGCATTGCTCAGGGCAAGGCACTGCCTAGATCCAGGTCTGATCAGAAACTAAGGATCTAGCGTGAGTTCTCTTTAAAATCTGTACAGTCATTAAATCTAAGTTAACAGCATCCCTTCCTCCTTTGGACAAAAGGACAAGACATACTGCTGGATGTCTGAGAAACTGAATTGCAAATGCGTTTAAAGATAGTATTTGATGCTGGCAGCATAAGACAGGGAGTATCAGGAATGTATTCTTTACAGTTCTAGGACCTTTGCCATTAAACTAGTTTCCCATAAAAAAAAAATGGGGAGAGGGAAGAGAAAAAGTTTGTCTATGCTGTATGATTGTTAGGCATCAGATGTTAATTTTAGAAAAATAATTTGATTTGACTCCTGGAAGCTTACTTTGGAAAAGAATAATTTGATATACTATCTTATACATTTTTTTTTTTTAGTATTTTATACTTATAAAATGGATTTTCTTTATCAGCTGGATAAGTAGAAGTGAATATACTCAGTAGTGACATAATTATTTTTATTTTTGTGTTCAAGAAAGAAAGAAAACTATACTACTCTATGAAAATACTTCTTGGTGGCTAGGTCTCAATTTATACTTTTATAAAAGTATTAAGTGTATTGTTTTCCTATTATGCTTTCATCTTATCCCCATTCATGCATTCAGCAAATGTTTTTTTGAGCACCTATTATGTGTCAGAAACTTTTCTAACTCCTGGGGATCCCTGCCTTCAGGAAACATATTCTAGAGAGTAAAGACAAAAAAGGGGTAAATATATATATCGGGTAGTGACAGGTGCTATGGGGAAAAATAAAGCAGGGTAATAATAGGAAATATTCAGCGGGAGAATATGCTGTGTATTTAAGGTGGTCAGAGGTGGTCTCACTGGGAAGATGACATCTGAGCAGAGACCTGAAAGGCACGAGGGAGGAGGCCGTAGGAACACCTGGGAAAAGAGCCCTTCTGGCAATGGGAACAAGAAGGAAGTGGCGGAGTGGAGGGAGAGAAGGGGACAGTAATAGGAGATTCCGTCAGAGAGGTCATGGGACCAGATCTGTAGGATCTGACAGGCCAAAGGAAAGAGTTTAGATTTTCTCCTGTGTGAGTTGTATCCTAAGGTGATTTAGCTCTTTTTCTGCTCAGCCTCTTTCATCTTCTTCCTGTACTAGCCCCCGTTGTTTTTTTTAAAAAACACAAAAAACCAAATCCAAAGAACAATGTGTTAAATGCAAACAATTGAAATCTAGGTGTCTATTTAAACACTTTTCTTTATATGTGTCATTTGCTGGGGAAAGCAACGCTTGCTACTGACCTATTTAAATTTTCTGAGCTCTGAGCCCTTCCTGGTCCAACAAAATGTACTTAACCCTCTCTAGGAGTAGAAGGTTGATATCCTGTTTGTTTCGTGATTGCATCGTGTGGTCTTTGGTTGTGCGTCTGGCTTTGTTGTTCACCAGCATCAGGGTATTTTTAGAAAGTAAGCTCTGGGAAGACAGTATGTTTTTGATATAATGGTTATTGTGCCCTGTCATCCAGGCCACCCACCATGGTCACTGTGGTTGACTCCCTATGTCCAGCCCCTTCTAGTGAGCTAGGTGTGGCTTTCATGGCTCTTTGCCAGAAATTGGACAAGGAATGGGCCGGTGACTCAGTCATGGCCAAAGTTGGGGGGACCATCAGTGAAGGGTTTCCTGACTTCTAAGGACAGGAAGAGAAGGTTGCCTTTCTTCCTCTGCTCTTGCTGTGTCTATAGGTGATGGCTGGAACCACTGCAGCCATCTTGCTACCAGCCTGAGAATTAAGTCAGTACTTGCTGAGCTGTGGAGTCATCCAGCTCTGGAGCTCACCTCCAGAGGTGGATGAGATAATATAATATCCTTATTATTTGAGGCAAGTTTGTTTGTTTATTTGTTTGTTTCATTTACAGCTGAAAGTATCCTAACCAATAGAGATTTGTTAATTCCCTTCCTACAGCCCTTCTCAGAATACATTATATGGATTTACACTTAGTGTTTTCCAGTAATATTTAGCCTAATGGACTCCCAAGTTACTGAAATGATTTAGAACATTAAAATAGAAATGTGGTTATATTAAATGTTCTTGTATTATATCTGCAGTTTTGCATACATGAAAGGACTGTGATAATTTTGTGTGTTTAAAGAGCTGGAAGGACCCTTTAGACAATATTAATTTATTCTAATGATCATACCCTGCTTTTTAAATTAGCAGCATCTGAACTGACAATAGTAGAAAAGAAAAGGTAATTTTAAGATACAAACCTATACTGACAAAGGAATAATCTCCAAAATTTACAAGCAGCTCAATATCAAAAAAACAAACAACCCAATCCAAAAATGGGCAGAAGACCTAAATAGACATTTCTCCAAAGAAGACATACAGATTGCCAACAAACACATGAAAGAATGCTCAACATCACTAATCATTAGAGAAATGCAAATCAAAACTGCAATGAGGTATCACCTTACACCAGTCAGAATGGCCATCATCAAAAAACCTACAAACATTAAATGCTGGAGAGGGTGTGGAGAAAAGGGAACCCTCTTGCACTGTTGGTGGGAATGTAAATTGATACAGCCACTATGGAGAACAGTATGGAGGTTCCTTAAAAAACTTAAAATAGAACTACCATATGACCCAGCAATCCACTACTGGGCATATACCCTGAGAAAACCATAATCCAAAAAGAGTCATGTACCAAAATGTTCATTGCAGCACTATTTACAATAGCCAGGACATGGAAGCAACCTAAGTGTCCATCGACAGATGAATGGATAAAGAAGATGTGGCACATATATACAATGGAATATTACTCAGCCATAAAAAGAAATGAAATCGAGTTATTTGTAGTGAGGTAGATGGACCTAGAGTCTGTCATACAGAGTGAAGTAAGTCAGAAAGAGAAAAACAAATACCGTATGCTAGCACGTTATATATGGAATCTAAAAAAAAAAAAAAAATGGTTCTGATGAACCTAGGGGCAGGGCAGGAATAAAGACACAGACGTAGAGAATGGACTTGAGGACACGGGGAGGGAGAAGAGTAAGCTGGGATGAAGTGAGAGAGTGGCATGGACTTATATACACTAATGTATATAAGTGAAATAGATAGCTAGTGGGAAGCACCCGCATAGCACAAGGAGATCAGCTCGGTGCTTTGTGACCACCTATAGGGGTGGGATAGGGAGGGTGGGAGGGAGACGCTAGAGGAAGGAGATATGGGGATATACATGTATGTATAGCTGATTCACTTTGTTATAAAGCAGAAACTAACACAGCACTGTAAAGCAATTATACTCCAATAAAGATGTTAAAAAAAAAAAGGATACAAACCTATGCCCACATGCCAGAGTCTTTGGAGACTACTCTTGCATGTACACCCAGATACTCTAAGAACTTAAAAAATATTGTCCAAGAACTTTGGTTATCCCTTTATTCCATTCATTTACTAGATTTATTCGTAATCACAGGTGATACTAGCAAATCGTGACACCCATATACAAGGGTTTCAAGGTGGCCAGAACTGAAGTCTCAGCACTTTCTGTACTTTTCCATCATCTGACTGAGTTTAATGAATTAGGAACGTTACTGCTTTATTTGAAGAAATATTTTTGGTGTTTTGTCCTAACTCACATCTCTCTCTTAGTAATTATATAAAAGTTTGCAGTGGAACCTTGCTTCTCAATGGGGAGGGAGCAAGTAAAATGAAAAGTCTGACCAAGACCCTGGGAAAATGCTAACAGTGAGTGTCTTTTCTCCATCTGAACTGAAATCTGAGCAGTTCAGAGGTTCTGCCCAAGGCAGCTCTGTGCATATTTCTCTCATTGTTGAGCCTGCAGTGAGCTACCCGACAGGCCTCTGATGCCAAAGGACAGTGTTCTCTTTCAAAATCTTGTAGTGGAAGGCGGGCAAAAAAGTGTGAAGTAAGTGCCCCCATCCTAAGCATCGCATCGCTGCAGGATACTGACAAAGACTTAAAAATACTCATCTTTCTTGCCTCCTTCACCCCGAATACAACCCAAATGTCTATCAGGAAGAGAGTTCTTTTTTATTATTTTGGCAAAATCTAGGAAATCCTTGTGTTATGATGTTTAGAAATGTAAAAGGAGGATTCTATGAAAAGATTTCAGCTAACTAACATTTACAGGGTGCCCATTGCTGTGCCACTGTGTGATGTGTTATGTAAGCTTTGTAGAGATAAATTAAAATTTGCCTTTGTCTTCTTGCCTGCTTAAAGGGGAAAGCAGAAACAGGAGGTGTTATTATAACGTAAGGAGGTTGATTTTCATGTGAGGCTTAGTACAAATCAGCCTCAGTACTTTGTCTCATTGTTTATTCTGAAAAACTGCTGTTTCACACAATACAGACTTCTTTATTTATTTGCTTGTTTCTTATATTAAGACTGCTCAGTGGGACAAATCAGAGGAAAAAAATCCTGTAAAAATATAAAAGATGAAGAAGGTGGGCGGAGAGGGAGGAACTTAGAAGGAAAAGAAATAACATATATTTGCCTGAAGGAGGCTGGAAAGTGAGGCAATGGAGGAAGTTGAGATTGCATTCAATTAAAATAAATGAGGGCAGTTCTTGGTTGAGAGAAGTAAAATTCCCTATTACAAGATCTTGCATGTAGCTGGTCAATTATGGCAGGTTCTAGACATACTTTTCAAGAGAAGAGGTAATTATAACAAGAACATTGGCTAATGGTTTATGTGTACTTATAATATATGTACTCATACTGGTGGGAAGTAAGACTTTTTGTATGTAATTCAACTAATTTTAGTCTTAACTCTCATATGAGGTGGGTACGATTTTCATTTCCATTTTCTTTTTGATGAGAGAATTGAAGCTTAGAGAGATTAACTTTCGTAAAGCCTCAACGGATAATAAAACCAAGATTTAGACAAAGGTTGTGCCCCTAATGGCTACCCTAGACTGCATTTGAATACTTGAGGAAATAAAATATACAACTGAAATCACTTTGTATTTTTTTCAAAAAAAGCAGTAGCAATAGAAGCATAGCATTTTACAGTTTAAATGGTCTTTAGAGGTCAGTTCATAGGAGAGAAAGCTGAAGTCCAGGGAGAGTGTCTTAAAGTTCTTAACTGGTCATGTGATACCTTGGAAGAATTTCCACCCTTGTATTTCAACTTGGCAAAAAGGATAAAATGCATATTCTATCCTGTGAATTTTTTCTCCAGCTTGTTGTTCACTATTAATGTCAGGGACGATATCTATTTAAAACTGGACCCTGTCATGAATAATGGTTGAAGAATTACATGTGCTTTGTAATTCATACTGAATACAAAATTGAAACATAGGAACATTTTCTATCTGTACTGTCTCATTACACGTAGAACTGGAAGAATAAAGCTCTAATGCAGTTTATTTAGGCAGTGTAGAATGTCAACAGTAATTAAACTTATTATTATGCTATAATGCCAAGGGCTCTAGAATATAGTTTAAACATTACTTGGTGTTTTCTAGATAGATCTTAAAATAGATATCAATATAAAACAATTCGAGGAACGTACAAATTGATCCTAGAATGTTAATTCTAGGACATATTTTGGTGAGAATGTGAGAAATTAGCCAAAAATTAAACTTAGCCCTTGGAAATTTGCAACAGAAATTTCAAAGCTAAATATGTTTAAGTGTTCTTTGAGCCCACTTTTCTTGTATTATTAAAGAAAGACCTATCCAAATGCTGAAAATGAAATGAGTAGGAATTCGATGAGGATGAAATATTTCATGTTGACCATTTTATATAGTTATCATGGCTTAAATATTTTCCAAGTCCAAAAAACTAATAAGCCTAGTGAATCAAATCTAGGAAGGGAGACCAAATGTTGTAAAAATGTCCCAGTTGTCTATTAGACATTTTATTACTAAATTTTCTCCTGGGGTGAGGGTGGGAGATGGAATTTCTTACTTGATTTATAACATGAAATTTAAACTGTAAGGAACTATGTTGCTCTTTCTATTTTAAGGGACCTACCAGAGTTTTTGTGTTTTGTTCTTCTCCACTAGTAACCCTGTAATTCCCACCTAGCTCCTGCATTGATCCTGTATATTTTTCAACTCAAAATATTTCATTTGACCTACTTGTATGTTGAATTCCCATGGCAGACTTCGTTAATCTCATTAATTCCATGCCGTTGTCAAGTGCTGAGAAGAAATGTTGGAATTGAGATGGATTCTGTTGGATGAAAAGATGAAATGGTGGAGACATTATTTCCTTTCCTTTCTTCCCTCCCTTCCTCCCTTCTTTCCTCCCTCCTTCCCTTCTCTTTCTTTTTCTGCCGAAATACTTTGCTTTAAAAGAATATTATAAAAACAAATTGATTTCAGATATTTGAGATGTAATGTGTTGGTGCAACTGAGGAGTGTTTGATATGGGGTAGGTACAGGGGAAATGGGAATGGTTTTTATATGCTTAATACTGTGTACCTGAGCCAGGGTGGCTAGATTATGCTTCAGTTACAAACAACTCAAGATCTCAGAGGTTGGCACAATGGAAGTTTTTTTTTTCATTCATGGTATGTGTCCAATATTGGTTGGTACCCAGACTGACAGAGGCTTCCTCCATGCTATCTATTACCACAGTCACCCTTACAATGGGAGGGGAAAGTAACTTTTTGCTGGGAAGTGATTCGCTGGCCAGAGCAAGTCCGACAGGATGCCTGACTGTAGAGGGGGCAGATAAGAGCCATCTAATCTTGTGTCTGAACAGGAAAGCCAGAAACCAATGACAGCTAGTACTATTCCATGCCTTTCCTTGAGAAAGAGTACTATCAATAAAGGTTAAGGTGGGTGCAGTGCCAACTACTTGAGTCTGATGCTGCCGCTCTGAGAGTGTCTTATTTTTTAAAAAAATCTATGAGCAGGGCTTCCCTGGTGGCTCAGTGGCTAAGAATCTGCCTGCCAATGCAGGGGACACAGGTTCGGGCCCTGGTCCGGGAAGATCCCACATACTGCGGAACAACTAAGCCCGTGTGCCACAACTACTGAGCCTGCACTCTAGAGCCCGCGAGCCACAACTACTGAAGCCCAGGCGCCTAAAGCCTGTGCTCCGCAACAAGAGAAGCCACCACAATGAGAAGCCCAGGCACCGCAAAAAGAAGCCCACGCACCGCAACAAGAGTAGCCCCCGCTCGCCGCAACTAGAGAAAAACCCGGGTGCAGCAACAAAGACCCAACACAGCCAAAAATAAAATAAATAAAGTAAAATAAATATTAAAAAATCTATGAACAGAATTCAATAAACCAATATTGCATTGCATATGGAAGCACTGGCCAAATAAGTGACCCTAGGGCATGTTTGTCTGTTCATTCTTTTCTTCATTCCTTTGTTCCTTCATCCCTTCAATAAATATTCATTGAACTATCGTATATCAAGTACAAAATGTAAGCCTTGATTTATTTATTGTCTTGATTTTTACTTTACTTGTATAATCTTTGGTGTTTTTTTTTTTGACACATTTTTATTGCTTTGTCAGTCTTTTGTATGTGTGTTTATTTTCAATCTATTATTTTTAACTTCCTTTGGGATATGGACCTGACCTATTTTCTTTACCAGACTACCCAGATGTGTTCTTACTAAATATTTGATAACCAGGGAGTAAGCATAGTGTATTTGCTGTATTTTTCTCAATATTTCTATAAAGCAGTTTCAGTTAAAAAACCTATCTTAGTTTATTAAAATTTTATTTAATATTTTAAAATTTCATCTATAATACATTGGGATAATTTTTCCCTTGTAGTTTTATTTGAAGAGTCAAATGACTATTACACGTCATTCAGGTGACTCAAAAAACCTCTGAATAATGAGTAAAATTATTCTAGGCAAGGAATCTCATTTAGACAACGAAACATAGTGTGGTCTTTGAGTATAGCTGAACATTTTTTTTCAGTAATCACTGTACCCTTGGTTCATCTTTGCTTTGTCTTTTACATTTCCATTGCACAGCCTAACTTGCAATGTCATTCTCTAATTTTGTCTTCCTCAGAACTGGTGAGCACAGGAAGTATCTTACTTATCTTTGTAGCCTACCATCCCTCAAGCCTCACACAATACCTTGTACATAACAGCTGTTCAATAAAAGCTTGTTAAACGGATTTGACTTTCCTCGTATATAGTGGTTGAACTTTTGAAGTCATGCAGTGCTAAGAACAGAACCATAATTATTTAATACAGAAGGCAGTCACAAAACTAAGTCTGCAGGGAGATGGGACAAGAGAGACCGCATTGAAGGTTCTCTATATGGAATGTTCTAGCCTGTTTATATTGTCTTGATGTGTTTCAAAGGGAACAGTTTGTTTCACTTTGCCTTTATACAATTAATGTTCCTGAAATTGAAAAAAAAAGTGAGCTTTCTGATGTAATGAAGCCTCCATCAATCACTTGTACAGGGACTTCCCTGGTGGCGCAGTGGTTAAGAATCTGCCTGCCAATGCAGGGGACACGGGTTTGATCACTGGTCCGGGAAGATGCCACATGCCGCAGAGCAACTAAGCCCGTGTACCACAACTACTGAGCCTGCGCTCTAGAGCCCACAAACCACAACTACTGAGCCCACACACCTAGAGCCCAAGCTCTACAACAAGAGAAGCCACAGCAATGAGAAGCCTGTGCACCGCAATGAAGAGTAGCTCCCGCTCGCCGCAACTAGAGAAAGCCCATGCGCAGCAATGAAGACCCAACGCAGCCAAAGATAAATAAATAAATAAAAATAAATAAATCACTTGTACTCTCTTTGTAACTTCAGTACCTTTGTTTCAGGAGGGTGGTTGAAGTAAATTCTTCTGGGGCCAGATCCAGTGTTTCTGCCTTGAAGAAACATAATTAACTGACATTTTAAAGGTACTTTATAGGCCTGTTCTGACCCTGGGCAAAGAATATTACTTGATTTATAGTTATGAAAAGTCTACTTTCAGAATTTGGGTGTGTTTTATGGTAGCTCTTTTAGTTGATTGCTTTCATTTTTTTTTTTTTTTTTTTTTTTTTTGCTTTCATTTTTATTCAGTAAATTATTTACAACAGCTGTATGATGTCATCAGAAGCTTGACTTTTACTTCTCTGTGTTTGGAAGGCTGAAGCACAGGGAAATATTTCACTGTGAATGGGAAGGCTCAGCATATGTGCACAAGGAGAAGGTTACTGGGGACGATAGCTATTGTTACTTGATTTCCCTTTTACTATGGAAGCCAAGGGTTTGGATACTATATTGAGACAAGAATATTGAAATGTCAAGGATTTTGTTTTGTGACTAGGATTTTCTGAAGACTTGCCCTAAAAGAGTCCAACAATGGATTACAGTGTCTAAAGATGCAAACAAGACTTTTGTCATTAAATTAAAAAAATATCGCAACAAAATACTGGATGATCGTATATTCCTTTGGTGTGTATGGTAATAATTTTTATTCAAGTGAACTGAGGCAGAATATATATTCATTATAAAAGATCCCAACAAGGATAAAATTTTAAGTTTCTATGAAAGGATTCTCCCAGAGTTACCATGCTTCAGGAAATACGATTAAGAGTTGGTGACAATTGTTCACAAGCCACAGGCATTCTTGGCAGTTTGAGAACATGGACGTGTGTGATCTCTACACTTCCAGGCGTATGTGACTATCAGTGCTGGGTGTTCTAAGGTTTTCTAAAGGTCTCACGTATCAGTTCAAGTCAATGTGCCTCATGGCTTTCGGCTGCTTCAGTGGAGCCCAGCCTCGCTTTCATGACAATGGCTTTCTCCAGTTTTCTAGTAAGAGGGTTTGCATTGATCCTCCTGTTGCTTCTTGGGCTTCAGGTAAAAGAAACTCCTCTGTGAGTCCAGACTCCACACTGGTTGCTTTCCGTCATCTTCATCCTCCCTGAATGGGGTCCCAGAGGCAGCGGTCAGTGTCCATTGGTGAGCGGCGTCAGTGCTGTCATTTGGCCTACCTGTACCTTCTGGGTACAGTGCTGGAGTAAGAAAAACAAGCAAACAAATAAACAAGAAAAACAAGACAAAACCAAACATACCAAGTCTAGACTTGAATATCTGAGTATTTGAAGCTGTTTGCCAATAGCTCTCTACCTTCCCAGTTTCTCTCGATTCAAAGTCCAGGCTAGAAGTGCTCTGGATATTTCAATTTGTTGCTCAACAGATCTACTAAGTTCACATTGCTGGGCTTAGTTTTTTTTTTTTTTAAATTAATTAATTATATTTATTTATTTTTTGGCTGTGTTGGGTCTTCGTTGCTGTGCGCGGGCTTCCTCTAGTTGCGGTGAGCAGAGGCTACTCTTCATTGCAATGTGCGGGCTTCTCATTGTCGTGGCTTCTCTTGTTGCGGAGCACGGGCTCTAGGCGTGCAGGCCTCAGTTGTTGTGGCACGTGGGCTCAGTAGTTGTGGCACGTGGGCTCAGTAGTTGTGGCTCGCGGGCTCTAGAGCTCAGACTCAGTAGTTGTGGCTCATGGGCTTAGTTGCTCCACGGCATGTGGGATCTTCCCGGGCCAGGGCTCGAACCTGTGTCCCTTGCATTGGCAGGCAGATTCTTAACCACTGCGCCACCAGGGAAGCCCTGCTGGGCTTAGTTTTGTGCGTGTCATTAGAAAGAGTTCCTGGAAGCAAAATACCCAGGAACTATTTACATATACAGTTATTGGCCTCGCCTTATTTCAGACCTCACCTTGCTCAGTGCCTCATCCATAACTGGTGCTCAAAATATCAGGTTGAAGGGGTGAGGAATGAGTACCAGGCAGGTGTGTTAATACAAGGCAGTGAAGTGAACGAGAGGCAAGTGGACAGTGGCATGAGGGCTTAAAGGAGTCAAGGAAAATTAAAGGCTCTCTGGGCTGCTGAGGTCAGAGAAGGGTTGAACAAAGATGGCTGGTTGCAGCACAGAAAGAAGAATATCTGATTTTCTTAAAGCTGTCAGTCTGTGAAATGTTCTTCGGAACACAGAAATGCTTGTGGAAAGGGTAGGGTTTGGAGTTAGAGTTGGGCTCTTGTCCAAGCTCTATCACATATTGGCTGTGACCTTGAGCTGGCCCTAATATGGCTTTGAGCCTTTGGTACAAGTTTAATAATTGGGATAATGTTATGTTTTGCTCAGTGTTATTTTGAGGATTAGTAATATCTGTGAAGGTGGCCAACAACTTGCGTGTATGTATATGCACGTATGTGTGTCTAAATTTCATGTTATGATTGATCGAGTGCTGCTTGGTACAAGGCAGTGTTCTCAGCCTGTTCCAAGTATTCATAGTAACTCATTTAGTCCTGACAGCAACACATTAGGTTAGTATTAGTGTTCTTGTTTTTCAGATGAGGAAACTCAGGCATTGGCCAGTAACATATCACACCCATAGTCCAGCTAGTGAGTAGTGGAGCTGGGCCGTGGACCCCCGTGGTCTAAGATGAACCGTACTCTAGGTGCTTACAGCCACAAGACCTGTCTTTCGAGTTCCTCCCATGCACATCAATGTTCGTTAGTCTCTGCAGTGAAAAGACCATAGATAGTCACTGAGTTACTTTCATTTGAGTCAAAGTTGCCATTTCTCCTACCCCTGACCCCTTTCAAAAATAGAGCAATTTTTGGACTTCCCTGGTGGTGCAGTGGTTGAGAATATGCCTGCCAATGCAGGGGACACGGGTTCGAGCCCTGGTCTGGGAAGATCCCACATGCCGCGGGGCAACTAGGCCCATGAGCCACAACTACTGAGCCTGCGCATCTGGAGCCTGTGTTCCACAAGAGAGGCCGCGATAGTGAGAGGCCCGCGCACCGCGATGAAGAGTGGCCCCCACTTGCCGCAACTAGAGAAAGCCCTCACACAGAAACGAAGACCCAACACAGCCAAAAATTAATTTAAAAAAATAGAATCTAGGCAATAAAATAAAGTCTAACCTTTAAAAAAAAAAAAAAAAAGAGCAATTTTAGGGGTTAAATTTTTAGTATTTACTAGCTATGTTACTACATAAGTCACTTGGCCCCTTATTTCTTCAACAATAAGATAGAAACGGTACGTATCTCTGCAGATTGCTGGAACATGCAAATGAGAGAATATATATATGAAAACAGTAAACTGTAAAGCATCATAGAAATGAAGGGCACTTGTCTCAGTATTTAATGTATTGACCTTGATCAAGTGCATCTTTATTTCCATAGTGACAGAATATAAAAATAATTACTTTGGCTAATATTTATTAAGCATCTATGATGTCCTCAAGCACCTATGATATTTTAAATTCACTTTCAAGTATCATCTTACACAGAGATTAAACTTAAAGTCAGTAAATAAGGTGAAAATGTATGTATGAAAATTATCCTTAAAAATACCTTAATGTCCTTAACTCTTCCTCAGTTGAGCTTTAGAATGTTAACTCCAAGGATTTTGCTGCTTTCCTTCACTGCTGTATCCCAGGGCCTGGAAGAGTGACCAGTACATATTTGTTGAATGAATTAATAGTTGATTTGCATTGAGGGGTCAATTTTGTGAAAAGGGGATACCTTTTAATACCAGCATCCTATTCAGTGCAGTAAAAGGCCCATCCTAAGATACCCTCATGAGAACTCCCTGTGTGGAATCTGTGTAGTTGGATTTCTCTGATTTACTGCAAATATAACATGACTACTGTGCGTGTTTTTGTGCTTGCAACAAGCTGCACAACACCTATTACTATCCCATTTCATAAATGAGGAAACTGAGGCTCAGAATAGTCAAGAACTTGTCCAAATTCTCACAGCCAGTACTTCCCTGCTGGCACTCAAAATATGCACATTCTCATGTTAAAATAGTTGGGTTTTCCAACTGTATAGTGTCTATTTGCCCTGAGCAAAAGTAGAGAATGGATGAGAAATAAAAACTAAGTAGGGTTGTTTCTTGTGTGATTTTATGGGATCAAAAATAGTGGTCGAATCAACAGGTGTTGCTTTCACCTGAAATAACATCTTCACTTTGTTTAGGCCTTTTTTAAACATCTGTGAGGGTTTGAACTTTTGAGAGTTCATTCGGACTATACTGAGGGTAAGCTTCCAAGATGGAACAATTATTGACCCCAACAATTATTGCTGTGGAATCTTCTAGCACTTAAATCGGTTCTGATGTTTCTGATAAATTCCAGGGATGATCAGCAGTTCAGTCTTGGAATTAAGGCTTTTCACTTTAGCTGCAGGAACCAATGACCCAGAATAATTTGTTGGCATCTGTATCCTGATTAAAAGTATTTTATGATATTTACTAGCCCTGACCTGGTCAGTGCACGGGTTGTATAGGTCAGTGTGGGACAGTGTGCTTGCTTCCTTTGGGGCACTTTTTTTTATTACTTAGGCTTGGAAACTTGCCTTGAGATTCTATGATATGACTGCTTATTCCTATAGTGATGCCAGGGCTTGGCTTCTTTTTCATGACAAATTTAAAAAAACATTGTTTGTAAGCAATAACATGTGACTCATTATTACCCATGAGCACTTGAAGTCAGTGGCTTGAATTTTGGGTCAGTTCATTAGGAAATATTCAGCAAACAACATTCCTTGAGGCTCCCCTGGGCCTAGAGCATCAGGGGGATTAATCCAACTAGTAGACTATTCCATTACGACATTTTAAATGTGAACAGTACACCATTTAGGTAAGTCAGAAAATGTATCCAGTGATCACCAGTAATAGCTTGGTATTGGGTAAATATTAACTGATTTGATTTTTTTTTTAATTTAGGTATCCTTGATATAATTAAAAAGCTGTCATTTGTACCTAAATGAGGAAGGGTAACGATTTGATAGCTGTAAACTGGTCCAGTCTTTATTCAGAAATTGTGTTGAAATTAACTTATGGGAGGTTCCTATACATGATGTCACAATACAGTAACACTGTGTTAATTCTTTAGAAGTCCATTCTTGGCTCTTTTACTCCAATAATGTTGCCAGATTTTACAGCTGCAGTGTAATTTGAAACAGTGTGAAAGTTGCCCTGTTTACTCATTCCAAGCAAAAGGGCTGGTGCTAAATTAGTTTTCTTGTTACAAGTTGATTGAGCTGAGTAATAGCCAACTTTATTCACTCTTTTCTGGTAGTGTTCTTTTACTATTCTGAACATTATCATGTTTGTGTGCAATTGTTTATCCTGAAATTCAACACGGCTTTATACTGGATTTTACTTACTTTTTTTTTTTTTTTCTTTTTAAAATATTGAGGTATAGTTGACTAGGGACTTACGTGGTGTTCCAGTGGCTAAGACTCCATGCTCCCAATGCAAGGGGCCCGGGTTTGACCCCTGGTCAGGGAACTAGATCCCACATGCCGCAACTAAGAGCCCGCATGTCACAACTAAAAGATCCCGCATGCTGCAACGAAGATCTTGCATGCCGCAACTAAGACCCGGTGCAGCCAAATAAATAAAAAATAAATAAATATTAAAAAAAAAAATTGAAGTATAGTTGACTTACAACATTATGTTGGCTTCAGGTGTACAGCAAGTGATTAGATATTTTTTATACATTTGAAATGATTACTACCAAATCTAGTTACCATCTGTCACCATACAAAGTTATTACAATATTATTGACTGTATTCCTCATGCTGTGCATTACATCCCCAGGACTTATTTATTTTTTAACTGGAAATTCTGGTCCTTTTAATTAAAGCCTTTCCTCAAGGCTTTAATGATTCCTTAAATCATTTTGATTTAAATTCTTTAAAAATGAAAGAGTAAGAAATCTTAAAGGTGTCTCTCTAATCTGCTTTAGAATAGCTAAGAAAGAGTATTGCATTAGGAATTCCTAAAAATGGAGTCACAGAAGGGCTTTATAGCTTATGCTACCAAAATCCTTTTATGTAAACAGGGAAAAAAATCCATCAGATTCTGAATGAAAGCACAGGAAAAAAAGTCAGAGCTGATTTTAGCCGTGTAGCCTCAGAGGATGGATGCATTTTGACTGTCTTGCCTTCCATAAACAAGGGAGGTAATGATTCAAGGCCCAGTTGTTACCTTATACTTTCCCGGGAGGCTGTGCTTAGCATTCCTCGGGCCTGTAGATTGCATCTTATACAATATTTGATTCCGCTCTCCTGTCTTGATTAACTCAGTCTTCACATTCTCACTGCAGCTTCTTCTGGTTCGGTTACAATATACAGTCATCTCAGTTCACTTCTACTCTTCCATTAGGGCCTGTGCTACTGGTGCTGCAGGAAGGAAAGATTTCTTCCTGTTCCCATTACTGTTGCTTTTATCAGTGGTCCTTCTTTGCCTTCCCCTGAAGAATCCACCCTCAAAACATTACGTCTCGACCTGGTTACGATAGCTCTGCTTGGGTGCACTTAAATAAAATGTGATGAAAAATAGAACTCCTTGTGTTCCCTGCCAAACAACACTCCTCCCCCATGTTGTCAATCATGGCCAGCAGCTCCCTCCCTCATTCTTGAGATTCAGTGAGAGGTACTTGGGCCCCAGACATTTGGGGGTTAAGTTATGTGCTTCTGTTTCTGCTACATGATTGGTTCATTAGCCTGATCCGGTGTTAGCTCATCCCTGGGTTAGTGAGCAGTTCTTCTGATTTTTTTCCCATACTTAGTGCAAAACTCAAGAGAATTACTATCATCTTTTTGTTGGATCACAAGCATTTTTAAAAAATCACTGTTGATTTCTCTGTGTTATATAGGACCCTTCTTATAGCCAAGGGCTCGTAACCTATTTTTGTGCTCTGGACCCCTTGATTGTCTGGTGAAGCCTATGGATCCTCTCTCAGAATAATGTTTTAAGTGTGTCAAATAAGATAGGTACATGGTACAAAGGAAGCCAGTTCTGTTGGAATAAATTGTGAAAATATTAAATTTATGATATAGTAATATATGTCTTTTTTAAAACTAAATGATAAGATTCAGTGGTGGCTCTAAGAAGTACCTTAATTTTAAAATATTGATGATAGTTAAAGATGTTTTTGATATCTTCAGTTATAATGTGACCAAAAAAAAAAAAAAAATCCCTGATTTCCTTTGGTCACAGATTCTGCTACTGCTGTGGTTTATTAATCAAAGGAAATGTTAAATATTAAATTTCAGAAATAAAGATGTAATTTTTCTTCTCCCAAGTTCACAGTCACCTTCGGTGTGATCTCTAGACTCCCATGGATGATATATGATGCCTGCTTGACTTTTTGTTCTAGTTGACTTCCCTGTACCACAGAGCTTGTCTACTTGGGTCAGTGGTACCACCTTGTCTTTCCATCTCACTTTCCTGGTCCTTGTGCCTCCCTGGCCTGACCCGGGGTCAGGCAAACTAACTCCATTCTGCAGTCTTGCCCATTGTGTTTGTAGATGTCTATACAGCCCAAGAAACTCTTCACCATCATCAGGTGTTGGTTTTTCCTTTCTGTTAGGCTCCATTTAAGACTCTCAGTCTTCTCAAACTCAACCCTGAGTAATAGCCTACATTTGTAAAGCATTTTAATGGTGTGCATTTTCACCTAGATGTCTCACTTGGACTTAAGAGGGAAGAAAGGTATCTCATCCTTTTATCCATCCATCCATCCATTCATCCATCCATCCACCCACCCAATATTTATTGAGAGTCAACTCGGTGCCAGGTACAGATCTAGGCACTTGGGACATGGTGGAGAAATGCCATGTGACTGTGCAGCATGGAGACCTAGTTAACCTTAGGGATCAGAGAGGGCCAGAGGCTGCAAGATTTAAAATAAGATCTGTAAGATCTGGTGAAAGAAGGTTGGGTGTGAGAAAATGGAGGGAATGTTCCAGGTAGAATAAACAGTAGGTATTTTTTTATAGATGAGAAAGGAAACCGTTCCTCAAAGTTAATGACTTGTCAAAGCCACACAGCCAGGAACCTGGGAATCCTTTTCTCTTTACTCTGTGCCATCTGAGGGTTAGAAATGACGTTATTCTCTGTAGTGTTCAGCTTCTATTGACTATTTCAGTTCATAGCTACATGTGGAAATAGCCAATCTGATGTGTCTGTTTCTCATCTTTCTCTCTCAAGTAGGATATTCATTGAGGAAATGTGTGTGTGTGTGTGTTTGTGTGTGTTTTAAACTCTGGTGTCAGTTAAAATTCTGTGAACTTGATTGGTACCCAGGAAAGGTTTTACATTACATAATAATGATAACGATGATGATATGAAATGGTAATACAGCATTAGCATGTAGACTTCCCTGTACCAGGCAGTCTTCTATATACTTTACACATATTCATTCGCTTAATCCTCAGAACACTCCTCTGATATAGAGAATATTATAGAAGTACACAAGGGTGGATTGGCCTGAACTTATAAATGTATTTAGAACATACTCAGGCTGAGATTTCAACCCAGGTAGTCTGGCTCCAGAGCCCATTTTCTTAAATTACTCAGTTTTATACTTGGGATAATAGAGGTATAAGAATTTGCACACAATCCTTTATATATATAACCCATTCCTTTGCTCGCATGGCATTTTAACTCATCATGGCCAAAGTTGTCATCAAAACTTCTCAGCCCAAAATTACTGTGTTGCTGTTTTACATTTTCTCAGTGAGTTTCCTGGAAGGTTTAAGAGATCTTCAGACCTCATGTTCTCCTCTCTCTCTGGTTTGGCCCTGATGCGATTCATTGCCTGGTTGACGCTTTCACCACCCGCTTCTTTGGTCCATCACTTGTCAATGCACTCAGCTCCTACAGAAAGAAAGGATAGCACTGACACAGGTCAAAAATGCCTGCTTAAAATCAATTGCAGAGAAAAAAAGCAAACTAAAACACAACAAAAATAAACAAAAAAAAAGATTGCAGAGAATGTACATTTTTAAAAACCAAATCCATACCCTCTTGCACTCTTGGTGGGAATGTAAATTGATACAGCCACTATGGAGAACAGTATGGAGGTTCCTTAAAAAACTAAAAATAGAACTACCATATGACCCAGCCATCCCACTACTGGGCATATACCCTGAGAAAACCATAATTCAAAAAGAGTCAGGTACCAAAATGTTCATTGCAGCTCTATTTACAATAGCCAGGACATGGAAGCAGTCTAAGTGTCCATCGACAGATGAATGGATAAAGAAGATGTGGCACATATATACAATGGAATATTACTCAGCCATAAAAAGGAACAAAACTGAGTTATTTGTAGTGAGGTGGATGGACCTAGAGTCTGTCATACAGAGTGAAGTAAGTCAGAAAGAGAAAAACAAATACCGTATGCTAACACATATATATGGAATCTAAAAAAAAATGGTTCTGATGAACCTAGGGGCAGGACAGGAATAAAGACGCAGACATAGAGAATGGACTTGAGGACACGGGGAAGGGGAAGGGTAAGCTGGGACGAAGTAAGAGAGTGTCATGGACATATATACACTACCAAATGTAAAATAGATAGCTAGTGGGTAGCAGCCACATAGCACAGGGAGATCAGCTCGGTGCTTTGCAACCACCTAGAAGGGTGGGATAGGGAGGGTGGGAGGGAGACGCAAGAGGGAGGGGATATGGGGATATATGGATATGTATAGCTGATTCACTGTGTTATACAGCAGAAACCAACACACCATTGTAAAGCAATTATACTCCAATAAAGAAGTTTAAAAAAAAAACAACTCCAGTAGCAGAGGCTATTAGCTATGTCCCACTATGTCTCATTTAAATTAAGTTCTTAAAAAAAATGTTTTCTTCCTTGAGGCTGCAATCCACAGCTCTCATCCTCACAGTCATGCATTGGAGTTGGCACAGTTGAGCAGTGATTTATTACGTACAAATTGAAGAATTTATATGCAGCTTCGTTTTCTCATGCCTCATGCAGCCAAATATTTTTGTGTCTAAGAAAGGGTCCAGTTGAAAGTTAGAAGATAATTAGTAAATGAAATATAATTATGTACTGAAGATATTTGATAGCTGTTGTTTTAGGTACTGAATTTCATATCTCAACTCATATTTTTCCTTCATTTTTCATATTTGAAGACTTTTAGATGGTCCCAGTATCTATAGAGGTTAATTAAGGATACTAAGTGACCTGATGTTTTATAGTCATAGCGGGAACTAGAGGTAAAATGGGAAACTCTAAAATATTAACATTTAGGGCAGTATTAAAAAAAGAATGTGGTAATTGGGTCAGTTTATATATGTATGCATGTATATGAGAAAGACACATGCATTGGAAAGGGAAGACTTTTTTTGCATTATATTCTAATACTGTCACATACTGGAATCGTGCTTTAGAGAGGAGGAATGAGCCTTAGAAGGTTAAACGGGTTGACCAAGAGGCTAGAGGGGTAAGGACAGAGCCAGGACTGAAACACATCATTCTGGCTTCAGGTACACTTGATCTTTGCCTTCTGGCCAAACAGATGGTGAGAAGGATCCACTATGTCAAGACAAAAATAATGGAAAGAGAAGGTGTTCATCTTGGGGGCCAGTATGGTATAGTTGACTCTGGATTTTAAAAAAAGGTTTAGTACAACTCTGGGCTTACCAGCTTTGCAACCTGAGTAAGTTACTGGACCTGGCTGGAGCCTCAAGTTTGGAGAGCCCCATACCTAACCTGAAAGGTGTTGGGGGGATGAGCTTACCTACCACCTCTGAAATTAACTGAAATCATGTACATAACAGTATCTGGTACTTGATAAATGTGAAATTCCCTTTTCCTTTCTTTATATACTGATCTGTAAGTTGTCTAAATTTTTCCTTATGACATTGTTTTCTGCTGAGTCTTCTTTCTCTTATAAAACCTCATAAAGAACCATTTTATATATGCAGCATGTAGACTTAATAAGTAAAAAAAAAAAAAGCAGAGCTTTTGTATGTTTAAGGGATCTTCCTGGAGGTTATTATCTGGCCAAATGGTTTGAAACTTCGCGGGGCCCGGAGGATGCCCTCTATGATTGAACTTTTAAGAAAATAGCAAAGATGTTAACATAAACACCAGGAGAAATGATGAGACACTAACATCTTACCCCATTTATCCTGTGGCTATGAATATTTATTTAGCATGGTTGTGATTTTTGTTGTGGAGTGGTTAATGTCCAGATCAGTTCCACATAATGGAAAGCTGACCTCAAGTAGGAGGAGGATAAATGTGTTAAAAAAAAAAAAAAGACTAGCAGAGGTTGCTGTGGTTTATAAAAAGGAAGTCGTCGGGGAGGAGATGGATGACTGAGGATTAATAGACCAGGGTAGCTGGTGCAGGATTTCGATGCAGACCTTGAGAGTAAGGGGTGGTGGAGCCTTGCCTCCATACTTCCTGGTAGAATGGGAAATATCATTAGAGGATAATAAATATATTTAGTTTAAACTTTAGTTCTTTATATTTATATGAGGAAGGATTAGATTACAGATTTATTATAACTCATTCCCCCAAATATCTGGGAGTGAATACAAAACTAAATAATGCTTTGTTATTCATATTAACGGGATCGGGGAGGCAGGAAGAGGGTGTGTGTGGATGATATAGAACAATGAATAAGATGATGGCTGACGATGATAAGACTCCCACAGAATCTTCTCCTCTGTCTTCTGCCTGACCTTCTTGGCTAGACAACATTGGACATAGCTGAATTCTTACCGTGAGGAAAGGAGATGGGGCGGAAGAGACAACTCACATCCTACTGACTGTTGATGATTTAAAATTTTAAAAAAATCACCCCAACATCCCCTCCCTAAAAGCTGTTTTCCTCTCAACTTCCCACACTCAGAGAAATACAGTTATAAGCCTCAAATGCCTGACTTGATCCTCACTGTAGTGATTAGAGTCAGATGTTTAGACACACTAGGCTAATGTGCTTTGACTTGGCCACAGCCAAGCCCATAATTCCATATGACAGATACTGGGTGACTGCCATTTTTGTTATGAACATAAATTATGTTGGACCTGGAACCTGATGTAAAATTGTGCATTATGTTGCTGTGTCAACTAATCATCACGGAAGCCTCTGTTTGATGTGGGTCCTGATTGTCTAATTTCCGGAGAATGAAATGCAATAAAAGGGGCCAATTTCAAATTCAGATGTCAGCCAGCCATGATGATAAAGTTTCCTAAATTTGTTCTTTAAAACAACATAAATCTCACAGGTGGTTCTTAATATCTAAAAAATAAAATCATTCAATGCTTTTAAAGAGTGTTGTGCACATATTATACTCAAAATATTCAAAAAAGCACGTGTTATTGATAGAATGGAAAGTAAGAGTAATAGAATGATTAGGAGCATGGGATTTGAAATCAAATCTTAGTTTGAGTCTTGGTCCTGCCACTTACTAGTTGTTTAATCTCTCTCAACCTCATTTCCCCCGTGTATACAATGGGGATAGTGTAATACCTGTTTCATAGAGATGTTGTGATGAATGAGATGATGAATATAAAGGCTTTAGCCTAGCATATTGTGAGTGCTCAAGAAAGGCTAGCTTCAGTTAATAATAATGAAGAAATAAATAATAAAGTTACCACTCTTAACATCTTGGATTTATAGTACCTTCCTCAAAATGGAGAGGGATTCATGCCTGTTGTTGTTACTGATGTTGTAGAACATATTTATTTTTGTCTTAGTGCCCTTTAAAGCAATGCAGAGATGCCAGTAGTATGTCTTCACAGTTTATTATTGGGAGGTGACGTGATAATGATTTTTTTTTTTTTTTAATAAATTTATTTATTTATTTATTTATTTTTGGCTGTGTTGGGTCTTCATTGCTGTGCGCGGGCTTCTCATTGCGGTGGCTTCTCTTGTTGCGGAGCACGGGCTCTAGGCGCACGGGCTTCAGTAGCTGTGGCTCGAAGGCTTTAGGGCACAGGCCCAGTAGTTGTGGCGCACGGGCTTAGTTGCTCCGCGGCATGTGGGATCTTCCTGGACCAGGGCTCGAACCCGTGTCTCCTGCATTGGCAGGCGGATTCTTAACCACTGCGCCACCAGGGAAGCCTGATAATGATTGTTTTTAAACATCCAATTAATTATTTAAGCTTTCCATCCCCTCTCTTGTCCCCTTCCCCCCCTTGAAGAGAACTTTGGTGGCAATAATGTGCATATGATTTTTTTGCTGGCATAAATGATCTAAATGCTTTGAGTGTATGAAATAGCATGTTGCAGTAGAAAAAGAACAGGACTGGAAGTCAGAAGTCTGAAACCACCCTTGCCCATGCATCTGTCTTCAGTTTTAGAGGACAGATTTTGGAATTATCACCAGCTCTTTTGCTACTTCTGTGGCTCTAGTTAGTCATTGCTTTCTTTGTCTACGTCTGGTATTGCTATTTGTGTACATGCCACTATTATGCTTGGAATACCATATGGTTATTTAAAAAAATAGTAGTTGCCTACCCATGAGACTCTGAGTTCTTTGAGGGTGTTTTATGTATTTTTATATTCCCAGTGCCCAGAAGAGAGCCTGGCGCCGAATACTGACTTAGTAAACACATGTCGAATGATTACATGGCAAGAATCAAGGCATGACTTCAGGCTTCCTTGCTGGGTGGTCTTGAGCCACTTACTCACTTTTTTAAATCTGCAATTTTCTTGTCTCTCAAATGAGCGTCACACCTGATTTGTCTCCTACAAATCATTGATGTGAGCTCAAATGAACGAATGTGAATATTTTACATACATTGGAAAATGTTGGGCAGCAGAAGAAAATAAAAAAGTCATAATATTGAAACGTAAGCTATAATCTTTATTGGGGTAGTTTATAATAGTGAGAATTATAAACTTTTATCACTAGGGCATTTGCTAAATAACTAATGCTATTATAACATTTAATACTGGGCAGCTGATAATAATGCTTATTGGCATTTTTGTCATGTGAGGTCCTATTCTAAACATTTAACAAATATCTCATTTAATCCTTACAACGTCCCTATCAAATCTGGATGCCATTATCCTCAATTTACAGATGAGGTAGAGTTACACTGACTAGCATAGAAAGAGGTACAGAACATTTTGGACATGGATGAAAAGCAGGTCAGAGAGCAGTATGCAGAGTGTTATATATATTTATTAAGCAGAGAAGAAACACCCCTGATAGGTCATCCACCAAAAATTAACAGTGGTTGTCTCTGGGGAATGAATTTATGGGGAGGCTTTTGCTCTCTGTAGCGTACTTTTCCATTTGGTTTGAAAAAAATTTTTTTTAAGTGAGCAAGTATTATTTTATAGTCAATAAAATAAAGCAGTAAAGGATAGTTTTCAACAAAAGAAACTTTTGTTTTCTTATTCAAAACAAAAGATACCCCAGATTTCTTCCTTTTTCCTCCCCCTGCCCACCATTTTCTTCGTCTCCTGGATCTCAGCAATTCACTCGCATTTGATTCTCATTTGCCATATTTGTGAGGGTGAGTGAAGCTTTAGCTAATAAATAATATAGTATGAAACCTCAGTGACTGTGAAAAAGAATACAACCTTCTAGCCAGCAAATGCTTCTTTTCCATTAGGGAGCAAAGTCTCTAACTTTCAAAAATTTAATATACCAAACGACTCTATGCTAGATCACAGGGAAGTTGTAAAAGTTAATTAAATCTGCCTTCTCCATTCACCCAGGTATGAGAAGGTCCTCAACCTGGGTGAGCCGCTATTTGAGCAGCTGGTGTAGGAATCCTCTGGTCGCCCCCGTGCTGGTGTAGACTATGAACCCGTGCAGGGCTGCTTGAGGAGTCCATCGCCAGGTGTGTATGTGCCAGTGAAGTCGCCCGGCTTCCCGGAGCCACACTGGGGCAGGGAGTCTGCAGTCCTGTCGCCTGGTTGGCAAGCCGCGTAGGCACCTGCCCCTTGTTGCCTGTGGGATTCCAACTCTCATTGTTGCCTCAGAGACTTTTGTTACCACAGAACTTTCTCACACTCACTGGCCCAGATGTTTGCTGAATTCCAGGGCTAGTGTGTGTGGTCGTGCAGCCAAATTCCAATTTTAGAATGCTGCTTGTGACTGTGAAACTGTGTTAACTCAGGCTTTTAGGGGGCTGACAGGGCATGTGTGTGTGTGTGTGTGTGTGTGTATGTGTGTGTGTGTGTGTTGGGGAAGGGACAGTAATGAAGAGCAATCAATAAGCAATTTCCAAGCAGAGAACAAACATGTATCTTCTTCTTCTGAGGTTTTGAATGTCAGCAGTGAGAAAACGAAGGTGTCTGAAAGGTCGAATGACCCTGGAATTTAAAGTCACCGACATGTCTCAAAAGACTGCACTAACGTTTTTTTTCAGAAAGACAGTGCTTAATTCACCTCTGAATCTCCAGTTACTTCACAACTTCCTTTAGTAGTGCATCTCAGAATTTGACATCATTTCTAAGCCACAGAGTTCTTTCTCTCTAATGTCTAAGAGAAGCCTTTATCCCTTTAAAACTTATGGAGGTATTTCCTTCCTCCCTCCTTCCCTCCCTCCCTCTCTCCCTCTCTCCCTCCCTCCCTTCCATCCTTCCTTCCTTCCTCCCCCTCTCCCTCCCTCCCTCCCTTCCATTCTTCCTTCCTTCCTTCTTCCCTCCCTCCCTTCCTCCCTTCCTTCCTTCCTTCCTCTCGTTCTTAGGTGCCTATTCTTTGACAGGCATTGTTATTGGCGTTGGAAATATACCACACTTTATTATTGGCATTGGAGCTCTGAACCAGACAGACAAGTTCATTTGCTCTCAGAAACTGACATTCTACTGGGGACAGACAATAAATAAATAAGAATTTCAGATAGTATTAAGCACTGTAAATGAAACTAAACAAGATCATGTGATGAAGAGGGGGCTGAGAAGTGGAGGGCGAACTGTTGCTTTCGAATGTGTGCTCTGGGAGTGCTTCTCTGTGGAGCTGACCTTTCAGTTGAGACCTGAATGATGAGAAGTTATGGGGGGGACTGTTGGCTAGACCTGGGCTCTTCATTTTTCCCCGGTGTAAATGGTGGCAGATGGGACAGGATGATACCTATCTGTTAAGTTGGTTGGGATTAACTGAAGTAACTTGCAAGAATGCCCGGCATAGTGCTTTGGGGCATAAAAGCCTTAAATTATACTAATAGTAGGGCTTCAAAAAAATCTCCCCCCGCACCACAATTTTGTGTGTCTGTTAGTTGAATTAATCATCATGTCATCTATATAAAAATCTGTTGGCAGTAGAGGCCAGAATAAAAGGTCTACTGGAGCCATGCTTTAGATTTACAGAGTAGGACTGAAAAGGATGATGCCAGAATCTAGGCTGGCTTCTTGAGATCACTGGAGGAGTCGATTTTCTTCCATTATTTGCCAGCTTTATTTCAAGAGTTGGCTACAACTTAGTTATCTGATAGTGAGTTGGGCATAGATAGGACTTCACCATAGGAGCCACACCTTAGTTTTACTTAACTTGATTCCACCTCCCCAAGGAAGCCTTGAAGGCAGGGTCAACACGCTCGCCTCAGGAGGCCCCTGAGATGGGCTCTGCTCAACTCTTGGCAGGTCCTCCACTGAAATTCCCAAGTTCTGCAGTGCAGAGCGTGGAAGAGATGGCTTTGGCTTGGGGAGATTTGACGGCAGGTGTTACCTTGTGTGTGCCAAGCGCTAGATGACAGAGATTCCTCAGCAAGAATGCTGTAGAAAACACATTTTACTGTACGTGGGCCAATTTGAATTTATTCTTACTAGACGTAATTGTTGTAGAGTTTATGTCACAAGCTGCATTCCAGGTTTGCTGAAGTAATACAAGAATAACTAATGCTCATATTTGTATAGCATTCACATTCACACCTTGACCTGGATCTTTGGGCCTTACAACAATGACCCTGGTGGTTCTTAGGGTCAGTCCAGGAATGGTACCCCCTGTAGTGTGGCAGAGCATCAATAAAGGCTATTGATGCTGTGATTCTGGACTTCCTGGGGTTGAATCCAGGTTCGATGATTAGCTGTGAGATGTTGGTTGACTTATTTAACTACTCTGGGACTTGTTTCCTCATTGTAAAGTGAGGCTGGTAGTACACATCTCTGAGGAGTGATGTGAGGATTAAGTTAATATCTATGAGGCCCTTTGAGTAGTGCCTGGGCCTGAACCAAGACTTTATGTGGGGAGAGATGGAGATCCAGACATCACCTTGCTGGCTTGAGTAAGCACATTTGCAGGCCTGGGACCCAACGTGAATCTCTTGATTCTATGTCTAGTAATCTTTCTACTTTTTCTTGTGCTGAACTGTTATTGGTTATGATTTTAAAACATAAACTCAGAAAGTAGCATATTAGGATATTTAAGGTTATTGTAATAAAATAACACATTAGTAGTCGTGCTGTTAACTCTGATTTACATATAGGGAAACTGAGGTTCATAGTGGTTATTTTGAAATGACTCCTGATGTTACTTTGTTGATTTTTTTTAGTATGCCACTGATCTTTTCGTATCTGCCTCCTAATTTCATAATGAGGGTGAAAAGCATAACACTGAAAATGATATTTCTAATATTACAGTCAAGTAAACTTTCCCTTGAGACAAAACTATAAAAGAATACAGTTAAAAAATGAACTAGAAATGTATACATCACATGAGCATTTTCCCTTTTGAAATGAGGTTATAGACTTTTCCTGGTGCCGTCATTCACAAATATACCTGAATTTCTCCTTGGAAACTGCCTGAACAATCAGCATTACGTTGTTTTAATATTAATTTTTAAAAACAAAAAATTTGAGGACACGTTTCTTAAAAAAAATGGAGAAAATCACTGGATAGTTTTTTCAGAAACAGAAAGTGGCTTCAAAAGTAAAACAAGACAATGGTAGATGAATCATCAATTTGGAGTTAAAAAGCCAAAGGTGTGGCAAGATTGTGATTTTTTTCCCATGTGGTCCCAGCAGATTGATGGAAAATTTCAAATGGCATTCCCTGTCACCCATGTCTGCCTCAATGCAAGAAGTGAATGCCCTCCTAGGCGACTGCTCTGAAGGCTAGCATTCATGGGGTGTGATAAACATCGTCAGAAACCCTCTGTGTGATATGAAGAAGTAGACTCGGCAAATTTATGAACTGGCTTGAAGTCATTACTTTTCTTTCCAAGGGTAATTGCTTAAGGGAAAGCCTCTTGGCTTTGACTACAGCCATCCACAAATGGAAACATGTGACTTTCATGCGGCCTGGGAGAGAGTTTTGGGTGGGACGCACACCAACACGATCAAGAGGCTGTTAAAATGAATTTTGCGAATGACTTGAAAAATGCTTTGTATTAAATACAAGTCTGTTGTCTTGGGGTAAGAAAAAAATCCCACAGAGCTCTGAGGAGAGCACTAGGGTATTGATTTGGGAGTGGAGGTGGGAGGAGATGTGAGAAATTACGGCGGTGGTCTGCTGGCAGAGGCGGAGGAATGGGTAAGTTGGGGGCTTCTGGAGAATTTCCTGAAGGAGAGAGGATGTAGTTAGCCAAGCGGGGGATGTCCCTAGGGTGCCCCCAGACCAGCTTGTTGTGATTTCCTGATTTGCTCTAGGCACACCATGGACACACATGGAGATAGGCGGTGTCTGCTTGGAGTTATAGACTGGAGAATAGTAAGCTCAGGCACGTCCCTGCTTCAGCAAAACCTCTACAAAACCACCGATTTTCATCAGCCATTCAGGACTGAAAGCGATCACTTCATTCACCTGAGGCAGGACACTGTGGATGTAACAAATGTCTTGGAATGTGACACTTGTACTTTCTCCTAAAACTTTTATATCAGACATATAAAAGTCAGACGTTTGTTTTACAGCTGATTGAATCTAGGATTTCCAATTGTAGCTGTTACACTGGTTGTTAACTTTCACAACTTATTTCGCTTATATTTTAAATTGAGTCTGAGGCAGTAATTTTTGCAAACATCAATTATGTGAACGCATGATCGTGTTCAGGAAATTTAAGCATTGGGAGATGATTTTAACTTGGTTTTAGATGAGAATAAGTTTCTGTTTCAAGGCTGACATCATCATGAAGGATACAAGCCAGGAAAATGTTACACAAGCATCTAAATTAAAAAGACCCTTCCAGATACCTGTTCTGCTTGGGAAGAGAATTCTTCCATCCAGGAAAAGAAACATGCGCATTATTCTTTCTCGTTTAGACTGAAGCCTTAGCTGGGAAAGGGAAAGGAAAGCCAACAAGTACCCAATCTCTCTAAGCTTCAGTTTCCTCATGTCAAAAATAAGGTTCATAATAGTGTCTATATTACTGGATTTTTCTGAGAATTAAATAGAACATATGTAGCGCCTGGCATGTAAGTATACAGTGAATGTAAAAAAAAAGTCATGTGAAGTGCTGCTGTCAGTCAGTAAGTGGCAGTCACTCTCTTTATGCTGGGGAGGGGATGAGTCATAGAGTTCAAGTCCTGTCCTCATGGCCACATATTCATGTCATGGTGGGGCTGGGATTCAAACTGAATTCCTTCGGACTGCAGAAGTTCCTATTCTTCCCACTGCACTTACTTTTTCTGATTAACCTATGCTGTATGAATGAGTGAATAGGAAATTCATTAATTCCATTAGCTTTTAATGAATATCATGCTCTGGGTCCACTGTGTCTTAGCTGAGTAAGCTTACACACATTATTTCACCTTTCTGGACCTCAGTTTCCTGATCTGTAAAATGGGAGTAAGACTGGTATCTATATATGGAATCATATGAGCATTCAATGATTTGGAGCACATAAAGCTCTGACCACAAGGCCTGGCACACAGAATATGCTCAGGAAATGCTGGTTATTATCAATTTTATTTTTGGCACTGTCAACATTATTGGTTTAGTGTTTGTTCATGGACTATGCTTTCAGTATCAGCTTCCAGCACTGTATTTGATTTCTGCTTTGGTGGAGACGGTGAGTCTAGCACTGCCTCTCCAGGCATCCCCCTTTTCTGATATCAGGCACCAGAATTGCAGACTGTTTGTTGAGAGCAGGCCAGCATATTCACTTGTGTAATGTAGGGTATATGTACTGTGTTAACTTTTTAATATCTGGAAAATTCTGAAATAGAAAATGTATCTGACCCCAAGGCTTTCAAATAAGGCCCTGTGTGGACCTGTTTATGGTAAGATTACTTTAAACAGTCAATAAGAATCTTTGAACCAGGACTCAGGATATTTTTTTGGACACAGTTGTTGAATTAAGTATAAAATAAAAACAATATTTCGTTGAGCAATGAGTAATCAAGTTTACTGGGACACTATCTCACTTTTACTTAAGTTCTTTTATTCATTCAACCAACATTTTAATTTAAAAATTTTTTTAAAAATTGAAGTATAGTTAATTTACAGTGTTTCAGGTGTACAGCAAAGTGATTCAGTTGTACATCTATATCCATATCTATTCTTTTTCCGGTTCTTTTCCGTTATCGGTTCTTACAAGATATTGAATATAGTTCTCTGTGCTATACCATAGGTCCTTGTTGTTTATCTACTTTATATATAGTAGTGTGTATCTGTTAATCAAAAATCCCCAATTTATCCCTCCCCCCACTTTCCCCTTTGGTAGCCATAAGTTTGTTTTCTAGGTCTGTGAGTCTATTTCTGTTTTGTCAGTAAGTTCATTTGTATCATTTTTTACATCTCACGTGTAACTGGTATCATATGATATTTGTTTCTCTGTCTGACTTACTTGACTTAGTATGATGATCTCTAGGTCTATCCATGTTGCTGCAAATGGCATCATTTCATTCTTTTTTAAGGCTGAGTAGTAAGTATTCCATTATGTATCTGTACTGCATCTTCTTTATCCATTCATCTGTTGATGGACATATAGTCAACCAACATTTTTTAAAGGCCCCACTATGTATCAGACACTATGTTAGACAAATAGGTCCAAAGTTCCTACCTTCTCAAAGCTTACAGCCTCTGTGTGTGTGTGTGTGTGTGTGTGTGTGTGTGTGTGTGTGTGTGTGTCTAGGTCTTATAAACAGATACAAATTTAATATATACTGGTCTTCGCTGTGATCAGCCCAAGCTGGGAGAAGTCTTAGTTGAAGGCTGAGAGCTGAGAAGTTAAGTTTTCAGCTGAAGTGAAGGCATGGAGTTTAGGGGAAAGGAGGCATGTGGCGGAGAGAAGGTGGAGGTGGTCGGGGAGGGACTGAAGGAGCACAGTGGTATTTCCAGTTGGCAGGACCAGTCTGTGGGCTACTCTTTCCCTGCAAGTGATGTTCTGCGCCTCAGAATCATCAGGTAAGATTCTGCCAATAGTGCTGTTCTTTCTCTCTTTCCCTCCCTCCCTCCCTCGATACCATCAACTAAGACATCTTCCTTGAATTTTTTTTCCGCTCACACCCAGCCCTATGCATATGACAGGGTTCCTTCCTCTCTCTCCTCCCTCCCTTCCCTCCTTCCTCCTTCCTTCCTCCCTCCCTCCCTCCCTTCCTTCCTTCTTTCCTTCCTTCTTCCTTCCTTCCTCCTATGAACATGGAACTCTGTTAATAATTTCTGTAGCTATAGTGATTCTCATTCCTGATCTTGTTTTACATACAAGGCGAAAATAAAATTGAGGCCTTTTGGAAATAAACGCACCAATACCTAGCCCAGTTTCAGGCACATAGTGAATGCTTTAAAAATGTTGGTTGAATGAAAGAATCTCGGTAAAAATTAAAAACTGTTTCAGAAATTCTTGTTGGCAGCCTAAAGTAATCTTGCCATGTACAGATCCACAGACACGTATCTGAAATTCTTGGGGCCAAATACCTTCATATTTCAGAATTTTTCAGATTTTAAGGAGTTAATATAGTGCCTATAACACATATTATGTAACATCTCCAGTAGCAGCGCCCTGTATTCATATAATATTATATGAATGTTCACACTGGTTAAAGTTAATACATAACTTCAAGTAAATTCACGTCAGGTTTTATCAGTAATTGAGTTTTTACCAAACTTATATATTTTTGGTTTTCAGAGCTTTCGGAATTTTGGAATTGTGGATAAGGAATTGTGCACCATAGCAGTTCTTTGCAACTACTTTTGCTTATGCTGCTGCCAGATGTTGTCTAGTCTGCCTTTAAAAAATTGTATTCCTCTGGGTCAGACAGCGCGGCCATCAGTATCATTCGTCTTCTGTTTCCTGCAGGAAATCTGTATTTCTTTTATGCCCCACAGCCAAAGAGAAAATCAGAGGAAACTTGGTCTTTGGTCTTCCCTCTGGGTGTTTGTGTTGGATCTGATTAGCTCTGTTTCTCGATTATACAAATATTCCTCTTGACCACCAAGTTTCTTAGTCCCTCTCCTGGTCCCTGCTTGAAGAATATGATGACATTGTTCACTGCTTTTAACAACCTGGGTTTGGCCTGGTACAATAGATTCTTAAACCGAGAAGAGCATATTTGTTTTTCTTCTGAACATTTAAAATTATTTTGAACATGCAACAGACTGTAAAGAGTAATTTACTTGTTTTAATACAGAGAGATAATGCTTTCTAATGGCTTCATGTCTGTAAAGGGTTGGGATGCCATGAACGGTTCCAGCTTCATCAGTTGTTGCCCTATTTCTCTTCCCATCAGCACAGTTTCCACCCTCACTTTTCAGTATTCTCGGGTTCTCTTTCCTACCACCTCATCTCTATTTCTGTTACCTGCTGTCTCTGCTACCTTCTACTTTTATACCAATTATATTGACTCTTAGTTCTTTATCCCTGCAGACTGGGTGTCTGTGGGCACTGGCTTGGACAACCACTTGCCATCTCTAAAAACAGTTACCTAACAAGCATACTGCCTCTTACTCACTCTTCATGTCAGAGGCTTTTCTGGGATTCTGCTCATGTATGCAGATGCTTTAATGTCTAGTTTCAGGACTGTTTCAGTGAACTGGGGTTTCTGGACAGTTGAGAGCTGGATGTCTGAGGTACTGCTGTTTTTAGAAACATTTATTAATATGCATGTGAAGAGTTTTGATCTGAAACTGAGGCTAACTATGAAATCTGAAAGAGTGAAAATATTCCTATAAAATTCCAGGTGAGTCTTAGTTTTTCTCACGGTATGTATATAAGAAGGGTTTTTCTACATTCTTCTTTATAATGCTGAAAGATTTATTCTGTATAGATGTTTCATAGGAGACTTTAGTGAAATTTATGAATCCTAACCATATTCTGGCAATTTTACTTTAGAAATATATGCTTAGAGTAATTCAGGTGACTCAGTCTTTTGAAGATTCTCTACATATTACTGCCTTTCACATTTGAGGAGAGGTTTGGAAAGGGTTGTTCTCTGGATGTAAAGAGTCTAATATGTACTGCAGTTGGTTCCACACAGAACTGTCATTTCCTAGCAGGGACTGTCCCCTTTAGACTAAGAGTTGGCGTGGAAACATTACTTAAAAAGAGCCACCCCGGGGCTTCCCTGGTGGCGCAGTGGTTAAGAATCCGCCTGCCAATGCAGGGGACACGGGTTCGTGCCCCGGTCCAGGAAGATCCCACATGCCGCGGAGCGGCTAGGCCTGTGAGCCACAACTACTGAGCCTGCGTGTCTGGAGCCTGTGCTCCGCAACAAGAGAGGCCGCGATAGTGAGAGGCCCGCGCACCGCGATGAAGAGTGGCCCCCGCTCGCCGCAACTGGAGAAAGCCCTCGCACAGAAACGAAGACCCAACACAGCCAAAAATAAATAAAAAATAAATAAATAAAAAAAAAAAAAAAAAAAAAGAGCCACCCCATTCCTGAGTGCAGGTCTTTGTTAAACACATTTCTTCAGCCTTGTTGAAATTAGGGAAGATCTCAGATCTCACATTTACATTTCAGTTATTGAGCAATTGTTGTTGGCTTCCCTTTCATCTAAAATAATCAGTACAGGTAAGATACTAGGTAAAAAATGCATTCATTTATACTCTTGGTACATAAAAGCGCGCCTGCTTGATGTTTTCTGCGAAATTCCAGTTAACCTGCAACACCCCGCAGATGAAGGTGTGGCGTCCAGTTCGCATCGGGGAGTCAGTGAATGAATGATCACTGGTACCTCCTGATGATCAGAGAAAGTGGCCAGACCTAAGTTATTTTACATCTGAGCATTTCTTGGGTAGTTTGGAGAGAGAGAGGTTTTGAAACTGATGCCTTGAGATAATATGAATTTTTGGAGAATTTCCATTGCTCCTCCTACCCCTTTCCTCTTTCTACCGTGAGCTGTCTGGGTCTTCCTGTACGCACTATTCATTTCTGCCGACTCAAGGGAAGGCCATGTAATGTGTGTTTTAAGTACCACGTGAACTTTTTCCTCAAAGTAAAGCTTCCTTTGCCAGCTCACAAATGATGGATTTTGTTTTCCTTCTGCCTGAGGGTCAAGAGAGTGGGCAGTTTTGTATTTATCAGTCTGCGTGGCCATTTCCTCCCTCCTATCCTCCTGCCCTCTGCATGTCTTATGCCAGAAATCAGTGGGTCCGGTGCAGTGACCTCCACAGGGTCACATACAATTCTGGAAGCCTTTGTGTGTTCATTTCCTTAAATCAGTGGAAGGTAAAATGTTTGAAAGCAGGGCAGCCGTGGGCTGTTCCAAAACATCAGTGTTGGTTGTTTGTTTCTCTGGATTTTAACAAAAGAGTTTTTGCCAGAAGACCTTTGCACTCCTGCTCATACAAACCTCCCCCCCACCCCGCCCCCAAGTTACAAAAATACATAACAAAAATAAAACAGAAGCCAGACTTAGGGTTATCTTACCAAAACAGGACTCCTTCCTCCTCTAGACTATAAACAAATGAGTTCCCCAGTTAAGTTTCAATCAATCATTCCTGATGAATTCAGTGAAGGTTTTGCTTTATCTTTAACTCATACCACATTGTCTAGTCCTTGGGGCTTCGTTCTGTTTCCTCACCTTGTTTACACACCAAATGGTTAGTCCATTTGGGAAAAAAAAATGTAGTTTACTTTTTTTTCCCCTCTCCATGTGTTCAGCAATTAGAAAAGAAATTGCTCCAAAATGTGTTCTGGGGAATAATAAGTAGTTTTCCTTGGGTGGTCTTAACAACTCAACGGCTAGATTGCTCTGGAATTGAGATTCTCAAAGGTGACTTCTTTTTTTTTTTTAATTAATTAATTAATTAATTTAGTTTTGGCTGTGTTGGGTCTTCGTTTCTGTGCGAGGGCTTTCTCTAGTTGCGGCGAGCGGGGGCCACTCTTCATCGCGGTGCGCGGGCCTCTCACTATCGCGGCCTCTCTTGTTGCGGAGCGCGGGCTCCAGACGCGCAGGCTCAGTAATTGTGGCTCACGGGCCCAGTTGCTCTGCGGCATGTGGGATCTTCCCAGACCAGGGCTCGAACCCGTGTCCCCTGCATTAGCAGGCAGATTCTCAACCACTGCGCCACCAGGGAAGCCCAAAGGTGACTTCTTGATGGGGCAGCGGGAGTATTGACTTTCTAATCTTTAGGAGACAAGGGGTGCAGCAATGGAGAGAGCAGCATGGAGTAGTAGTAAAGAACAGAATTCTGAGGCCAGTCTACTTGGTTTTTTTTTTTTTTTTGGCCACATTGTGCCCGGCATGTGGGATCTTAGTTCGCTGACCAGGGATAGAACCTGTGCCCCCTGCAGTAAAAGCATGGAGTCTTAACCACTGGACTGCCAGGGAAGTCCCAGTCTACTTGGTTTTGAATCCTGGCTCTGTCTCTTTCTAGCAGTGGACCTTGGGCAAGTCACTTAACCTCTCTGGGTCTAATCTGTACAACGGGGATAATAATAGGACTTACCCCATGTTATAGTGATTAAAGAACTTAATATTTCTAAGGTACTTAGAACAAAGCCTGACGCTTAATAACTGCTATATAAGTGTTTGTGAAATAAATTAAAAAGAACTAGAGGTGGGAAAATGCCAGGAGAGATTAGAGTGTCAAGAACTCCAAGGGAGGAGGTTGATTTCAAATGAGAAGAGATAATCAGCGGGGATAAAAGTGGCGGAGAAAGCAAGTAGGTGAGGATCAAAGGGTAGACAATAAGGCGACTATTTGGAGATCTTAAGTGGCTTCTAACTATTCAGATGTGCGACCTTAAGCAAGTCACTTAACCTCCCCACAGGTGGCAAATTCAGCTCGCTAGACATTCTTCTAGGTTTGTTCCAACTCCAGAAACCTATGGACCTAGCTTCCACTTTTAGGGACGTGCTAGGAGCAGAAGCTGGGCTGTGGTTCAGCTAGGATTAAGGAAGGATGATAGTGTTCACACCTGGTAACTCAGCCATTTCCTGAGTGTGAATGAGGAAAGAGCATCACTGGGGGCAAGGCTGAGGCTGAGAGGCGTGGGTTTGAATTGCTTCATGAAGATAGCGGCTCGCTGCGGCCTTAAGGCTTTCATGCGTTTCTTGCGTGTATCTTCCTCTTTGCCTCTCAAGCATTTGGTTCCATTTCTTATTTTTTGACCTTTTCCCTTTCTAAGTTGCACGTGAAAGGGCCTTGTTGTTTGAAATCTCTCTCCTTGGGAAGGAAGAAGGTGGTGAGCTTAAGACGTTAGCAGCGGCATAAAGATCAGGTGCCAGTAACTCCAGATGAGTTCCAGCACAGGGAACATGCTTAAGTGGCTGTGCTGAATTCTTTCTGCCTAACTTGACAGCATATTTTTGATATTACAGTCCATCTGCACACCATTTTCTTATGTGTATGTGTTTTTTTTTTGGTAGGGAGTTGCTTTATTGTTCTCATTTTCCCCTTGGGCTCTTTAAATATTCCTATTTTACAAAGCAGCATTTGTTTTTTATTTGTTTGTTTGTTTTTGTTTGCTTCTGGTGCTTTGACCCTGGGTTATTTGAATATAAATTTACTGTGTTTAGCCACTGAGCGAAGGGTACTCATTTCTGAGGAACAAACCTGTTATTCTGGCTTAGGATATGCAGACTCTTCTCTACAGATTTTAGTATCTTTGAGAGGTGATGCTGACCATAGTGGCCTTTGGCAGCATGATTTGAACATAGATTTACCTTGGTTGTATTCATGTTTGTATCAGGCTGTGTGGCAAGCACAGCGTTCCCGGATTTGAACCTAGAAAGAATTATGGAAAAAGGACGATGAGTTCAATGCAAATGGTCATTCCACCTATAGTCTTCAGGTTTTCCTTTCTTGGTTTTTCTTCACTGAAGTTTCATTCGGAATATTTTTTTATCAGTCAGGTTGTGATAGATTATGCTGTAGTAACAAATGACACTCCAATCTCGGCTGCTTAAAACAACAGAGTTTTCATTATTGTTTATGTTACCTGTCAATGGAGGGCTTGCTTCTGGTGGCATGTAGGCTGATGGAGTCTTCCCCACCTGGAATGTTGCCAGTTACCAAGGTGAAGGGAAGGAAACATGGTGAATCATGCGTGCGATTTGGCCTGGAGGTGATATTATTTCCACTCACATTTTATTGGCCAGTAAATGAAAGGCAAGTCAAGGCAAGTCAAATGGCCATGCCTAACTTCAGGTGGGCAGAAAAGCATAATCTTATCATGTTCTTAGAGGGAGGAGAATCAGAAATATTTGGTAAACAGCACTAAACGCCTACCACAGATTTTACATAAGCCAGATAACCGTAATGAATGCTATGGACACAAAAATGAACGGCGTGTGTCCTAGTCTTAGAGAAATTAAATTTTGGGGAAACAGTTCCATATAGGAATTTCAAAAATATAATGATGAAGCAGAGTTGGTTTAGAAACCATCTCTTGGGACTTCCCTGGTGGCGCAGTGGTTAAGAATCCGCCTGCCAATGCAGGGGACCCAGGTTCAAGCCCTGGTGCGGGAAGATCCCACATGCCGTGGAGCAACTAAGCCCGTGCACCACAACTACTGAGCCTGCGTGCCACAACTACTGAAGCCCAAGCGCCTAGAGCCCGTGCTCTGCAACAAGAGAAGCCACTGCAATGAGAAGCCCGTGTACTGCAACAAAGAGTAGCCCCCGCTCGCCGCAACTAGAGAAAGCCCGCGCGCAGCAACGAAGACCCAACGCAGCCAAAAATAAAAATAATAAATAAATAAGTTAAAGAAAAAAACAAACCATCTCTTTATTAAAAGAGCCTGGGAATGTTTCCTTTATCATCCTATTTCTCCAGTTTTTATAATTGTTTTCCATAAGCCACAAATAGCTATGAAATAATCTTCAGAACTTAAATCTGCTTAAGAAAAATTGGCTTTACTTAATTTCACATAATTTTTAGGTCCTCCTTTGAATCATTATGAAACACACAGTTTTTGTGTTTTTGCCATGCTTTAGCAGTCTAAAAATTGAATGTGCCTAAGGAGAATAACTTCTTTATTACATGCTGGCTAAAAACTCAGACAAAATTCCATTGAAAGCCAATTGGTTTTCTATTTTTTTCCTATGTGTCCTTCAGCACGGAGATTGGAAATAAACCAGCATTATGGCTTCATAACTGAAAGTGTAGCAATTCTGCACAATATACAATATACAAGCAAATTTGCCGTTTAAAATATCAGACGTCTGTCTGAAGTTGGTGCTGACCTTCTAAACTGCAACTGAATGTCCAGATTGTTATTTCTCCATCCTCCTCGGAGGAATTTTCAGTGCTGGTTCACAGCCCCACGCTTCTTGTCTGCTTCCTTGCTGGTTATGGGTTGTTTCCTAGAGTCTAGACATGAAATGAAAAATGATTGTGTAATCCATTTCCTGTTCATCTCTGCAACATTCAGAGAAGGTCTCAAAACTTTGAGACATACCACCTCCTCCTCCTTGGTAGAAAGAACAGACGCTTGGGTCCTGTGGACACAAGTGGAAATCTTGGCCGGCCTCTTGCTACCTGGACAACCTTGGGCAAGTTGCTTAATCTCTTTAAGGCTCAGTTTCCTTTCCCATAAAATGAGGAACATAAAAACTGTTTCAGAGGGTTGTTGTGAGAGTTCAGTATATGGTGTACATAAAATGCCAGCCATGTAATAAGCACCCAATAAATATTCCCTATTGGCACAATGCTTACTGGTTTTCAAAGGATTTCATCGGATTTTATCTCATGGGAATAAATCAAGGAGGTAAAAGGCATATAGCTGAATTGGATTTCCATTAACTTGCCAAAAAAAAAAAAAAAAAAGACTTTGAATTCTCTTGGGGTCACAGTCACAGCTGACTTAGCAAAGCTCTTATTCAATTATAATGTATGTCTGCTTTCTCTGTTCACGTTTCTCCTCACTCATCATCTTGTTAGATTCCATATACACTGAATCCCTCTAACTGCTTTTCTTAACTTATAAATCTTATCTGATGCTCTTTTGAGTTCTGAGTGATTACTATAGTGAGCAATGATTAAGGGCTAAGGGGCTGGGTGCCAATACTATAGGTAAGGAAAACAAAAACTGCAATACTTTTAATGATCATAACTAACACTAATTGAATCTGTGCCCAGCTAGTAATTAAATTTTTCTTTTCTCATCTAAAATCCTAGTTAATGTTCCCTCAACCCTGTAATGTAGCTATAGATGAAGAATTTCAGTCTAGGACGTTAAATAATTCGCCCTGGGCAACATACTTAGTAAATGCTAACAAGTGCTGTTCCTGGAATTTGAATCCAGATCCCTTGATTTCAGAATAGCTTGTTTTTCCCCTCTGAGCTCTATTGTACAGACAAGTTTGAGTTCAAAATAAGGAGGTTGCGTTCCTGGCTGACGAATGCTGTGTGAACACTGCTTGAGTAGATAAATCATGGCAACTAAAAATAACAGGGTGAATTGTGGCCTTTCTGTGCAATCTAAACCTGCTTGTCTGGGTGGCTTTAAAATATGTGTGGGGCTGCTCTTGATGCCTGAGAGGGAGTTTTGAGGCCTGGAATCCTGTTCTTGGTGTGACGCTCCATTTGTAACTTCAGATTTTGTGTACCCGGGGCCCCTGGTCTGCATCCATAATGGAAGGGTTAGGAATGAGAAGAAGAAAGGTACAGATAGAAACTAGAGAAAGCAAACAGCCCGTACCTTCCTGTCTAAATGACTCCCTCATTTCCCTCACCCCTGACAACTTTCTAAGCAAAGCGGTCTAGTAAGTGAATCCAGGGGCCCTATGTCCTTGTTTTTAATAATATCATTTGGGCATGGCTTTGTGGTCAGTTTTCCATTTAAAAACATTTCCTAAAGTAAGTGTTAAGGCCTAGGTGATGGCTATTGATTGGGACTTTTACTCTGAATTAAGGGGCTTACTTGGCTGGACACCGTTCTTAAATGATAGTGATCTCTCATGACTTAAAACCTGGTTGCTAAAATGCAGGACGCTTGGGAGCTCTTAAAAGGATCAAGTTTCTATTATAATTTTTTTTTTTTAAGTAGGCAGTGGAGGCTGGTGCATAATTTTCCGATCTAGTTTCATGGTCCTTTTGATCAGCCTCAAATAAGACTGAACGTGACAGCATCTCTCAAAGGGTTAATACCCTGGAATTTCACACTTAACAATTGGCATTATGTCCTCTGCATTCTTGAGGAATTTTCTCACTGATGTCAAAAGATTTTGGTTTGTTATGCAAGACAGTGGTCCACTGACTTTGCATATCACATTCTCTTAATCAGGATGGAAATCCCTGCATGCTAATTGGGGAAGGAAAAAAGTAGTGTAAGTGGTTCTTTGGCTACAGATGAATTAACTGTGTGAGTGCATTTAGTTAGAAAAATAAAGCACAACAAAACTCTCCCAAACAAGTGGGCATTCTGTTGAAATGGCTGCTTCCCACATTTTTGTCACTTTGTATGTGTCTTTACTACTGTGTCACTGTGATTACATTTTAGGAAACCCTTTAATATATTTATATCTTATTTTTCTATTTTTCTGACTGTTTTAGTTACATATTAACTGTGTAAGAAACCATCCAAACTTATGGGCTTAAAATAACTGCAGTTTATTATTTGTCAAGATTTTCTGAGTTGACTAGCTCAGCTGGGCAGTCCTGTTCCAAGTGGTGTTGGCAGGTCATTGTTTTCAGCTGGTGTTGAGAGTCTGGGCTGAAAGGTCCAAGAAGTCTTTTCTGCCATGTCTTGTACCTCAGTGCTTCTCATAACATGGAGATCTCCGGACAGTTGTATTTCCTCAGGTAGCTGGCTTCCAAGCGACAGAAAGCAGAAGCTGTCAGTCCTCTTAAGGCTAATTCCAGAACATTACTTTCACTATATCCTATTGGTCAAAGGAAGTTAGAGTCAGTCCAGGTACAAGGGGAGGGGAATAGACCCCACCTCTTGATGGATGGAGAGGTGTATGCTTAAAGGGAGGGAAGGGATTGATGGCCAAAAGTAGATAGGTAGAGGGGGTACTGAGGGCAGAGGGCCTTGTCTTGGCTGATGGAAATGCCAAAGGCAGAGGCAAGTTTTGTCCCACTTTCCTATTCAGGATTCTGAGTGGAGGCTGGTACGTGAAGTATCCTCGTGCCAACCTGGAAGGGGTGAACAGCAACATAAGAGGACACAGTGGTGAGGTCAGGTAAAAGGAGGTCTCAGCTGCACTCACAGTCCTCTCTCAGCTCCTGTGTGGTGGCATCAAAAGTTCTTAATTTCTTCAAGAGAGGACTCAGAAAGTAGCTGCGTTAAAAGACAGTGGGCTTAGGACATGGAAACAACCTAAGTGTCCATCGACAGATGAATGGATAAAGAAGATGTGGCACATATATACAGTGGAGTATTACTCAGCCATAGAAAGAAACGAAACTGTGTTATTTGTAGTGAGGTGGATGGACCTAGAGTCTGTCATACAGAGTGAAGTAAGTCAGAAAGAGAAAAACAAATACCGTATGCTAACACATATATACGGAATCTAAAAAAAAACATGGTTCTGATGAACCTAGGGGCAGGACAGGAATAAAGATGCGGATGTAGAGAATGGACTTGAGCACACGGGGAGGGGGAAGGGTAAGCTGGGACGAAGTGAGAGAGTGGCATGGACATATATACACTACCAAATGTAAAATAGATAGCTAGTGGGAAGCAGCCACATAGCACAGGGAGATCAGCTCAGTGCTTTGTGACCACCTAGAGGGATGAGATAGGGAGGGTGGGAGAGAGATGCAAGAGGGAGGGGATATGGGGATATATGCATACGTATAGCTGATTCACTTTGTTATACAGCAGAAACTAACACAACATTGTAAAGCAATTATACTCCAGTAAAGATGTTAAAAAAAAAAAAAAAAGAGATAGTGGGCTTAGGGCAGGACCTGGGTGGAGCCTGAGACCCAGAGCTGGCTCTAGCACCACTGGAGGCTGGCTGGTGGTACCCAAGGCCCTGACCACCAGCTATGGATGTCCATAGCAGGTGCCCATGGGATATCAAGGGTGATAGATCTAGCCAATCTCACTTCTGTGGTCCCCAGGCCAGGCAGCAGCCCAGACTGGTCACTTTGCAGAAGAGGGTACCCAGGATTAAGAGGACACCGTCTGATTTGTGTTCCCCATGTCTCATGTCACTGTAATAATGGAGATATAACCCCCTCTCTCCAGGAGGAGAGCAAGAAATCTGAGCAATTGATCATGATGCCTAAAAAGACTGAACTTAATGGGAACTTTTATTTCATTGGACTAAATATTTGCCAGATTTGTCTACAATTAGGTCTCCCTTCTTCTGGTAGTCTGAATAATGGCCACCAAATATATTCATGTCCTAATCCTCAGAACCTCTGAATATGTTATCTTACATGGCAAAAGAAACTTTGTAGGTGTGATTAAGGATCTTGCGATGGAAAAGTTATCCTAGCTTATCTGAGTACATGCAATGTAATCACAAGGGTCTTTGTAAGGGTGACAGAATCAGATGTTGGAGTGATGTACTTTTAAGATGGAGGAAAGGGCCATGAGCTAAGGAATGCGGGTAGCCTCTAGAAGCTGGAAACGGCAAGGAAAGCTCCTGTGAAGCTGTGAAAAAAAAAGCAGCCTTGCCAAGACCTTAATGTGAGACTTCTGACCTCCAGAACTGTAAGAGGATAGATTTGTGTTGTTTCAATCCACTAAAAGTAATGTGGTAGTTTGTTACAGCAGCAGTAGAAAACTAAATAAAGTCACTTGGAAACATTGAAGCTACAATTTCATTGTTCATCTGGGTACAGAACAGAGCTAGAATTAGCTTTATTTCTTTCCACATTCTTTCTCCTAGTAAGATATTATTTCTGTCTATTTGATAAATAAGAACTTTGAAGGGTAGGGAGTGAAGTTCAGTAGCTTTGTCCCGATTGAATGGTTAATGATTAAACCAGGTTTAGAGCTCAGTTCTTTCTGAGCCACAGAGAAGCTCTCTGGGAACATCATGCAAGAGCATGGTCTTGTACCAAAATGTATCAAAGTAGAAAATTGTAACAATTTACTGACACGGCTTCCTAGAAATAATACGAAAACAGTTGCCACTACATGACTAAATGATCCACTCATCCTTACTTTAGAAGATTTTGACTCCTTAAGAAATAACCAGTATACCATATTTACTCTACTTTGAATGGTGTAGGCAATCTTCAGTTCATTTACAGTTTTTGACAAAGTTCATTTGTTCTAATTTCTTTTGATGGCAAAAGCCATAGAACCACAAGAAAATCTGTTTTTCTAATTAAAAAAAACCCTTCTGATTTCCAAATTAGGATGCCAGTAATCCTCGTTTCATCGTTGGAGGTGACGTTGGTGGGGGTAGTTTGAGCCTCGTGTTTCCGCATCTCCTTCTAGATTTCTGGACACCAGCCTTCTTCATTCTTTGCACTTACCCATCGTTGTGGTACCACTGGACCGTGAGTGGGCACACCTCCAGGTCACTTCTCCTTGAGCTGTTCTGACCTAGGAAAGGTGGGCTGTTGTCCCCACTGGAGGATTGGGATCACAGGCTTCATTGGACCTGCTCACCGATCTGGGTCACTCAGAAATAATATCCATATGTTGGGGACAGCTTGTGTTAAGAATAATCTTTGTGAGCCAGTTAATACCATGAGAGATTTTTCCTAACATTGTCATTGTGCTATTTGCAGCACAAGTTCCAGCAAAACAGCTTTTCCATTTTATCATCAGGATTGTAGAGGCAGCATGTAAAGTAATTAAAATAATGGTGCCAGGACAAATCTGTGTGAGAGATGCTGTCAGAACTGGAGGTGGAATTCAGACATTTCTAAATTTCTGTGCATACTCTTTGGTCACACCCAAGGAACTTCAATATGTTTTCCAGTGCTTTGTTTGCAGAGGATGGGAAACATAGATTTGGTGAGTGTCCAGGTCTATATTGGAAGTGTGGCAGTGGTAGAAAGAAGTCCACTAAGGAGACGCGTTATAAAGTGGAAAATTAGGGTAAAAAGACATGGTTTCTAGCTGGTCTTCCATATGTCCAACTGAAAGGTGAATTCTTTAAAAATGAAATCCATCTCCAGAGTCCCCTAGGTAACGTGTCAAATACTGTCAGGGAGCTCGGATCCCTTTAGTTACGCTTTGTTATTTCTAAACGTGAGCCTGACACAAAAATCTTCTCAAGAAGGATTTCCAGAAGGGCTACTGTAGCTGGGTGCATGCTTTAGAATAAAAGTAAATCTGTTTTTCACTTAAAAAAAAACAACACAAAAATCCTAGTTTGTGTCCATGAAAAATATCTTTGAATGTCTAGACAGTAGTGCTGATCACTTGTCTTTCGTAAGGAAGGGATACAGAAAAACTATTATTCTCCCCAGAAACCTTGTAAGATCCCATGTGACCCAAGTGACCTCTCACTCAACTAGTGTAATAGGAGCCAGAAGTGTGTAAGGAGCTTGATGACTGATGTTATAAAGCAGCCCTGGCATTATGGAGCTCTCCTGTTTGGAGCCTCTTAAAGACTATTGCTGATTGTCCTACAGATTGAGGGTGAAAAACTTCGGAACCATTGTGAGTAGTGTCACTGACATGTTGTTAGGTTTCCACCCAGATGGCATTTATAACTAATAGAAAGGAAACTCTGTAATGTAATTAACTTACATAAAGGAAGGAAGCATTAAAGCACGATTTTACAGGCAAAAATGGCATAGAAGGATCAAAAGGGAGCATTTATTTGCTATCTTCCCAGATATTGTGCTCGGGGTGTTGCAGATGGGCTTTGCAATAATGAGAAAGGGGCTTTGTTTTTGTTTTTCATTTACAGAGTGGCCAGAATGGCCTGATGTATGCTGGTTAGAAGGTTTCTGTGTATTTCCCTCTATTTTCCACATAAATTAAATTCTTTCCTCTTGTTCTCCCAGACATCTTTTTCCATGTTTATGACTTTAAGTCATCAAAGGCATCTGGAAAGTTGTTTTTAGGTCTTCAGCTGTTGTTGGATGGAGTTGAGAAATTTTTGCTTTCACAATGGCCCAAAGTGAATTGTCACATGTGGTTAAGTCCAAACCACAGGATCTAGTGACCACAGGATCTAGTCCTGTGCCGCCCAGTATGCACAGAATTTGTTGCCAAAATATTTTCCACGCGGGGTATGAGAAGATGCTAGGAGACTCACTATATTATTGCAGGCGAGCTGTTGCCCAAAACAGCTATCAGTTTGTTCACACAGCTGTGGAACAAACCACATCTGAAGCATATTCAGTGTGTGATTGACCCTTGTATTGAACACATATTGAAATTGTCGCCCGTTACACGACACAGGGAGTAAGTGGCTCATTTAACAGAGACACAGCTTCCTGTATCCTGATCTGCTCAGATAAGAGGATGGAGGTTCAGAGAGGTTAAGTAACTTGCTCCGGTCATGTGACCAAGTGGTAGAGCAGGGGGAGTCATTCCTGGGTCTGTCTGACGCCGGTGCCTGTGCTCTTTATCGCTTCTCAAACTTCGTTGGTGAAGGACTATTTTGCTTTGTTTTGTTTTTTAAAACTTCCAATCCATTGTAATACTGTACACACTGTATTATGTTGTGATTAGTACACAACTTGTATCACATGCAACTCACCCAGCCACTTGGCCAACACCTAAACCAACTGACATCCTGCTCAGCAAGACGCGTCGTCTGATCACGTGCTTGGATGGGGTGGCAATGCCAATTGCTGTGCAAGTTTCCAACGCTCATCCTCAAGTCCATGGTGATGTCATGGACCTGTAAGGATGAACTCACGGATGGCACTTTGAGTAGCGCTACTTTGGTGTGAGGGTGAGGGGACTGTATGTCCGGGGAAAGCCAGAGCCTGACTAAAGAGGAAACCCTGGGAGTAAAAGTGAATACATGGAAGGTGGACCCTTCAGCTGGCAGATGGTGTGGCTTTCCTTACTCTCTCCAGGACAATCCTGAATTCCAGCAGGTCGTGCTCTCATCCAGTCTACCCAGGTTATTGCTGTCAAGTCAGATGGGCACACATTGCAACCTCCTCTGCAGGAGAAACACCAAGAGATTTCGAACACCTACAACAGAATGTGTATGTGGGGGAGAGGGGCAGGGAGATTCAAAAAGGGGAGGGCAACAAAACACTCATCACTGTAGTAGTTTCTCCCAAAGTCCTTATTAATCACCTGGCAGTTCGTTCAACTCATGTATTGAGCATCTCCTGTGCACTTGCACCTTGGTAGATGTTTTGTGATTAAGGTAGTATTTCTGTACGTTGTAGTTTACTGCTGCTAGAGGAAGGGAAGAAGTAAGAAGAAGATACTTATCCTTAAATAAACTATAGTATTAATTTTGTTATTAGTTGGTCCTCTGTAAGTAACAATTTCAAGAAAATGTTTAATGCTTAATTATATCCTTTATATGTGATTAAACACGGTATTTGTAGTAATTTTATTTTTTAAGGATATTAATCAGGAAACTAGCATCTAATTAGAACAATCTTTCTATGGAAAAAATCATGTCTTGCTGAAATATTTTTTGACTTTAACACTTTCCTTAAGAATAAAGCCTGTCAGGGGCTTCCCTGGTGGCGCAGTGGTTGAGAGTCTGCCTGCCAATGCAGGGGACACGGGTTCGAGCCCTGGTCTGGGAAGATCCCACATGCCGCGGAGCAACTAGGCCCGTGAGCCACAATTACTGAGCCTGCGCGTCTGGGGAGAGGCCGCGGTAGTGAGAGGCCCGCGCACCGCGATGAAGAGTGGACCCCACTTGCCACAACTAGAGAAAGCCCTCGCACAGAAACGAAGACCCAACACAGCCATAAATAAAAAATAAAAAAAAAAATTAAACTTTAAAAAAAAAGAATAAAGCCTGTCAGACAGGAGTGTGAAAACTGCCTGTACTTAGGCAGAATAATTTGTTATGTGAGCCAGTACTGGTTAAATGGTGCAATATGGTACCATGTGGGTTTGTTGGCCCAAAATGGCATAAACAATCATCTAGAATTTTAGGGTCAACAAAATGAAGAAAAAAATACCATTGTCTGTTTTTGGTAATATGAGCAGACCTAATTCTATGGTGACCAAGTATAAAAAAAATTCGTGACACTCTCAAAAGCCTTTACAGTGACTCTGAATATGAAGTGGCAGAATAAGAAGTTTGGTCTTAAGTCTTTGACTCTCATTGTTCACAGATTCTTTCCCTTCATGTTAGATTTCACTCCCGTCTCATGGTTTGGAGGTCTGTTTCACTTGGTGCTGCATGTATAGGTGGTAATGACTTCAGTCCTTCTTTCTACCACTTCTTTGCCTTGGAAAGTCAAGGATGACATGGGTTGCTGGGGATTCTTGATTCAGCTGATCTCCTGTATTGAAATTACTTGGAGAGAATATGAAAATGCATGTCTAAATTATTATAGAAATCAGTAGAAATGAAATTTAGTTCAGTTTTAATGGAAAATGAAAATCAAATAGCTTCTTTACAAATAAAATCTATTAGTAATACCTTAAGTAAAGATCTAATGAATATATTAAAAAATGCTGGTATTTGTTGTAGCTTCCTCGGCTCGATTCTCTCTGGCTCTGTTTTTGAGGTTCTAAAGAGAAAGACTTCAGTACTCAGGGTGTGCTGTCTCTCAAATCTGTGATTTATTTTTTTCTCTCTGGTAAAGGCATCATTGTGCCTTAGTCTTAATATGAGGGAAAATGAAGGTGGGAGTGGAATTTGTATTAAATATTTAGAATATTTCTTCCTCCCCACCCCCACTGTCTAAAATATGCATGGGATTTGGAAAACAAATTTGAAACAGGATCTTTCACAGATACTTAAGAAATGCATTTCTCAGTGGTGAAGAGTTCTGATTTCTGAATAGTGCTATTTCATTTAGGAGCTTAGGTTGCTAAGTGTTATATAATAGTCTCTATTTTTCTTTTCCTTGGGTTTTACTTTGACTTCCTACAGAATGAAAGACCTTTTATAAAAAAATTAATATTAAATGTCTACTTTGCTAACATAAACTCATTTGCTTGTAGAAACTAATAATAGTATAAGCTAAAAATATATTAATTTTACATTTTTAGGAGTGGGACCTCTGCTAAGGAAATAGAGTAATTAGAATCAGGAGTAGTTTTGCTTCTTTGTCTCTCTCTGTCCCTAAACTCTTGGGTTAGTGGGAACTTGGAGACGGTACGGGAAACAAGGGTTGTGATTCCTTCTCTTAGACATTAATTTTAAAATAGAAGAGGACGGGTGGGCCAGAACAGACCACCAAAAAAGTATTTTACGAAAGATACGAGTTTGGCCATTTAGAGTCGTGTCTAAAATAGACTCACTGTTGTACACATGTTTAGCATGTTCCCTGGCACAGATGGCTCTCAGTATATATTTGTGAAGCAAATGAGTGAAATCAGGATAACTGATTTTGGTGATAGTTGAGATCTTCACTAGTGTGGGTCTCCACTGTGGGTTGAAATCACCTGTATTTTCCAAACAGACTTTCTGTGTTCATTTTGTTGACCGTCTTGATGAAGGAAGAGACTTTCTAACACTCAGAAGTCCAAATACAGCTTTTCACAAAAGCACTCATGTTATGGTGATGCAATATGGAAATAATAATGGGTTGAGTTTTAATCATATCAGCGGCACATGTCTCCTTTCCTGCCTCACTCCATTTTATCACATGTAATTACATTATTAGACATCAGTAGTTTAACCAGGATAAACAATAATTGCTGGAAAACTACGGTTTTTAATTTGAGGAAAGGAATTGCTAAGTAAATGGAAGGGAAAAATATGAATGTGTTGTGTTTGGTGATTCTTTTTGTGTAACTGTTCAGCAATTCAGGAAGTGACTTAAATTTTGCCTGTCAATGTTTGACGCTAGATTTTTATCAAAGGAAGGGTCATATCGGTTTTCATGTGTGCTTAGTTAGAGATTTGTTTAAATGGAAACATAAGCTAGCAAGCCACAGTCTCACCTTTTGGGAATGAGTTCCTGCATAAAAGCTTTGTGTCTCATGCTCCAATGTAAAGAGAAAAAAAATTACATTGGATGTCTTTTTCTTTCTGCCCTGGCAGTGCAGCAAATGTGAGCAATGTAGTGAGTTCAGACCACCTGTGAGACTCCAGATTGCTTTCCTGAATCTATGTTGAATTAAGTAACAACATTTGATTATAGTATTTAAAGCAAATCAGGGAGAATTCAGATGAATCAGTGGATAAACACATTTAATAGTAATATGGACCTTGCTCTTATTGCAAATGGATTAGTATCCAATGAAAACATTCTTTCATGTTGTAAAGCTTTCCAGATTTCAGGAAGCCAGGGCAGCTGTATTTTTCAAAACCTCACATGTGATTCAAAAGCACCAGTTCCTAGGAGAAATGAAGTTCTTTTAATATACGGTATTTGTAAGCCATGGATAAACTCTTTTCTGAAAACATCAGAAATACACCTGTTGAAGGAAAGCTCTCCTGCCAGATAAAATGGAATGTTCTCATTTAACCAAGGGAGCAGCTTGGCTGAGAGAGACTCACAGAGCAGGTGCTGCTGGGTCTCTGATTCCAGCGTGAAAATGACGTGAGGAGATTTGCCTCAACCCTTGGCCTCAGGGGTTGAGAGCTATTAATATAAGCAACTCAGCAATTTCCTTCTGTGTTGCTTGCTTTGGTTTGAAGAGCGTGCCCACATAAAACTCACTGACTCAAGGAAATGCAAGTTGACCTAGACCTAATGAAAACTGTGATTGATAGAAAAGGCTGCATCCTTCAGAGAAAGCTAATCAGAGACAATGCGGATATCTCTATCTGGATAGCTGTTAATGGGACTGAAGGGAGCCAAAGTGCATGCAGGAGATGACTTAGAGACAGAAGAGCTCTTCCAGTTTGCATGAGTCTGAATAGTTCCCAAAACTTAGACACTCATTTGGTTTGAGTTTAAGATCTGGCAGGTTTTCTTTGTACAACATTCTATTTTTGATACTCGTAAACAGCCACTTGGTGACTTTTCAGTGCCCTATGTAAATTTTTTCTCTCTGTTTTATTCAGGGTGTAGCATTAGTTTATTTTTGTAGTTCCTTTGAGAAATGATAAGGATGATATACAATTACAGAACTTGGGGGGCAATCCATGCCAATACACGAGCTTGACCTTCAAGGTAAGTCACTGGTCAAGTCACTGGTCCTAAAACTATTTGGTGGGTGTCAGGCCAGTTCATAACTTGTGCTCGTGGTGACTCTTCATTGCCCAACACAACGGCCTCTTTGCCTGGCAAACTACCTCTCTCCTCAGGCAGTCAAAATATCACAGCAGCGCTTCCCTCCCCACATAACCCTGGGAACAGAGGAGCTGACACAACCACAAACCCTTGCCAAGTACAACAACATGAGGTCCCATCTGCCCTGAGGAGGGGCGTCCCTAGAAACCTCAGTGCCCCCTGGGCTGACCCTCAGAGCAATGGGATTTTCAGTCTTGCTCAACACTGGGGATTTGAGTGTCTCTTAGGATAATCTTCCTTTCCCTAGTGGTTATGGATATAATACTCATAAAAGAAATCTTGTGGACTATATTTTGCCTAAATCTGCCCATCCAGAGTCTCTGTTGTGATGACCAGACCACTAGACTGAGGTCAAAGTGCTGGGTGATTTATTGGTGATGTTGCCAACTTCTACTGGCTAGATGGTCTTGCTCAATAACCAGTATGTGTCTTTGTAGGTACAGATTAAGAGAATCTTCACTGTTTTTCCATTCTTTATTAACCTGTAGGAAGCATCTTAGGATCTCAACCCTCTGATTGATGATCAGTTCGTTGATTGCCCGTGAAAGGTGGACTCGTCGCGTCCTGTGTTCCCCAGCACTAGTTTAGGTGGAAAATGACAGCAGTCCTCTGAAATGAGAGCCCCTGTAAAGTAACCATAAGGTGGAAAGGACCAGAGACACCTGTGGAATTTTTTGTCCTTAAATGTTTTGGCAATAAATATTGCAGTTGAAGCACTCTTAGTATTTTTAAGAAAAATAGTAAAAGTAGATTGTTACAATTAGTTCCTCCAATAGGTAATCAAGGAAAGCACACAAATATGTGAAGTTTCCCTTATCTGTTTGTCCACTGAGCTGTATCTTTCCACAATACTTTTCAAATGGAATTTATTTAGCCTAAAAATGGAAATTAATTTTGCATGATGACCTGAGTTTCTGTCCATTCTGGAGACGGGGTAGCTACTGACCTTGATATCTTGCTTTATTATCTGTTGGTCTTGGCAGTACCTTTCTCTTCCAGGGCAATTTCCCAGAATGGTTTGATAAAACAAATGCAATCTTTGGAGGACTTTGGTTCTTTGTGGCTAAGATAAATATATATCATCTTAGAGTGGGTTTTATTTCCCTCCATGAATGAATTCCTAGAGAATTGCCATTGTGGAAAGAATTAAGAGTTCAAATATGGTATAATGAAGTTTCCCTAAAGGATTATGGTTCGAAGCCTCAGTACCTCTAGTGATTGTTCTAAAAGAGGTCTTTCTTGTCAGAGGGTTTGAGGGTGGCTGCCAGTCTATTTCCAAGCTGAAGATGAGGGGCACAATTCTCAACTGCAGGTTCAGGTGCAGCGGAGTAGGGGAAAAGTCTCCATTCTGGCCGTCCTAACAGAGGGGACGTGTAAGATTGGGGCAGCGTGGCGTCGGGGTGTATAGCAGGGTCCAGAGGATTTAAACTAGCATTCCTATTCCTGTTGCACTTTTGAAACCTCTGAGTCTATGAATGCCTCATACAAATGTATGTTAAACTAGATGAAAAACTAGATCCCTAATCAATCGGGAAGGGAAGATTATCCTAAGAGATTCACAAATACAGATAGTGGAACCATAACTTTTAGAAGTGAGTATTCAGAGCGCAGCATGGAAATAGCTGGAATAAAGTGAGTTTTGAATGCTGATTGCTTTATTTTCATACCAGCTAACGAGTTAATGTGCCACACATCCTCTAACCTTTCTGGAATGGTGAACAAATGGAGAGATGTGCTGAGTAAGTGGTGGAAGACAACGTGAGCCCTAAGGCCATTAGCTGGAATTTAAAGGAATAAACCATGCGTTTATGATTTAACTAGTAAACGCCTGTATATAAATCTAATTGGTAATGCTTTATCTAAAGATAAGTGATAAAATCCCACATGTTTTTCTTGATCTTTCAAAGTTTCTTTAAAATGGAAAGTGGCTTCAGAAATTGAATTACTATGAGAGGAAAAGGAAGAATGATGTTTGTGTGTGTGTGTGTGTGTTTCTGAGTTGAAGATTCTGATGTAGATCAGTGTAATGGAAGCATCAGAGACAAATCTGAAGGTTAAATTAATTCAGTTCATTACAAGAGGAGCAAGTGTCGTGTGAGAAGGCTACAGGGCCTTGGGGTAAGTTGAGCTAAATACTGATTTTTGCTTCTTTACCAGGATCACCATTCGCGTCTACGTCTGGAAATAAGTACTATGATTGTTAGGCAGCAAAATGCTGTTTTTATTATTACTGCAGTGATGTTAATCCAAACTAGAGGACTATGGTTCATGGAATCTTCAAGGAAAACCAAATGTTCTTTTTTAAGAAAGTAATGGAGTTGCGATTTGCACATCTGCTCTTAAAAATCTGTTTTTTTATAATATGGAACATATGTCAATCACTACATCTTTTATTAAACTGAGGGAAAATTCTTGTCCAGTGGATTAATTCTAGATCCGAGGAATGTGGAACGGTGGAGAAGAGCATATCGAGACAAATGCCCGTTTGTCTCACCTCTTACCCACAGAGCAGTGATTTCTAAACTGCTGGTTGTGACCCTTTTGAGGATAATAAAATCAAGCTAGTGCGTTGTGACTAGCATCTTAAAAAATGAAATGGAATAGAAAATATCACAGTACATTGGCTCTAGTAAAAGGTCGGTACTGTTTTGCAAACTTTGTATCCGTGCTCTGCGTGTGTGTCCACAAAGGTGTGCGTGGTCAGTGAGGTAAAACATGATTTTTCCTGTATTCTAGAGCCTCAGCTTTGGAGGCTGCTTTAGGCTTGGCTAGACCAGAAAACCCCACCACAGACTGGAGAGGTGAGGCTGGCTGGTTCAGGCTAGGGCCCTGTCTGACTCACAGGGCTTGCAGGCAGCCCCAGCATCCCAGTCCCTTATTCAGAAGCTACAGCATACCTGCAGGTCCAGCTGCCGGCACTTGTCTGAGGAAGAAATGCTTTCATTCATCAGAATGCTCCTAGCTGTTTCCTGCCTTCCCCTTGGCCTGCACTGACCCAGGAACTATAATAGATACAGTGTTTGTAATGTATAAGGAAGCACAGTTCTTTAGTTCTTTTATCTTTGTAGCTTTTTTTGGATAACTTTTTGGAGAAATAGTTCACATACCATACCATACAATTCACCCACTTAAAGTATGCAAATCGTGTTTTTAGTATATTCACAGAGTTGTGCAAGCATCACCACGATCAGTTTTTGAACGTTTTCATCCATCATCTCAAAAGGGAACCCCGTACCCTTTAGCCATCGTGGTCCCCCAATCCTCCTTCTCTTGGGTTGATGGTACAGACTCAACAGAAGCCTCGAGGAAAGAGATGAACTTCCACATCCAGGCTGACACAATTTATTATATAGAAATACATTTATAAACTATATATGTCACGCTATTAATATAGTATTATATTATCAAACACACACTGATGAAGTAGGAAAGCTGATATTTGCCCCACACACCTCTCCGTGTGCCCTACACTATTTTGATGGCCTTGGTTCAGCCCACTTAGGTTAGGGCCCAGCTGACCTCTTAGTCTCTCTTTCTGCCCTCCAGCAGCTTCCAATCCCCTTCTCACAAACTCCAGGTAGTTTTCTTAGATGCCGACTTTTTTTTCCCCACCATGCCAACACTGTATCTTAGCTGTTCCCTGTGCCTGGAACGCTGTCTCAATCTTTGTCCTTCTAATTCCTAGAGACTCTTTCTAATTCCTAGAGAATATGCCCAGGTATACCTCCTCTGCTAGTCTTCTTTAATCTCCTGAGCACAGTTCGGTGTTCCTACCCTTCCCTTCTCTTAACAGTCCATACCTATTTATTATAACAATAAATTTATTTGTCAGTATCCCATGCTAGATGACAGGGGTTAAACTTGTAGATTGCTTACTTTCTTTTTTTTTTTTTTAAACTATTAGAAACAATGTTGTAAAGAATATTTTCCCTTGTACTTGAATCTCTGCACATTTCCACCTGTCTTCGTAGGATACATTCCTAGAATGTCCATGCCATTTTTTGTCATACTTAAGAAAATATCCAGAAAAATACATTGCAATCAGATTGTGGAGTGACTTGAATATCAGATTGAAGTGATTCCAAGCATTAAAGCTTGTTTATGGGGATGTTGCTTATGTCAGTTTGCTAAGGCTTCTGTAACAAAGTGCCAGCAGTTGGGTAGCTTAAACAACAGAAATTATTGTCTCACAGTTCTGGAGGCAAGAAGGCCAACATCAGGGTGTTGGCCTGGTTGGTTCCTTTTGAGGGCCTCCAGGGAAAGGTCTGTTCTGAGCCTCTCTCCTTGGCTGTCTTCATGGCATTCTCCAATATGTGTGCCTGTGTCCAAAACTTCCCCTTTGATAGGGACACCAGTCAAATTGGATTCGGGGTCTACCCTACTCTAGTATGACCTCAGCTTAACTAATCACATCTGTAATGACCTAATTTCCAAACAAGGTCACATTCTGAGGTTCTAGGGGTTAGGACTAAAACATTTGAACCAGAGAGAGGGGAACACAATTCAAGTCATACTTTGATTGATACAAAATTGAATTTAAATTTTATTTAGGGAGGTAAATATACATACAATATTGACTTTTTCTAACCAGGAACAGGATATATTTCTCTTTTTTGAAGACCTATTTAACCTATTTTATCAATTGAATTTTATAGATTTATTGGATTGGGGGCACTTAGAAAATTACAGTTTGGAAAGTAACATCAGAATAGGAATATTGGGTGAACCTGTGTTGGGAAAATTAGGTAGGTATGAGAATGGAGTGGGGTACCTGACAGGTTGTTGGCACTCCATAAATGTCTCTGGAGCAGATTTGCTGCAGGGAGTAAAATAGTAAGGGAGACAATTTAATTTTGCAATGTAAAAGTTGTAGGAAATGTTGCTGTATAATCTAGGGGTACTTACATATTTGAATTAGTCTAAAATTGTCCTTTATCAGAATAGACTTGAGTTTTAAGCTGGATAATTTACTTCGTGTGTATAGCTTATCACAGAATAAGTATAGGAGCTGAAATACGGTTCTGAGGAGAGAGTTCGCATAAAATAAACTCATTACCACTAGGGTCTCCCTTTCCTTCTCATGTTAGTCTTCAGAAATACAGACATTACATGGAAAAAAAGAAATACCCTCAAAAAGTGTTTTTAAAACATTTATTTTCATGGTCAAAAGAAAACTCAGAGCCCACCTCCTGCTATATACCCTCTTCCATTTCCAACTCCTGGGAGTTTTTCCTCCTCCTAGGTCCTCCCCTTCCCAGTCGTGTGCTGGTTCAGGAATATTTGAGGATTGGCCTGTTGTGTCAACACGTAACATTTCATCTCAAATCCTGTAGCTGAAAGCAGAAATATTTTAAGTTTTGAGCACATGAGAAACCTTTGCATTTCACAGACCTGCAGTTCCTGGTTTCAAAGAGTTGCCTTGCTATTTGCTACCTTATTACAGTGTTCAGTTTAAACTTTTACCTTTTGGGTAGCACTGCACATTCAATTATTGCACTGTTTGCTTTTCTTTCTTCTTTTTATGCTGCACAAATATTCATCTCTTTAGCTAAGCTCCACCCACCCCATCCTCTTACTTTTGGGAGCCTCTGCCAGCTTAGGGTGTGTTTCTCGAGGGAGTCTTCACTTGCCACTTTGCTTCCTCATAAGCCCTAGGACAGGCTTTCTGGGCGAACTATTTTCTTTTCACCATCAGACAACCCAGCCCCTGCCAGGCTCTTCCTATAGGCTCAAGCTCCAGTCTACAGAACCCCCATCCCTCCAGTACGGAAAGAACTGCAAAAAGGCAAAGCGTGCTTTTGCTACCATGGCAACCTGGTACTTCTTAGCTCCTTTTTGCTATCTCTTAGCTCCTTTTTGAAGATATTTCCTAATTGTGAAGGCTAATTTGCATAAAGTTATCAAATAGCGGGGCTCAGTGCTTTCACTGTTCCCAATCCTCATTTGAAGGCTTTGCCTTGTTTCCTTTCAGAACCTTTACTATAACTGTTTGGTGTATGGATTTCTTCTGCAGATAACCTAGGCTATTTCCCCTGCCTATGGCCTCTAGAGCATTTCGCTGTTGCTGGACAGACTTACAAGTCCCTCTGTGTGAGGTGGTGCGTCAGCTTGCTATGCACTCTCAGTTTGAAAATACGTCTTGGATGATGAATTGGCTGTAAATCTGAAGTAGGGTAGTATCTTCAAAAGTTCGGACTTAACACATGATAGCTCCCTTTGGGCCATTGTGAAGGCAAAAATTCTTTACTCCTCCTAACAATGGTTGACCTACAAACAGCTCTCAGGGACTGCTTTAATTCCTACCATTAGTATGGATGGAGATGTCCAGAAGATCGTGCGTGGGAAAACACAGAATCATGTGCAGGCAATGAAGGGGAGCATACAGATGGCTTCTAGTGACATGACTAGGAATTTGAGGTCACTGCTTTTTGGTGGTCATTGAAGCAAGAATCCTAAAGTCTTTGAGGTCATATGGTTCCTGAATCCCTTTTATAACTTTTGCACCAAGTAGATTTCTCACTCCACTATAAATACCTTCAGGGTCTGGAAAGTCACTCTTTTTGGGGAATCCCATTTCGTCTTTGGCCATCTCCTACTTCAGTAGCTCTTTCTTATTGAGACTGCCTTTCTAAGGGCTGCCGTTGTGTCAGCTTATTACTGAATTTTCCAATCATTTAGATTCCCTTGGAAGTATGCAAACATTTGCATCTGTTGCACAGCTAGAAAATACAGTAGAGAGGAGTGATGTGCCCAAGCAAAACCATGGCAGCAAGCATCCGACTAACACTCATACAGAATGTTGACTCATTCAACAGACTTTTGAGGACGGATAACTTGTGGGGCATAGTGTAGATGCTGAGGACTTAGAGATAATGTGTGTTGTCCTGGCTTCAAAAGCTTCCAGTCTATCCAGGGAAGGGAGTATGTATAATATATATTTGAAGCCCATTCTATACCTCTCCCCAGTTCCGCTCTCTTTGCATATTTAGAAGCAACCACTAGCCTGATTTTGGGGTTTTTATCATTCCCATGCACACTTATATATTTTTATTGTATATGTGTGTCCATAAACTACATATAATATTGTTTTGCATGTTTTTGAACTTTATAGAAATAGTAACACACTGATTGTATCATTCTGTAACTAATTTTCTTTGCCTTTGAGATTTATTCGTGTAATTCTAATTCATAATTTTTGCTACTGAATTTTATTATATGAAAAAACCATTACTTATTCATGTCATCTGTTAATAAACACTTAGGGCTTGTCAAGTTTTCACTGTAGCAAACCTTGACGGTTGGAACACTTTTGCACATGTCCTTGTACGAGTTTCTCTAAGTATATTTGTATAATTGTTGAGTCATGTGAGCTGTGTTTTCTTTGGCCTTTCTATATTTTGATCAGTTAGTTGCTTCTCAAACTGATTATGCCAACTTACTCTCCCATCAGTACTGAATTTGAGTTTCAGTTATATATATTTTCACTAACACTGGAGTTTGTTGTCTTTTTTGATGCTTGCCTTTATAATACTCTCATAGCTCCCTGAACTTTTGTCTTCTCATCACACTTGTTTAATGTCCTTGCCAAACTGTAGACTCTAAGAGGCAGGGACAGTGCCTGTTTCTTCACCCTTCCACCCCCAGGAGTTACCTAAATCCAACTCCTTCATCCCTCTCCTGTACTACAAGGCCAATTTCAGATGCCATATCTTCCCTGAGCCCTCAAAATCAGATGGTTCTTCCTTCTTTGGGGATGAGCCTGAAGCATTTTATTTGCATCTCTTTCATGCTTACCGCTGTCTGACCCATCTTATACCTAAATGTGTACCTTTCTGTTGCCCCCAGTAGATAAACTAGCTCTTCAGGATAGAGAAGACCTTACTCATCTTTGCAGCACCTACAGTACCTGTGCCTTGTACGTTTTAGGTGCTTGGTAAATATTTGTGTATATACTTCAGTGCCTGGTATGTTCTGAGAAATCATTCACACCCTTCCTACTTCATTGTATTCAGTTTGGGGATGCCGACAAAAGGTATGCACTTATTGTAGGCTGTTGATCGGTGGCCAGATGGTGTTCTAGAAAGGCTTCAGAAACAAGAGGACTTTTTACCCCACACCTGCCCCAGTGCTGAGATCACCAGTCTCTTTGTTAGTAGGACAGAGAGAAAATGGTATCTCTTGGCTTTAATTTACTTTGAACATTAGTTAAGTTGGGCATCTTATGAATATTAGCATATATATGTATTGATATATATATATTTTTTTCCTTTTGTAAGATTTCTGTTCACGTCCTTTGTTCTTTTCTCTTTTGGGGTATTTGTCTTATTGTTTGCATTACCTCTTTCTATATTAACAATTTTAATACTCTTTCATGTCCCCAATTTATTTGTTATATATAGCTTGATTCTCAGAATTAACTTCCTGCCTAAGCACCTCCACTCGTACTGTTTTTGGAAGGAACATTCTTCCTGTTTTCACTTTTCTTCTTCCACCCTTTTCTCCTTGCCCCACCCCCTTTGACCTCTTAACCTGGTCAACTCCTTCTCATCCTTCAGAGCTAAATAAGTTTAAATACCAGGAGAGGCCTATCCAATCCTGTCCTCCCAACTCATGTAAATCACCCCCGCCCCATTATCCTTTTCCATAACTGCCTTCATGACCCCTTCATGGCCTGACCACTATTTGCAATTACATGCATGCCTAATGTTTTTATCCACCACAACGATGTAAACCCCTTCAAGGGCTGCACAGAATCTGCTTGGTAAATAAGGGAGTGAGTAAATTTAGCAGCCGAGTGGTTCTCTTTGATCACCCTTTATAAAATTAAACTAAAATTTAATTTCTATTTCATCCATTGGTAGAGAAGTTTAAAGACTTCCACTGGCATTCTTAAAAAAATGTATATGTTTGCTAAACGGACGTGAATAAAAATGGAGCTTTTGCAAATGGGTGGATGATCAAGAGAGAGAGAATACACCTCTGGAAGCGAAATGGCTGCGTATCTGGGAGTAGGTGCAGCCAGCTCTTCACCCTGTGCCGAGGGTGCCACACCCCTCCCGGTGTGTTTGCCCAGTAGGCTCCGGAGAAATCTGTAGCATCTGAACAGCCTTCTGAGAGTGACGCTAGGTGGTGTGTCTAGTGGCAGTGCACATCTTACAGCTGTTTCTAAAAGATAAAGCCGAGGCATAAGCTATGCAAGGCACGTCAACATTCACAGCAGGCTATTTTCTAGGGAGCACTTGTGAATCTGATCTGATTATTAGGCTATTTTCACACATGGTAGGTGTGCCTTAAGGGCAATTCCATGCTCAGTGGTGAGAAAACGGGAGATCGAAGTCCTGACCTTCTCTGATTCTGCATCACATGCTTTGATAGCACAGAAAATGCATTTCTGAGGGTTTTACAGCTGTGTGTGTGCACGTGCATGAACGTGTACACGCGTGCACGAGTGCACGTGTAGTCAACTTTAATGCAAACGTGTTCCTTTAACTGGTTAGTCTGGGGTTATTGACATGAATACTATAGATACAGACATAAAATATACTGTATTTCTCTGGGGGCTTGACTGTTGTACATAGTTATGTGTAGTTTCTTTTCTAGAATATAGTTTTCCCAGATTAGAAGGCAAGCAATAGCTGACTATTCTGAAAGATGAAGAAAGGGGAGGCAGCTATCAATTATAGTGTTTAAACATATGGCTTTAGATAAAAGGATGACTTGTTATTTAATGTATCAAGCTATATTGTGAGCAAATTCTGGTTGACCGCATCTGGGTGTGTTCCCTTTGACCCTAAAAGGAGAGGGTGCGCCAGGAGTGATGAGGCTGGAAGCAGTCCTTGCGGGGGGCGGTGGGGGGGTCGGGGGGGAGGGCGGGGCTGCATTGCGTGGTTTGAAGAGAGATGCGGCTTGCATTGGTCCTTACAGCTGAGCCTGGGCTTTTGGGGAGGACACTGCCTTGTGCAAGGTCAGCCGTACATGATGTTTAGTTATTACTTTAAATCAGCTTCTAAGAATGTGGCTGCAACTTGCAGCTATTTCCAGTAGGTGTTTGACATCATCTACTTAGTCTTCTTTTAGATTTATTTCATTCACTGCCCCAAATGATTTATAGCAAACAAACAAACAGCCATCCTGCAGACGTGCTGATGAGGACCTCTGCATTTGGTTGCTTTGGCTCAGTGCACAGATAAATTTAATGCTCTGAGTTTGGTGAATTATTTAAGTGCTATATTGTTAACTGCTGTGGTTACTCTGTAATGTCAAGAGTTTTGTTAATCATTTTGGCTACAATAACCTGTTCCTAAGCATGGACTCTTTGGCTTCAGACAAGATATCCGATGGTAATAGTTTCTGATTTGACCCTAAAGACTTAGAAATTTCTTGTTCGTTTAGACCTAATATAATATAATTACTTATCCAGTTAGTAAGTTCGTATTTTAACATAACTTTATTTCTGATTTTATTCAGTTCCCGGATCTGAGACATCTGCCTCGTTTTTGGTTTTTTTTTTTTTTTTTGCCTGCATGGGTTTGGGTTCTTATAATATCAGTGGAACAGCTAGACCAATATCTTTTATTACAATAATGATTTTGTTAATAAGAATATTTGGTCTATTAGAGCTTATAAAACTTAGGACTCAATAGCAGCATAGCTTTATCGGCTATTATTTTGAAACATGGCTATCTTTATATTTCTCACACAGTTTATTATTAATATTTGTTTTAGGGTTCACACCATATCATTTTATTAACAGAGAAAATGAACGATCCAGCTGGATTCTCTGTTCTTGGAGATTTCAGAAATCTGTATTACTCTGATTATTATATTTATTTGATTTTTGGGGAGAGGGGTGATGTTTTCTTGTCCAAAAGAGCAACCACAAATTCCTCTGGTGCAGTAAGTAATGTACCTTGTCTTAAGCAACTAATTAAACAAATAAAAAAATTATCAGGTCTAGATTTAAAACAATACTGTGTGCCCTGGACCACCTTCTTTGACCAATGTTGCAGTTTTGAGGAAGATACACTAAGGTAGAAGCAGGTAGAAGATACTGCCTTTATCAGATAGCTTTTGCTACATAACATACTGTCTGCTCTAGTTACTGTTCCTGTTTCACAAATTACTCCAAAACTTAGTGGCTGAAAACAATGAAAGACTTTATTTCACTCACAAACCTGCAGTTTGGTCAGAGCTCTGCAGGGATAACTTGTCTCTGTTGCATTCAACATCAGCTGGGTCAGCTCAAAGGCTGGGGCCTGGAATCATCTGCAGCTTGCTTGCTCACATGTCTCATGGTTGATGCTGGAGGTCAGCTGAGACCTTGGCTAGGACTGTCACCATAGGATCTACATGTGGCCTCTCCGTGTGGCCTGGGCTTCCTCAAAATACAGGGGCTGGGTTTCAAGGACAAGAACAATATTCTGTTACTATGTAAGAAGGAGAGGCCAACGAGTACTCTGTCACTGATGCTAAGGCCATCAGAGCTAGAGCACACAGAGGGAAAGGACCACTTGGAAACTGGGCACAGCAAACCTAAAAGTCCAGAGTTCATATATTGGTTAGATACAGGGAAAACGTCTGTGTTTTCTCTGCAATAGGCACGATGTAACAAATAATAGTGGGTTTACTGTACACACAACTCTCAATTTAGATAAGTTTTCTGAAATATTTTAACTTCTCAGTGGTCAATTAATTTTATCTTGCTTTCACAGTCTTATTGACATTATTCTGCTTATAATAAATTTGATCATCTTGTTTTATAGGTATAGACTACTTGTTTTCTGGAGGCCAGAATAAGACCTAGAGGGAGATTATGGATCTGAGATGTATACTCCATGACTTAGGGAAATTATGTGCATTTTAACCAGGTCCATCATGCCGCTGGTTTGGGAGGTGATGTCATATTAATAAGAACTAACATTTATTGAGCACTTAGTATATTCCAGGCGCTGTTGTAAGCACTTGATATAAATAGCTCATTTAATCCTCCCAATAGTACTATGAGGCAAGTAGTTTTATTATTTTTATTTTATAGGTGAGAAAACAGTAGCCCTGGTAGTTAAGTAGCTCATCCCAAATTCTACAGGTGTTAAGTGCTGGAGCTGAGTTAAAGCATAGGCAGTTTGTCTCTAGAATCCATGTCCCTAACATGGTGAAGGTAAAGAATTTGGGCAAAGCCTAGGCCTTTGACTTCCATTTCTTCTGAGAAATCACATGATGCTGCATCTGTGAAGAGTTGTGTAAATGAGTTCAACAAATGTTTGCAGATCATCTAAAAGTGGTTTGTAAAAGTCACTCTTAGATGCTGATGGGAGAGTTAAAAATATCTTTAAAACACCATGACTTATCCCCAAATACTTTACACTTTTATAAAGGTATTAAAACAGGAATACAACTAGAATATAAGCCAAACAATAGCTAAATGAATGAGAACTTATGAAATGGGAAACTTCAATGAAAGGAGAGATGACTGTGCTTTGGAAACAGTAGGCAATTAATAAATATTTATTATGCTGAAATTAAATCGAATTTTGAATAGGTCTTGAGAGGTACCTGGGGGATAAAACAGGGGTGGGAAAACACTAATCACACATCTGGGGAAAACAGCATATAGTGAATCTGGATATGACTAAGGAGAAAGTAGGGCTATGACTGGAAAGGTGATTAAAGCTGGAATGCTGAGAATCTTTTTTGAAGAGCAGGCTGAGGAAGTTGAACTTTTTCCTGAGACAATGAGGAGTAATTGACAGTGTCTGAATAGTACACTAGAGAGGAAGGAATTTGCATGACCTGACACGAACTCTTGAGGCATGCTGAATCACTCACTTAGTTGCTATTTAACCTGTGTAAGTTGCTCTCTAAGCCTCATTAGACTCAGTTATAAAAATGGGGATAGAAATACTGACCTCTTAGGGTTTTATAAGGAAAAATGAGCTATGATGTGTAAAAATCCCAACGTAATGCTTGACATGCACGCACCAAATAAGTGATGACTTCTGATGTACTTTTATATCATATACTATTTTGGTGGAGAAGATGACGATTATGGCTGGTTTCATGGCAGCAATTATTCGGATGAATTAAAGTTAAAGAGGAAACTCCAGTTAAGATGGAGTATCAGTCTTCAGTAAGGAAAACAAAAACCATACTGGGTGTTTTAACAGAGGGAAATTAATAGAGGGAGTTGGTTACATGGATGGTTTAAGGGCTAAGAAACCCAACGGGACAGTGAGCCAATCAGAGATTAGTAATGGCAGAATGGCTGCTACTATTCCTAGGGCTGAAGGGACACATGGAGAAGATAGTGTTACCTGAGCCCAGACACTGAGGCTGCTCAGTGGGAACTAGAACTGTGGTGAAGGCTGCCAATGAGTGCTGGCAATGTGGAGGGAGGGGCTGACGCATGAGAGCTGGAGCTGTGGAGGAGAGATAACTACTGCTGGAGATGCCACCTGAGGCAAAGCTAGGGAGGGAGAAGCTCTCTGACCTGTCTATTCCCCCTGCCCTAGTCCTCACCAAAGCCTCTCACTGACAACTTACCTGGAAGCCAGTTGTCAATCGAGGCAGGGAATTAGAAGTCCCCTGTAATATAAAGGAGAGAGGGGGTTTGGGCAGTAGGGAATGGATCTGAGAGCAAACAAATGACTGGCACAGATGGAATTATAATTGGCTATATCTATGCTGTCCAATATGGTAGCCACTAATCTCATGTGGCGATTTAAATTAAATGAAATTTAAAATTCAGTTTCTTAGGTGCACTAGCTGCATTTCAAGTGCTCAACAATCACATGTGGCTAGTGGCTACCATACTGGACAATGCAAATATAGAACATCTCCATTATTGCAGAAAGTTCTATTGGACAGTGCTGGTCTATATGCTGTCATGAAGGTGTATTAAGGAAGTACAAATAGAAAGGTAAATTCAGATTTGAGAGGCAGTGAAGGGGTAAAATGAACAGACCTTATAAACTTGTGGAATGCTGGGGGCGTGACGGTGGGACTAAAGAGAAGACAGGTACTGAAATTTGTCTTTGTGGCAAATGCACTTGTAGTAGTTTTGGTAGTGATAGGGAAACTGCGAGAAGGATCTTCTCTGGGAGGGGAGATACTAAGCTTGTTTTGGACCATGGTAGGTTTGAGGATCCAGCAAGCTATATGTGTGAAGTTATCTTGGCCATCATATTTGGGTCTGGTTAAAGATTGGGCTGAGAATATAAATGTAAAAGTTGTTCTCATACAAGTGATAGTTGAACTTTTGGGAAGAGAGCCACCCACTAAGAATTTGTGAATTTGTTTAAGGGTACAGAGTAGACCATGTGGTCCAAGCCTTGGCAAATCAGGAGATGGTGATTCCATCCAAAATTGTCAGTCATGCAGCCTAGCTGCAAAGAAAGGTCATCGAAGCCAAAACAGAAGCAATGGGATAGTAGAATAGGGCGATTGGAGATCTTGATGGAAATGAAAAGTTGATCCAGTAGGTGTGAGGTAGTGTCAAGGGTAAATGGTTAGCAAGGAAGCAGATGCTGCCATTAGGAAACATTCTGAGTTCAATATCTGTCAGGAGATGCTGCAGAGGGTGGGGCGCAGATGAGGTTTGAGGTGAGGCAGACATGGAATGGAGGAGCCTCTCATTTGCAAAAAAAGAGATTCAAAGACTTAAGTCCTTTCTGAAGTTGAAATTACTGTGGATTCGTTCATTAAATAAATATTTTTGAGCATTTACTGTGTGACCAGCACTGCGATAGGCACTGGGCATAGCGAACGGAAGTTACAGCTCTGCCACTTCAAGGACTGCACTGTCTAAACTAGAGTAAGAGCCTCCTTGGGCTGGGGGTGGGGTGGATCTTGTTTAAAATGTTGGTGATGGGTCCACCCCTAGAGAGTCTGAGAGATTCGGTGTTTGGAAGACAGAGGAAATGGAGGGTGGGCTGAGACAGCAGAACTGAGAGAGCAAAGGTGATTCTGGTCCTGGGGGGAGGATTGTCACAAACTTGGGTCTTGGCCACAAAGGCTTCTGAGGAGGTAGGACAGAGACAGGGGCAGGTTCTTCATCCACGTTAAGGCAGGAAGAAGGCCAAAGAGGCAGGTTTTTGTTTCTGGAGGAGTTTGCAGAACTAACCAGCCCTAAAATTCTGTGAATAATTTTCCTACCCATACCTTTGAGCTAATATTTAGTAAAGTTAAATATTTCAATCTATAGGGCGGAATTAGAGTGACTTGATCATGGCATTCAGAACATGAGAAGGTTGTCACTTGAGATTTATGGTGAAGCTTGAGCTGTTCCCAGCAAACTCTGTGTTCCTCTCGGGGCGGCTGCAGCTTCCACGCCCCGGGAGCCCCCACTTTGTCAGAGCACCGCCCACCGTACACTCCACTCCAGCTCAACGCAGTCTTTGGAAAGAGTGACCTGCTTCGGTCACAAGTTCCTCTGCCCGTCAGCCCTCTCTTGGTTCACTTGCGTGCTGTTATGAGGGGCTGAGAAGTTGTGTCCTTCGGGCTTTTCCTGCTCTAGTTAAGCCTTTTATTTCAGTTTGTGTGGTTGATGTTTACACCAAAGTGCCTTGCAGGGCGGTGAGGAAATGCCTGCCCAGATGAACTTCCTGCTCTTCTGAGTTCCCCGTGGACCTGGATGTGGCAGGCGCTGCCCGCTGGCCGTTGGGAAATTGCTGGGTTTTGTTTTGTTTTTCTTCCAAACAAACAAATCATTTCTGAATGGCTCTCTTGTTCCTAATTTCTTTCCATCTGTTTGATGATCAAGATGCAATAATCTGGTTTGTTTATCGTTTCGTGGAAATAGTAATGATGCACATTTATGTGGTGGTTACTGTCTGCCAGGTCCTCTTCTAAACACTAGGACTTCCTAAGCACTTACGAATTCATTGACTTTTCACAAAGGCATTATGAACTGGGCCTTGTTGTTATCTTTAACTTACAAATGAGGAAACTGAGGCAGAAAGTGTTTCAGTATAACTTGCCCATGGGTGGGAAGTGGAGGAACAGGGTTTCAGCCCCTGGCAGTCTGGCTTCAGAATCCATGTTCTTGGCCGGGTTTCTCTCGCTCAGGGCCTAGCAATGCTAGATGCAATTTGTTTGGACTTATTTCTTTGACTGCTTAAAATGGCCAAAGAGATTTCACCTCATTTGATGCATAGTTCTATTGTGAGTTGCACAATTTTCACTGTCTTTTGCTTAAAAAAAGGAAAAAGGTAAAAAGCATAAAAGAAAATTACAGATGGTTTTTGAGAATCTGAGGGTCTGTGGTCCCACTTCATTGTATTAGTACCTAATCACATGAGCGAGAGAATATAGTCTTAGCTTGATTTACTCCCCTAGGATGTCTATGACAAACTTAGCACAAAACTAGCAGAAAGGGGAGGCAGACCTTACCGGAGTTGCTTTTAGGGCTGGTGTCTGACTTCTTTTAGGTTCTGAAAAGCTTGGCAATTCCTTAAGGGCTGGGAGGCCCTCAACATAATCTGGAATATTTTTTTTTTGAGGACTTAAATTATGAAAGCCATCAGCAAAACATTAGCCCAGGTGGCATTTTCCCCCTCACATGCTGTCCCTTTGCTTTGCATGGAAGTGATTACGTTAGCTTAAAAACATAAAGAAGTCCTCAGACCTAAGTACGATCCTAATGAAATGAATGTGTGCAGCCCATGGCACTTCATCGGGGCTGAAACCATGATTGATTGTTCTGCAGGACTGTCTAAATCAGTAGCATGTTTTTGGACAGCAGGCAGAAGACCAATCTCTTTAGCATTTCGGCCAACATTGCCAAGGGAGCTGCTGCTTCAGGTCTGCACAATTCTCTTCATGTGATGAATAATTATAAAGGAAACTGTCAGCTTGAGCATCTGGCTGATGGAAAGACTGACTTGAAAGCATGCTGAACTTTGGGTGTATGCAGTCCCCACATCTGGTGTGTGGACTTGATGGATTTGGGAGGGAGGCAGTATGTTTGGCATCTGCATATTAGGTCCTAGAGTGTTCTTTTCAAGTTGTTTATACTGGCCCCAGTTGACTAGTATCCTTTAGGAAATAAAAAGGCAACTGCAAAAACGATTGATTAGATTCCATTTCTCTGGAAAAAAATCTTTATTGGTAACTTACAGTTTGAGATGAGAGTTTCATTGGTAATGTAACTCCTCATGGATTTGACTTCCTCCTTGAGTAGATTATAATCGAGGAGATGGCTCCGGCAGAAAAAAAAGTTCTAACGTCATAAAGGTAAAAAAAGATAGAAGAAGAGAGAAGAAGCATCCCACAGGAATCACAGAGCATTTGGCATAGAAAAGCAGAAGTAATTCAAACATAAACTGAAACAGTGCTTTGAATCACTGTAGAAAAGCATAAGTAAGTCATCAGTTAGTGCTGGATGCATCCTGAAATTTTGAACTTTTGTACATAACATAAACTAAAAGGAGCACAAGTTTTATACCAGTGACCCCAAACCACAAAGTCATTTACTTTTATTAACGTTGGAGTAAATACCAGTGTTTGCTGGCTTGTGGCTTGCATATGAAACATAAAAGAGGAAAAGTCTGTTTGGTTTTTTTTTTCCCCCAAAACTAATACAGCTGGAAAAAGCAACATTTTGCCTCTCTTGTAATTGCCTGGAAATTTAAAATAAACCTTTTACTTTTTCAGAGTTTATATTGGAATTCCATCTTCATATGAAGTCAGTCAATATAGGTTTAACAGCACACATTGATCTCTCATGCGTAGTTTATATGATGTGAAAGGGCAGAGCACTTTTGAGCACCAGCATAGTAGAACTCTCAATTCTTGGGATGAGGCTGCTTAGAGAGGATCCAGGATCTCGAACCACCTGAATATTGAACAAAATATTAAATCACTCAAATATTGTCTTCTGTGCTGCTATCATCGTTTACTCGCAGGAAGGTCTCAAAGGGACTTATACACATAGAGAACCAGTTGAGTAAACTTCATGTGTTTTTTTTTTAAGCTATGAAATTCTTTTCTAAAACCCCAAAGGCCCCCTGAAGAGCTTGGACAGGGCGACCCAAGTATCAACTGTTTAAGATCTAGACACAATTGACTTCCTAAAGGACACTTTTTCTTTTTATGATAAACTCCCATTTATGTTATCAGCCATAGCCTAGAGCAGAGGCTATATTATTTGTGTTTTTTTTTAAATTAATTAATTTATTTATTTATTTATTTTTGGCTGTGTTGGGTCTTCGTTTCTGTGCGAGGGCTTTCTCTAGTTGCGGCGAGCGTGGACTCTTCATCGCGGTGCGCGGGCCTCTCACTATCACGGCCTCTCTTGTTGCGGAGCACAGGCTCCAGACGCGCAGGCTCAGCAGTTGTGGCTCACGGGCCTAGTTGCTCCGCGGCATGTGGGATCTTCCCAGACCAGGGCTCGAACCCGTGTCCCCTGCATTAGCAGGCGGATTCTCAACCACTGCGCCACCAGGGAAGCCCTATTAGCATTTGTTTTTAAGGCTCAGACAGAACAGGAGAAAATGAGAGAGGCTTCATGGTTTTACCTTTGCCAGTAAATCTGTGACAAATGTCTAGAATCCAGGACCTGGGCATTTCAAATTGGTAGAAATCTACCATTACTGGTTGATCGTGGCATGGCCTCCGGTTAGGGGTCCATAACGAAAGCATCCCAGTGTTGTTCTGCATCCACTCCCCACATGCCCTTCTCTGGATCCTCTCTCTTACAGTGAGATTTACCTGATCTGTTACCCTTTCCCCAACTCTGCTTAAATTCGTCCCATGGCTTTCCGTTGTTCCTGGGCTCAGGTGACATTTCTTTAAGTGCCCTGCAAGACTTTGCACTGGTGCTTGTCCGCCCACATCTCTAGCCAGGTGTGGGGCTCTGCTCACCTTGCTCTCTGAGCTCCTCACTGTCGCATCCTTCTCCCATCCCTCACGTGTGTCATGTTCCGTCCTTCCACTGGGCTGTGCACATGCCATTTCCTCTTCCCTCTCTCTTTCCTTCCTTACCTCCTTCTAATTCTCAGCTCAGAAGCCACTTTCTTGAGCAGATCAAGTGTTCTCATCCTAACCTCTCCTAGCACCATATGTCTCTCCTTTCTGGAACTTACAGCAGTTGTAATTTTGCATGTGTGTAATTTAATGACTATCTTCTCCCCTCTACGTACCTCCTCATTCTGTTTCTTGTATCTAACACAGTGCCTTTCTCACAGTAATACACACCAATATTTGTTGAATCAGTGAATATTCTGCAGGGTAGATCTACTCCTGGATCACTGTGGCCAGAAGCATACCCATCTACTTGCAGAACTTAGAAATTTGCAGTGGTGGTGTTCATCCCTGCAACATCACATCACTGCACCATCACGGTGGTTGTCGTCTCTTTGTGTTTCCCAGGATCCCTATCTATTGTTTAGTGCACATTCTGTGTGTTCAAAACCTCAAACTTTCAAACCTTCCTTTTGGACTAATATATATACTCCTGGCAGCCCAGAACTAAATTGAGAAGGCTACTTTAAATTTAAAGACGGGAATTCTCCAAATTGCATTTCCCACAGTCTCTCTTCTGCTCATTTCTGTTCTCATTCCCGGCAGAGTCCCCAGGCTTTCTTACCCCTGTGCTGCCATTTGTTGCTTCCTCTTCGGAACTCTACGATCTGTGAGCCAGGCTCCCGGGAGTGGTTCCCACCTGCCCTCACATTGTTCCCATCTGAGAAATACAGCTCATGGGGCTCTGAACCAGTGGTGCCCTTGGTGGTGATTCCTAAGTCCCTGCTGCCGGCATGCCAGTGAGGTCCAGAAGGTCCTTGGCCAAATGATCCTTTTCAAAGGCTTGCCTTTCCTCAACCTTTGGACTCCAGGCCTTAAGTTGGAATGATCGCCCTACTGACGTGCCTTTCAACTACCTCTTCTGCAGCCTGGGCCATAATTCCTGTTCTTCCCGTGCTCTGTGTCCATTTTTCTCTATAGTTCTCTCTTTCTTTTAAAGAAGCACACAAAATTACAACCCGCTTCTTAAGTAGCTTTGTTCCCATCTGGATCAGCATGTTTTCCTTCTTTCTATTTTCTTCCCCACAGTTTTTGTTTTTAACTCCAAAACTAGTGTTTTATATTGACCCTACTCCTCTCTGTATTTGAGATTCTCCTTCCGAAGCCCAAGTAATAATTTGTATCCACTTAGAAAATCTGAAGCCTTCTTTCCCTTAAGGAGCAGAGGTCAGCAAATTATGGCCCACCGCCTGGTTTTATAAATAAAGTTTTATTGGGACACAACTGCATCCATTCATTTATGTTTGTCTATGGCAGTTTTCATACTACAAAGGCAGAGTTGAGGAGCTGTGACAGAGACAGTATGGCTCATAAAGCCTAAAAAATTTACTTTCTTCTTCCTTGGTTACTTGATGACCCCTGCTTACTGGGCTCCCAAATTTATGATCATTATTGAGGCTTAGAAACAGTTCAGTTGCTTTGCCTCAGCTAAGAGATGGAATGAGTAGGGCAAACCTTCCGCTGCACATCATCTCAAAGCCACCAACCTGCACACCGAAGGTCACTGCAAATTTCCAAGGAGATGATTTATTCAGAGGCCAACAGTTCAGTCTTCTTTTCCTTTACTCTTCTACATAGCTTTCTGGTTCATCGCTATACTCTTTTCCTTGTAATTTTGGACTCTTTTGTTTGCTCCTTGTACAGTTCCTGTATCATCTTTCAGGTTGTTCAGTATATTTTTTCGGAGTATGCCTTCTTTTACTATTAAATTCCTTTTATTTATTATTATTATTATTTTTAGTTGTTGTAAAATACACATCAGACAGAATTTACCATCTTAACCATTTTAAGTGTACAGTTCAGGGGCATTAAGTGCATTCATATTGTTACTATCACAGCCATCTCTGGAACTCTTTTCATCTTGCAAGACTGTACCCATTAAACAATAACTCCCTATTACCCTTTTCCCCATCCCCTGGTAACCGACATTCTCCTGTCTGTCTCTATGAACTTGCCTACTCTAGGTACCTCATATTAATGGAATCATCCAGTATTTGTCCTTTTGTGACTGGCTTATTCATTTAGCATGATGTGTTCAAGGTTCTTCCATGTTGTAGTATGTATCACAATTTCCTTCCTTTTCTTTTTAAGGCTGAGTAATATTCCAGTATATATATATATATACATACACACACACACACACACACACACCACGTTTTGTTTATCTATTCATCTGTTGATGGACATTTGGATTGCTTCTATCTTTTGGCTATTGTGAATAATGCTGCTATGAAGATGAATATACAAGTATCTCTTCAAGTCTATTAAATTCCTTTTTAACTTCATATTTCTGATACTAAGAGGAATCCTGACCTGACACGTAGGAGATGATGTTCCTGGAAAGTCGGTGGTCAGAAATAAGCATTGTACATCTTGCAGCTCCACCAGAAAACAAAATATCAACCTCATGCTTATAGGTAACCCTGAACTCAGAGGTCAAGTAATATTTAGCAGTGTCCATCACAGAACAGTCAGAAGCATTGACACATGCTGTGCACCATTCATACGTCACAAATCATACTCCAAAGATGGTGCTTGCCTGGTAATTTTTCATATTTTATTATCTCTATTTTTTCTATTCTTCTTTTCAAGTGGTAACAGTGACAGCTCTTAGGGAGCCTGGTCGTCTAATATAGCAAACTTATAGGCCCAAGCTTGCATATTTCCTTGTATTTTTATAGGTCCGCAATCATTTGGGCACAATTGCAAAACCCAAAAAGGTTTGAGAAGTGGAAGTTTTCTTTTTCATTTTAGATTTTTAAAAATTTATTTTTAAAAATTTCCTTCCTTCCTTCCTTCCTCCCTCCCTCCCTCTCTCCCTTCCTTCCTTTTGTAATTCATTGAGTAACAAAACTTTGACTTGATCTTAAATGACTTCAGGCTTTTAAAAATTTTTATTTATTCCCCTTAATGTGACCATTCAAATATTTCACCACAAAAATTTTGTATTTGATTAAAGAGTACTTCCCTAGACCTCTTGGAGGTGTTACATAATAGACAGTATATACATTATAGTATCATTCTAAAATCTAAGAAATTATAAATTACTTTCAAGAGTAAGGCTTGTTGCCCTGCATTACCAGGTATCTGTTTTTCTCTCATTCAGATAAGACCAAAGTTGGTGTTCATACTCCAGCTACCTTTTCGAGTCTTGTTTACTTGTATACACTCTTACTGTCTGTTATATGTCCAGCATAGCTTGCAGGTAGCAGCTCAAATTTCTGACTCTGTGCTTTTGTCTGTTGGGATTGTGCATGAAACTCATTTGTGAAGAACTCTTATTTTTAAGAAGCTGCAAAGCTGACACATGACCCTAGGAAACCCAGGCAAGGTGTTTATATTAGTGATTTTCAAACCCTTCTTCCCAAAAGACTCAGCAGAGGATTTGTTATCATGGCGTCTCTTAAATACAGTCAAATGGGCAGCTTTCACCATGATATTTATAATGATGCCACAGGGTCATGCTATGAATCCATTGAGACTGAAGACCACAATATCTCTTAGAAAGTAGAAAGTCAGTGAGCTGTACCTCGTAGTAGTTGGACATTGATGCTTTTAACCTCCACTCCCCCCAGCCACCAACACACAATTGAAATGAAGCAACCACGTTTGAGTGACTGACACTTCTCTGTTTATCTTGCTCCTTCTTTGGGGGAAATAGGATCCCTTATATTACTCCAGAATATACAAGTGTGGTGGAAACTCAAAAATCATACCATACTGATCAATTTTATTTTCTGCCTCCTCTTTCAGTACTAGATTTCCCAAATCTCTGAAGTGTTGTTTCTCTGGAATGACCCACTCATCAGTGACTCCTGCGTACTTGTCAAAATGAGAGATGAAGGTGACTGAACGTGGCTTTAGGCCATGTGTGTAGTCCTAGGCATTTTTCATAGTGTCCAAGGCATGGCTGGTGACACATATTCCAGAAAAACTTTCCTTTTAGTTTTAACATCCTTTTTCAGGATAATATCATTGCTGGTTTGCAAAAATCTTCTGTTTCTCAAAGAAATCAGGCTCGTCTTTAAGCACATGTCTTGTGGATAATAACTGCAAAGCTGTAGAGGTTCTTGAAGGACGAGGCAGAGAAAGGGACCATCGGATGGCAGCCCACACTTATTCACTACCCATGTATCGGTTTGCTAACCCCACTCTTCACATTTTTCTTTCCTAAACTTCTAACACCATTCTCCTTTTCTCACTCTCAACTAATGGCTCCTAAAAGCAATCTCATGAGAACTTCTAATCTGTTCACCATCAAACTTATCACTGCATCTGTACCCATTTACTCTGCCTTCCTTCCCTTACAATGAATGATCTCTCTCTGCACATCTAAGGCCAGACCTTGGCCTTGTGATCAACATCCCTTCACCTATTCAAAGATTTACTCTTTGCTCCCTCAATTGTCATCCTTCTCTTTCCTGTATCATTGCCTTCTCTTTTTCTACGGCATCATTCCTTTAGCATGTGCCCTTCCTAAACTACACATCCATCTTTGCCTGCTTCTGCATATCTACTCATTCAGAATTGACTACGCTTTCCTTCTTACTCCATTGTCCTCGCATCCTCACCATTCTATAGAAATTACTCAGGTCAAGGTGACCTGTGTTCTTCACTGCCCAAGTTCGACAGACAATCTCCAGTTCTCATCTTATACAACCTTTCAGCATCATTGGACCATTATCCTCTCCTTTCTTCTTTAAACATTGTTTCTCCCTTGGCTTCCAGGACATCCTCGTCTTATAATTGTTCTCCTAACTCATTAGCCAATTCCTTCTTGTTGTCCTATGTTGGACTGTCCTCTTTTTCCTGATGTGTAATTGCTGAGTGACCCCTGGCTTCAGTCCCTGGACCTTTTGCACACTCCAGGGGTGACTTTATCTCATGATCCACATCCAAATATATAGCACTAGCTCTGTCCTTTCCTTTGAGTGCTAGTATATCTGTTTCTCACTTGGATATCACACAGTCATCTCAACCTTAATGGGAACAACATACAGCTCTTGATTTTTCTTTCCAAAGCTGCTCCTCTTCAAGTCTTCCCTATCTTAATAGCATACTGTTGTTCAAGGTCAAAATGTACAGAGATTCTCAAGTCTTCTCCTTTGCTAATATCTCACATTTGGTCAGTCCATTAGCAAATCTGTTAGCTTCTACCTTCAAAATAAACTGGGGATCCGACCACCTCTCATTCCCTCAGCTACTACCCTAGTCCAAGTTACCACCTTTCTCTCCTAGCCTACGTAGTTGTGTCCTCAATGGTTTTCCTGTCTCCGGTCTTGCCCACTTGCTCCCCCCATGTCAATTCTCCATACAGTGGCCAGAGTAATTTTTTTTAATGTTAATTAAATCACAACACTTCCCTGGTCAGAACTCTCTTTTCAGTGAGTGCTTTGAACAGCACTGAGAATAAGTTCCAAGGTCCTTATTGTTGCCTATAAGGCTTTTAGCTCCCTCTCTGTCCTCATCTTGTTGCTCTGCCACCCTTATTGCCTCTATTCTAGCCATACTTGCCTTTTTCTTTACCAGACACTACATGCTCACACCCACCTGTGGGCCCTGAACTTGCGTGTCTCTGCCTGGGATGCTTTTCCCACAGAAATGAGCACTGCTCACTACCTCCTTCTTTCAAGTCTCTGATTATGTGTCATTTTCTCAGAGAAGCCTTTTTGCTTTAAAATATCTCAAGTAGCAATACATTTTTTGCCACTTTTTATCCCCTTATTTTGCTCTATTTTTCTTCATAGCTCTTACTATTACCTGCTGTTGTATTACATGTTATATTGTTTATCGTCTGTCTACTAAACAATGACATGAATTCAGGGACCACATCCCCAGTGTCTAGAACAATGTCAGGCACATAAGATGTGCTCTGTAAATAATTATTCAATGAATGAATCTACTCAGGGACACAGGGACAAAACATACAAATATTAATGACACTTGAAGTTAAATTACATTTCGAAAGTTACATTTTTTCATTAACAGCTTTCACGTGCTCTCATATACATAACCTCATTTAATCCTTACCTGTAAGTGCTATCACTTTCCTATTTTATAGGCAAAGAAAGAGCTACAGTGCAGATGTATCCACCCCAAATCACAGAGCTAGTTAGTGGTGGAGGTGGGATTTAAGCCCAGATATTCTGATTATAAATCCTGTCTTATTTCATGTGTAAAGGACAGTAAGTGCTTTGGGAGTTGGAGACAAATTTGGTTTACACAGGGATATAGGAGTTAATGGGTGCTTTAGGGAAACCTTAGAGTATTTGTGTCTTGAGATTTGAACATGGGATTAGATATAAATAACGAGCAAAGGCATTCCAGATATGGTAATGGCATGAGCAAATGCAAAGAGACATGGATGTGTCTGGTGAATTCATATAGGAGTAGATTCACGTAGCCAATTCAAGTTACTGCTTGAGCTTGAGGCAGTAGGAAACACTTAAAAATATTTGAATCAAGACTGCCACATGCAAAGAGGTTTGCTGAGGATCCTTTAGCTTGGTGAGCGGTGCAAAGAAGAGAGAGGAGAGGAGATCAGAGGGGAGAGAGCAGGAACAAGGGCCTGGGTGGAAGGACTTGCTCAGAAAGAAAGAGAGGCAGTTCTTTGCTTAGAGGTAGAAAAAAAGGTGCCAAGGTTAGGGAAGATTCTGGTAGCTCCCAAGATTTTGGAGGGTGGTCTTTTTTTGAGTCTGTGGTTGCTAGTCTTTCCAAAACAAGACATTGTTCTGAAAATAAAGACTGAAGACTAGTTAAGTCTGGGGGTTAGGGTTTTGAGTTGTTAGTAGAAATCTTGGAAGAGTCATGATGTAAAAAAATAACAGAAATTGTAAAACAACAACAGTTAGACCTTAACTCAAATTAAGAAACGCATTTTGAGCTCCCATCACATGTTAGATCTAACTTCTTAATAAGAAAATATTTTTGTATTTTTTTTGTTTGTTTTTTAGATTGTGCTAATCACACTGTGTTGAAGTTAAACCACTATGCATCGTGACTTCAGGCAAGGTGAAGCTTTATTTTAGATGATGACTCACTTTGAACTGGTTTTTAATAAGTGTTCTAGGATGGTGGAAAGATCTGGGTGGAACCATGCTCAATATTTCAAAGTGAGCACTTGAAAATCTATTTCTGCTTCTTAGTAATAGGATCTCTGAGGTGCCAGAATTATTTTCGAACTGGTTCACTGGTTCTCAGAGGCCCTGCTATCCCAGGTCCATGGAACTGGCAAGGAATTTGATGTAATTGCTTTTGCACCTGCCATTTGATGGGAATTGTTTTGGAAATTACTTAGTCATATAACTAAGAAACATCTAGTGTTTGTCCTCTTAGAGATTGGACTTAATGGCCAAATGGCTTGATTTGACCCTATCTATGGTTCAGAGCTATTTAATTGTTAAAATTCTTGACCACTGTGTTCCTCAATTAAATTACAAATTTAAATCAAACATGTGTTTTGTATCTATCTTTTGAAGTACTCTGTGATCTGTTTTTATGACTTACTGATTCCAGCCTTGTGCTTTTGTCCTTGGCGTTCCCTTTAGCTCTGCATACATCCCTCCTTTCTTCCTACCTGTCTAAGCTCATCTCCACCTCTTGGGGAAGACTTCCCTCTTTAATACCCCATTCTCACTTGCCTTTGTTTCACTTCTCTGAACACCTATATACAGTGCACTTGTAATTTTTCTTTCGTTAACTTCACTATAAACTGGGTACATTATGTAGTTTGTTTTTAAAAATTCCTTTATGGTTTAAAATATTCTGCACAAAAAAGGCAACTCTGTGGACAAGGAGTGCCCCCTTAGTCCCCTCTTTTCTTTTCAAGAGAAGCAATAAAAAAAAAACCTTTGTTGTTGTCATTTCTTAAGTATTAGCTCTTCTGCTTTTAAATTTTGGTAGCTTATTCAAATTTTCTGAAGTACCGAGGAGTCCAATACAGTAAAGAACAAACAACTTGTATGAGGGTCTGTATGGTCCCCCTAGGCTGTGAGTTACCAGTTTGCTAGAAAGTCAGTTTCCTAATACACCTTCTACAGAGCACTGGTCCCACTCCCCAGAGACTTTTCTTGAAAAGGGGTCTTGGTACAACAAATTAGGAAACAGTATTTTATCTCCCAGAGGATCTCAGTGTACATTAGCATATTATTGGCTCTGAGAAGCTCAGAGTTGTAAAAAAAAACAACTTAGCATTCCCCAAATGTACTTGACCATGGAGCCTTTTTTCCACATCACATCTCAACATCCTGCGGAACTAGGATTCGGTGGGACATACTTTGGGAAATGCTTCTGTGAGGTGTTTCCTCTCTTAGGTAGGCCAAAGAATAAATGTGAAGGCCAATCCCCACGAAATAATAATTTAATCTCCCTAAACCCATGATGCGGAAAACAAGTATTGTCTTTGTATTTTAACTCCTCCCAATGCCATAAAATGACAACTCAGTAAATTTTGGTGTAAGTGGATTGTCTTTTTAAATACTGAGAGTGGGAAGAGGAAGCGTGTGGGCTATCAGTGCCTGTCCTTTGAGTGTTGGGTCTGTCCCTTTGTCTTTCTCAGGTCGGTCATTGTGTGCTTGGCGTGTCCCGGTCCCGTCACCATCAACATGCTGCATAATGGATGAGGCTGAAGAGACTTAGGCAGCAGGTGTTCTAGCAATTAAAAAAAGAAAGAACAGAGCTGTTGATTATTGCCAACAGCATTAGTCCTCCCTTTCTTCCTTTTACAAACAACAGCTCTCTGTGTCAATCAGCAGCAAAATGGCAACTGTTCTGCTTTACTAGTTCTACTTATTACCTTCCGGGCACTGTAGTCAAAACTCCCGTTTGGATAGTTTGTGCCCTTATGTTGGAAGTGGGCTGTATTTTTCCCTTTGTTCTCTAAAAGATTGTTACAATCTAGTTAATAGCCCACACACTTATTAAAAATTATATCACGGTACACTGGAATGGATTGGGGACAATTATTAGCTTTGCTATAATTGTTGGCTGTCCTATAAGGGGGGAAGGAAATATATTTGCAAATTCAGGACTAGAGAGTGTACAAGCTTTCAAGAACCTGAGTATACTCCACAGCTAGGAAATATTTAGGACAAAAGTAAGCTTTTTATATTTGATTTTATATGCTTGGGAAAGGCCTATTCACTGGATTATTGTTACTGCTCCAATTTTCAGGAATTTAGTGGAGACCTTTTGCTTTTGCATTCTGATCGTCTACCTATAGCCAGGAATCAGAAACAGCTCTCTGAAAGAACAATAGGTTTATATTATCATAGTAGTTGCATCTTTCTATAAGATGTTGATTGTTTATGAACAAGAGTGTATGCAAGTTTAGAAACATTCATATGGTTATACGGTTTGTTTTCAATTATTTTTTGATAATTCTCCAATGTCATGGATATTGTAATACATTTAAAACACCACATTTAAGTTTACTGTTAGCCTCATAATAAATATGTAATAGAGATTGCGAGTTTGCAGTAGTATTCTGGAGCCAGCTCATATGGCTCAAGAGAGAAGCTTGTGTGCATTTCCTCCCCACTGTGTGTTCAGTGATATCAGGCTGAGCTTGAAATCAACCACAGTGGTAATATTTACACCATGGAGATTGGCAAATGCTACACGTCAGGGCTCTTCTCCCCTCCCCACCTCATGAGAACCCATTGTTAAGCATTTAGCAGAATACCATTGGTTCTAGGCCATCTCTCAGGGTGACTTGATTATAAGGAGTTTTAAAAATATAACCAAGGAGAGACTTCCTGTGTGGTCCAGTGGCTAAGACTCCACGCTCCCAATGCAGGGGGCCCGGGTTCAATCTCTGGTCAGGGAACTAGATCCCACATGCCGCAACTAAGAGTTCGCATGCTGCAACTAAAGACCCGCACACTGCAACGAAGATCCTGCGTGTCGCAACTAAGACCCGATGCAGCCAAATAAATAAATAAATGTTAAAAATATATATATATATATAACCAAGGACCTCTTAGAACATATCTTGTATTCTAACAATAACACAGTTAACTTTTTATACCCTTTTTTCCTTCTTCCTCTCTCTAGACTTTTTGTTAATGAGGTTTTTCAAGATGATGCATGGGCAGAAGGTCCTGTTGTTGGTTTTGTTTTGTTTTTGATTAACGTGGATCTCACTTACTAGGTTTATAACAAATAGCCTTCTTGTCTTTTCTTTAATTTACCTGTGGTAGTGCAGCATTACACTGTTTCCTTATGGTTTTTTGTAGCACTCTGAAAACAGGACTCCTTCCTTATTGATGTGGACCATGTTTATGGAGGAAACATTGTGTAAGGAGAGATAAACACAGAGTCTGAGTAATGTTCACTCCAGTAGAAACCAAGATGGCGCTGCTTCCTCAGTGGGGGCAGCTGCCACATTGTGGTGTCAGTGAGGCCCAGTGATGAACAGCACTTTAGCGGGATTACCACCTACTGTCTTCATCACAGAACAGCCAAGAGAACAGATTTCCTGCCATAATACATTATTAGTAAGTCTAAAGAACCAGAGGGAGATAAGTAGGGAAATATTTTGTTCTGAAATGCCTAATGGTCTCAAGTGAGGCATCTTGTCTTCTTTCCTTCTAGTCCCCTTCACTCCCCATTAGTGGATATTTATTTTTCATTCCATAGGGGATCAAGTTGTGTATAAGATTCTTTCAAGTTGTATTCTCTGGATATGTGTGATGATTTTTTAAATACAGAGGCTAAAATCCAGTGACATCACAGAGATTGTTATGATTTCACCTCCACAGTGTTGAGTGAATTGACAGTATGTGGGCAGACATTTTGACATTTCTCTGGATTTGGGGCCTTATATTCTTTTTCCACGTTTTGAGGAAGAGGCACATTGAAGAGAGAAGACTGCAGAGGCAGTGGGAAGTCAGATCTCTATTTACAACTCAACTGACACAGGCGTGTTTGGGCAGCGTAGCCTTCTGGTTAGGGATGTGGGTCGGGAACCAGACTGCCCAGCTTAGAGTCCTGGCTCTGCCACTTACTGTGTGAAATTGGGCCAATTACTTCGTGGTCTATACTTTCATTTCTTCATCTGGAAAACAGAGATAATAATCACACTTCTATCAGGGCCCCTGAGAGCCCATTGAGCACCTTTGTATAAACTCAAAAAGACATCATGGGGTGGACTCTTTGGGCTTGAGTACAGACAGTGGCTTTATGTGAATTAGGAAGACAAGACTCTCGCCAGAAGAATTTGTGTAGTTTGACAAAGAGAGCTCAGGCTGGCTTTTAGCCCCAACTTGTCTCCTCAGCTGGGCACCACTGTTGAGGGCACAACCTGTGCAACCAGCTGCGGTAGCTCTGACAACTGCACCAGGGAACTGAGGAGTAAGTGAGTCAATTAAGGTTCCATAAAAGATGCTGTTACTATTATCATCAAAACTTCAAGGTGAGAGCCTAGGGTGGAACAGGGTTCAGAGAATCTGTAGATTTGTGCAAAGTTATCTTAGAGGAGTGGAGTGATTTGCTGGAAACCCTTGGTTATTAGAGAACTGTGGCTTGAACCCAGTTGTCTGGACTTTCAGCTTCCTACCAATCCTGACTAGGTGTCTTTAGATAACCATGTGATTCAAACCATTGATAGAAGATGGGGGGAAGGGGCACTGTGGCCATTCGTGACCCCAAGTGTCTTCCTAGAGCCATTCAAATGGTAAAATCTCAGAAGATGATGTGTCCTTTCTTTTCCAAAGCCTAGCAGTACATTGGCTCCTTTGATACTCAGATATTTGTTTTAAAATATATTATTCCTAGAGGGGTGGGATAGGGAGGGTGGGAGGGAGGGAGACGCAAGAGGGAAGAGATATGGGGATATATGTATATGTATAGCTGATTCACTTTGTTATAAAGCAGAAACTAACACACCATTATAAAGCAATTATACTCCAATAAAGATGTTAAAAAAAATACATATATATATATATATATATATATTATGCAGGGCTTCCCTGGTGGCACAGTGGTTAAGAATCTGCCTGCCCGTGCAGCGGACACAGGTTCGAGCCCTGGTCCGGGCAGATCCCACATGCTGCGGAGCAACTAAGCCCATGCACCACAACTACTGAGCCTGCGCTCTAGAGCCCACAAGCCGCAACTACTGAGCCTGGGTGCCACAACTACTGAAGCCCGCTCACCTAGAGCCTGTGCTCCGCAACAAGAAAAGCCACCCAATGAGAAGTCTACGCACCACAATGAAGAGTAGCCCCTGCTCCCCACAACAAGAGAAGCCCGCACACAACAACAAAGACCCAATGCAACCAAAAATAAATAAATAAATAAATAAAAATTTTTAAAAATATATATATATCATGCAGTAAGCATGTGTGGATCCCAGTCACCATTTTTTAAATTGAAGTATAGTTGATTTGCAATACTGTGTTATTTTCCGGTGTACAGCAAAGTGATTCAGTTTTACATATATACATATTTTTTTCTGACTCTTTTCCATTATAGGTTATTACAAGATGTTGAATATAGTTCCCTGTGCTATTCAGTAAATCCTTGTTGTTCATCTGTTTTGTATATAGTGGTGTGTATCTGTTATCTCATACTTCTAATTTATTCCTCCCCCACCTTTCCCCTTTGGTAAACGTAAGTTTGTTTTCTATGTCTGTGAGTCTGTTTCTGTTTTGTAAATAAGTTCATTTGTATTATTTTTTAGCTTCCACATATAAATGTTATCATATAATATTTGTCTTTGTCTATCTGGCTTACTTCACTCAGTATGATAATCTCTAGGTCTATCCATGTTGCCACAAATGGCAATATTTCATTCTTTTTATGGCTGATATTCCATTGTGTGTGTGTGTATGTGTGTGTGTGTGTGTGTGTGTGTGTGTGTGTGTATCACATCTTCTTTATCATTCATCTGTTGATGGACACTTGGGTTGCTTCCATGTCTTGGCTACTGTAAATAGTGCTTCTGTGAACATTGGGGAGCATGATGTATCTTTTCAAATTAGAGATTTTGTCTTTTCTGGATAAATGCCCAGGAGTAGGATTGCTGGATCATATGGTAACTCTATTTTTAGTTTTTTGTAAGGAACCTCTATACTGTTTTTCCATAGTGCCAGCCTCCATTTTAATAGACCTGAGGAATATTATTAGTTGGAGGTGTATTTCTATTACATTTGAATGAAAAACCTTTTACAAGTAGTATTTTCTCACTACAAAGACTTTCTGAGTTAAACCAAATGGAAAATGGCTTTTGTTACTAACAAAAGAAAAAAAAAAATAGAGGTTAAACCACTATGGAAGTCAACCTCTATTTCTCCAGTCCTCCCTTTAAAATCTTTTTAATTGTAAAGTATAACACAATTACAGAAAACCACATAAATTCACAGCGTAGGTAATTATTTAAGGTGGACAGTCTTGGAATCACTGTCTCAAGAAGTAGATTCAAATCAAGAAGTAGAATTTTATCACCCTGGAAGCCCGTCCTGGGCTCCCTCCCATTGATAATTCCTTCCCTCCTTCTAAAAGTCACTTTCTCATTTTATGTTGATCACTTCCTGGCTTTTCTTCATAGTTGTGTTGCCCAAGTCATACCTACGACTTTTAAAAGGACAGGCTGTTTAAAATGTGATCATCCTATCTGTATAATGAGCATTTCACCATGTTTTATTTTCCTTTGGTAATCTAATAACTTGTTTGGGTGAATTCTAGTAGTTTTCTAACTTGACTTTGATGTGTTTTAAAATACCAAGTACTGGTGAAACACAACAGTTTTGTGGTTACTTTGGATTCTTAGCCAAAAATTATTAGGTTATTAGAATATCAAATGGTGAAATTGATCAGTTCTTCAGACACTTCTACAACTGTCACAGGACTGTGTGTACTTGGCAGAGCCTCTAGTTCCCATTCTTTGCCCCAAATCAGGAAGCCAAGGGGCTTGACCCCTCTTTCCTTTCCATCCTCAGTACTAATGTCATGTTGATTTGATGACTGGCGAGAGCCATTTCTGTGTAGTGAGCAGGTGAGAGAGTGGGTTGAATATAAATGAAATGACTGATAGTGAACCATTGAAAACAAATACGAAAAAGCACTCCTAGTAACAAATGAGGAGGCACCAGACAGGTTTTTGACTTGATTTCTTTCCCTGGACTGCTGAATGACTTTCAGCTGTAGCTCCAGACAACATTTTATTATGAATATTTTGAAACATGAGAGAGACAGAGAGAGAGAGAGGAAGGAAGGAAGGTAGGTTGGTTCAAAGAGGCCATATACCCACCACCTAGTGTCAATAATTGTTAACATTTTCTATATTTACTTCTAACACAAACACATGCACACATACTCCTAATAACTTTTCAACCTTTTCAAAATAAATTACAGACATCAGACCCCTTTCCCTCTAAATACATTAGTGCGCATCTCCAAGCTATGAGGACATTCTTCTACATAACCACCGTGCCATTGTCACTCAAAGTGAAGTAATGCCCTGATACTAACAAATGACCAGTATATGTCCAGATTTCCCCAATCGTGCCCAAAATATCACCTGTAAATCTGCTTTTAAACTAGGATTTCACTAAGACGCATGCAATGAATTGGTTGTCATGTCCCTTAAGTCTCTTATTTAAGGTAACAACCCTCCACTTTTCTTCACGACATTGGCTTTTTGAAGGTCAATTTTCTTATAAAATGTGTCATTTTTCTGGATTTGCCCAATTGTTTCCTCATGGTCTCACTAAATCCGGACCATGTGTATAGGAGTCTGTCACATCGTGTGATTTTGTACCCAGCACTCACAAGCCCAGAGCCATCTGTGAAGCAGCAGATCTGCCTCAGCCATACTCACTTTCTCTTGAACGGTATTTCTGAACAGAAATTGCAACCACCTGATCTAGACACTCCAGCATGGATTTTTTTCTTCTCCTTAGATATGAAGCTCGAGGAAAGAAAGTAATAGAGCTTCCAATCAGTAGTAAATGTCCTATTAGATGGTTTCTACTTATGATTTCTAACCTCTAGCAACCTTGTAAAACAGGTTCCTACAACCATCTTTTTTTTTTTTAAAGGAATTCCTTTATTATTATTTCTTATTATTATTTATTTATTTATGGCTGTGTTGGGTCTTCGTTTCTGTGCGAGGGCTTTCTCTAGTTGCGGCAAGCGAGGGCCACTCTTCATCGCGGTGCGTGGGCCTCTCACTATCGCAGCCTCTCTTGTTGCAGAGCACAAGCTCCAGACGCGCAGGCTCAGCAGTTGTGGCTCACGGGACTAGTTGCTCCACGGCATGTGGGATCTTCCCAGACCAGGGCTCGAACCGGTGTCCCCTGCATTGGCAGGCAGATTCTCAACCACTGTGCCACCAGGGAAGCCCACAACCGTCTTTTAAAGATGATGGAGCAGCCTCAGAGAAACGAAGCCATTTGTCCAGTGTCACATAGCTCCGAAGTGTCACACCTGAAATTTGGACCCCGATTTGCCTAATTCAGAGGTTTTATATATCCCTGTGCTGAGGACTAGATGACAGTTCCACACACTGATTTGTCAAAATTAGCCATGAATGGAAGTATTTATTTAAGGAGCAACATGATACCCAGGTAAAAATCACACTGTGGCTGAAGCCTATCTCTGCTGCTTCTAGTAGAGACAGCACACATAGCCCAGAAGCACTTTACTAGCCCATTTTCTTTCGGGACTCATTCTTTTTCTTTGCTCTCAAATCAATTGCTAATACTTTATGTTGTGTTAAAGCTCATGAGTTGTTTGTCTTTCTTTGCAGTGTCTGTTCTGTCTCTTTAGAAGGTAAGAACAGCCTAAGTGTGCAAACACACTTACTGCTAAACCCACTCACATGTTCCTGGACTGACCCATTTCCTGTGTCTAGAGCACACAATGGCTAGATCAGAGGATTTAATGCTCCCAGCATGCTTTGGAGCTTTTCTTGTATTCTTAATTAGATTTTTTTTAGCAGAGTCTGTCAATCTGTGGCTATAAACAGCGCCTTCTGGGTTTCTGATGACATGATGAAAATATAAATGGATTCTGCAGATTGCATTTTATTATCCTCAACATTAAACACTCAGAGCTAGTGCTGGAGAGGATCATGGTCTGATAATGTTGATTAAATAACTTCAGGCCTGGACTTCTGTGCTGTTTCTTTGCCAACCCTAACTGAATAGATGTAAGGAGCTATTGTTATTAAAGAGAGTGTATCGATGTAATTGTCATTAGAATACGTGCCTTCAGAGGGCAGTGGGTGGGGCAATGAAGCCCTGGCCTGGGTGAAGGGAGGTCTGGTTTTAGTCTCATCCTTGCTGATAGCTAGCTTATGACATTGAGCAAGTCACTTAATTTGCAGGACATTATTTTTTCTTATCTGTAAAATGAAGAGGTTGTGGATAAAACTTGGACTTATTCTGGTGTAGTGAGAAGGGACATGGGATTGATCTATAAAAAGATTTCTGGGTCCTGTGTGGGAGATGCTTGTAGAGGGCCGGAGAGGAAGCAGGGTGACCATGAAGGTGGCTGGTGTAGTTTTTTTGCTGAGAGGCGACGGAGGCTTGGACTAGTGTGTAGTGTAGAGACAGAGGGTAAAGGACAGATCTAAAGTACATTTTGGAGAGAGGAACATTGCTCTTTTTGATGGTTTGACTGTGTCTGTATGCTCTTGGTGACGGGAGATGGTGGTGCCATTCATTGATATGGAGGAGACCAGAGGTGGAACAGGTTGATCGGAGGACAGACGTCACAAATTTTGTTTTGATCTTGTTAAGTGTGAAATATTTATTAGGTATCCAAGTGAAGATGTTGAGTAAGAAATCGGATATTTGATTCCGGACATCAGGGGAGAAGGGTCAATGCCACATATAAAAATGTGTGAGTTATCATATGCAAGATGTTTAAAGGCAAGATATTTAAACTCATAAAAATGAATGAGTTATCAGTGTGAGGTACTTAAAGACCTGGAACTACCCAGGGAAGAGGAGTGTGGGGCTATACAGAGAACAAAGGAAAAGTGAAGAAAGGAGAAAAAGAACCATGTTTTATACCTAAGAAATGAATGAGGTAGAATTACCTAAGGCAACAGAGAAAGGAGTATTTATTGAATGAGGTAGAAGGAAAATCAGGAGTGTCTGGTAGTGGGGAGGCCTAGGAGGGGCAAGCGATCTAAAAAGGAAGGAGTGATTGACTATCATGCTGCTGAGACCTTGATTCAGATTAGATGAGACAATGTCTGTTGGATCAGACAGTATGGCAAAATTAGAATTTAAGAGGAGAACCAGTAAAGCATGGCATCATTTAAGATCAGGGAGGAAAGATCTGCAAAGAGTATTGGAAAGAGAGAAATTAAGACTGAGATCTGTGGCAATTCTGGTATTGTTGCCAATATTGACAATGAAGTTTATTGAGCTCTTACTATGGATTAGGCACTATGGGAAGGGTTTGACATACACTAATTAATTTACTCGTATGCAATTCATTTACTATTGATGCATTTAGAGTAGGTACAGTTTATCACTTTGTAAGTAGGGAAGCTGAAGGTTGGTAAAAGTTCATTAATCTGCTTATGATTTAGCTTCTGCTGGTGAGGCTCAGAGTCAAATTTGCAGGTCTCAACTTTTAACCCTTTAAGAATTTTCAGCGAATTAAAAGAGGACAGGCGGCTGAGCTATGATGATAAGAGTAATGGGTACCCGATACTCGTATATGGGGATTGGACTGTGAAAGGAAGGAGAAAAACAGGATTGTGGTTGAAGGAGCTGGATTCAATGAATTAGCGTTTTTAGGAAGGGAGGGAAATCATTATGCTATCAGCAGAGAGATGAAGGATGCTATGGTCCTAGAGGTAAGGTTGAGATAAAGGTAGTACCTGGGGATGGGAAGGGATGGGATTCCGAGCTTTGATAGAGGAAAGAGAAAGTGCATTTCTGTCTTTTGAGCTGACAGGAAAAGATGAAAAGATATGTGTAGATATGGTCTATAAAGGGATGTGGGTGGGGCTAGGGGCAGTGGTCCTAAAGGAAAGTCTGGCCAGATGGTCTTGATCTCACTGTGATTCCAAAAGCAAGGTCATTGGCTATAAAATGTTGGTGGCAGAGTCCACAAGGAAGTCATGCTTGGACTATCTCTTTAGGAATGGGGAATTAGTGGGAAATGGGGAGAACGATTGCCAAAGAACCTTTCCCTTGCCCCATCTTCTGGGATGTCTCTGTTGTTTCAGGTTCAAGTACAACCCATAGTTCTGACATACAGGTCCTTTATCATGTGGGCTATGCCTACGGTGGTGCCTTGTCTCCTACCACTCTCCCCTCCCCACCTGCCTCCCCCTGTTCTCACCCTTAGGACTTTTCCTCTTTGTTCAAATAAACCTTTGTATAAGTCTTTGTGTTTGCCTGGGGTGTACTACTTCATCTCCTTCCTTTGAGGAATCCTTTCTTTTCCTTCAGGACCAACTCAAATGTCAGCCCCTCAAAGGCTTTCCTTGGCTATCTCAGGCAGAGAGAGTTCATTTCTTTGCTCAGATGCTGCACAGAATCATGTGTATGTAGGAGTGTGAACTCTGCAGTCCTCCTACCTGAGGTTAAATCTTGGCTCTGCTATTTACTAGTTTTGTGTCCTTGGGCAAGTCACTTAACCTCTCTGCGTCTAGGTTTCTTTGACTTTAAAATGGAAATAATAATAATCAGACCCACCTCTGTTATGAGGATTAAATAAATTCATATGTGGCAAACATTTAGAACAGAGAAAGCATAAGGAAATTGCTATATGAATGTGAACTATTCAGCTATCTCTTTAGTTGTGCAGTTTGTGTTGATTGCTTGCTCTGTGCTCTTGCCCATAATTCTCTTCCAACACCAACTACTGTTTTGTAATGTTTTATCTTTCCCCCTGGCTCGTGGGTCCTTACTGGGTAGGGTCCAGATCTTGTTATTTTGATCTCACTCACACCTCTTATACTGCCTGGCCATAAGTAGGTATTTGGTAGACGGTAGATGATTATTGGTTGATTGCTAATTCTGACTTAGATGAGTATGACTTGAGATGGTTTGCAAAGAGTTTCCATAGAATTTTTTTTTAATTTTTAAATTAAATTTAATTTATTTTTTTATACAGCAGGTCCTTATTAGTCATCCATTTTATACACATCAGTGTATACATGTCAATCCCAATCTCCCAATTCATCACACCACCACCTCCACCCTGCCGCTTTTCCTCCTTGGTGTCCGTACATTTGTTCTCTACATCTGTGTCTCAATTTCTGCCCTGCAAACCGGTTCATCTGTACTATTTTTCTAGGTTCCACATATATGCGTTAATATACAATATTTATTTTTCTCTTTCTGACTTACTTCACTCTGTATGACAGTCTCTAGATCAATCCACGTCTCAACAAATGACCCAATTTCGTTCCTTTTTATGGCTGAGTAATATTCCATTGTATATATGTACCACATCTTCTTTATCCATTCATCTGTCGATGGGCATTTAGGTTGACTCCATGACCTGGCTATTGTAAATAGTGCTGCAATGAACATTGGGGTGCATGTGTCTTTTTGAATTATGGTTTTCTCTGGGTATATGCCCAGTAGTGGGATTGCTGGATCATATGGTAATTCTATTTTTAGTTTTTTAAGGAACCTCCATATTGTTCTCCATAGTGGCTGTATCAATTTGCATTCCCACCAACAGTGCAAGAGGGTTCCCTTTTCTCCACACCCTCTCCAGCATTTATTGTTTGCAGATTTTCTGATGATGCCCATTCTAACTGGTGTGAGGTGATACCTCATTGTAGTTTTGATTTGCATTTCTCTAATAATTAGTGATGTTGAGCAGCTTGTCATGTGCTTCTTGGCCATCTGTATGTCTTCTCTGGAGAAATGTCTATTTACGTCTTCTGCCCATTTTTGGATTGGGTTGTTTGTTTTTTTAATATTGAGCTGCATGAGCTGTTTATATATTTTGGAGATTAATCCTTTGTCTGTTGATTCGTTGGCAAATATTTTCTCCCCTTCTGAGGGTTGTCTTTTCGTCTAGTTTATGGTTTCCTCTGCTGTGCAAAAGCTTTTAAGTTTCATTAGGTCCCATTTGTTTATTTTTGTTTTTATTTCCATTACTCTAGGAGGTGGATCAAAAAAGATCTTGCTGTGATTTATGTCAAAGAGTGTTCTTCCTATGTTTTCATCTAAGAGTTTTATAGTGTCCGGTCTTACATTTAGGTCTCTAATCCATTTTGAGTTTATTTTTGTGTATGGTGTTAGGGAGTGTTCTAATTTCATTCTTTTACATGTAGCTGTCCAGTTTTCCCAGCACCACTTATTGAAGAGACTGTCTTTTCTCCATTGTATATCCTGGCCTCCTTTGTCATAGATTAGTTGACCATAGGTGCGTGGGTTTATCTCTGGGCTTTCTATCTTGTTCCATTGATCTATGTTTCTGTTTATGTGCCAGTACCATATTGTCTTGATTACTGTAGCTTTGTAGTATAGTCTGAAGTCAGGGAGTCTGATTCCTCCAGCTCTGTTTTTTTCCCTCAAGACTGCTTTGGCTATTCGGGGTCTTTTGTGTCTCCATACAAATTTTAAGATTTTTTGTTCCAGTTCTATAAAAAATGCCATTGGTGATTTGATAGGGATTGCACTGAATCTGTAGACTGCTTTGGGTAGTATAGTCATTTTCACAATATTGATTCTTCCAATCCAAGAGCACGGTATATCTCTCCATCTGTTGGTATCATCTTTAATTTCTTTCATCAGTGTCTTATAGTTTTCTGCATACAGGTGTTTTGTCTCCCTAGGTTGGTTTATTCCTAGGTATTTTATTCTTTTTGTATCAATGGAGTGTTTCCTTAATTTCTCTTTCAGATTTTTCATCGTTAGTGTATAGGAATGCAAGAGATTTCTGTGAATTAATTTTGTATCCTGCTACTTTACCAAATTCATTGATTAGCTCTAGTAGTTTTCTGGTGGCATCTTTAGGATTCTCTATGTATAGTGTCATGTCATCTGCAAACAGTGACAGTTTTAATTCTTCTTTTCCAATTTGTATTCCTTTTATTTCTTTTTCTTCTTCAACTGCCATGGCTAGGACTTCCAAAACTATGTTGAATAATAGTGGTGAGAGTGGACACTCTTGTGTTGTTCCTGATCTTAGAGGAAATGCTTTCAGTTTTTCACCATTGAGAATGACGTTTGCTGTGGGTTTGTCGTATATGGCCTTTATTATGTTGAGGTAGGTTCCCTCTATGCCCACTTTCTGGAGAGTTTTTATCATAAATGGGTGTTGAATTTTGTCAAAAGCTTTTTCTGCATCTATTGAGATGATCATATGTTTTTTATTCTTCAATTTGTTAATATGGTGTATCACATTGATTGATTTACGTATACTGAAGAATCCTTGCATCCCTGGGATAAATTCTACTTGATCATGGTGTATGATCCTTTTAATGTGTTGTTGGATTCCGTTTGCTAGTATTTTGTTGAGAATTTTTGCATCTACATTCATCAGTGATTTGGTCTGTAATTTTCTTTTTTTGTAGTATCTTTGTCTGGTTTTCGTATCAGGGTGATGGTGGCCTCACAGAATGAGTTTGGGAGTGTTCCTTCCTCTGCAATTTTTTGGAAGGGTTTGAGAAAGATGGGTGTTAGCTCTTCTCTAAATGTTTGATAGAATTCACTTGTGAAGCCATCTGGTCCTGGACTTTTGTTTGTTGGAAGATTTTTAATCACAGTTTCAATTTCATTACTTGTGATTGGTCTGTTCATATTTTCTATTTCTTCCAGGTTCAGTCTTGGAAGCTTATACCTTTCTAAGAATTTGTCCATTTCTCCCAGGTTGTTCATTTTATTGGCATAGAGTTGCTTATAGTAGTCTCTTAGGATGCTTTGTATTTCTGCTGTGTCTGTTGTAACTTCTCCTTTTTCATTTCTAATTTTATTGGTTTGAGTCATCTCCCTCTTTTTCTTGATGACTCTGGCTAATGGCTTATCAATTTTGTTTATCTTCTCAAAGAACCAGCTTTTAGTTTTATTGATCTTTGCTATTGTTTTCTTTGTTTCTATTTCATTTATTTCCGCTCCGATCTTTATGATTTCTTTCCTTCTGCTAACTTTAGGTTTTGTTTGTTCTTCTTTCTCTAGTTCCTTTAGGTGTAAGGTTAGATTGTTTATTTGAGATTTTTCTTGTTTCTTGAGGTAGGCTTGTATAGCTATAAACTTCCCTCTTAGAACTGCTTTTGCTGCATCCCATAGGTTTTGGATCATCGTGTTTTCATTGTCATTTGTCTGTAGGTATTTTTTGATTTCCTCTTTGATTTCTTCAGTGATCTCTTGGTTATTTAGTAACATATTGTTTAGCCTCCATGTGTTTGTGTTTTTTGTGTTTTTTTCCCTGTAATTCATTTCTAATTTCATAGCGTTTTGGTCAGAAAAGATGCTTGATATGATTTCAATTTTCTTAAATTTACTGTGGCTTGATTTGTGACCCAAGATGTGATTTATCCTGGAGAATGTTCCGTGTGCACTTGAGAAGAAAGTGTAATCTGCTCTTTCTGGATGGAATGTCCTATAAATATCAATTCAATCTATCTGGTCTATTGTGTCATTTAAAGCTTCTGTTTCCTTATTTATTTTCATTTTGGATGATCTCTCCATTGGTGTAAGTGAGGTGTTAAAGCCCCCCACTATTATTGTGTTACTGTCAATTTCCTCTTTTATAGCTGTTAGCAGTTGCCTTATGTATTGAGGTGTTCCTATGTTGGGTGCATATATATTTACAATTGTTATATCTTCTTCTTGGATTGATCCCTTGATCATTATGTAGTGTCCTTCTTTGTCTCTTGTAACATTCTTTATTTTAAAGTCTATTTTATCTGATATGAGTATTGCTACTCCAGCTTTCTTTTGATTTCCATTTGCATGGAATATCTTTTTCCATCCCCTCACTTTCAGTCTGTATGTGTCCCTAGGTCTGAAGTGGGTCTCTTGTAGACAGCATATATATGGGTCTTGTTTTTGTATCCATTCAGCAAGCCTGTGTCTTTTGGTTGGAGCATTTAATCCATTCACATTTAAGGTAATTATCAATATATATGTTCCTATGACCATTTTCTTAATTGTTTTGGGTTTGTTTTTGTAGGTCCTTTTCTTCTCTTGTGTTTCCCACTTAGAGAAGTTCCTTTAGCATTTGTTGTAGAGCTGGTTTGGTGGTGCTGAATTCTCTTAGCTTTTGCTTGTCTGTAAAGCTTTTGATTTCTCCATCGAATCTGAATGAGATCCTTGCTGGGTAGAGTAATCTTGGTTGTAGGTTCTTCCCTTTCATCACTTTAAGTATATCATGCCACTCCCTTCCAGCTTGTAGAGTTTCTGCTGAGAAATCAGCTGTTAACTTTATGGGAGTTCCCTTGTATGTTATTTGTCGTTTTTCCTTTGCTGCTTTCAGTAATTTTTCTTTGTCTTTAATTTTTGCCAGTTTGATTACTATGTGTCTTGGCGTGTTTCTCCTTGGGTGTATCCTGTATGGGACTCTCTGCACTTCCTGGACTTGGGTGGCTATTTCCTTTCCCATGTTAGGGAAGTTTTCGACTATAATCTCTTCAAAGATTTTCTCGGGTCCTTTCTCTCTCTCTTCTCCTTCTGGGACCCCTATAATGCGAATGTTGTTGCGTTTAATGTTGTCCCAGAGGTCTCTTCGGCTGTCTTCATTTCTTTTCATTCTTTTTTCTTTATTCTGTTCCACAGCAGTGAATTCCACCATTCTGTCTTCCAGGTCACTTCTCCGTTCTGCTGCCTCAGTTATTCTGCTATTGATTCCTTCTAGTGTAGTTTTCATTTCAGTTAGTGTATTGTTCATCTCTGTTTGTTTGTTCTTTAATTCTTCTAGGTCTTTGTTAAGCATTTCTTGCATCTTCTCGATCTTTGCCTCCATTCTTTTTTCGAGGTCCTGGATCATCTTCACTATCATTATTCTGAATTCTTTTTCTGGAAGGTTGCCTATCTCCACTTCATTTAGTTGTTTTACTGGGGTTTTATCTTGTTCCTTCATCTGGTACCTAGCCCTCTGCCTTTTCATCTTGTCTCTCTTTCTGTGAATGTGGTTTTTGTCCCGCAGGCTGCAGGATTGTAGTTCTTCTTGCTTCTGCTGTCTGCCCTCTGGTGTGTTTGTTTTTTAAACCATTATCCTTTATGCCTGCACAGTCCAAAGCCCATCTCTGGACCCAGGTTGGAGTTGTAACAGCCTGTGCTGGCAATGGATTGGATCCTGTGGCTAATGAGCTGGTGGAAAACCGAGAAAACAGCTTTCTGGGCCAGTTGGGAAGTTCTGAATGCTGGGAAGTCCAAGATGAAGATGCCAGCTGATTGGTCTCTAGCGAGAGCACCCTTCCTAGCTTGCAGACAGCTGCCTCCTTGCTGTGTTCTTCTCCATAGAATTTTGATTTGATTTTTCTAGGAGCCCTATTAAGGAGACAGAAATAGCAGTGGATTTATTTCTCAATAAATGTGAAAAATAAGAGCAATTCTCTTCTGCTTTGTTTTACAATTTAGGTTTAAAAAGAAATACTCCTTTTGTTAAATAAGTCAAATATTATCAGAAGAGAAGTGAGCATAATGAACTACAAATAATTTTCTCTGGTGAATTAAAGAGGTGTGATTTTCATTGACTGTTGGTAGGAGGAAATCAAACCTTCTAAAATGTGTACCTGTTTTTGTACAACAATTTAGGGAAAATGTCCATGTCTTTCAAAGATTAAGTCAAAATATAGTAAATTTTGTATTTTTTCTATTTCTTGAATGCAGGGACCATTGTTTTGCCAGCCAATAGAATCACTTCTTAAGATCATTATAATAGGATTTCCAACATTTATTTTTTAATTTTTTTGAATTGTAACTTAAAAAAAAAAATATATATATATATTTATTTATTTTGGCTGTGCCAGGTCTTAGTTGTGGCATGCAGGATCTTCGTTGTGGTATGTGGGATCTTTAGTTGTGGCATGCAGACTTCCTAGTTGCGGCATGCATGTGTGATCTAATTCCCCAACCAGGGATTGAACCCAGGCCCTCTGCATTGGGAGCACAGAGTCCTACCCACTGGACCACCAGGGAAGTTCCTCCAACATTTATTTAAAATCCCTTCGGACCTGCAGTTTATTAGTGGACTGCAGTTTGTGCACCAGATTGTTTTCAAGAAACAACTGAAGATAATTGAAAATATTTCTGAAATACAATTTGTATAAATGGTAATGATCAGGCTGAAAGACTGATTCTTGGCAGTCTTTGTTCATGGCAACTATTTAGTAATGATGGTAATAAAGTAATTAACAGAATGAGGCATTAAGACATACAGTGTCCGTGTGTTACATTATAAACACATGGTAAAAATGTCACCATAAAACTGTGTGGTTTTCTTTATTAGACTGGTTTTTTAAAAAGTTCTCCATATTTCAGTTATCTGAATGTTCTAGAGCAGTGCCATTGACATGGACAAACTCAGAGACATAATTACCTTTTAGTTCTATGGGAAGGAAATCGAGTCCAGATGAGCTTATTACTCAATAATTACTTGCATAAAATAGTGTGATGATACATCATGATGTCCTCTTGCTTCTGCTTTTGGTTTGATTGCTAAGGAAGAAGGAAGCTTTTCCTTTTAAACCATAGAGGTTTTGGTAAATTACCTATTTATAGACTATTTTAATCTTACACAGGATGTTCCTGCAACAAATATTTTGGTTAGTAATGAAAGTGAATTAATCCTAAACTATAAAGTAGGAAACAAAATCTGACATTGGACTCTTCTGAAAGGCATATAGGGCATAGTTGGTGACATAATTGCCACCGTAAGTACTTCTGAGGATCACCATGAATGGGGGAGAGGTATGCAAGTTTGTTATGTCTACCCTTAAAATCATGGTGGTGTCCAATAGTTTTGTCCATACTCCTCTAGTAGGGTTTTTTCCTTGTTTGTTTTTATGTTGAATACCTTCAGAGAACTGTAAAAACTTTGGTTTTTACTGTGAGTGAGATGGGGAAGTATTGGGGTGGGTTTGAGTGGAGTACTTGACAGGATTACCCTGGCTGCTGGGTTGAGAATAGATGGAAGGAGGCAAGGGTGGAAGCAGTGAGCCAGTTAGGAGACTCTTATCTAGGTGTAAGATGATGATGGCTTGGAGTAAGGTGGTAGAGTGGAGGCCACAAGAAGTGGTTGGATTCTGGCTAAATTCTGAAGGGTGAATCAACAGGATTTGTTGGTGGATATGGTTGGGTATGAAAGAGTGGGGTCAAGTATAACTAAGCTGAACAGCTGCAAGGGTAGAGTTGCTAGGACTAATTGATCGGATGGGTGAGGACCAGCAAGGTATGCAGAGCAGGATTTGGGGGAATGATAAATTGCTCTTGACATTTCATGCTGCTCTTCCCCTGTTAGCCCCTGAATGCTTCTGAACCTGGGCTCTCTCCCCACCCACCCCACATCCCAGATCTCCATCACAGATCCTCTTTAAGGCTCCATTAATCTTCCCATCCTATTCTGTGTCCTTGGAGAGTGATCACGAGCTGATGGCTTGGTCAGTGCCTTGTCTGGAAGGTTACTGAGTCCTGCATCAGTTGGGGCCCAGGTGGGAAGGTTAGTGAAGAGTTTGGCAGTCACTTTTCATTTCCTCTGCTCATGGTCTGTTGGTAATGGCAGTTGATTCTTGGCAGCTGGTTTTTTTGTTTGTTTTCTGTTTTTATAGTAATGGCTTACGCTATTACGAAGGGAACAGTAATTAGCAGTCTTTATAGTTAAAATATACAACGTGTGACACCGTAAATACATCATAAAGATGTTGCTGAGAGGGGTCATTGAGACAAGTCATCCAAAATCCTGATTCTAACGGAGGGTCCAACCTTTCTGAGACTGAACTGCTGGCTTAGTTTAGTATGCAAGGTCAGGGCTTTGTAAAATTTACTTTGCATATGAATCACATGGGATCTTTTTTAAACGCTTGTTCTGATTACGTAGGTCTTGGAGAAAGTGGGAGGACTGAGTCTGTATATCTAACGTTAATTCCAGGTGGTGCTGCTGCTGCGGCTGCAGCTGGTTCTGGTCTAAGGACCAGACTGTTCAGTGGCTCAGTCCTTGTTGAATTTCTGGAGTCTATTCAGCTGTTGACCCTCCTAACAAAGGTCCAGGTGCCTCTACACTAAGTAACCTGGGCTTGGAAGAACAGGTGGCACTTGGATCAGTGGAGAGCCATGTGAAAGCTATGCTGGGACCTGATGGACACAGAAGAGTGGGGAAGGAGGCAGATGAGGAGGAACAGAGGTGGAAATGAGCACCTTCCTCCAAATGCGTGGTGCCTGCTCCCACCTCCACAATTAGGAGTCTAGGAAACTGAATTTAATCAGACTACATCTTGATTAGCAGGCTGACTTTGGACTATTAAATCGACTCTACTTGAAATTTTTTAGTGGCCATGCATCACATGCAAGATAATTTTAAATAGTACATGGGAATTTTAAGTGGTTCATGGGCCACCAATATTTTCTTAAAATCTTAATAGTTCTGTTACCTGCTATTTATGGTAGGAGCTTAGATATCTGCTTTCCTCCCATCTGTGAGCTTTCTGCATGCAGTGGCCATGTCTCATTTGTGTTTCTATCTCAACCCTGCTTATCATCTTCGCCCAGTAAGTGGAGAGGGACCTGGCTTAACTTAGCCAGAAATTCTGTAATAAATGTAGCTAAACGAGCTTGGGTTCTCAATGTTAGCACTATCTGCACTAGAATATAATACTTTTAACAAAAATGTAAAGATCTGAAAAAAATGTTTTTAAAACTTTCTAATCACTTCTCACTGAATGGAGGTTAGTTTTATAGAGAATATTAGTAACGTTTTGAGAATATAAATCAGGACTAATAAATTCACGAAAGAAAATGCTATGCTGTTCTAAGTCTGTGGTTAAAACTTTAGCTTTATAAAGACTTTCTTTAATTCCTTTCTTAATTTTTTATTTTGTGGAAAAAGCTAGATATTTGCAAACTGTAAGGAACTACGTTTTATCTATTTTCTCACCTTTCCTCAGATAAGAATGAGAGGATATTAACAAAGGAATTTTTTTGAGGTGGTATATTATATTGGCTTGTGGATTGCCTTTCTAGTAGGAGTGGTAATGAGAATGTCTTATAATAGAACTTGAACTCTGATTTACAAGGAAGAGTTGGGACTGCTTAGTTTCCTTGGGCTGCTCTCTAAAAAAAAAAGAAAAAGAAAAAACCTTGTTTGTTTTTTCTGATGATTAAAGTAATATGTATTAACTGGAGAAAGTTTTAGGAAAAGAGGGAAACTTTAAAAGAAGAAAATAAAGATCACATCTGATTCCCACCATTAAGAGATAAGGTGTTGGCATATTTCCTCTGTGTGTGTGTATATGTGTGTTATCTGTTTTATAATGTTTTTCATTTTGGAATCACAGTAATGCTGCCCTAATAAAATGAACTGGGAAGTATTCTTTCCTCTTCAATTGTCTGGAAGAGTTTGTGTAGAATTGCATTACTTCTTTCTTAAATATTTGCTGTAATTCACCAGGTAAGCCTTCTGGGCCTGGCGTTTTCTTTTGGGAAGGTTATCTGTTTCTTTGTTGAGTGAACTATGGATGCTTGTGTCAAAAATTTTATTCATTTCATCTAAGTTGGTGACCTTATTGTCACAGATTTATTTATATTTCTTTGCTATCCTTTTAATGTCTGTAGAATCTGTAATGATATCATGTCATTCCTTATGTTGGTAATTTGTGTCTTTCTTTTTTGGCTAAAAACCAAAGGTTATCAAATTTATTAGCTAAAGGTTTATTAATTTTGTTGATCTCAAATAAAGAGTTTTAAAAACATCTTTATTGGAGTATAAATGCTTTACAATGTTGTGTTAGTTTCTGCTGTATAACAAAGTGAATCAGCTATATGTATATATATATATCCCCATATCCCCTCCCTCTTGTGTCTCCCTCCCACCCTCCCTTTACCACCCCTCTAAGTGGTCACAAAGCACCGAGCTGATCTCCCTGTGCTATGTAACTGCTTCCCACTAGCTATCTATTTTACATTTGGTAGTGTATATATGTCAATGCTACTCTCTCATTTTGTCTCAGCTTACACTTCGCCCTCCCCGTGTCCTCAAGTCCATTCTCTACATCTACGTCTTTATTCCTGTCCTGCCTCTAGGTTCATCAGGACAATTTTTTTTTTAGATCCATATATATATGTGTTAGCATACGGTATTTGTCTTTCTCTTTCTGACTTACTTCACTCTGAATGACAGACTCTAGGTCCATTCACCTCACTACAAATAACTCAATTTTGTTTCTTTTTATGGCTGAGTAATATTCCATGTATACATGTACCACATCTTCTTTATCCATTTATCAGTAGATGGACACTTAGGTTGCTTCCATGTCCTGGCTATTGTAAATAGTGCTGCAATGAACATTGTGGTACATGACTCTTTTTGAATTATGGTTTTCTCAGGGTATATGCCCAGTAGTGGGATTGCTGGGTCATATGGTAGTTCTATTTTTAGTTTTTTAAGGAACCTCCATACTGTTCTCCATAGTGACTATATCAATTTACATTCCCACGAACAGTGCAAGAGGGTTCCCTTTTCTCCACACCCTCTCCAGCATTTATTGTTGGTAGATTTTTTGATGATGGCCATTCTGACTGGTGTGAGGTGATACCTCATTGTACTTTTGATTTGCATTTCCCTACTAATTAGTGATGTTGAGCATCCTTTCATGTATTTGTCAGCAATCTGTGTATCTTCTCTGGAGAAATGTCTATTTAGGTCTTCTGCCCATTTTTGGATGGGGTTGTTTGTTTTTGTGGTATTGAGCTGCATGAGCTGCTTATACATCTTGGAGATTAATCCTTTGTCAGTTGCTTCGTTTGCAAATATTTTCTCCCATTCTGAGGGTTGTCTTTTCGTCTTGTTTATGTTTTCCTTTGCTGTGCAAAAGCTTTTAAGTTTCATTAGGTCCCATTTGTTTATTTTTGTTTTAATTTCTATTTCTCTAGGAGGTGGGTCAAAAAGGATCTTGCTGTGATTTACGTCATAGAGTGTTCTGCCTATGTTTTCCTCTAAGAGTTTTATAGTGTCTGGCCTTACATTTAGGTCTTTTATCCATTTTGAGTTTATTTTTGTGTATGGGGTTAGGAAGTGTTCTAATTTCATACTTTCACACGTAGCTGTCCAGTTTTCCCAGCACCACTTATTGAAGAGACTGTCTTTTCTCCATTGTATATTCCTGCCTCCTTTATGAAAGATAAGGTGACCATATGTGAATGGGTTTATCTCTGGGCTTTCTATCCTGTTCCATTGATCTATATTTCTGTTTTTGTGCCAGTACCATACTGTCTTGATTACTGTAGCTTTGTAGTATAGTCTGGAATCAGGGAGCCTGATTCCTCCAGCTCCATTTTTCTTTCTCAACATTGCTTTTGCTATTCAGGGTCTTTTGTGTTTCCATACAAATTTTGGTAAATTTTCTGTTCTAGTTCTATGAAAAATGCCATTGGTAATTTGATAGGGATTGCATTGAATCTGTAGACTGCTTTGGGTAGGAAAGTCATTTTCACAATGTTGATTCTTACACTCCAAGAACATGGTATATCTCTCCATCTGTTTGTAACATCTTTAATTTCTTTCATCAGTGTCTTATAGTTTTCTGCATACAGGTCTTTTGTCTCCTTAGGTAGGCTTATTCCTAGGTATTTTATTCTTTTTGTTGCAGTGATAAATGGGAGTGTTTCCTTAAGTTCTCTTTCAGATTTTTCATCATAGTGTATAGGAATGCAAGAGATTTCTGTGCATTAATTTTGTATCCTGCTACTTTACCAAATTCATTGATTAGCTCTAGGAGTTTTCTGGTAGTATCTTTAGGATTCTCTATGTATAGTATCATGCCATCTGCAAACAGTGACAGTTTTACTTCTTCTTTTCCAATTTGGATTCCTTTTATTTCTTTTTCTTCTCTGATTGCCATGGCTAAAACTTCCAAAACTATGTTGAATAATAGTGGTGACAGTGGACAACCTTCTCTTGTTCCTGATCTTAGTGGAAATTGTTTCAGTTTTTCACCACTAAGAATGATGTTGGCTGTGGGTTTGTCATATATGGCCTTTATTATGTTGAGGTAAGTTCCCTCTATGCCTACTTTCTGGAGGGTTTTTATCATAAATGGGTATTGAATTTTGTCAAAAGCTTTTTCTGCATCTATTGAGATGATCCTATGGTTTTTCTCCTTCAATTTGTTAATATGGCTTATCACATTGATTGATACGCGTATATTGAAGAATCCTTGCATTTCTGGGTAAACCCCAGTTGATCATGGTGTATGATCCTTTTCTTATGCAGTTGGATTCTGTTTGCTAGTATTTTGTTGAGGATTTTTGCATCTCTGTTCATCAGTGATATTGGCCTGTAGTTTTCTTTTTCTGTGACATCTTTGTCTGGTTTTGGTATATGGTGGCCTCATAGAATGAGTTTAGGAGTGTTCCTCCCTCTGCTATATTTTGGAAGAGTTTGAGAAGGATAGGTGTTAGCTGTTCTCTACATGTTTAATAGAATTCACCTGTGAAGCCATCTAGTCCTGGGCTTTTGTTTGTTGGAAGATTTTTAATTACAGTTTCAATTTCGGTGCTTGTGATTGGTCTGGTTATACTTTCTATTTCTTCATGGTTCTGTCTTGGACGGTTTTGCTTTTCTAAGAATTTGTCCATTTCTTCCAGGTTGTCCATTTTATTGGCATATAGTTGCTCGTAGTAATCTCTCATGATCCTTTGTATTTATTCAGTGTCAGTTTTTACTTCTTTTTCATTTCTAATTCTGTTGATTTGAGTCTTCTCCCTTTTTTTCTTGATGAGTCTGGCTAATGGTTTATCAATTTTGTTTATCTTCTCAAAGAACCAGCTTTTAGTTTTATTGATCTTTGCTATTGTTTCTTTCACTTATTTTTCATTTATTTCTGATCTGATCTTTATGATTTCTTTCCTTCTGCTAACTTTCGGGTTTTTTTGTTCTTCATTCTCTAATTGCTTTAGGTGTAAGTTTAGGTTGTTTATTTGAGATTTTTCTTGTTTCTTGAGGTAGGATTGTATTGCTGTAACCTTCCCTTTTAGAACTGCTTTTGCTGCATCCCATAGGTTTTGGATCATCATGTTTTCATTGTCATTTGTCTCTAGGTATTTTTTGATTCCCTCTTTGATTTCTTCAGTGATCTCTTGGTTATTCAGTAGCGTATTGTTTAGCCTGCATGTGTTTGTATTTTTTACGGTATTTTTTTCCTGTAATTGATAGCTAGTCTCATAGCGTTGTGGTCGGAAAAGATACTTGATAAGATTTCAATTTTCTTAAATTTACCAAGGCTTGATTTGTGACCCAAGATACGATCTGTCCTGGAGAATGTTCCATGAGCACTTGAGAAGAAAGTGTATTCTATTGTTTTTGGATGGAATGTCCTATAAATATCTATTAAGTCCATCCTGTGTAATGTGTCATTTAAAGCTTGTGTTTCCTTATTTATTTTCATTTTGGATGATCTGTCCATAGGTGAAAGTGGGGTGTTAAAGTCCCCTACTATGATTGTGTTACTGTTGATTTCCCCTTTTATGGCTGTTATCATTTGCCTTATGTATTGAGGTGCTCCTATGTTGGGTGCCTAAATATTTACAATTATTATATCTTCTTCTTGGATTGATCCCTTGATCATTATGTAGTGTCCTTCTTTGTCTCTTGTAATAGTCTTTATTTTAAAGTCTATTTTATCTGATATGAGAATTGCTACTCCAGCTTTCTTTTGATTTCCATTTGCATGGAATATCTTTTTCCATCCCCTCACTTTCAGTCTGTATGTGTCCCTAGGTCTGAAGTGGGTCTCTTGTAGACAGCATATATATGGGTCTTGTTTTTGTATCCATTCAGCAAGCCTGTGTCTTTTGGTTGGAGCATTTAATCCATTCACGTTTAAGTTAATTATCGATATGTATGTTCCTATGACCATTTTCTTAATTGTTTTGGTTTTGATATTGTAGGTCTTTTCCTTCTCTTGTGTTTCCTGCCTAGAGAAGTTCCTTTAGCATTTTTTGTAAAGCTGGTTTGGTGGTGCTGAATTCTCTTAGCTTTTGCTTGTCTGTAAAGGTTTTAATTTCTCTGTCGAATCTGAATGAGATCCTTGCTGGGTAGAGTAATCTTGGTTGTAGGTTCTTCCCTTTCATCACTTTAAATATGTCCTGCCACTCCCTTCTGGCTTGCAGAGTTTCTGCTGAAAGATCAGCTGTTAACCTTATGGGGATTCCCTTGTATGTTATTTGTTGCTTTTCCCTTGCTGCTTTTAATATTTTTTCTTTGTATTTAATTTTTGATAGTTTGATTAATATGTGTCTTGGCATGTTTCTCCTTGGATTTATCCTGTATGGGACTCTCTATGCTTCCTGGACTTGATTGACTATTTCCTTTCCCATGTTAGGGAAGTTTTCACCTATAATCTCTTCAAATATTTTCTCAGTCCCTTTTTTTTTTTCACTTCTTCTTCTGGGACCCCTATAATTCGAATGTTGGTGTGTTTAATGTTGTCCCAGAGGTCTCTGAGACTGTCCTCAACTCTTTTCATTCTTTTTTCTTTATTCTGCTCTGTGGTAGTTATTTCCACTATTTTATCTTCCAGGTCACTTATCTGTTCTTCTGCCTCAGTTATTCTGCTATTGATTCCTTCTAGAGAATTTTTAATTTCATTTATTGTGTTGTTCATCATTGTTTGTTTGCTGTTTTGTTCTTCTAGGTCCTTGTTAAACGTTTCTTGTATTTTCTCCATTCTATTTCCAAGATTTTGGATTATCTTTACTATAATTACTCTGAATTCTTTTTCAGGTAGACTGCCTATTTCCTTTTCATTTGTTTGGTCTGGTGGATTTTTACCTTGCTCCTTCATCTGCTGCATTTCTCTGTCTTCTCATTTTGTTTAACTTACTGTGTGTGGCGTCTCCTTTTTGCAGGCTGCAGGTTCGTAGTTCCCATTGTTTTTGGTGTCTACCCCCAGTGGGTGAGGTTGGTTCAGTGGCTTGTGAGGGCTTCCTGGTGTAGGGGACTGGTGCCTGTGTTCTGGTAGGTGGGGCTGGATCTGGTCTTTCTGATGGACAGGACCACATCTAGTGGTGTGTTTTGGGGTGTCTGTGAACTTAGTATGATTTTAGGCAGCCTCTCTGCTAATGGGTTGGGTTGTGTTCTTGCTAGTTTTTTGGTGTGGGGTGTCCAGCACTGGAGCTTGCTGGCTGTTGGGTGGAGCTGGGTCTTAGTGTTGAGACAGAGATCTCTGGGAGAGCTCTCGCTGACTGATATTGTGTGAGACCATGAGGTCTCTGGTGGTCCAATGTCCTGAACTCGGCTCTCCCACCTCAGAGGCTCAGGCCTGACACTAGGCTGGAGCACCAAGACCCTGTCAGCCACACGGCTCACAGGAGTTTTCACATCCCCCTGTAGTCAGAGCCAGGGATGGCCCAGGAGCACTCCAGTTGGCTGGCACCTTCCCCATGGGCCTCAGCACCCGGGCTCTCTTGCTGACAACTCCACTCTTCCCAGGAATCAGAGGCCAGGTGGGCACCTGTGGACTCAACCAGAGCTGCTGGGGCTGGAAGGAAGATCCTACAGCCTTCACTATGGGAGCTGGCCCAGGGGCTCCACAGAGACTCCAAGAAACCCTCCCTGGGTCCCCATCAGCTCCTCATCCCTCCAGCAAAGAGCCCTGGGATCCTCTTGACAACAACTATTAACCACGGCTAAGAACTGCAGCAGTTTCCGGTCCTAAATAGCTTTTGATTTCAATGATTTTTTTTCTCTGTCACTCTTTGGTTTTCTACTTGATTGATTCCAACTCTTATAATTTCTCCTTTTTTTCTGATTAATTTGGGCTTAATTTTCTTAAGGCGGGAGCAGAAATTATTGATATGAGATCTTTTTTCTGATATATAGGTGTTTTGTGCCATATATTTCCCCCATATACTGTTTTAGCATCTTTCCATACATTTTTATATTGCCATATTCTTTCACTATGAAATACATTCTACTTTCTTTTGATTTCTTCTTTGATCAATGGGTTGTCTAGAATTGTGTTACTTGGGGTTAGGGATTTTTTTCATAGACATTTCTGTTGTTAATTTCTAATTTAATTCTGTTGTGGTCAGATAACATTCTTTTTATGTACTAAATTCTTTTAAGTTTGCGGGGACTAGTTTTCTGAACCAGAAACTGGTCTAATTTCAATAAATGTTCATTGTGAACTTAAGAAGAATAATGTTCATTCTGCTGTTGTAGAGTGGAATATTCTAGAAATGTCAATTAAGTCAATTTGGTTGATAGTGTTGTTCAAACCTTCTTTATCCTTGTTGATTTTTTATCTGCTTATTCTGTCAGTTATCAAAGAGAGATATTAAATCTCTGACTCTAGTTGTGAATTTGTCTATTTCTCCTTGCAGATCTATCTGATTTGGCTTATGTACCTTGAAGCTTTTTTAAAAAAAAACAAACAAAAAAACAAATTAGGTGTAAAAGTGTCTAGAATTATTTTCCTGATAACCTAAACCCTTTGTTTTAAGATGACTTTCTCTGTCCCTGGTATTATTCTTTATTGTAGAAGTTAATACAACCACTTTAGCTTTCTTTTGATTAGTGTTAGCACGGTATATCTTATTCTATTCTATTTTTACCTATTCATATCTTTGTATTTAAAGTGCATTGCTTGTAGGCATCATATAGTTGGGTCTTGCTTTTTTAATCCAATCTGATGATCTCTTTAGTTTAATTGGGGATGTTTACACCATTTATGTTTAATGCTCTGATTGACATGGTTAGGTTTAAGTCTATAATATTGCTATTTGCTTTCTATTTATTCCATCTATTCCATAGTCCCTTTTACTTTTTTCTTTTTTATGGTTAGAGTATCTTTTTTATAATTCCATTTAATCTCCTTTCTTGGCTTATTAGCTATATTTTAAAATTTTGCTATTTTAGAGGTTGCTTTAGGATTTATAGCATGCATATTTACCTGGCATATTGTAGATGCTCAATAAATATTTACTGAATGAAAAAATGAATGCCCTGCTGCCCAGACCAAAGGGCTGCTGAGAGCCAGAGGCATCAGGAAAGGCCATCAGTACTGTGTTTTTATCAGACACAGCACAGTTCATTCTTTGCCAGCTTTTATTTTCCTTCTTCACACCATGTTAGTATGGATATTGGCTTTTTTCCATCCAGTCTTGATGTTAGTCTCTCAAGGTTTGGAGGTCTGATACTTTACCCTTAGGTGGTGCTTTCTGCAGGCTTTTTTGAAAGTGTGGGTTAGACCCTCAGGATGAAAGAGGTTGTGGCCTTGACTTATCATGGCCAATCCCCAAAAGTAATATCCTTATCAGGAAGAACAGATATTTTTTAAGGTATTGGATAGGAAAAAAACTTCAAAGAAATGGTCTAAATTTAAGATTAGCTGATCTAAGCAAAGCTACACATGGAAAGGAAATTCAGACCTAACAGATTTTTCCCATTCTTGGAGTGCCACCAGTTATTTCAAGTCTCTTGAAATATCTTGGAAAAAAATCACTGAGCTTCCTGATTAAAAAAGAAAAATTTATGCTCTGTTTTTCTTTTTTTCTTTTCCAGCAAGTAACTGGCAGAAGTTTTGGTGATAAAGATTTTCGGACAGGGTTAGAAAATGGAATCCTTCTCTGCGAGTAAGTATAGCCTATATTCAGTTGGTTTTATTCAAGAAAAATCATTAATGCTATTCAGTTTGTCTGCAAAACTTCTAGTGTTTGTTTTGAATTTATTCACAGTTTGAATCTGAAATTCAAAAACAAATCACTTAGGTGGGTTAGGCAGTAAAGATAAGTAGTCTTGGGGCAGTAGGGAGTGGTGGGGACCTTGGCAATTTCAAATTAGTTAAAGAAGGAATATCTGGTAGCTGCTACTCAGTTCCAACCAACTTTTACAATGTAGGAGTTTGGGCCCAAGTAATTGGAAGGTTGTGGACCAAGTTGTGGTAAAAAAAGCAGCTTTTCTCCCCTTATTCCCTCTAAACAAAAACAGCTTGTGCCAAGTAAAAGCAGGGCTTCTATTTACTGACAACATCTTGAAACATGCCAGGCAATCTTCCTCACTAGGCCTAGTTCCCTGAGGTATTTTGAATATATTTAATTTGTGCTGTTGACAAAATAACTGCAGTGTTCAATTTTTATGTTTTGAACCTGGGCTTTGTCATAGAGAGCTCCTGTGATGATGGATTCAAGAGCTTTCTGTGAAGTGTTTCCAGACACAAAATAAGCTAGAGCCTTAATACTTATAGAGGGATAGACATAAACTTCAAATCAAGATTTTGTGTTTTGAATTCATTTGATAGGTTCTGTCATTTGGATACTGATTTTTGTTTTATTGAGTTGAAATGTACATGCATGAAATGCACAGCTCCTAGATATACAACCCAATGGATTTTGTAAACTGTGTACATTCATGTAACCTACACCCTGAGCAAGATATAGAACACAAAGCTCTCTCATGTCCCTTCCCAGTCAATGTCAACCACCTATAGAAAAGCACTGTTCTGATTTCTATCACCATAGCATCTATTTTGCCTTATCTTGAACTTTATGTAAATGGAATCACACAGAATGCACTCCTATCTTGGTGACTTGCAGAATATTGTTTGAGACCCACCGATGTAGTTGAAAGAGCAGGGGTTTTGGAGCCTGAGCTTTAGAGACTCAAATCCTTTCTTCACCCCTTAAATCATATAACCTCCTTGAGTCTCATTTGTCTCTCTTTAAAGGGGTAGTAAAAAATTTACAACTCCTGCCTATTTCATAAGCTTTTTGTGAATTTCAAGAGGATAATGTGGATAAGGTGCTTTAAAAAATTACATTTGCTGTACAAATGTTGATTATTATGCAGCAATTTTCAACATAGTTCATGTCAGTGTTTATTTTTTCTGCTCTCCACTGCCTTTCTTTCTTCAAAGAGAAATTTACGTCCCCTGATTTCTTTCTTTTTTTTTTTTTTTTAATAAATTTATTTATTTATTTATTTTTGGCTGTGTTAGGTCTTTGTTGCTGCATGTGGGCTTTCTCTAGTTGCAGCGAGCGGAGGCTACTCTTCGTTGTGGTGCGTGGGTTTCTCATTGTGGTGGCTTTTCTTGTTGCGGAGCACGGGCTCTAGGTGCACGGACTTCAGTAGTTGTGGTACGCGGGCTCAGTAGTTGTGGCTCACAGGTTCTAGAGAGCAGGCTTACTAGTTGTGGCGCACGGGCTTAGTTGCTTTGCGGCATGTGGGATCTTCCCAGAAGATCCCCCTGCATTGGCAGGTAGATTCTTAACCACTATGCCACCAGGGAAGCCTGTACATCCCCTGATTTCTGTTTCCATACCTTCTTTCCTGTGGAGTCTCTCCCCTCTTCTCATACTTTACTTTCCTCACCACCTCTTTTCCCTTTATTAAATCTAAATCAGAGCTCATCTCTTAGGTAAACCATAATTAGTTTAGCATCTCACGGATACAAACTCAGACAGGCTCTAAATATTTCTCTTGTGTTCTAGCACCTGCTCCTCCGATGATTCTGGGCTTAGCCCTCTCCTGATGTTAACAGATGAGCCAGAATCTGATGTAATTTATGTGCATCATGCTCTCTTAAGTCTCTTAAAGTGGGTCTTTGGTACCAACTTGTGTTTTCCCAACATTAGCTCCAAAGATTCTTATAGGCATCCACCTCTCCATCACATGAGTAAATCTGTTATAGAGTAATATCGCTTGCCTGCCTTTGGATTAGGTAGACTTGTCTGAAGACAAGGCTTTGGATCCAGAGACATCTGCACACATGGACTTTGTCTCTTACCTAGTTGATGCTGAGTTGGAGGATGGAGTCTCCCGTGTGGAGTGGCACGAACTGTTGGCCTTTTACAAACACGTTAATGAATGTTTGGGTTGTTTAGAGGTGGAGAGGTGGGGTTTAGGCCCAGGCCATGGTTAGGAAATAGTATGGTTAGACAGCATGGAGGCACAGATTATAACCAGGAACCTCTTTAAATAAATAAAGGGTTTTGACTGCTGACAGCCTGCGGGTGAGCTGAGGGAAATGGCCAACACAGAGGATGTGGAAAAATGTTACTGTCTGGGTAGGTAGGATAAAACCCAGGACAAGTGAGTTATTGTTTAACTCCTCTAACCACAGAGGATTAGACCCCCTGGCATATTTGAAGGAGTCTGAGGACCAGGGTCAAGTCCTGGCTTCCCCGTGGGACTCCATCTGGCACTCCTGGTGCAGAGTTTGTGAAGGTGGAATGAACTGCACTGGTGGCCTGAAAGCCAGCAGCATGAGTCCCAGCCGAGCCTTGGAGAGAAGGCTGGGACAGCAGCCAGACAAACAAGATGCAGACAAAGTTCTAAGTGCAGGGCCCACAGCACAATGAGAGACAGAAGTATGACTCAGGAGCTGAATGCACTGAAGGTCGGGACGATGGAGGAAGAACATCTCCCTCTCCTTTTTGTCAGGGATGGGGGCATGGCTAAGTGTGATCTGAACCGAAGCATATTGGGCTGCTGCAGACTGAGATTAGCAAGTGTATTTTGCCAGGACTTGTATCCAGAGACTAATCTGACAAGGAGGGGGACTTGCACTGTTCCAGGCATGGGATGGGTTGATGGTAGGGCCTGAAAGGCAGGAAACCCAGTTTGGAGAGTCTCAGGAAAGTGAGGGTTCTCTTTGGAGAGTAGATGAGAATACCTAAGGCTGTGCCACTCTCTAGAACCAGAGAGAGTTTTGTGGATGCTGGTGATTAAGAAGTTCTAACTCTCAACCACCACCCATGTAGCAATACTTGAAAATATAAGAACTCTCTATATTTTCAAATTTTGAAAACTTGGAGTTCACCTCTTCTGAGTTGGATTGGCTCTAAATGTTGGTTGCAATCGTGGAGAAACACCATGCTCTTTGTTCACTGAAAATGTCCTGGTTCGTAGAGAATGGACTTGAGAACACGGGGAGGGGGAAGGGTAAGCTGGGACGAAGTGAGAGAGTGGCATGGACATATATACACTACCAAATGTAAAATAGATAGCTAGTGGGAAGCCGCCGCATAGCACAGGGAGATCAGCTCGCTGCTTTGTGACCACCTAGAGGGGTGGGATAGGGAGGGTGGGAGGGAGACGCAAGAGGGAGGGGATATGGGGATATAGGTATATGTATAGCTGATTCACTTTGTTACAAAGCAGAAACTAACACACCACTGTAAAGCAATTATACCCCAATAAAGATGTTAAAAAAAAAATATCCTGGTTGTTTATGAGTCTGAAAAAAACCTCACAGTTCTTCTCAAACAGAAGGGCATCTTCTGGGCCTGGGGTCTGGTTTTCCTCTTACCAGCCTGATTCTAAACTTACCTGTGGCCTACAAGGACTATTATGATACCCATTTTTCAGAGCAAGTAACTGAGGTACAGAGGATTAAATAACTAGGCTAAGGTTGTACCAGATGAGAAAGATTTAAATTCAGAAGTCTGATTCCTTTGCTTCTGCTCTTAATCATTGTCCTGTGTCCAGAGTTGGGATTTTAATGGGAGAGAAAAGCAAGAGGTTGGGTGGTGGCGGTGGGATGGAGTTGGTGCCAGAAAGCCTAGAGTTTGAGGAGAAATGCAGTACAGAGGGTAACCACGGCATCTCAGCTGGACAGAGGAAGAAGGACTGTGTGGGGTTGGTGGTCTTGGAAAAATATAAGCATCAAGGGCCTGGTGGACCCTCTTAAGACAAGAAGGCAAGTCCAGTGAGAGGGAGGGCGTGAGAGAGCTGAGGGGGTAGGAGGCTATGGTCGGCGGACAGTGTAGGGATTTCAGTATTCTTAGGTAAGAGCTGTCAAAACTTGATGGCGACAAATGAGGCTGGTGGACCTGTACTAAAGACTACAGAGATAGGAGAGAGAAAAGACTGGCACCTCCAGGCAGCATATAAGATGGAAATTGAGTAGCCTCAGAATCGCCCTGGGAGCTCTTTTACTTCGCCTGTGAAATGCAGTACGCTTGCCCTCGCACATGTACCCCCAAAAACAGTAATACTTATGCATAAATGTATAACTAATAGCAAGAATAAAATAGAGTGCATGTGCCAGATAGAATTATAGTAGATGTATTTTTGCTCTAACCGTCTCTCTCTTCCTCTGTTGTTTTTGCCAAGTGTGTGTAGTTGAAGTTTGGAGGTTAAATGCTCAAATGATGTGAGCTCTCTGCTGAGCATTAAATAAATGGTCTAGGGTCAAAGTCTGACAAAGCTGCAGATGTGTGACAAGTGTCATGCTTTTAGAAATGTTAAATGAATACTGCATTGTGTACTTGGGGACTTCAGAGTTTAAAAGAAAGGCTACAAAGACTATTCCCTAAGGAAGCCACTCCCAGTGTGGAGCCAGTGATGACTGTCATCTAGTTCCCTGCACCCAGATCAGAGAGACTGTTGTGAAATATTCCAGAAAGGAAAGTTTCTGACTTGTTTTCCTAAGACTTTATTATATAGATAGAACGCTATGGAATTCCATCTATATCAGGAGTTGGCAAATTCTGGCCCATGTCCTGTTCTTGTGCAGGCCTTCCTTCTTGCTAAGAACGGTTTTTACATTTTAAAAGAGTTGTAAACAAAAAACAAAACAAATCGAAACAAAGCAAGAGTTTGTATGGGGCTCACAGAGCCTAAAAATGTTTACTACCTGGTCCTTTACAGAAAAAGCTTGCCAGCCCATGAGGACTACGGACTTAATTTTGGATGTGAATTGTTTACCCTCATAAAGTTAAGTAGTTTGGGCAGTGCAAAGTGCTATTTGGGGAAATCAAATACCTTTTCAAGAAAGGTTTTCTCACGAGTCTCTTTACAAGTCCACCCCACCCCCACCAACTTTTTATTTTGAAAAATTTTAAACTTATAGAGAAGTGACAAGAATAATGTAATGATAATCCATATACTCTACAACTATATGCAAATGCTTCAGGAAAAAAGAGTCATAGACAGAAAGAGATAAAGTTAGTATAGTAAAATGATAATAATAATAATTGCATCTAGTTGCAGTGTATACGCTCTCCTTTGTTCTCTGTGGTTTGGTTTTGCATCCTTGCCTCACCCTTTTCATTCTTTTTGGTTACTATCCAAGAATATATATTTAACAAAAGCCAGTTCAAATCTGTTTATGGAAAGCGTAGTGGAAAGTGAATGGATTTGGGAACTCCTAGGTTGAATCCAATGAAATTGTTGTATTGGTAAAACAAAACCAGTCAGATAATGTGATTTCATATGCTTCAACCTAGTGGCCAGTCCAGATCCTAGATTTGCCTCCTGTGTGTCCTTAGGCAAGTTACCTCACCTCCCTGAACCCCAGTTTCCTCATCTATAAAACCAGATATAATTATACCTAATTCATTGGGCTGTTCAGAGGAGTAAGTGAATTGATAATGTGTATAAACTCTTTAGTGCTTGCAACATAGCAGGCACTTAAATGTTAGCTTTTCTCCTTTTGTCCACGAAATGGGGGAAACTCATACCTCATAAGATACTTGAGAGATTCCAGTGAGAGAATATGTGAACCGCTCAGCGGTGTCTGGCGCTGGGCTGGCACCCTGGATCACTCGCCATTTCCATTATTATTGTTGGAAATAGGCCTAAAGTCAATTATAAATATGACAGAGTCAATGCAACTCTGTGTCACTGGCACCCATCAGCTCTCTCACTGGGCTGCCCACAAGCCACAGGATGGAGCAACTGGAGGCTTACTTCCTAGCTCCTTTTGCCTAGCCTGTGATCAAAAACTGGGCAAGAACATTTGGGTCCCTTACAAACTTGATCATCTGTGAATAATGAACTTTGGCTGGCAGAGCTCAAGGCTGAGAGCGATTGTTTTGAAAACAGTGGCCTTGACCTCTGTGGTGACGTCATTTCCTCCTGCTCCCTCCAGTATGTTGTGATTTCTTTCTCTGGGAAGCTGTTCCAGAACCCTCTGGGCAGAGTTAGTGGGTTCCTCCCTGGCGTCTAAGTACCTGTACAGCCTCCGCACTAGCTGTTATCACAGCGCTCGACCTCTTTATCCCACGTCTCCTTCCTGTACCAGATTGAAAGCTTCCTGAAGACCTCTTCTATTTATCTTTGGATTTCCCCCCTTGGACACTGGTCTGGCACACAATACATCTGTTACAAACAGCTGTTGGATAAATTGAATCCAGTAGTAAGAGATCTACCTAGGCAATTTAATCCTCATTAGATCATTAACTTTCTCCCAATTTTTGGCTGTCATCATCAGTATTATCCTGTTTCTCTCCTTTCTCCTCTCCTCTCCTTCCCTCCACACTCTACCCCCCCTCTCCTTCACAAACACACACACACACACAGACACACAGACACAGACACACACACACACACACACAATTTTACATAAAGAATGGACCCATCCCTGAAGACTGGGAGTTCAACAGATGGAGGTATCTGCTTTCTTTACCTATAAGATTCTCCATTATAGCTCTATCTTCTTAGGAGTCATAGAAGTGAACTTCTGGGGTTTGTTCTGCAGACACGTTTGGATGGAATGCAAAGTCTGAGTATGTTGGTCTGCAAATAAGTGACCAATAAAGAATGTCTCAGTGAATTTTTGTCTCAGTTCTTATGTTGCTGAAATAATTTTCTGAAGATAAGAAATCTGTTGGCAAATACTTGTCTATATCATTGCTGATGAATGAGCTGCTTAGTCTAAGAAGGAGATTCTTGTCCTGATTTCAACATGAGATGTGGTGTGCCATGGATATGCACTCACCTTCTAGGACAGGTTGGGAGTTGATGGCGTAGCTTTCCGTGGAGACATTTTGTCACATGGAGGACTTACTGGATACCGACTCTGTTCTGCACAGCCCCACGCTAGGCACCAAGAGGCATAAAAAGGGAATGTAAGGCTTGATCCTTGATCTTCAGGAGTTTTATAATGGGCTTGGGCGTTGACGCACACACAAAGCAGTTGTTACTGTGTAAACCAGTGTATGAGTAAATGCAAAAGTGACTAAGATTTAATCCCCAAATTTAATAGAAGTTAAACAAGGGGAGATTGTTGTAGTTTGGGAGACAGTTATTGGAGAGATGTTACGTCTTTACTCAAGGTGAGAATAGGCTGAGGGAACGAGAGGGCAGACTACACAGGAACAAGGACAGGGGAAAGGTTTGGGGACAGGAATGAGGACGATGTGTTTGGCAAACATAGGGGAGATCTGCCTGGCAGGGGGTCGGGGCAGGAGGTGTCTCTTTCTTCATCCAATTAACCTTTTTAAGAACCTGCTTACAGGTGTGGCAAGTTACTGTAGACACTAGTAAACTATGCCATAACATCGTGTAACAGGGGCACCCTGATCAGATCTGGAATCTAAACCCTGACCCCATGTGGGATGTTAACCTCAGAGTTCCTTGAGGAAGTGACACGTAGGTAGAGACCTGAATGAAGAGCAGAAATTGGCCCAGAAAGAGGGACGAGAGGTGAAAGGAGGGAGGAAACATGTTCTAGCTGAGAGAAAGCATGTTTGAGATTCTTAAGACAGAGGAGTTGCAAGAAGACTTACTTGGCGAAAATGTAGAAAACAGGGAGGACAATGATATGAGATGAGGATGGATGAAGAAGAGAAGTAGGCAGGATTAAAATATTGCACAGGGTCTTGAAACCACAAAAGGAGTTCTGGGTGTGATCTCCAGAGCAATGAAAACAAGAGGAATTTAAAAGAGAATTTAAAAGAGATCAACAGGACTTGGTAGGGTATAGGGATAGATGAATGAAAGAAAAGACTAAAAAATCACTTCAGCGTTTCAGTTGTTAATGACAAGCAGGGTGGGCCTTTGGTGCCAGTTGGAAGGGGTCCTTTATTTGGTGGGAGAGGTCATGATTTCAGTTTGGGCAGACTGAGTTTAGGGTACGGACAGTCCACTCAGGCAGAGAGTCCTGTAGGCTACTGGGGACAAAGGCAGAACTTAGGGGTGAGATGATGGATTTAACTTATTCGAATTGGACTTGCCAGCCATTGGTGGACATGAGGGTGAAGCTGTGATATATGACAGTCTCTCTAAGGGGAACACCACATCAAGAAAGAGCAGCAGAGCAAGGTCCAAGTTTGAGGAATTCTTCTCCCTGGTCAGAGATGAGAGAAAGAGAAGCTCACAAAGAGGCTATCAGAGAGACGAGAGGAAACCCAGGGAGCGTGGTGTCATGGAAACCGAGGGAGCTAAGAAGACTTCTAAGGAGCTGGAGGTCACTTGTATTGCATGGCCCTGGCAGAGGTCAGCTCCGAAAAGTCCTGTCTCACTGGTAGAGGGAGGCACTGGAGACCTTTGTCAGTTAATAGCCATCTCTGGGAACTGCCAGTCAACGGATCATGATTCGACTTAATGGTCTGAGCTCTGGCTCATGCTTTTGCATCATTTCAATAGGCTATTGTTAGAGACCTTATCTAATATAAACTATACATGGAGTATTTTCCTCAACTATTTATTTATTTATTTATTTTTGGCTGTGTTGGGTCTTCGTTTCTGTGTGAGGGCTTTCTCCAGCTGTGGCGAACGAGGGCCACTCTTCATCGCGGTGCGCGGGCCCCTCACTGTCGCGGCCTCTCCCGTTGCGGAGCACAGGCTCCAGACGCGCAGGCTCAGTAGTTGTGGCTCACGGGCTTAGTTGCTCCGCGGCGTGTGGGATCTTCCCAGACCAGGGCTCGAACCCGTGTCCCCTGCATTGGCAGGCAGATTCTTAACTGCTGCGCCACCAGGGAAGCCCTTTCCTCAACTATTGATAAGGAGATGAGATTAGTTAGACCCAGTGGCTTAGTAGTGAAGTGACCATACATCAAACAAAACGCTTTTGAGGGTGAAAGAAGTTGTTAATCAGCTGAGATGCTGGAACAACAAATGAAACCTGGGACTGTCCTCAGCTAACTGTATGTACGTAGGTACGTCTGTCTGGATGTATGCACGTGTGTATGGGGGTGTGTGTGTGTGCATGGTCACCCCAGTGGTTGGCGATTCCAGACTGGTGTCTTCCAGTCACCATTACCTTGTTCAGTATTCACAAACCCTTCCCTTATTTTATCCTCTCTGTAACTACAGTAGGTGAACAACCTGGATCAGATCGTGCCACCACCCCCTTGTTGATGATGAGATGGAGACCCCAGGTTGTAGAGCACAGTGTCTTCCAGCTCTTCATCTAGAGCGCTTTCTCTAACCCAGATGCTCACTTAAATCTCAGCGAACGTGGGTCCTTTTGCCCTTACTGATTTTGGCCTTAGTGGACTGGTTAAGAATTTGATAGGCCTCCATGTAGGGTTCTCCCTTGTCTTTCTGCCAAATCACAACTGGCCTCACTGACTTGGCCTGTCCCCAGCTCTTTGGCACCAAGACTCATTAAGCTTTTAGGTTCAAGTAAGGACATTTCAACCCGCTCTTTTAGTAAAGATCTCCAGTGAAAAGCTGCTTTTTGTTTGAAGATTGGCATGGCTTAGGTAGGGACTTAGGCAAGACCTGAGTATCCCTGACAGTCTTCTGTTAGGAAAGATGAAAACGGATGAAGGATATGGAAGGAGAATTTGTAGGATTCATGATGAGCAAAATGGACTTCCAGTATTGCCCTTTTTTTTTTTTTTTTCTTTGAATCCTCACCAAATAAACAGCCCTCGGTTTCTATTTAAAAGAGGGACTCAGCACAGTGTGTAGGGGGGGGATTCAACTGTTCCCATTCAAACTGTGCGCTAGCATCAATTACAAGAATCTACTTGTGGGAGGGGGGACTTTTGTGTGCATCTGAAACGTTCTCAAGCTCATCTACCTTTGCAAATATTTTTTCCGTTTAAAAGTATATAATCCTTGTCGCAACTTCTTTTCTCTTAATATATATGGCAAGTATGTTTTGTTTTCACGCTTTCAAAACTGTGTTTGAAACTTATTTTAGCATATTTATCGTTCAGGAACCACTTCCCTCAAAATGTGATTTCCTTCACCCTATCAATCTGTGCCTTGATAAATATTAAACTTCTGCTCATGGAAATCACAGGCTTAATCTGTTTCCTCCTGAACAAATTTATTATACATTTATTGGAATGATCAATTGACTTAAAAAATATATATATAACAACAGGTTTAAATATGGGCTGCTTGTGTGGCGGAGGAGAAACTGGCCTATCCCACTGGCTGCCTGTGGGCTTACCTGCTGGATTAGGCTTTGCTTGTATTTGAGAGGATTTAGTAGTTCCCTAATTGTATTTCCTTAATAATCCATTTTTTGATTGTCTCTACTGGGCTATCAGGCTGGGTGCGCTGGCCTCCCACAGTGAAGTGTGCAAAATTCTTGCCTCAAGCATGCCATTCTAAATGTTTCCCTTCGATTACCCACAGGAGAGGACCTTTTCTTAAGTAGCCCACCCAGGACCCAGATTATAAATGATTCCTTTCTAAAGTTAATCATGCAGAAATAGACTTCCTCTTCATATTAAGGGGAAAAAGAAAGAGGGGAGGCCTGTGGGAAAGGCAAGTCAGACAGAGGGAGCAGCAAGCTTGTGAAAGTGCTCAGCAATATGAGGGAGTTATGCATGCTCAAGGAAGGAACTGTGGCCAGAGCCTAGGATGAAATGGGGCAGGCCAGAGAGGAAAGGTAGGTATCAGGTCCATTTGCACAAGACCTGGAATAGCATGTTAAGGAGTTTAAACAGCATCCAGTGAGCAGTAGACAGCCAGCATGGTCTCTATTCAGAGGAGATTCAATGAGATTAGGTTGTTTTTTAGGAAATTACATTGTTGGCAGTGGAGACTTTTGATTACTTTCTGCTGTGCACCAAACACGAATATTTGAAAAAAATGTCATGCTTCCCGAGGAGAAGCAGAAATGCTTCCTACACTTGTCTTGCTATGTCTATCCTTAATTTACCACCCTACTATGTACATTCTATGTTTTCCAAAGTTCTTTTCCAAGTCACTCATTTAGAACTTGGAAACTATTTCCCCAAAGACTAGTGTTCTATGGGGGGAACGTCTTATGTAACCCATATCACATCTGTGTTAGTGTCGGGCCCACTGTAGAACCCAGTCTCCTGGCGGGGTTTGGGCTTAGCTTGGCACCTGGTGTGGGGTGTTTGATAACATGTGGAATGAATAGGAAATTGATTCAGAATTATAACTAGCCACATTAGGAGCTGACCTCCCCTTTCCAGGATAGCAAAGGGCCTCTTCAGCACTTGGCTTTTCCCCATCACCCTCAGGACAGCAAGTGAGATGGGGGGACAGGAGCCTTGGCAAGAGTTAAAGGCTAGCTAGGCTTTGGCGGTGAAGCAGGGCCAGAGGCAGCTGTGGACACGGCTGTAGTGCCGCTGAGATTGTCCTTGGACTTCTTACTGCCTTTGCTTTGCTGCTTCCTCCCTTCCTTCTTCCCCATCCCTGGTGTTAACGACCACGCTCTTGCAAGCCTGCCCTCCAAAAGGACTAACATTATCTCATTCCCTCACTTCTGTGCTTTCATCTTTCCCAACTCCCAACCTAGCTTTAGCCACAGACAGGGTGCTTGGGAGCAGAAGTGAGCTAATAGTTAACACATCAGATTTCCACTTGTGGGCAGGGCTGGGGTCCAAACCTGCTTGGGAGCCGGGGGGGAGGGGATGGCAGGGCAGCAGGGAAGAGATGTTAATAACCTCCATTTATGAAGTGCACACTGTACACCAGGCCTGTGCCAAATGTATTACATGCATTATTTCACACTCTCATGCCATGACCAATAAGTATTATTGTGCCCATTTTTCAGAGGAGGAAACTGAGACTCAATGTTGAATAGTTAAATAACTTGCCTAGTGAGTTGCAGAGTTGGGATTTGCACCTCAGGTCTTTCTGTCTCTGGAGGTTCCTATTTCTGTTGGAATTTTATGGGTCTCAATCCTGGAACTCTTGGTTCTGAGCACTTCTTGCTGAAGAAGTATGGAGAGCAAGGAACTGGCTGCCTTTCCGAGCTGCATCCCAGCAATTTCACATTCCAAGTTTTCTCCCACCCTCCTGACAGTAAACCCAGCAGTACCAGGTTTTAGCTGTGCAAAAGAAATACTAATTACAGTCATTTATACATAATTACTACATAGCACGATGATGATTACACGTATCATTGCCTGTGTCGGTGTAACTTCAGTCTCCATTTTATTTGGTTACACTAAAGTCTCTTCACGTATTGCCAGCTTTCACGGTTCATTGATCACATGTGCCATCTTAAACTTATAGCTTATAAAAGCAGGGAGGACCTTGAGTGGGAGGCACGGTGGGAAAGGCAGCTTGGGCGTGAAGGGGCTTGATTACCAGGTGAAGGCATTTGGAGGGCATCCTGTGGGCACTCAGGAGCCTGGGAGTCATTGGAGGAAGGAAGCAACACGGCCAAAGCCAGGGTTGAGATGGGGTCAGTTTGGGTGCATTGGGCAGATCGATTAAGATAGCAGAGACTGGTGGCTGGAGATTAGTTATTGAAATGCAAGAAGTAAAGCACTCTTCTCAGTGTAGGAACCTGAGTTTGTAATCCTATCTCTACCACTTAGGATCTCTGATCTCAGATATGTGCCTTGTGACAGTTTCCTTTCCTAGATTTTTAATTGATTTTTAGGCCTTTTCTAATCCAAAAATTCTGTAATTTCTAAACAGCAAGGATGGTATGCAAAGGTTAGACTGTGAGAGACATTGAAAATGAATCAAAAGGACTCCAAGATATTCAGATAATTGCTGGAGTTTCCCTTTCATGTTTATAGATTATTTCATTACTGTTGGGTTTTTTTGTTTGCTTTTTGGGGTTGTTTGTTTGTTTTAGTGTTAAGAGCAGAAGTGATAGGCAAGAAGACTTTTTACCCCTAGCAAATGTAGGAAAATAAAAATGGGTCCATTTGCTTACAATGGCCCAAATTTTAGCTCTTCTGCATCCTGCTGCCTCCCAACAAGACCCAGGGGAAAGGATGTGCCCAGGTGTTTAATTTTGCATTTTAGGACAGGATTTTCTTGGGTACAGTTTGGCAAAGTAAGGCCCCTTTTTATTGAGAAAAGACCTCCTGGAGAGCTTTAATAGTTAAGGTAATGCTGGCTGCTGTAACTAATAAACTTCTAACTCTCAGTGGTTTAATGCAATGAAAATGTACTTCTCACTCTCGTGCAGCTCAGTTTTGGCAGCAGGAAAGGGTGGAGATGACTGCTCCTGGTCGTTGTTCAGGGACCCCAGCTAACAGAGACTCCATCCTCAACATGTGACTTCTAAAGTCTTCCCTGGTGCTGACATCTAACTAGTGAATGGGGGGAGGCAAGAGAGGGAATGGAGAATTGCTTGGGAGAGGTTTTAGGGACAGGTGTAGGTATGACATACGTTACTCTGCCTACACTCCATTGGCCAGAACTCTGTTATATTACTACAGAAAACTTCAAAAGAGGCTGAGAGATGTAGCCTAGCTGTGTGTCTAGGGGAGAAACTCCTGTGAGTTTGAGGAGCAGCTGCTGCCTTGGGAGGTGTATTAGAAGAGTAACAGCACTGTTGAGCCCTAGAATTCACAGTTAGGCCCAATTTCTTGGAATTTCAAGTCTACAAAGACCTTCTAAAGTCCTTATGATCTCTTCTTTAGGTATGTTAAAGGCAAGTGGCTCAAATAGACCTATACTTCACACGGTCTTGACAATGCATAGCACCCCACAAACATTTGGTAGATATTAATGACGGCAATTTGCATTCCATCACTATTTTGTTCAAATGAAACTCCCCTTTGGTTCAGGTTTCACTTTCCCCCACGTTTTAGTCAATTTTTTCTTGACCTCAGAAAAGGTTTTATTAACTTGCCTGCTTTTGCCAAGGCAACTCTAAAAAGAAATCTCTAAAAATGACATCTGTAACAGGTTTATAGTCAAGGTTAAATTGATCTCATGCTTAGGTTCAAAAACAGTTGCCATGTTAGATTAAATGAAAGTGCGCACACCTTTGTCCAGGGTACATAGTCAAACCAGAAAGTGATCAAGGAAACTGCATAGGAAAACACTCTTGAGCCAAATTAAAAGGGACGCAAAGTAGGTAATTTTGTGATCATAGTTGCCTATTGCAGCTGTGCAAACCAAGCTAAATGAGATGATGATGTAATCTCTTGTTGCAAAGAATAAAGTGATTTCCCATGAGATTAAGCATGAACTTCCCAACCCTGGGTTCAAGGTCTAGATGGTGTCTCTGCTGTCCCGCAAACTCTAGGATAATTATTAGACTTGAATTTCTGAATTGAATGATGTATAGAGTAAGCTGGATTTTGCAACCCTTTACAAATTTTACCTTTAATGTTTATTACAGTCCAGTAAAAAAATAAGCTGCCCATTGGTATATTTCCTAACATTTGGATGGTCTTGTATCTTTTGTAGCAGTATTCACAGTATCATGCCCCTTGAAGAGCTATTATATCAGCTGTTGGAAGAGTCGGTATGAAACAGAACCTCTCTGTCCCACAGTAGGGATTTGAGGTTTTTTTAAAAATTGCAGATAGACACAGATTTCTTCAGTTTGTATTTTATAACCATTAAACAGTCATTGAGAGGCTACCATAAGCTGGCTATTAAGTGTTAAAAAGAATTACAAAATACAGCCTGTGGTTGAATCAGAACATCAACTTCATTCCTGGATGTCTCAACAATTGTTTCTTTAAGGAATCTAATCTTTAATCTTTTAAGAATTGGATTCCACAGAATGTGTGCAGAGTATGTCTTTAATTCACCTTCTCAAAAACTCAAGATGGCCATGCATTAGGTAGCATGACAATGAACTACACATGTGCCCAGTTTGGGTCTTCCTGTAGGTTTTAAATCTCTTAGTGAGCACGCCCCGTGAGGGATAGACCTGGGGTCTCCCCTGTCCTCCTTTGTATCCCCCGTGCCCGGCTCCGGGCCAGGACATCATGCACGCCCAATAAATATTTGTTGAGTACATAAAGGAACACATGGACAGCCTTACTTGAAATAGGTCACAGTGTGTTTTAGATTTGGAATATGAGTTTAGTAGACACCAATTCATTTCTATCATATCAGAAATCAGAAACACATGCATTTTTGCTTACCTTCAGTGTCATTAACTTTTTGTAATTGAGGATTATGCAAGATTAAAACTTTTCTTTCTGTTTTTAGTCACTTATTACCATATATATATATATATGTATATATATATATATATATATATATATATATATATAGCAAGCTATACACATCTGTTGACTTAATTCATTTATGTGAGGTTTTTTATCCAAAGGTGGCCAGAAAATAAGTGAAACCTATTTTAGTCTTTGGCAGCTGACTAATGGAAAAGTTGAAACTAAAATGCACTTACTTAGCAAAAAGAGACATGCTCAGTATACCAAATGAGTGTGAATATGTAAGTTTCCATTTACCAACATTTCCACTTAGCAGCACACGTTGTCCCGCTGGCTCCTCACCATAGTTCTGGATGGAAGGTCAGGTTTTCAAAATCCCCATTTTTATTAAGGGGAAAACTGAGACTTTGATCCAGTGACTTTCCAGTAGCTTGTAGCTAATGTGTGTTTTACCCATTAAAACCTAGACAACTTCCTCCAAATTCATTACACTCTCTTCATGATAACACTGCTGAGCGTTATAAGTTATTTATGATGTTTTATTCATCTATCTGATACCCATGATTTTTTAATAAACACAAAATTTCCATATATAGTTATAAATTTGTTTTAATACTACTTGCCTATGATGCTGTTTTTTTTTTTTTAATATTGGGATCATATTTTAGTTACTATTGATGCTGATATGCAGTCACATCTTTTTTTTTTTAAGATTTATTGATTGATTGATTGATTGATTGCTATGTTGGGTCTTCGTTTCTGTGCTAGGGCTTTCTCTAGTCGCGGCAAGCGGGGGCCACTCTTCATCACGGTGCACGGGCCTCTCACTATCGCGGCCTCTCTTGTTGAGGAGCACAGGCTCCAGACGCGCAGGCTCAGTAGTTGTGGCTCACGGGCCTAGTTGCTCCGCGGCATGTGGGATCTTCCCAGACCAGGGCTCGAACCCGTGTCCCCTGCATTAGCAGGCAGATTCTCAACCGCTGCGCCACGAGGGAAGCCCCTATGATGCTGTTTTAAAACTATAAATCAGATCATTTCAGTCTTCATCTTAAAAATCTGATGTACTTCTAATTCTAAGTACATTGTACTTAGAAAAAAATCTAGACACCTTACCTGAGCCTGGATGTTGTTTACACCTTGGCTCTCATGTCATGTGTTTCCTCCTTCCACTCACTCTGCTTGGTCACATTGGCCCTTGAATATACTAAGCCCGCTCCTGTCTCCAGGCCTTTCTACTTACTGTTCAGTCTGCCTGGAACTCTTGTCTCCAGTCTCTCTTTGGCTAATACTTTTGTCTCTTCCCATTTTTTCCCCAAATGTTACCTCCCCAAGGCAGCCTTCTCATCACCTGATTCAAGTACCACCCGCATGGGTTGCTGTGCTTGTCTTCCCAGTGCTTATGCAATCTGAAATTTTCCTCTCATTTATTTACTTGTTTATTTTCTGTTCCTCCCACTGCCCCACATACTCATTTGTTCTAAGAAGATAAGTTCTAAAGGGCAGGTCCTTCACTTGTCTTCTCCACTACTGCCTTCCCTGGGTCTAGAGCAGTGTGCAACACACGGCAGGCACTTGATAAATAATTGCTGGATAAATAAATATCTGGATATTAGTTCATCCTAATTAGCTCTCATATCTCCAGTTTTTAAATTATCTTTATTTTGTGGGTAAATTTATGCAGGAGACATGGAATGACACCAATGTTTTTTTGTTATCTAAAATTATGCCAATGTCCCAGAGAAGTCTTTAGATGAGTACAAATTTAATCTGTTACCAGACAGAGAGGGGAGACCATTCTCCTTCTAGCTATAGGTTTTGGGGCTCACAGGTGGGAAACCGGTGTGGGGTTCTGCTAGGTGGGGAGTTGCCACAAGTGAGTGACTGCCTCCTTTTCTCTGGAATTCCTCCTGAGGATGTTGTATGTCATCCATAGATGAAACGTGACCATTTCCCAGCAGACACCTGCTTCCGTTTTCCTTTTATTCCCACCTAGTGTTAATATTCTCACATTGTATTTAGATAGTTTTTTATTGGGTCTTTAGTTTTTGTTTGTTTTCTGTGGTTTGTTTGTTGTTGTTATTGTTTTGTGCTTTGATGATACATACTGAAGCTGGACTTTCTAAAGCACCAAGCTGCAGTAGGCTTTCCAAGCTGGGCTGCAAACTAGCTGTGCATGTCTCTGGGGAAGGCTTCACACCTGTTTGGGGCTCAAGCTTTTCTTCTATAAAAATGGTGGAGTGAATACATGACCTGTCTCTGCAGGACAGGACAGTGGAGGAACAATGCATTTCAGAAGGTTCATGAATAATAAAATATTAATATCATCACCATTACTTTAAAGCATGTCATCAATAAATATTTATTGAAAATATTTATATTTTAATAGATAGGAGGGCAACAGTGGTTTTTAATAAAATTTCAAGTGAATAAAATATCCTTGACTCCTGCTCATAGCTGTTTTGTTGAACTTCTTATCTGATTCTAATATATACAAAAAATGTTCTCAGTTTAATGCAGAATACAAGATAAGCCGGTGGTGGGCATTTCTACAATGTGAATTCAATGTTATCTTTTATTGTCATGTACTGTAAACTGTGTACGGAACCAGGGCAATGTTTACATGAAAAAATACAGCTGCCTTGATCTTGAAAATATCCCAAATATTTAAGAGCACTGTGGCTTTTTATCTTTTAATTTGTTGTTAAACATTTGGATAGACATCATAGTAATTTTTTTTTGGTTGCTCTTTTGATTAAGGTCTATCATTATAATTTTTTTTTACTACTTCATGTGATAGGAAAGATTTCTGCCATATAACTATAATTCTACAAAGGATGAATATAATGAAGCATTTAAAACTGTTTAAAAAGTTAAACATGTATAAAAGAGGAGTTGATGGATCCATTGTTACTAAAAATAATACAATTCTTAGATATAGAAGACAAAATGGGTACCTCTTTTAAAAAAGATTCTTTATTTATGAATTTTTTTATAGGGTATTTGTTATTTTTGTTTTACTTTGGATAATTAGAAACAAAGTTCAGGGACCTGATATAATGGTATTTTATTTCATTAGAAAAATCTAAAAGTATTAGAGAAAGTAGTTGATCTAGAATGCAGTGAATTGAATTAGTATAAATAAATACTTATACACAAATGTAGAGAACCATTTATAGAGAACTTATTATGCACCAGGCTCTGTGCTAGCGTCTCACATATTTTGTCACATTTAAGCCTCACTGACACCTATGCAATTGCTACCATTGTTTCTCTATGACAGTTGAGGAAACTGGTGTTAATGGGCTTGCCCAAAGTAACTCCCCAATGAGTGACCAAGCTGGACTTTGGATTCAGTCAGTTAGACTTCAGAGCCAATGTTGTCACTCCCCTCTCCCAGCTCCTCATCAGTTTGTCCACAGGTATTAAGAAGGACATAGGTCCACACGTATTGATAAGGCATGCTCTCCAGTGTAAATTATTTAATCTCCATTATGCATTGCTAAGTGGAAAAATAAGGTATAGGACAGTGCATATTATGCTATACATGTCTTTTTAAAAAAAATTACAAATATCTTTATACATTTTCTTTGGAAGTCTTTAAGGTTACCTTCAGGGAATAGTCTAGGGCCCCGTGGTATCCTGGTGACAGTGAAACTTAAGTTTTACTGGATATCCTTTTGGTTCCTTTTGAATTGTCAACACTGTTGTTGGTTGGCAACCTCAGGATTTCCCAGCGTGAAATTCAGATCTGGTCCCCAGACACGGAAGGCAAGGAGAGCCCGAAGAAAGAGGCAGATAGCTCCAGATTTGTAGGTGGCAGGGTTAATAAGCAAGAGAACTTACATATGATGCTTGTCTTGGGTGGCTGAAAGATGAGGAGAATCTTGCCAGAATCTTAAAAGTTTATATAGATGCTTTAACTGGGTTCAGTAGATATTCAGTCCAGATGGTCTCAACAAAACGCTACTATCTCAAGGCTGAATGCTTGACGATGGCTCCCACTGTGGGAATAGTGGGCAGAACGTACATTCCTAGGTCAGGGGAGAGGGTGAAGAGCCTCCGACTGCCTGGGGCCAGCTTGGGTTAAGCGGCAGTCATATCCACGCAAGGACCTTTTTCAACAATTGTGCACAAATACTATTTAAAACGACACTGTTAAGAACTAACAAGAAAAGTTATGTATGTTAAGAATTTTGTACATTTAAAATCTGCTTTGGAGACATCGTATCTATCTGTTTATTTTGAATCACATGCTATGGGATGTTAACGCTGCCAGAGAATGTGTTGATTCAGGGATCTTGGGAGCTGGGCCTGACTGTACCACTAATCAGCTCATCATCGTCAGGCTTCAGTTTTCTAAACTGCAAAATGAGAAGAGTTAACAAGTTGCTTTCTAACTTGAAAAACCAATAATTCCAAAATAAGCTATAAAAAAGCACTTTTTGAGAAGATTATAAATTCATGGTTAAAATTAAGTGCATTTATGAAAGGAGCACCATCTTGGCTCTCAATGGGCCAGAAGGCACTACTTCTTTGTGTCTACACTGGGTGTTACCTCTTGGCGGCAGCATTTGGAATTGCAGTGAAAGTGACCAAGGACAGGAAATTCTTAGTGCAAAACCAGAAATATCCTGTCTGTTGTAACCATTGTAGTGACATTTCTCAATATATCAATACATAGAGGTGTCAAAGTAAAATACAGGCTGAATTCAAGACTAATTATTGACCTATTTCAAAGAATCTTTTGTTACTGGTTTGAAGAAATCTATCAAGCATAGGTTCTTCAAAATTTACTATAACCTTAGATTGCATGAATGGTAACAGAGTTTGGCAAACTTTTTGGTGAAGGGCCAAATAGTAAAAATTGTTTGCTTTTTGGGCTGTAGGTTCTCTGTTGTAACGATTCAGCTCTGCTGTCATAGCACAAAAGCAGCAGTAAACAGTATGTAAGTGAATGGGCAGGGCTGTGTTCCAGTAAAACTTGTTTACAGAAGCAGGCATTGGGCCAAATTTGGTCCATGGCTCATAGTTTGCTGACCCCTGAATTATACTAAACCCCTGCCTAAGTTTCTCTTGCCATGTGTCCTGAGATAAATTACCTGATCTTCTCTCCTCTAATTCCCTAATATAAGAATAAATGCTTCCATTCGACAACCCTGTACCTTCAATAATTCCTTTATGAATAACCTAGTTGGCAAATGCTACAATTCTGCCACATCACCCTGATGCCAACCCTATTTTCGTTTTACAAATTGCCTTCCTTATTTCTTTTCACTCTGAACTGATATTTCCTGAAGACAAACAGTTATGGTTGTTTCTCTTGCATTCCTTTGCCTGTATTACCATTTTTACGTGATTTCAACCTTTACCCCAAAAACGTTTTGCTCACATATCTTTTATACCTAGGGAATTGCGGTCAGCCTTGTTTAAAATCTTCAGGATATGACTGGTTAACCTCCTGCTAAACATATTCTTTCCTTTCTTAAGTGAAGCTCACCACATTTAACAAGCCACTCTCCTCAAAGAGCAAGAGGGTCTGGAAGTAGAATTAGTCTTGGCAAATCATTTGCAAAGATAGATGTTGGTCTCTGAACTTAGTGCATCCCTGGAGAGACCCCTGCCTTAGCCAGGAGAATTGGGAACGAGCCTTGCTGTGTAGTAATACCTGGCTTCAAAACAAGACACTTCTCTCCCAGCCTCAATCCAGCTCACATTTTTGTCCTTTCCTCTGAAGCTCCTCTCAGTCTCCATCCTTTCTTTTCTCCTAACATTTCCAAATTCTAAAACTTCACCTGCCACAGACAAACTTGATGTTGGCAAAACTCTTCACTTGGTTGCATGAAGGCTCATAGATTACTGAGATTTACTACATGCTTTAAATTCGCTGCTTTTCCTATTCAGCAATTTAGTTGTAGCTTCGGATAAAGGTGATTTGTGTGATCCATCTTGCTTTATGTCTCACTTGACATTCTGCCTTTTTCATGACAGGTTGCTGAATGCTATAAAGCCAGGACTTGTTAAAAAGATCAACAGATTGCCTACCCCCATTGCAGGATTGGTGAGTATCCAGAATTGAGATTTATCTTCCAATATTCCTTTGCTCTAACCTAAGGGTCATGACAGTGCCATTTATTACAGTTTTCTCCTGCAGTATATATTCCACGTGAATGAGAACGCATTGAAGCCATTAAACTGAGAGGTCGCTTAAAAATGAAAGATTGCAGTTATGCCTAAATGGCATCTTAATCTTTGTTTGTATTTTTCCCATGAGTGATAAGGATGACATTCATTTTTAAAGAGGTAAATTTGTTTTGGGGTGAGAGGCTGGTAATTCGGCTGACCCCAGGGGAGGAAGGCAATTGTAATTACGGTTTTCTCATTTCAGTTCTTCTCTGCATTCCTTTGGAATGAAGGGGAGAAGAGGTAGAGAGAAAGAAATTTCATGTTGAACGAGCAGGACTTTCATGATCAATTGCTGTTTTCAATCTTAAAAATCTACCTGCATTTAAGTACCACATTTGTAGACCAACTTTCTAAAGACATAATGGACACAGGTGATTCTAATGTCGTCTGGAGAATTGTTTGAGCAAATCCCTGGGTCTTCTGAACCTACCCATCCAAACCCAGTAAAACTCAAATGTTCACATGTAGTCAGATGCAGGATTTTTTTCATGCCTTGATATGTTTCATAATTCTTGGCACTAATTTTAATTGCTTAATTATCATTACCTTTTGGTAGTAAGAAGAAAAAGGTGGAAGATCAAAAGACAAACAAATCTTAGTTCCGTAAGGAACAAGGTGCATGCACATGAGCTCACACATGAGCCTCCACACACACGAGCACGTGTACAGACACACGTGTGCACAGAAAGCTGAGGGCGTATGTGGCCTAGTAACAGTGCACTCTTTCCATCGTGACTGCCTTCTGTGCATGTGGTCTTCCAGAAAACGATTAGAAAAATGTCAGGAATTTAAGCAGGTTCATCCTTAGACCTTTGATGATTTGTTAAACAGTTTCGTAGTCATATCATGATGACTAATTGAAATTTGCTGCACCAACAACAAAAAAATTACGTTTGAGAACTGTGGGGGGTGACGTAATTAGGTACATGGTTTCAGTGAGTTGAATAAAATGGATTTTTTTAAATTGTAAGAATTGCTATTTCTGCGGATGCATTTTAGTTACCATGCTGGTTGGTAGTGCATTGGTGATTAGTCATTAAAAGTCTTTCTAATTTCGTTTGTCAGAATCATGTAACCAAGTAAATAATACATAGATAGATAGTTAAATTTGGAAGGAATGGATTTGAATAATTTTATTTAAAAATCTATATATGTATATTATATATTATATTTGTGAATGTGTACATATATTAGTTATTTTAAAACGTTTTATTAAAACCATCTCTTCCAAATGTTAAGGCCACGGCTTTAATGATGCTGACAAATAGCTCTTTGGCCCCAAGCCTGTGGCATCTCCAGACCTTGGAGGTCTGGGATTTATTGTTATAGGAGCAAAACCTGCAGCACGAAGTCAGGAAGGCTCCAGTGAAATCCACATGAGCAGAGACAAGCAGCTGTCAGTCCAGAAGCTAAGGAGAAAAGGGTTTTTGGAACATTAATTTAAAGTGTGAATCATAAATAATTTTAGCAAAATTAAGGGTTTGAGACACGTGCATTAACTTTATGTTGGATTCTTACAGCAGATCAAGTATTGTTCTTCACCTATTGCCTCTACTTTGGGACAGGCAGGCAATGTGATTCAAGAAAACCAGCGGATTTCTGTTGCTTTACTCCTATGTATATCCTTGACTTTTCTTTCTTCTCTTTCCTTTTTCATTTGAATTTCCTTTCCATTTTGTCCTTTCCATCGTTCCTCCTTTTTCTTGCTCTTTTCCAACTAATAGTTCCTCACTTACCCCCTCCTATATCACTTATATTTTCTTTACTTGTTTGTTATTGTGATATTGTGATTTATAATAAGCAATATATATTTGGACTTTGTCTGTTTCTGGCAGAGAGCACCTAAAACCCTTGGAATTTCCTAGGCGATAAGAACAATGGGAGCATCTTTTGTTATAATATTTGGTCTTTTGTCATCAGTTCCTGAAATAGCTCCAGTTCTATAAAGGTGAAGGAGTATCTTGTTCTTTATAACAAGCTCCTTTCAGCCCCACCTGAATGAGGCAACTTGTGGAAAGCCCCAAGGATGGGAGCTGGTTGCCAGGGGTAGCAGCCTCGTGATTAGAGAGTTGGAACTTTCAGTCCCACCCCACTGACCTCTGGGGAAGGGAGAGGGGCTGGAAGTTGAATCAATCGCCCATGGTCAATGATTTAATCAGTCATGCCTATGTAATGAAGCCTCCATAAAAAACCCAAAAGGACATGGTTTGGAGAGTTTTCAGGTTGGTGAACACATGGAGATTGCAGGAGAGTGGCACACCCAGAGAGCATGGAAGCTCTGTGCGCCTTCCCACATACCCTGCCCTCTATACCTCTTCATCTGGCTGTTCATCTGGATCCTTTGTAATATTCTTTATAAAAAACTGATAAGCATAAGTAACTGTTTCTCTGTGTTCTGTGAACCACTCTAGCAAATTAATCAAATCCAAGGAGGGGATCTTGGGAACCTCTGATTTATAGCTAGTTGGTCAGAAGCACAGCTACCAATCTGGACTTGAGACTGACATCTGAAGTGGGGGCAGTCTTAATGGGACTGAGCCCTTGACCTGGGCCCTCTCACACTGTCTCCAGGTAAATAGTGTCAGAATTGAGTTAATTTCTTGGTGATGTTGAAAAAAAACACACAACGGAGTTATCTTTAGACCAAAAAAATACTTATCTATGTATAGTTAATTGCTGCCCTTTCACTCATGATTCCTGAATCTACAGATCTGGTCAAATTCTTTTTTCCTCTCCTCCAATTACCTTCAGATCAGCATTTCCAAAATCCAGTGCACTAGTTGGGGTCCCAACAAGAAACAGGACTGCCACCCTTCTGTGCCCTTCCCCCATCCTGTTAATGTTCTTCCAGAGTTCGCTCTTCAAATCTATTGTCTGCTTCCTTTCTACGCTCATGTTCTTGTCTGTTTTCATGACCTCAACTCTTTACAGGATTGACCCAAGTCATCACTTCTCACCAAGTTTTTTCTCCTGAACTCCAGGCCTCTTGTTCTGTGTATTGGACAGCTCCATCTGGATGTCCTACCAGCACCTTGAACTGAACATATTCAAATTAGACTTAAATGACCACTCCCGCCCACCAATGTCAGTAAAGGCGTCATAAACATGCACTTGTCCTAGTTGAGCTGTCAGAGAATATGGCAACTTTCTTCATTCTGTCTACTTGTCTGCATTTCCTTGGCCACTAGGTAAGGCGTAGAGCCGGTCTTCCTCATCTCTTGCCTGGATTACAGTCAACTCATAGGTCCTCAAATGTTATTCACTGTCATGTATGAAGCCTTTTCTCATGACACTTCTTATAAATATGGTACTCTCTCTCTGCTCTTCTTAACTAAATTCTATTTATGTATCAAGACCCAATGCAAAATCACCTCCTTTGTGAAGCCTTTAGTGTTTATGGTCCATGTGATCTTTTATTATAGAATGCAGTTAGCATCTCCTGGTTTATGAGAAAATGAGTTACTATATTAGAGACATAAAAGACAGCTGCACTGAAATATAATTTGGGGAGTAAGATTTTTGAATAACTATTGTTAACAGTTGGAAATTCAGGTGTGTAAATGATGTAGTATTCACATTCAAGCATTGTAGCTTTAAGATCACACAAATAGTAAAAGTCCATGCTCACACTTACCAATGCCTATAATGGGTGCAGTGATAGCAGGTGTCCTAGTGATGTACTGGGAAGTCACAGCATCACCTTGATGGAGTGTCTGCCAAAATAATTAGCCTAATCCAATTCTGAGGAAACAATCAGACAAGTCCAAATTGACGGACATTCCCATAAAACATCTGGCTTGCATTCCCTAATTCTGTCAGTGTCATTAAAGACACATCCCCATCCCCTACAACTGTTGCAGATGAAAGGTGGCTAAGGAGATATGACAGCCAAATGCCATGTGTGATCCTTGATTGAGAAAGAATAACTATAATAGACATTATTGGGATGGTTGGGGAAATTTGAGTGGATTGAATATTAGATAATAGTGTTTTCTCTGTGTTGAATTTCTTTTACATGATAACTATTTTGTCTAAGATAGTTGTGGTAATAGGGGAATATTCTTGATGTTAGATGTACAAAAGCCGGAGTCTTTAGACATGAAGTGTCACAACATGTACAACTAATCCTCAAAATGTTCAGCAAAAAGAAGTTTGAGCATATAACGTATAATTCTATATACACATACATATAGAGAGAGGGAGGAAGGAAGGAAGAAAAGGAAGGGGGAGAGGGAGGGAGGGAAATATGGGAAAATTTTGGATCTAGATAAGGGGTATACAGTTGTCATGGTACTATTCTTGCAACTTTTTGGTAGGCTTGAAAATTTACCATACAAAATATTAGGGATTAAAATATTAATTCTCTTATCTTTTTGGAGGGGGGAGTGGGGACCTCAAATAAGCAGTAGATTTTTTTTAACATCTTAATTGGAGTATAATTGCTTTACGATGGTGTGTTAGTTTCTGCTTTATAACAAAGTGAATCAGCTATACATATACATATATCCCCATATCTCCTCCCTCTTGTGTCTCCCTCCCATCCTCCCTATCCCACCCCTCTAGGTGGTCACAAAGCACCAAGCTGATCTCCCTGTGCTATGCCGCTGCTTCCCACTAGCTATCTATTTTACATTTGGTAGTGTATATATGTCCATGCCACTCTCTCACTTCATCCCAGCTTACCCTTCCCCTCCCCGTGTCCTCAAGTCCATTCTGTACGTCTGCATCTTTATTCCTGTCCTGTCCCTAGGTTCATCAGAACTATTTTTTCTTTTTTTAGATCCATATATATGTGTTAGCATACGGTATTTGTTTTTCTCTTTCTGACTTACTTCACTCTGAATGACAGACTCTAGGTCCATCCACCTCACTACAAATAACTCAATTTCGTTTCTTTTTATGGCTGAGTAATATTCCATTGTATATATGTGCCACATCTTCTTTATCCATTTATCAGTAGATGGACACTTAGGTTGCTTCATGTCCTGGCTAATGTACATAGTGCTGCAATGAACATTCTGATACCTGACTCTTTTTGAATTATGGTTTTCTCAGGGTGTATTCCCAGTAGTGGGATTGCTGGGTCATATGGTAGTTCTATTTTTAGTTTTTTAAGGAACCTCCATACTATTCTCCATAGTGGATGTATCAATTTACATTCCCACCAACAGTGCAAGAGGGTTCCCTTTTCTCCACACCCTCTCCAGCATTTATTGTTGGTAGATTTTTTGATGATGGCCATTCTGACCGGTGTGAGGTGATACCTTATTGTAGTTTTGATTTGCATTTCTCTAACAATTAGTGATGTTGAGCATCCTTTCATGTGTTTGTTGGCAATCTGTATATCTTCATTGAAGAAATGTCTATTTAGGTCTTCTGCCCATTTTTGGATTGGGTTGTTTGTTTTTTTGATATTGAGCACATGAGCTGCTTGTAAATTTTGGAGATTAATCCTTTGTCAGTTGCTTCATTTGCAAATATTTTCTCCCATTCTGAGGGTTGTCTTTTCGTCTTTTTTATGTTCTCCTTTGCTGTGCAAAAGCTTTTAAGTTTCATTAGGTCCCATTTGTTTATTTTTGTTTATATTTCCATTTCTCTAGGAGGTGGATCAAAAAAGATCTTGTTGTGATTTATGTCATAGAGTGCTCTGCCTATGTTTTCCTCTAAGAGTTTTATAGTGTCTGGCCTCACATTTAGGTCTTTAATCCATTTTGAGTTTTTGTGTATGGTGTTATGGAGTGTTCTAATTTCATTCTTTTACATGTAGCTGTCCAGTTTTCCCAGCACCATTTATTGAAGAGGCTGTCTTTTCTCCACTGTATATTCTTGCTGCCTTTGTCATAAATTAGGTGACCATATGTGTGTGGGTTTATCTCTGGGCTTTCTATCCTGTACCATTGATCTATATTTCTGTTTTTGTGCCAGTACCATACTGTCTTGATTACTGTAGCTTTGTAGTATAGTCTGAAGTTAGGGAGCCTGCTTCCTCCAGCTCCGTTTTTCTTTCTCAAGATTGCTTTGGCTATTCGGGGTCTTTTGTGTTTCCATACAAATTGTGGTAAATTTTCTGTTCTAGTTCTATGAAAAATGCCATTGGTAATTTGGTAGGGATTGCATTGAATCTGTAGACTGCTTTGAGTAGTATAGTCATTTTCACAATGTTGATTCTTCCAATCCAAGAACATGGTATATCTCTCCATCTGTTTGTAACATCTTTAATTTCTTTCATTAGTGTCTTATAGTTTTCTGCATACAGGTCTTTTGTCTCCTTAGGTAGGTTTATTCCTAGGTATTTTATTCTTTTTGTTGCAGTGGTAAATGGGAGTGTTTCCTTAATTTCTCTTTCAGATTTTTCACCGTTAGTGTATAGGAATGCAAGAGATTTCTGTCCATTAATTTTGTATCCTGCTACTTTACCAAATTCATTGATTAGCTCTAGTAGTTTTCTGGTGGCATCTTTAGGATTCTCTATGTATAGTATCATGTCATCTGCAAACAGTGACAGTTTTACTTCTTCTTTTCCAATCTGTATTCCTTTTATTTCTTTTTCTTCTCTGATTGCCATGGCTAAAACTTCCAAAACTATGTTGAATAGTAATGGTGAGAGTGGACAACCTTGTCTTGTTCCTAATCTTAGAGGAAATGATTTCAGTTTTTCAACATTGAGAATGATGTTGGCTGTGGGTTTGTCATATATGGCCTTTATTATGCTGAGGTAAGTTCCCTCTGTGCCTACTTTCTGGAGAGTTTTTATCATAAATGGGTGTTGAATTTTGTTGAAAGCTATTTCTGTATCTATTGAGATGATCTTATGGTTTTTCTCCTTCAATTTGTTAATATGGTGTTTCACATTGATTGATTTATGTATATTGAAGAATCCTTGCATTCCTGGGATAAACCCCACTTGATCATGGTGTGTAATCCTTTTAATGTTAAGCAGTAGATTTGAAGATGTGTAGAGATGCAGCCTTTTGTGTGAGTGTATTCTTCACATAACATTTCTTCCATCCATATTTGTGACACTCAGGAAAGAACAACAGCATTCCTCAAGTGCATCTACAGACTTCTAGGTTGATTTGTACTTTGTCAGGGGGTTGACAGGTCACTGACCCTCTATTGATCAAGCAGCCCTCAGTAGCAGAGGCCATGGAGATCTAAGAAGTATGGCCAGAGGGTTTTCCATGCCTGGAACCCATGCCTGTGTGTCTTAATGGCCTGGTGTTGAGAAGAATCCATTAAGATGGCCCAGCTGCTTGACTTGAAGATAAATAGAAAAGTGTGTTTTCACATAGCAACCCCAAATTATAAACACGTGTAGATTTACAAAGGCATGAATAGGTGTATTTTAGCCCCTGAGTTGAGCTGTGGTTACAAAGAATTCAGGGGTGAAGGTGTTAAAACAAAGTAGTTGAAAATCACTTCCTGGCAAGAATGCAAAGACCCTGGATCCAGGTCTGTGTTTCTTCTGTAACGATTGCTGACATATGCAGCCGTGTGGTGACTGCCTGCAGATGCTTGCATTCTTTTTTAGGTGTTAGTGATACTGTTAGATTTTGCCAGAGAGAAAGACCTCAAATTTAGGTCTTGGCATACCAACGACTTTTAAAAATGCTGCCCTTTATTTGGCCAGTTTGACAGTATTGCATAATCAAGCCATGTCCTGAAACTCAATTTAATGGCCATTAGAGATCTTGCTAAATTCCATTTCATCCCAGAAACATCAGACTCTGTGCAAGAGACACAAATGTATGAAATCCTTGCTTACAATAGGAATTTGGGGATTAAGTCTTTTCTCACCCGGATTTTAATTGTAACAGCCACTGCGTGTGTGTGTGTGTGTGCACTCACGTGTGAAGTATAATTGGAAATAGATATTTGGGGATTCTGTCCTTGGGTGCTGAACCTTCCTAGGGCTGTCATGAAATATTTGGTTGATCTTGCATATGAATCCATGAGGATGAAAGCAATCTGAGAAAAAAAGAATTTTACAGCAGGAAGGACATCTTAGATATACTTGTTTTACAGATGAGGACATGTGGGTCCATAGAGGGGAAGATCACACAAACAGTAAAAGCTGAGATGAATCCAAAGCACAGGCCACCCTTCTCCTTGGTTGTATCACTCACAAGTGTTCCCAGTTGAAAATGGAGTACATGTAAATGACAATTATTTTACCTCTTGTGAGAAAAAGGGAAAAGCAAAGACTCACACTCACTTTTTCAGTTGATCTCTTTCTTTTCTTCCTTTTGGCCAATACCTTCAAAATATCTTTCCAAGCTCTGTGAAAGGGCTCACTTCACCTGATGCATGCTGGAAATTTGCACTAACTGAAGTTCAATAGGCTATAGCAGGAATGTACCTGGTAGAATTATCCTACCATTTTAGTTACTCTAACCCACTCAAAAACTTATTCTTTAGAAAAAAGATGTATTTTTCCTTAACCAAAAGATAAGATTTCAAATATGCTCAGAGCTGAGCTTTCTGAAATGGATAAAAATGTAACTTCCCATAAACTCTGTGGACTTTAGAAAGCTTTCAAAAGGTATCTGTTTTATTTTATGAAACTGATACCAGAACAGTTGATGTTTCATTGTTTGAGGGAGGTCAGAGAATGAGAAAGGATGAAAAGGCAGTGGAGATTTCCACATTATGTGAAGATTAAAAATATTGTTTTGGACAAAGGTAGACATATGAAGCTGTTGAAAACTGAGTAGTGTGAGTGAAAAGCCTTTACACAAACTTCATAATTTTAGGAAGATGACAACGCAGTAAATTTGAGTCCCAGGTGTTTTGGGTGTCTACCTGCCAAGAAGTGGTTTCCTGCAAGTCCTAACTGGAGATTAGCTCTTGTCTGTCTCAGCTCATCCTTATCAATGTCTTATATTTTAGGTTTATATTTTACAACTTCATTTAGACATTCTAGAGCATTTACCTTCCCTTCAACAGTTTATCATAGAGGTTCCCCCAGAAAAAGCTGGTCAGGCTTCTGTTCTCTGCCTCTGTTTCTCTTCCTGGTTGTTTTAGGCCAGGAGGGAGGCAGAGCAGGCAAAGAGGGAGGCCAGAGGTGTAAGGCACCATAATGACAACCATCGTATATTAATACCTCCCTAAGTATCAGGTGCAGTGCTTGATTATCCTTCTTAATCTTTACAATTGCCCTACGATGTAGTTATTGCTGTATTTTTACTAATCTCAGGAAACAAGTGTGCAAAGAAGTAAGTTACCAGCTTTCCAAAAAATGAGAGGCAGTATGGAGATTTGCACCCCGATTTGCCCAACTCCATGCTCTGTGCCTTTTGTACTGTGTTACACTATCTCCATCAGGTCTTATAATAGATCTTTGAACCTCAACACTCCCAAACATTCGTTCGGAGGCATCAACCTCTAAGGAGATCTCATATGTTTTTAGAAGACAACCTCTCATCCTTCTCATTTAAGATCTATTAATTTCACCAGATTGAGGCAGTGGCCTATTTTAAAAGGCACTGCAAATGTAACATTTCTACTGTCACCCATATAAAAGCAATCTCCATGTGGCCACATCTCAAGCATTCCAGTCAATGAAGCACCAGTTCAACAACGGATACTAATAGGGGAACATTAGACATCTTTACTGAAGTCTTTCCAAAAAATGTCATAGACTTATTCCATTTGTAACATGCAGTAAAACTTCCTGAAATGCCCTCCTCTCTCTCACCTCTCTGTCCTTCTGTCTTGACACACGGCACGTGCACACACACACACACACACACACCTTATACTTGCCAGCTCCCCTGCAAATCTCTCTCCGCCCCAACTACCTATAATCATTCAGACTCACACTATACTAGCTCTTGTCTCTCTTGCTTCTTACCCCTTTCTCTGCCGCTACTAACCCCCAGCCTTTTCAGGTGCAAATCAATCCAGCTAGACTTAGCTCCTTTCAGTTCCCCCCCCCAGAATCATGATTCTGATTCTGGACAACAAAGGCTCAGGAAGAGGCAGACACAATTCTCCTTCATAGGCAGGTGGGGAGGAGAGACTTGTAACAGTGTGTTCTTCCTGCCACACTCTGCTCTTCTGCAGTTGCATGGTGCAATCGGGGGAGGGGGGCCTCTGGAGGTGGTCTTGCTCTTCTTTGGGAGCCAAATGGAAAATGGTGTTTGAGAGATGTTCTGTGCAAAGGAGGTACATTTCACTGAGGGAAATGAATAGACCTTGTGAAGAATCTCAGCCAAAATTAAATTTAATGACACATGTTCCTTTATCCTCATCCCTGGCACGGGGAGAGAAACCTCAGTTGTGTTTCCACACCACACACAGAAGGAATGCTCAGTTTGCTACTCTCGAGTTCGGTGCCAAAACCGAGCCCAAGCAGGGATGGTGGTTAGCCTTTTAGTAGGTTTAGACATAAAAGAGCACAAACTGGAGGGAAAAACAACAGCAAAACCCATATGGTCTTTGGTACATTTGATCCTGCCTTTAGTTGAATGGTGGACTATGAACCTGCCAGGGGGGTGAAGGTGGTTACTTTGTTCAGTGCCTCCCAAGTGAGTATGGTTTGTATGCTGCCAGGTGTAACAGCTTCCACAGGTACCTTCTAAAAGTACAGATTATCTCAGGTCCTTATCAGATCACCTTACATAGCTGCCCACTGCATATAAGAATAAAATCCAAACAGCTCAGAAAGGCGTTTAAGGCCTTTCCTGAGCTAAAGGAATGTTCTAGGTGTATCTCCCACTACATATTATTACTCTTAAGAAACAGGACTACAGTTAATTTATGACCTAAGCCAACAGACTTGGCTCATAGTGAATACAAAAATAAAAGTATGTCAGGTGGTGAGAGCCATTCTCCACAGTGAGCTGGACCAGGGTAAAGGGGAATGCTGATGGCCACTGGAACAGGCTGGCTTTTGGTTATCTATTGAGTGCTTGGATCAGACCAATAAGTTAGTCCCCTTGTCCATCTTTTTTGAGTACTTGGCAAGACTCAATGAGGGTTTTTTTGTCCTTTCTACTCATCCTATGTCTATTATCTGTTTTCTGATTTTCTTATTTGGTGAGTGTATTAGTTATCCATTGCTGTGTAACAAATTACCCCCAAATTTAGTGGCCTAAAACATTTACTATCCCAGAGTTCCCGTGGGTCAAGAATCTGGGCTTGGCTTAGTTTGGTTAGAGTTTCAGGATGTCTCACAAGGCTGCCATCAGGTGTTGGCTGGTGTCATTTTAAGACTTGACTAGGGAAGGATCGGGTTCTAAGCTCACTCAGGTGGATGTCAACAAGATTTGGTTTGTTGCAGGATGTTGGCCAAAACCATCCTCAGTTCTTTGCCACATGGGCCTATTTACGTAGAACACCTCACAGTGTGGCAGCTTGCTTCATGAGAGTGAGCAAGCAAGAAGAACCAGAAGGAGAGAGAGAGGGAGAGAGAACAAACAAGATGGACATCACAATCATTTATAACCTAATCTCAGAAGTGACATTTCCTCACCTCTGCCATATTCTGTTAATCAAAAGCAAGTCACTAGGTCTAGCCCACACTCGCGGGGGAGGAGATTACACAAGGACCTGTGTACAGGAGGAAGGGATCACTGGAAGCTATTTGAAAGGTGCTTCCACAGTGAATGAAATGATTGTCTTAATCTGCTGAGAAAGCAGGGCATGAATTTCTTATTCTCCTGAAAATGTGTCCTTTATAGTTACAGTACTTTAGCGGTAATACAATTTTCCTTGGACCACCTCCCTTGCATGACATCTAAGGTCTGTTTCCCAGTTTTCTGCTGCACATATACACTAAAAAGAGATGGTATGTTCTCTGTTGTCTTCCAAGTGAAAATCCACTATGACTCAAGACATAATTCCTGCTTTCAAGGGATCCCCTTCTAGGAGGAAAATGTACAAATAAGGTCTAATAAAGGAGGACTGTGAAATGTTAATGAAATATGCAAGGAAGAACAAGGAAGAAATTTCTATTTGAGAGTAAGAACTTTGGAAGGCGTGGGATCTGAACATGCATTTACAATCAGTGAAGACCATTGGGGTTGGGGGAGGACAGTCTAGCCTCAGAGGATGGAATAAGAAAGGCTTTGAACCACAGGAACCTGGGTCTTGTCTGGGAGTGGCTATTATTTGTATGTGGCTGCAGCTGGAGCCCAGAATCCCTGAAAGAAATCAGTACAGTGGAAAGTGGACCAAGAATAGTAGGTAGAGACCAGAAATGCCATCTAGAGGTGTTTGGACTCATTTTACATGCAGTAAGAGCCACTGCAAACAAAGGGATCTCGTGTTCCAGATAACTCTGGTGGCCATGTGGAAAGTAGATTATGGGAAAAGACCAGCAACAAAAGTCAATTAGGAGACAAGTAATCCAAATGAGAGATACTGTCTACTACTTCACCTTAGTAGAAGCAGTGAGAATGGAGATGGGGACACAGGATTTATGGTTCTGTGTTTTTCACTGAAAGTAATATGCCATCAATTATAAGACACACCATTTTAAAAAAGTATAACTAATTTTTTAAAAGCCATCAGTTAAATTATGACACAATGTTAATATACCAGTAATGGAAAGATGCATCATTATTTTAGAGGTAAAAAATGTACAACTTGGAATTGATGAAATATGATAAATAATCTTAGGAAGATGACATCTCCATTTTGGATTTGAGCAACTTGGCGAATAGTGATGCCATTAATAGGAATCATGGGAGCAAGGGAGGAGAAATGGGTTCCAAGAGAAAAGATGAATTCTCTTTTGGACGTACTGAGTTGGCTACCTTTAAGAGATATTCATGTGCAGATGTCTGGCAGACAATTGGAAAATGTTGGTTTAGAACTCATGGAAAAAGTTATAAAAAATTGGACTAGGTTAATGAACGGCTGATTTTAAAGTTAAATCCTTATGCTTAAGTATATATGAAGACAAATTATTTGTTTTTCTATAAACGCAAACTTTGAAGCTTTTTTCCCCTCAAATTATAGTCTGATCTTTGGAGTGTTTGACTTTCACTGGCAGAGACTGGGGTAGGGGGAGAAGGGTGATGAAAGGAATTTGGGAACACAGGAGGAGTCATTAGCAATTACACTTAGGTATGAAAATCATGAGAGAGAGTGACTTAGAAAGATCTTCATATTATCGACAATTTATTGAGATATAATATCCAACCAATCTCATACTCTCTAGCCTCTCTTATACCCCTTGATTCTTCACTCTTAGTGCTAGGTAAGCATGTTAATTTGCTGTCATAAAGTATCACAGATTGGGTGCCTTAAAGGACAGAAATTTATTTTCTTACAATTCTGGAGGCTAGAAGTCTGAAATCAAGGAGTGGGCAGGGTTGGTGTCTTCTGAGGTCTCTCTCCTTGGCTTGCAGAAGGCCACCTTCTCCCTGGGTCTTCACATTGTCTTCCCTCTGCATGTGTGTTTGTATCCTAATCTCCTCTTCTTATAAGGACACCAAACATATTAGATTAGGGCCTGCTCTAAATGACCCCATTTAACATAGTCACTTCTTTAAAGACCCTACCTCCAAATACAGTCACAGTTCTGAGTTACTGGGGGTTTTGACTTCAACATATGAATTTAGGGAGGGACACAATTCAGCCCATAACTGTGGGTAAGCCAGCCAAGGACTGAAATTCTTATTCGCATGTGTTGTGAATGCCTAGACGTGCTAACTGAAGTCTAGTATCCTCTTTATCCACCGCAAACTATTTTTCAAGCTTGTTTCCTTAATTATTTTATGCTTCTGCAGAGGTGGAAGGTTATATATAGCAGTGCTGTAAAACTTTTTTTTTTCTCTTTTTCCCCCCTTCCTGTCCCTGAAAAAAAAAATACCATTCTTTAAAGAAAGAAACTACTTGTTCTCCCTTATCTTTCATTGAACAGCATTTAGCAGAAGTTTGTGACATTACATCAGTTCCTTACTTTTTTTCCCCTGAGGAACAGACCTCCAATTAGGAACTGTGAGGAAAAAATATATAATAGCAGGAAATACATATTTCAGCCTAAGTCTTCTTTTTTTCATAGTCATAGCTTACCTAAAGAAGGAATTTCTGTGCAACTAATTTTTAGCACTCCAAACCCAGGTTCATAGGGATTCTGTGGTTTGACAACAGGAAAAAAACTTCACCAAATATCTAAAAGTATTGTATGAAAGAGTGAGATCACGCTTGGTTGAAACAACTTCTCTTAAAATGTGCCATCATCCGAGATTGTTTTGTAGAAAGTTTGCCTTGGCAAGCACTTCAAAAGAACTTGCTAGACACTTCTTTTGTAATTAGCTGGCTTCCTGCTAGAATCTTAGGTCTACCCTTATCTCATAATAGACGCAAAGATTAGTTTCCCTCTCTGTCATTTTCTCCACAAGATAAAATACTGTATTTCTGAGTAAATAGTTTGGTATTTAATTTATCTTTTCTAAAATTAACTTTATTCAGTTTAAAGTTTTGACATTAATATTTTCCCTATAGGTAATAAAAGGATGATTGATAAGGTGATATGGGAATTGTATTCATCTCAGTGGTCTTCCTCCCCAAAACCCATAACCCCAGTCTAACCATGAGAAAAATATCAGACAAACCCAAATGGGGATACAGAATACCCGACCAGTACTTCTCAAAACTGTCAAGGAAAGTCGGAGAGATGAGGAAAGTCCAGAAGAAGCTTAAGAGAAACGACTGTAATATGGTATCCTGGATGGATCTTGGAACAGAAAAAGTACATTAGTGGAAAACTAATGAAACCCAAATGAAACCTGAAGTTTAGTTAGTGGTAGTGTACCAGTGTGTGTTCATTAGTTGTGATAAATGGTACTAACCACTGGTTAGTAATATAAAATACAGAATACAAGTTATACTGGAACTCTCTGGACTATCTTTGCAATTTTCTGTAAATCTAAAAACTATTTTAAAATAAAAAGTTTACTTGAAAACTAGAATGATTGATGATAAACATAAAATAGAACATAATGCAAAGATACTATAAAATAGGCAAGGAAACACAGACGTTATTAATAAATATTAAATGTCAGCCCACCATTTGAAGTATTAGTATACATAAATGGCAGGATACCAGTGAGTCAGTGGGCATATCAGTCTAATAAACTCTTATAAATGATGAATTGGCTATAAACACTGTGTTTTATAGCATTTGAAAATTCCAAACAGTAAATCCATACATGAGGTTTCTGCTCACATATTTCACGATCCCTGTTTTTAGAATCTGCACAAAGAAATATTTCATGTCCTTTAGGGAGGTTTAATAAAAGACAACAGGTGGGAAATGGGTTTTGCAGTAGCATGAATGGCCGTAACCGTAAATACTAGTACCTCAGAATTATCCCAGCAGAGGATTGTAAACACATTAATCACCCAACAGTGGAGAAATTCCATCCTCAGGTGTCATTTCAATTTCAGGTACAAAGATTAAATGCTTCCATTTAAATTCAAAACCCTGAATGGATATGATGATCCTTTATTTTCATGGGGAATCATGGAGTGAGTTCATCAGTGTCCTCATCTATAAAATGGGGTTGATAAATCTCATCTCAGTATCGTGGGATTAAATGAGATAATATGTGTAAAATGCCTAATATGGTGGATGGTACATCGTCTGTTTTCAAGAAATTGTAGCTGTGCTTATTATTTATTATATTCATGATTATTCTGATGGCCTTAAAATTTCAGAACTAGAGGCTATTTAGAGATTTTTTTAATTTTTAAAATGTTTATATTTTAATTTTATTGGAGTAGAGTTGGAGTACAGTGTTGTGTTAGTTTCAGGTGTAGAGCAAAGTGATTCAGTTATACATATACATATATTCATTCTTTTTCAGCTTCTTTTCTCATATAGGTTATCACAGAATATTGTTACAAATGAGGAAACTGAGACTCAGAGGGCAATGACTTGCCTGGGGTCACAAGGCTACTTTCTTCCAGAGTTGGGACTTGAACTCTCCTCCCTCAGGTCCTGCTGGGTCCTGTTCCAAATGCAGGTTTACTGATGGTATTGGGTGCCAACAGCAGCCGTCACAAAGCTCTCCTGCAGAATCACACTGGGCGTCTCTATGTCTTGGGGATTCTGTCCCCCTTCCTCAGTGGGAGCAGAACTCCCCGCCTCCCTTCCCAATAGGTGTGGCAATCACGCTCTCTTCCAGTTAGTTCTCTTTCACTGCATCAGCATTTCAGCTGCTGCAGCCTGCTTGGGGCAGAGCTGGGTTTGCTGTGCTGAGGACTGTTTTGGGAAAGAGGATGTAAGGGCGCTTCGGCTGCTGTGTACGGGCTGACAGTTGGAGCACCCAGGACAGATGCCCCACCCACCTCCCAAGTGTGGGTATGCTGGAGTTTATGTGGAATATGAGGCCGTGTAGGGGTAAGTAAAATCCATTATGAAAAAAATGCACGATGATGGGTGTCCATGAGTGAAGGAAGGAAGCTATTTAGATTTCATCACTTGTTTTTATTTTTAAAGGTCCTTTTTATACACTTATGGTATGGCTAAAATGCACCAAAATTACTTTTCTATGGAGTTTACCTTGTTCCTTGATATTTTTAACCACCTGTTGGTTTTAATTAAGCCTTTTTTATTCTCTAAGGAAAGCCGTTGTTTTTTCTTTTGAGGTATGTCATGGAAGGCACATAGACACCTGAGTCAAAATAAAGAGGATTTTTGATAATTTTGTGAGTTAGAAGCAACTCTGCTGCATTTAAAGATGTATTCCTCAGCAGCACATGGTGTCCTGGGGAAAATGCAACGGCATGCCTTTAGGTGCTGTTCTACCTGAGCCCCCCTCACATTCTGCGCCTTTCCACCACCCCTGTTACTTTCTAAAAATCTCCATTTCTTAAAATGAGGAGGGAAAGAACTGAGGAGAAAATTGAGGGGGGGATGGAGGGGGGGCAGTGAGTCTGGGGTCATGGGCTGCACATCCCAGCCTAGCCCACTCTTGTCCTTCAAAGCCAATATTTACTGCAGGCTAGGGATGGAATGGAGGTTATTTCTGGGCAATTCTCTAATAAAGTCCCGTTAGAACTGTCCTAATGCTAACGCTGGTTATCTAGAGGAAGGAAATCTTCCTTAGTCAAATTTATGAGGCTGGGTTGAAAACGAAGCTGAAACAGAGCCTGGCAAATCCCCATGGCAAAATGATTCATCTTCATGGAGTTGGAAAATCTATTTTTATCACCTTTATTCAGCCAACTCCTCATTTTTATTCCCTCACTGAACGACTGCTATTTCCTTCATGGTGCTGAATAGACCAAACATCTCAGGAGTCTGAGTTTCTCTTTGGGCTGTTCCCAGCAGGGCTGATTCAGCAGCCTCGGGGAGAAGGGGATTGTTCTGCATGGCATGGGTGGGTGCAGAGCAAAGTGAAGGTCAGATCACACAGAGGCTGCACACTTTCACTCAGGAATTCTGCCAGGGGTACGTGCCACTTCCACTCTCCTGCCTTTGGTGTCAGGTGTGTAGAGGGTGATTGGGTGACCATAATTCTTCTTGCCTAGAAGACCTTTCCAAGTGTGGCAAGAAGGGGCAAGAATCCAGTACCCTCCGTGTGGCTTGCCTTTTGACTGTTAAGCAAGGCGTGAAAAGGTTGCCAATACATTTGGTCTAATAATAGAGCAGAAACCCTATTTTATTCATTTCCCTGTTTCCGTTTAGGTCTCTACCTATGCCATTCCAGGCTGCTGCATATTCCCACTGGCTCTTGCTAGAGTCCCATGTAATGCTGAGAGGATTGGTGATTGTTTTCAGTAAGAAAGTTTAAAAGACTGAGATAAAGAAAAAGAACCAATTCTTACTAAATTTCCTTGTCCAACAGATTCTGCGTGCTTACTGTTTGGGAGATATGGCAAAGGGTGACTAGGAAAGAAGAAGGAATGTTGACTATATACAGACAATGTTCATGGCTGTGGCGGGTATCTTTGGCATCTGGCATGTAGTAGGCACTCAATAAATATTTTACTGAATGAATGGCATCAGTTAGCCTTCTTAACAGCTGTCCTTCAGGAGGCGGTGCAGGGGGGTCATTAGGAGCTGGCATTCTGGAGTCAGATGGCCTAAGTTCTGGATTTGCAACTTTTTAGCTGTGTGCTCTTTGGCAGGTTACTCAGTCATTTGAGGCCTTTGTTTCCTAGTCTGTAAAATGGGAATAATATAGTAACTATCCTATATGGTTTTCACGAAGAGTAAATTAGTTAATATAGGTAAAGAGCCTAGAATTTTTCCTGTAAGAAAGTTCAAGATATGAAGAGGAAAAAAAGCAGGAGGAGGCGGTGGAGGAGGACTGATTATTGGAATGAATTTGGGAACTTTTGAGATTTTGAACCTGTCTTTTTGGTTCATTCATTCCCTTAAACCATGATTCCAGTGATTTACAAATCTTCCTTTGTTCAATACAGAAAATAATTTGAAAATAAAAGAATAAAATGAAATTTAGAGACAAAATTACTTCCAATCTCTCAACAAACAGTTACTGAACTCCTACTGCGTGCCAGGTACCAAACTAAACATTGGATATTGAGTGTTGAAACTAACAGTCGTAGTTCTTGCCTTAGTGGATGCTACAGTCGAGACTCTGTTAAGCACCATGAATTTATTGATTCTGTGAACACAGCTGCTGTGTTTCTTTTTCTCTATGTTGAGTAGACGTAAAAGGATGATACTTTCAAACTTAGCTTCCAGCAGCGAGCGAGGGGTGAGGAAGTAGAGGGAGGGTAGGGTGTGTATGGAGTGGCGTACAGAGCCCAACGCTACAGTAATATAAAGGCAGTGAAAGATAAGGAGCATGGGCATTGGATTGACCCGTGAACCTGGAGGGACATCCAAAGTAGTGATGTGTATAATCAACCTCTGACACACAAAGGAGCACAGGTAAGGAGTAAAAGAATGAGGAAACCAAAGCAGTTATAAAGACGGGAGGTAAGAGTCATAGGATCCTGAGTCCCTACGCCCAACGTTGAGAGTGTAGAGTGAAAAAGGCTGGATTTCTTCGAGGTCATCTTCTCTTTTTAGCTCCTGGTACTGCCATGGCAGGTGGGCTTCTGTTTGGTCTTTTTCAGAACCTGGAGCTTCACATCTCTTGGAAATACAAGGATGTGTGTGAACTGCTGATCTCCATCTGGTTTTGCCGGTCTGTGAAATGTTCTGATATTTTAATTTGGTGGATCTCTTTTATTTTATTTATTTTTTACTTTGGGGAACAACAGTGATCTGAGACCTGCCCCTTACACCATTCACTCACTTTTGTCATATCTGTTTTTGAGGAGCAGTTTTAACCTTAGGTGCCTTATAGCCCAGAGGCAGTAAGTCACCAGTGTAAATTGTGGAATGGGATAATTAGTAATTTTTCATTCTGCCTTCATCTGTATTGCTGGATTAATTCCTGGGGTCTCTGTTTTCTGGAAGCAGTCATTTCTTCCACAACAGCCATCTATGAAGAAACCGAACTTACGAAATGACTGGGGCATGTTTTACATGGCTGTATTTAGTTCCTTCTGTTTGATTCCCATGTAAGCTTTGGCAGGGATTTCCACAAATGGTTGTGGTACCAGGGAATGATTTTGGTAAACAGCCCCCTGGCTGTTGTTGGCTGGGTCTCTGCAAATACCATAAAGGATACAACTTGAAAAGTCTCTGAGGTTTCCCTGCCCTTCCTAGAGCTGCCCCAGCCATACTGTGGTGTGAGCAGTGGTCGGGAATTGGTCTGCTTGCTGGCTTCTTCTCGTCTGCCCTGTGATGGAGTTCTGACTGCATCGAGTTTCCTCTCCTCTTATTACACATCCTGGGATTTTCACTCTAGCCCTGAATCTGCTGAAGTCATTTTGATAGAATCTCATTTCATCTTTGTCATTTCTATTTCAAGTTTTCACTCCCAGAATAACCAGCCTTGAAGTTCTCAATTTATTGATTTTATCCAGGCTGCCGCTGCTGCATTTTGCTTTTAGGAATATGCACCAGCTTAGTAAATTCCTAGATATAAATGGATATGGATATATATATTCTATAGATATAAATATGTGTGTATATATTTTTTTTTTCCGGAGAAGATTCTAATGGTAAGAGGTTTTTGCTCTCAAACTATTCAACCAAGGTAATTGAAGATTAAAATATGTGAATTAAGCAGTAAAAACTCATACAAAAAAGAAAGTCCTAAGAGAAAAATAGATTTAAATAGATTTGTTAAAAACAAAAAAGAAAGAAAGGAAGGAAGGAAGAAAAGAAAGAAAGGAAGGAAGAAAGAAAGAAAGATCTGATTGTCTGGCAACTGAGCATCCCTTTGTTTCCTGACTCTCCTTTTTTTTTTTTTTCTTTTTCTTCTTTTTTTGCTCTTAAATAGCATTTGCTACCTATTTCCTGAAGTTGACCTATTTTCCCTGTTTCTTGCTTCTTCTATTGCCGTAAAACAAGTATTTATACAGTTTATTGCCACATTGTTATTTCAGTTGTATGCAGAAATCCATCCCATCTAATACATTCTATTATACTGTGAGCAAAACTGATATAGATATTTTCTTATGTCAGAGGAGAGTCTTCCATCAGTGCAGGTATTAACAGTTAAGAGAGAAACTTACTATAGTGTGTTTATATGAATTAACTTCAACACATTGAAAATAAGGACTAAATAAATTATAAAATATTCCTCACGTTACTGTTAAAGAATTAATCTGTTTTGATGATGGAGTTGGAAAATCTATTTTTATCACCTTTATTCAGCCAACTCCTCATTTTTATTCCCTCACTGAACGACTGCTATTTCTAGCACTATTTTTTCTAGCACCTCACTGCTATTTCTTCGCTAAATATAATGGTCAAGGGATCAGTTGACTTTCAAGAAATAATTAACTGGCTTATCTTTATTGGTAAATAACACGTTGGTTCAAAGAAAGCTAATTGCAGAGAGTTTGTGATTTGTGAGGGAGAGAAGAGTTTCAGGGGTTAATTCTATTGGTGGATCCAGCACTTCCTTCCCCAGTGAGGAGTATTTGTCCCTAAGACAAGTGTTATCTTTCAAGGCACAGAATGTCTAACTCAGCTAAAAGTATTTAGTTTTTACTATATATATACATATTATGTATTTTAATAGAAATATGTTAAACTGTGTTTATAGATTTAAATATAAAAACGTAAAACACATGAAATACATTTGAGTGTGGTATTAGGGACATCTTTGAACTACTGCATAGGTAGTGTTTCATCCCTAAAAGAACTAGTATTTAAGAAACTTGGATTTTTCATGAAATTTACCCAGGCAAGACAGGCCAGGTTTAAAATATATGACAATTAAACCCTAGGTTTATTTTGTCCCAAACTGGAGCTTTCTTCTTTTTCCTTGAGCCTAGGATCAAGGCTGGCATGCTATCCAGTAGACTGAAATGTATTTTTGTGGTCACTCTGTCTGCATTATGAGCACGATTAATTGGATGGCATATAAAGGAAACGTCACAATTTTCTTTTTCTCTCCAGATCTCAGCTCCCCTGACAGGCCTCTGAGCCCCAGAGCAGTGTTCTACTCCAGGGTCCTGACATCTTTGCCAGGTTTCTCTTAAAAAACAAAGGCGTTTCACCTATTTTGTGATAGGTTTTTATCACTTGGTAGAAAGATGTTACTGTACCTTAAGTGAATGCTCACGCCATCATTTCACAGATCCTAGTGGCTGTTTTTCTTTTCCATGGGTGACAGATTTAGGAGACATGTTGACAAGACTGCCATGGAAATATTCCTTTTCCAGATGTTCACTTCTGCATTTTTATCTGAAATTCAGTCTTTTCACCTATGGGCACGCTTTCCCGCAACAAACAGCACAATGAACTCTTATTACTGTACTTCTGATTCCCCATCCTTGCCCCTCCAGCCTCCTCAGCTCCAAGCCTGTGATTATGCTGGATGCTTTCTGTTATGCTTTGGTTTGCAGTGGGCCAGCTGAAAGATAAACAGCTATTAAATAAATCTATGACCCTTTTTAGGACAAATAGAGCTGTTGAAAGAGTTTAAGAACATAGTGGCTCCTTGAAAAGATTGTCAACATTCTTGAGCCCTTTGACTGAAAGTGAATTTTCTTCTGTGTGTGTGTATATACCGAAACTTATTTAAAAAAAGAACCTGAGTAGCAAGATATTCGAAGCCTTTTGTGTTCTTAACCGTGCAGTGTTTTTCTTGGCAGGACTTGAAAAAAAACTTAGCTGTCATCTACTTTCTGCTCCTGTTGAGGGGAGAAGTTGGGACTGGGAGACTCTGGGGTGGCAGGGAGAAGCCCATGGAGGAGAGAGGAGCCCAGGAGCTGCTGGGTGCCGAGGGTTTATATCGTTATTCTACTGCATTCACCCTGCTCCCCAAGACCAAGTCTTTCTTTTCTTTTTATATTTTCTCATATGCCTCCACTGCTGTGGGGCTGGAACACTGGAGCTTACCCTGGACCACACACATCTCCTATTGTCACCAGGTTCATCTCTGACACTGGATGAGCCCTACTGCTTTTAGGATGGCGATGCTTCCTAGGGGGGCTCGTTTATCTGTGCTGGGGCAGCTGATTAGGACCCTGCACTCTTTGCTGTCATGGATTCAGCTTTGTGGGACTCCCCAACTTGCCTAAGTTACCTCTTGGGTCCTTGATCTAAACTCCAATTGCCGGGTAGTAAAGATGCAGCAATTTGAGTTGGTCTCTCTTCCCTCTTCTGTCTTTCTTGTTTCCATTCTGAAAACAACTTCTTTGAACTGGCAAATGCCTACGGGAACTTTGACGTCATAGGACAGGTTACTTTACTCCTTTGTATAACCTCAGAGTTACTGCCAATATAAGGGGGAAACAGATTTTGTTCATCATCCTGAACTGCAGTATGATGTGAGTTGGAATGCTGAGATCAACTTAGAGATATTTTTAGCAAAATGAAATATTTTGATGCATATCTCTCACCTGAAATTTTTCCCAGATTTGCTATTTCTAGCTTCTTAGCAACTTCACAAAGGGGTATTGTTTTTGAGTCGGAAGAGAAAAATATTTTTATTTCCTGCCCTTGATGACTAGTGGAATTGATAAAAAGCATCAAGGCTCTTTGAGTTCTGGGTCTCCCACCAAAAAACCAGAAAAACAAAAACAAAAAAACCCAAACCATTATGTAAGAAAGAACTTGAGTGGTTTTTTCCTGTTTGTCAGTATGAGGGGAGAGTTACTGTGGAAAGTGAGGGGCAGTTATCCGCAGGAATGGAAAACAAAGGGCTTTGCTAAGAAAATTGTAGCAAGAGGGATTGGGGAGCTACCATGTCATCTGGCTCTAAATTTAACATTGACTTTGACCGATGGCTTCAACTTTCCCTGCCCAGGTTAGTTCAAAGGCTCCTTTACTCATCTATATCCCTGAAAAGAAACTGTTGCAAATTGAGTTGACGGGTATTGGAGCTACAGTGTGTTTTATTAAATGATTATTTAATCAATAAATGAGTGACTGATAATTTCTTATGGTTGATCAGAAAATCTTAATTTAAAAAGTCACAGGTTTGGGGCTTCCCTGGTGGCGCAGTGGTTGAGAATCCGCCTGCCAATGCAGGGGACACGGGTTCGAGCCCTGGTCCCGGAAGATCCCACATGCCGCGGAGCAGCTGGGCCCGTGAGCCACAATTACTGAGCCTGCGCGTCTGGAGCCTGTGCTCCGCAACAAGAGAGGCCGCGATAGTGAGAGGCCCGCGCACTGCGATGAAGAGTGGCCCCACTTGCCACAACTGGAGAAAGCTCTCGCACAGGAACTAAGACCCAACACAGCCATAAATAAATAAATAAATAAAATATAAAAGAGATAAGCAAAACATTCTCTCTATAAATTTGATCTTTAAAAAAAAAAAAAAAGTCACAGGTTTGACTCTTCAAAAAGTTAAGTAAACACAGAGCTTATGTACATAAGCAGTTGGAAGACAAAATAATGCATTCAGTCAAGAATATCTATTTCATTTCATACTTATTTGGCATTTTAATTTTTTGGCCACAGTTTAAACGGCCCCACTGTTATGTTGGTTAAATTTGCCGACATGAAGTATTAACAATGGACTGAAAGCTTTACAAAAAATAAGGAATTATTCCTACTTGGCTTACCTTTTTATTCATTCACTTAGATTTCCCAGACTTTGTCAGTAGATTTCTATGCAGTTGTATGGTGATACGTTGTTATCAATGCATAGAAGACTGCCTGCTATGTAGAGTAGAAAGACGCCCTCACTCCTTTCTATTTTTTTAAATAAAAAATCCCTGGGAGACAGTGTTTGTGTTGTTCCGTTACACTTGTCTGTCCATGGATGAAATCAACATGTTGACTGTTATTTCTCAACTTTCTTTGTGCTTCTTCCACTAACCCTCCTCGCTCAGTTTCCTTACTCCTGAATCTTTCAGGTACTTTCAGCACACTCTTTCCTTGCCTGATTTACTGTTCCACTACATGGCATTCCAGGCAATGGACGGATTGCTTCCACTGTGAGAGATGATGGCACTGAAATAATAGTGAGCTTTAGTATAATCGGAGCAAAAATTGCTCTCCTGGGTCAGCCCCATTCTTCCTCCACTCAACAGTGTGTTCTGTTAGCCACAGAAATGCCAAGGGCTTCCCCTCCCCCTATCTATAGGAATTCCTTAAGGTCTTCACTATAGTATTTATATCTCCTTGTCATCTTGGGCCTTTAACACTGGAAGAGTCAAAGATTTGCAAATGGATTTTTATTTTTTTTTGCACTTTCTCCTTTCTATTCTTCTTTTTAAATTTTTTGAGGTAATTGACATATAACATTATGTTAGTTTCAGGTACACGACAAAATGATTCAATATTTGTATACATTGCAAAATGATCACCACAATAAGTCGAGTTAACATTCATCACCACACAGTTACAGAATTTTTTTTTCTCGTGATGAGAACTTTTAAGATCTACTCTCTCAGCAACTTTCGAATATGCTGTACAGTATTGTTAACTACAGTCACCATGTTGTATATACATCCCTATGACTTATTTATCTTAGAGCTGGAAATTTGTGCCTTTTGACCCCTTCATTCATTTTGCCCACCCCCCCCCCCACCATCCCCTGCCTCTGGCAACCACCCATGCTATTATTCTTAAAGATGTCATAGAGGCCCAGATTTATCTCCTGGTTTGGCCACTTTCCAGCTAGGTGACCTTGGGCCAGTTATTTAACCTTTTCTAAGCTTCAGCTTTCTCATCTGTAAAATGAGAATTAACTACAGTACTGACCTCATAAGACTGTTATAAGGATTAAATGAACTTATGCAGGTAAATTAGAATGTTTACCTGGAGCATGGTATATGCTCAGGAAAATGTAGCGTTGGTAATGGTTCTGATGCAAGTGCTAATGTCACTCACAGCCTTCTGGAAACCTCTACTTTCTCATCTGTAAAGTGGCATAATAATAGTACCTAACCCATTGACTTGTGAGGAATAAAGGTACATGGATCAACTCAGTGTCTTTTCTGGCATCCTATAAGCTCTCAGTGAGTGGAGGAGGAGAGTTCTGCAATTATGTAGATTCATTATACTTCTCCTGTTTACTCTTTGTTTAAGGCATATGCTTTAAGCCATAAACCCATCCACGAGGACCTGAAACTAAACTAACCAAGTCATTATGAGCAAGCCCACTTGCTCTGTTTCTAATTCCTCATCTTAAAATGACAGTGTTGAACTAAACGCTCTGAATAGTTTCTTCCTTTAAAGTATTTTAGCAATGATCCCTCCATCACTCAACTCAATTTTGAAAAATACCTGTTAATGAGAAACTCATCTGAAAGAACTTCTTTGCCTTCTACCACCAAAGACCTTACTAAATTAATCGCCTTAATCCCCTAGTAAATTTTCCCTTATTTATTTATTTATTTATTTATTTATTTATTTATTTATTTATGGCTGTGTTGGGTCTTCGTGTCTGTGCGAGGGCTTTCTCTAGTTGCGGCAAGCGGGGGCCACTCTTCATCGCGGTGCGCAGGCCTCTCACTATCGCGGCCTCTCTTGTTGTAGAGCACAGGCTCCAGACGCGCAGGCTCAGTAGTTGTGGCTCACGGGCCTAGTTGCTCCGCGGCATGTGGGATCTTCCCAGACCAGGGCTCAAACCCGTGTCCCCTGCATTGGCAGGCAGACTCTCAACCACTGCACCACCAGGGAAGCCCAGTTTTCCCTTATTTAAAAACCCAGGCTGTTTTGTTTATATGATTAATGACTTCATCAAGTGGCCCCATCCAAAAGAGTAACTGATCAGTCTATAATTCTCCAAAGCCATTCTTATTTCTCATGCTTATATTTTTAGTCTATAAACCCTTGGCCAGTTTCACCAAAAATTAAATCCTGATGCCTTGCAGATATACCTCATATTGAGGAATAGGATTCAATCTTGTCTCTTTGCCAGTGGCTGCTCTCCCTTTGCTCTACCCCCAAAATCCTCATCCAGTTTTTTCCCATTTGGAGAGTAGACATGAAAAACTGGTTTCCATTACAACCTCATCACCCCTGAGGCAGGAAGACTAAGTATGCCATGTGTTTTCAGGCTAAAAACTTTGGACTGCAAGCCCGAAGACCTGCGATGCAGTCCAGGCTCTGCCCCCAAAGCAGAGGGACTTTGGACAGTGTGCTTACTGTTGCTTTGGTCCTTAGTGTTCCCATCTGTCAGATGAAAGATAGAACAGAATGGACTTGAGGACACGGAGGCCGGGGGGTGGAGGAGAAGCTGGGACGAAGTGAGAGAGTGGCATGGACATATATACACTACCAAATGTAAAATAGATAGCTAGTGGGAAGCAGCCGCATAGCACAGGGAGATCAGCTCGGTGCTTTGTGACCACCTAGAGGGGTGGGATAGGGCGGGTAGGAGGGAGATACAAGAGGGAGGGGATATGGGGATATATGTATACATATAGCTGATTCACTTTGTTATACAGCAGAAACTAACACAGCGATGTAAAGCAATTATACTCCAATAAAGATGTTAAAAAAAAAAAAAAAGATAGAATGATTCCTAAGATTTTTCTTCCAGTGAAGCTTTATGGTCCCTATCCCTTCCCATTTGGTCCCATACTGGTTTTTTTTTGGTTTTTTTTTTTGGCTTATTTTTATTTTTTGTTGTTGAGGTATAATTGACATACAACATTATATTAGTTTCAGGTGTACAACATAGTGATTTGATTTTGTATATATTGCAACATGATCACCTCAGTAAGTCTGGTTAACATCTGTCACCACATATACTTACAGAATTTTTTTTCTTGTGATGAGAACTTTTAAGATCTACTCTTTTAGCAACTTTCAAATATGCCATACAGTATTATTAACTATAGTCACCATGTTGTACATGACATCCCCATGACTTACTTACTTATTTTAAAACTGGAAGTTTGAACCTTTTGACCCCATTCACCCATTTTGCCCCACCCCCTGCCTTTGCAACCATCAATCTGTTCGCTGTATCTGTGAGCTTTTTTAAAAAAAATTCCACATATAAGTGAGATCAAATGGTATTTGTCTTTCTCTGTCTGACTTATTTCACTTAGCCTAAAGTCCTCGAGGTCCATCCGTGTTTTCACAAATGGCATTCTTTTTTATGGCTGAGTAATATTCTGTCGTATACATATACCACATTTGCTTTATCCATTCTTCTGCTGATGAACACTTAGGTTGTATTCACATTTTGGCTGTTATAAATCATGCTGCAGTGAACATGGGGGTGCATATATCTTTTCAAGTTAGTGTTTCATTTTCTTTGGCTAAGTACCCAGAAATGGAATTGCTAGGTCACATGGTAGTTCTATTTTCATTTTTCTGAGCAACCACCATACTATTTTCCATGGTGACTACACCAATTTACAATTCCACCAGCAGTGCACGAGGGTTTCCTTTTCTCCACATCCTTGCCAACACTTGTTATTTGTTGTCTTTCTGATGATAGCCCTTTTGAGAGGTGTGAGGTGATAGCTCATTGTGGTTTTTAATATTTTTTTAAAATTTTTAAAATTTATTTATTTATTTATTTTTGGCTGCGTTGGGTCTTTGTTTCTGTGCGTGGGCTTTCTCTAGTTGTGGCAAGCGGGGGCCACTCTTCATTGTGGTGCGCGAGCCTCTCACTATCGCGGCCTCTCTTGTTGCGGAGCACAGGCTCCAGACGCGCAGGCTCAGTAGTTGTGGCTCACGGGCCTAGTTGCTCCATGGCATGTGGGAGCCTCCCAGACCAGGGCTCGAACCCGTGTCCCCTGCATTGGCAGGCAGATTCTCAACCACTGCGCCACCAGGGAAGCCCTCATTGTGGTTTCGATGTGCATTTTCCTGATGATTAGTGATGTCAAGCATAATTTTCATACTGTTAATATTAACTACCACTTATTTAGTACCTACAATATGTCAGACATTACTCTGATAACATTAATTGAGTGCTCATTGTATGCTAAGCACTTTACATCTATAAATAACATCTATAAACTTATATCTCCCCGTAGTAACCCAACAAGGTAGATGCAACTAGTATCCTCCTTTTATAGATGAGGAAACTGAGACACAGGGATGGTAAGTATGTGCTCAAGGTGAATGAGGGATCAGGTGAATGAGGGATCAAGCTTGAATTGGAACCCAGAGTCTGATGCCATATGCTTGCCCTTAGTCATTTTATTATACAACATTCCTAAGCACTTAATTTTTTTCCCTTTTCCTTCCTACAACACAGGGAAGGATAGAATAATATCCTTGTTTTACAAATGAAGAAACTAACCACAGAGAGGTTAAACATTTGGCCACAGTAACCCAGCTGGTTAGACAAAGTATCCCTGCTAGTTAGCTAGCTAGACAGAGCTGGGATTCAAATCCAAGCCTGGCTCTTAATCACCACACCCCATGGCCTGAGTGGATGTCTCACTATTCCCACAGGTACCTTTGTGATTAGTGAAAAGCTAAGTTATGGTACATTTTAAAAAGAAGGATACTTTTTTTTTTTTAACACATAAGATAGAGGCTTTTAAGCACTAAGAGATCAGATTTGCTTGAAGAATAAGGTATGAATCACTTTGTAATCAACACGTTATTTATTTGCAAATAGAGTCTTTTTATTTAGTAAGATATTACAGTTTAATCTGGTTCCTGTCTGATTTGTCTTTATTCCAAATAATGCTATCTGATTTAATAAAACCTCACCATGTACCCGAATTGCTAAAGATGGCAGACTTCACCCCCAGCATCCTCAGTGCAGCTCTGATTACTTATGTCCTCAGTTCTTCACTCTGCTGCTTAAACATCTATTTCCTGTTTATAGGAAGGTGAGACCCAAAATTTTATATAGAATCTAATTGGTTAATTTTTCTTGTATGTCTGACATGTAGTAGGAGCTCAATTAATGCCTATTGACTGACTTAATAAGGAAAAATAATTTGATACCCTTATCTTATTTTACTCTCCTAGGCGTTAAAAAAAAATGAGTCTTTAACTTTCTAAATGACCTGGAGTGAATGGCTCAAGGCATTTTCATCTCACCATCTCTGGGTGCATTGGGCTGGAATCAACCACGCACCACTTGATCTGAAATTCTAACTAGGAGTTGACAGGAAGTGGGCAGGAATTGTTACTTTGCTTTTTATTGTTTATATAAATATTAAGTGCCATGGCAACAAAAAACTAACAGCCAGATGAAGAACGGAAACATATGGAAAAGTGGAAGACCATGTTAAAAAAAGAGGATATTTGAAAGAATTGCTTCATTTGGCTTATCTTGATATGAGTGTATTGCTTCATTTGGTTTATCTTGGTATGAATGTATTGCTAACATGGTTTATTCTGTTGTGAGGAAAAACAAAGATGTCATTGGAGGGGAAAATAAAAGCTTTGATCATGGAAGATATCAATGTAACTAAAGAATAAATATCTTATTTAATTTCTATATTTGGGGCACAAACTTGATTCTGAGTTTCCTGGCAGCCACAGTAAAAAGGAAAACATGATTAATTATTAAGGTTTTCACTTCCATGAAACACAATCATATTAATTTATTTTGAGGAAACAGTCTATTCTTAACATCTAGGTTTAGAAGATAAAATTCCTTTTATAAGTCTTTCTGTAGGAGACTAACTCTTTGATTCCAAATACTCAGCGTGTTTCTTCTATCTTTCTACCTACGTGAAAGGAAATTGACAACATTCAAGATGAGAAACAAATTTTTGAAGTCATTGTTGGGTTAGTTGTACAATTAGATAAGAATACAGATGGCCTGTGGGAGAAAATGTGTGTCTTTTATCTCTTCAGCACTGTCGATAGGGTTCATGAGTTTAGTTGAACTTTGAATCATGAATATCTATAATAGCTCTACCATACATTGTCAAGCTCATTAGAAACCATGCAAAACAGTGCTTGATCCTTGAAATTTCCAAAAGGAGTCACTTGGGCCAAAGTAATCCTAGTAAGATCTACTTTTCTTTTTCTTTTTTTAAAAAATATTTTAATTTTGTTGGAGTTGATTTACAATGTTGTGTTAGTTTCAGGGGTACAGCAAAGTGATTCAGTTATACATATACATATATTCATTCTTTTTTTAGATTTTTTTTCCTGGTATAGGTTATCACAGAATATTGAGTAGAGTTCACTGTGCTATACAATAGGTCCTTGTTGGTTATCTATCTTATATATAGTAGTGTGTGTATGGTCATCCCAAGCTCCTGATTTATGCCCCCCCCAACATTTCCCCTTTGGTAACCATAAGTTTGTTTTCGATATCTGTAAGTCTGTTTCTATTTTGTAAATAAGTCCTCCAAAGAAGACATACAGATGGCCAAAAAGCACATGAAAAGCTGCTCAACATCACTAATTATCAGAGAAATGCAAATCAAAACTACAATGAGGTATCACCTCACACTGGTCAGAATGGCCATCATCAAAAAGTCTACAAACAATAAATGCTGGAGTGGGTGTGGAGAAAAGGGAACCCTCCTACACTGTTGGTGAGAATGTAAATTGGTGCAGCCACTATGGAGAACAGTATGGAGGTTCCTTCAAAAACTTTAGGATCTACTTTTCTTTATGCAACTGTATCATAAAATTAAAAGTTACTCTTATCGAATCAAAATGATCACTACTGAGAATCTTCCAGGGACAGTCTGTTTGCTAGCATTGGGCAGTAGAAGGACACAAATATGAGATAAAATTAGAGGGCAAATATGGAGCAGGGGTCGGCACACTATGGCATGTTGACCAAAACCAGCCTGCTGCCTTTTTATCATGTCCTGCAAGCTAAGAATGGTTTTTTATGTCTTTACAATGGTTGAAAGAAATTTAAAGGATAATAATATTTTGTAACACATGAAAATTAAGTGAAATTCTTATTTCAGTATCTATAAGTAAAGTTATACTGGAATACAGTCATGCTCATTCATTTACATAATATCTATGACTACATATGGCCCATAAAGCCTAAAATATGCACGTTTAATAAAAAAATTTGCTGACTCCTGTTATGGTGGAGAGAGTACTTTCCATGTGTTCATGAGCTGTGTGAAGAGTCTGGGAAAAGAAGAGCTGTCCCCTCTAAGGGCCAGGGGCCTCTGTGTGGCTCATCCCTTATATCCTCATGCACTGATCTTTAAAACATGGCATCTGTTAAGCCTGCGTCAGGATCCACCTGAGAGGAAGAATGTTCCAGAAGACTGGACTCATGAGCTTAAGGCCCAATATATTTATAAATACCATCACCTTGCCCTTGAAGCCTTTACCAGCTTTTGTTCTCTTGGAATCAGCGTCTTTTCCCTGTTCCTTGCATCTCATTCCCCTAGGCTGCTTCTCACTAATTCGTAAAAATTATAAAAATGAATATTTTAGAGTTTTGTGCCATAAAATATTCAAATTACCCTACTTCTACTTCTCAGCCTGTTCTTGATTACACCTGTTCCTTTTCTCAGCAGCTTGGAAAATAGCTTTGCTAAATATTTCTCTAAATATTTTCTAAATATTTGGTTAGATATGTGTGGCTTTTTCCACCCAGTTTCAACAATTTACCCTCTTGGATTCAGGGACTGGGGACCAGCCTTGCCATCTTCCATTCATTTTTGGTTTAACAAATATTTATTGAATACCTACTATGTGCTAGATCCTGTACCATTATCTGAATGTGTAAGGATGAAAAAACAAAACAGATAAGGTCCCTGATCTAAGTGAGTTCTCAAGCTCTTTAATATTAAGCCAGGGCAGGCCCAATGCAGCAGCCTGAGCCTGGTGAAACTGTGATGGCGTCGTTGGCTTTGCTGGTTTCCAAGCTCAAATTCAGCAAAGCCCACTCATTTGATGGATGGCTCCAATCCTTAGAAAGCTCTAAGTTTCTAAGAGCCAGAAGTTTTCTTCTTGAGAGACACTAAGCATTTAAATCATCTCTTCTATTCTCATCTTCTAAGGAAATAGAACTATTTTGCTTCCTCTTATCTAAGATAGACCTTCCACTATTTCTCTTTGTATCAGTTAGCTATTGTTGCAATTAAGCCATGTAACAAACAAGCACAAAACCTCAGGGGTATAAAACAAGTGTTTGTTGCTCACAAAACCAGGATGGTCAGCTTGGTGGGCTGCTGAGGTTGGTGGGACCCTCTTGTATGTGAGAGGGGTGGCCTGGCTATCAGCCAAGGTGATGGGGGTAATCCAGTGCTGCCCCACTTGTCTTCCTTGCTCCTGTTAGCTATCCTAAGCATGTTCTCATGCTACCCAATTCCTTCTATTACCTCTGAGACTTAGTTCCTGGACTACCACCATTACATCAGAATTTTTCTTAAAATGTGCACCCACACCTGGACAACTCTCTTCTAGATGTGGCTTGACCAGTTGGAAGTGTGGAGGAATCATTATTTCTTATCCTTCAGACACATTGCCTCTGTTAATTGTTAAGTTGGGCTCAGATGAAATGAGCTTATTTAGCAGATGAATTGCACAGTTGGCCCTCATCTCATGTCAGGCTTGAGAAAAGCAAAACCTCTCAGATCTTTTCCATATATACTGTGGCCAAGTCTCATGCATCCTGTTGAGCAAAATCTTTAGTCCTTGAACTGTGTCATTTGGGTTTTGTAAAGGGTCTTTGAAATATGGATTGAATTAACTAAGTTGATTCATTCATTCAGTTCATATTTCTCATGTGCCTATGAGGTGCCAGGCACTGTGCAGGGAGCAAAACATTGCCATGGTCCTTGCTCCTGTGTAATTTATGCTGTAATTGCAGCAGGGTAGGGTGGAGGCTGAAGATTTAGCAGTCAGGATTGAAAGACTTTATCGACTTTGTAGCATCTTTTTGCTATGGAAGCATCTCCATTCTATTTGGGAGCTCCTGTGGTTGATTAAAATTCCAGTCATTGCCATTTGATTGATATTTTGGTGAGATGTTGACACATCTGTTTGAACAAGGCATGAATAGCGGATGTGGAGCTGTTCACAAATTTCAAAAAGCAGGTTTCTGTTGGACACTGTGAACTTGATCGACATCACACTCATGGTGATGTTGATTTAGCAAGAGTTTCCTACTGTTTTCATGGAAAGCTCAAACATCTTTCCCTTGTGCCGCTTGATGGGCATAATGTGTGAAGAATTTTAGGCAAGGGAGCATGTTGTGAATCCTTAAGGCTATCTCAGAAGAGCCTCTGTCACTCACACGCCGGGTGTGCTTGCGCCAGAGCCAGTTAGACGCCTTCCTTTGGTTCTGGGCTCCCAGTTAGCGGTGCCCTCAGTCTTGCCCTGACTCTAAAGCTGATCTGTAAGGACTATGAAGAAGCATTACCCTTCTTCAATTGACCCAATATTCAAATGCAAAACAAACCTAACCACAGTTCTTCTTTCATTAATTCAACAAATACCAAGACTCTGCTAAGTGCTGGGAATGCATCAATAGGCAAAACAGACAAAACTCCTACCGTTGACGAGCTTGTATCCTAATGGGAAAACAGACACTACTACTAATAAAACTAATAAATAATAAAATTATAGTATATGTTAAGTGACCGTAAAATATTGGGAGATATGGCTGTAGGTTGTCCTGTGAAATAGAGAGAGTGGATGGTCAGCATAGGCCTTCTTGAGAAGGTAATGTCTGAGCAAAGATCTGAAATAAATAAGAAGTTAGTCATGCAGCTATTGGGAAAATATCATAACATGCAGAGATAACAGCCAGTATCGAAATCCCTGGGTCTATTTTTTTTGTCATTAACTCTGCTGCCAGCTAGCCAATAAAGTTCGCTAGCACTTTTTGAGCGCCCATGATCTACCCAGGCATTGGATACTTTACGTATATTGTTGGGAATCTGCCTAGGAGGTAGGTTGTATTATCAATCCCCATTTATAGTTGAGGAAACTGAGACTCAGATCAATTAAGCAAAGTCCAAGTCCCATATCTTAAGTATCAGCTGAAATGGGATTTGAATCCATATGACTTTGAACTTTAACTCCCAAAGCCTGAGCGTTTTCCCCCTTGCCTTGTGGTTTCCCTCATGTATGTGACCTTGGTGGGAACAGACTAGGGAATTACCCTTTGGGTCAGGCAATCTGGGGAGTGGCCTTGGAACTAAGAGATCCGGTTTCTAAGAGAGAAAATTACATCACTCATACACTGTGCAAAATCTGCCTTAGGAGCCACTTTTTCCAGGAAACCTCCCCTGAACAAGGCAAAGTATTTGGTCTGATTGTCCAGCTAGGTTAACAGAGCTCTTTGAATAACCTATTTACTATGAAGGCAGCCCTCCTGCATGGAATTCTGTTTATCTTTACTATCGTTAGTGACTATTTTTGGCATATATCTCTGGTTAGTGATGGCTTGACAACCTTGACACATAATAAACACAGAACTTCCTCGTGCTCTAATATTGCAAAGTATATCATCATGTGGGCTGTTATAAAGTGGTTCTCATTTTTTCCATAGCAACAATATGAGGATAGAGGAGTTGCCTGTGTTTATAAGGACTAGGCATCGAGTAGTCACCATGACCAACAATGTCATAAAAGCAAAAATAAATGTAAAATTATGTTCCAAGCCTATAAAAAGGGTTATACCTGGGAGTCCCATGTACTATTCAGTGTACTTGTAGCACATTAAAAAAAAAAAATACAGCTCCACTCATAACATTTAGAATTTACAAGAGTCTAGGAGACATGATTTGGAAAACTCAGGTCTCTTTTTAAAAAGATATCCAAATTTACAAGCAGCTCATGCAGCTCAATATCACAAAAACAAACAACTCAATCCAAAAATGGGTAGAAGACCTAAATAGACATTTCTCCAAAGAAGATGTGCAGATTGCCAACAAACACATGAAAGGATGCTCAACGTCACTAATCATTAGAGAAATGCAAATCAAAACTACAATGAGGTATCACCTCACACCAGTCAGAATGGCCATCATCAAAAAATCTACAAACAGTAAATGCTGGAGAGGGTGTGGAGAAAAGGGAACCCTCCTACACTGTTGGTGGGAATGTAAATTGATACAGCCACTATGGAGAACAGTATGGAGGTTCCTTAAAAAACTAGAAATAGAACTACCATATGACCCAGCAATCCCGCTACTGGGCATATACCCTGAGAAAACCACAATTCAAAAAGGGTCATATACCACAATGTTCATTGCAGCTCTATTTACAATAGCCAGGACATGGAAGCAACCTAAGTGTCCATCGACAGATGAATGGATAAAGAAGATGTGGCACATATATACAATGGAATATTACTCAGCCATAAAAAGGAACGAAATTGAGTTATTTGTAGTGAGGTGGATGGACCTAGAGTCTGTCATACAGAGTGACGTAAGTCAGAAAGAGAAAAACAAATACTGTATGTTAACACATATATGTGGAATCTAAAAAAAAAAAAAAAAGTTCTGAAGAACCTAGGGGCAGGACGGGAATAAAGACGCAGACATAGAGAATGGACTTGAGGACACGGGGAGGGAGAGGGGTAAGCTGGGACGAAGTGAGAGAGTACCACTGACATATATACACTACCAAATGTAAAATAGATAGCTAGTGGGAAGCAGCCGCATAGCACAGGGAGATCAGCTCGGTGCTTTGTGACCACCTAGAGGGGTGGGATAGGGAGGATGGGAGGGAGACGCAAGAGGGAGGAGATATGGGGATATATGTATATGTATAGCTGATTCACTTTGTTATACAGCAGAAACTAACACACCATTGTAAAGCAATTATGCTCCAATAAAGATGTTTAAAAAAATTTTTTTTAATTAAAAAATAAAATAAAAAGATATCCAAGGAAGTTTAAACTGATGCTTTTTCTTTCAATAAGTAGCCCTAAATCAAACAAAGGCATTAAAGCATATATCTTAAAAAAATTATAGCTGCTGTGTGTGTGTGTGTGTGTGTGTGTGTGTATAAATAAAATGATGGTCTGAATCCTTAATAAGGTGTGACTAGCTGGGCAGAACCAGTACAATTTTAGTCACCAAGGTGCTAAAACATCACTGGAAATTCAAAATGTTGAGGAAAACTTGATTTAGTGGAATTCTCTCCAGGCCCTGCGTGCTTGGAAGGGATCCTTGGATGTGCCCCATTGGGTGAAGGTGGCGGGCAAATTGAAGCCCCAAGGGAGGTTCTAAACTCCACTCCAATGAAGGTGAGTCCAGCGGTGTGAGGCTTTTATGGGGCTTCAGTTGTGAGCTTCAGATCTGAATAGAAATACTGAAGAGCTGAACTTGGAACCAACACATTCCCTTTTTCTAACCCTCCCCATGCTGAAGTCAACCTCCCCTAAAAATTGAGGTTCAACAGATAGGTTTTGAGGTTGCAGATTCTAACTTAACCTGACTGTGGTGTCCACACGTGCCAGCCTGGTGGTTTGAGTTCCTTAAGGACAACTCAAAGCCATCAAGTTTATTTAAAGCTTTAAGAATAGCTGCTACATACACGGGGACCAAATAAAAAGCCACCCATAAACGATATGTGCATGAAGGGCACTCTTTGACACTTTGGTGACAACTCTTACACCTTTTCACTCTTCTCTGAAGAGTCATAAAAAAATGAATACCAACATTTAAAAAAATAAAAGAGCTCCAAAACTCACCTCTCAGAGTTGTAAAGGCAGGAATGAGACAGCATTGTCCTGCCTTCAATCCTGTGGGAATTCCCTAAAGAAAGTATGAGGAGGGGCTGAGCCTTTGGCTAAGTAAATGGCTTGAAACAAATTAGGCAGTGATTTCTTTTTTTTAATTGAACCATCTTTTTCCCTTTATTTATTTATTTATTTATTTTTAATTTTATTTATTTTTATTTTTGGCTGTGTTGGGTCTTTGTTTCTGTGCGAGGGCTTTCTCTAGTTGCGGCAAGCGGGGGCCACTCTTCATCGCGGTGCGCGGGCCTCTCACTATCGCGGCCTCTCCTGTTGTGGAGCACAGGCTCCAGACGCGCAGGCTCAGTAGTTGTGGCTCACGGGCTTAGTTGCTCCGCGGCATGTGGGATCTTCCCAGACCAGGGCTCGAACCCGTGTCCCCTGCATTGGGAGGCAGATTCTCAACCACTGCGCCACCAGAGAAGCCCTAGGCAGTGATTTCTGATTATGCTCCTTCCCAGTTCAAATTCTTGTATTGGTTCCATCCCCAGCAAGATATAATCCATATTCTTTCCCACAGTCTCTTCCCATCCCCATTTCCTGCCCCCTCGTTCCTCCCCACCATCCAGCGCCCCTCTTTTTTCAGAGAAGAGGCAGGTGTGAAGCCCTCGTTGGAGATCCAGCTCACATCACTCCTCTGAAGCCCCTGCTAGGCGCTTCCGACTGGGTGCCCGCAGCCCTTTCACAGTTCTCTACAAGGACGTCAAGTACATTTTATTTAGGAAAGTTGTGTTTGTATTTCTCCTCCTTGAGACGGTAAATTCTATAGAGTTTAGGGACCATTTGCTATCAATCCCTTCAGAGTGTGACGTAATTCTAACTAATGAATGATTGAATTAATGTTATAAATGCTGTAAAGAGGCAGCTTCCTATATATAATCTCGATGCAAGCACACTTTTTTATTAAAATTACTGGATTTTTCAGTGTTAACACTCATTCCAACAAACATGTCTTCACCGTCTAGAATTATGATAAACATTGATTTACTGATGCAGAAATTTAAATTTGTCAAATGCATGTAGATTTTTTGGTTGGTTGGTTTATTTTGGATTACCCCCCAAAACATCATTTTTGTAGCTGAAGAAAGATAAATCTTTTGTCTAGTTTAGCAGGTTAGTTCTGCAGGGCAGGGGCATGGTTATGATGGAATGTGCTGGAAAGCAGGGTTTTAAAAATTTGTCTTAAATACAGTACTCTGAGAATAGTAGGTTTTAAAATAAGATACTCTTGCTGTCGTTGCCACTGAAACATAATGAAAATAAATCGCAAGTCCAGCTTCAGGTCGTCTTACAGAAGCACCTTCAATTTCCTTCCTCTCTGTCTCAAGTGTTCCTTGGAGCCTATGTCCTGTCCTTCTTCCCGCAATCCTGATTGATCCTACTTTCTTCCAGAATCTTCCTGGACCAGGCCCCACTATTGTAGCCCATCCCTCTTACATTTTCCATCCCTCATCTCACCACCACCTCCTTCCCTTCAGTCTACAAACCTACTCAGCCCCTTCTTGCTCTTAACGCCCCCTTTCCTGAACCTGGCTGCATCTTCCAACTTCCATTCTCTCCATCCTTTCTTCAGGCTATTCTGCATTCACATCATCCATGTCATCGGCATCTCCTCACAACTTAACCCTTTACTGACTTCCACCTCTAACCTGGGTTAAAGCTACTCTCGGAGTCACCAGCAGTCACCAGCTACCTTCCACACGATCAATACCATTGATCAATCCCTGCTGGAAATTACCTTTCCTCTTGGCGTCGTGACACTACAGCTCCTAGTTCTCCCTTGTATCCTTTATATGGCCCCTGACCCCGCCCAATGCAGGCATTTCCTCAGGACTGTCCTTGGTCCTTTTTGCACCTCCCTCTACCTCATTTCCCTTGACAATCCTGCTTATTCCCTTCGTGTCAACCACTGTCTACATGCTGAGGACCCAGGTCCCTATGCCAGGGGCTCCTAAGTATGGGCAGCCCCAACCTCTCTCCAGGGCTTTGTCTCCTTTTTTCCTGTGTTCCTGATAGTTCCTCAATTTCATTCCGTCAAAAGCATAACTGGTCTCCACATCAGCATACCTTATTTCCCGTAATAACCAATTTCCCTTCATGGCAGCACCCTTTTCATTCATCTTGCTCGAAGGCATTCCCAGTACTCACCCCTACACCCAGTCGTTCCAAAGTCCTGTACATTCCACCCAAGTCCTCTCTCTCACATCCATCATCTCTTCCTTTCTGTTCCTTCTGGCCTTTGTCAAAGCTCCTGTCACACAGTGGGGATTATGTTACTCTCTTGCCCCTTCAGAACAACATTGAAAGACTGCAAATTCCTTAAATTCTTTTACAAGGCTTTCAAGACCCCACGAGTCTGACTATAATTTACCTTGTATAATTATAAGGGCACAAGTGAAGGCAACACCCTGTTAATGATAAAAGTCTAGGCTTCTGAGGCATGTAGACATGAACAAAGACCTCGGTCCTCCCCTCCCTCAAATCTAGTTGCCCCCTCCCCAAGCTTCATCCTTATTACTCCCCTCTTTACTGTCTTTCCTGGGTTTGGGCACGAATCTATTCTGACTCGTTTCCCCTCCAGGATATTTCAGATCCATGAGAAGACCCAAGTGGTGAGCTGGATCTGGAGAATTTGTCAGGCTCTTCAGACCCTGAATTGCTTAATCCAGCCAACCTAAAAGCAAAAGGAAAAGAAACAATACTGTCTTAGTATGGATTTCAATCCTTTGTAAATTACTCTTTCTTCCTGTCTCTCTCTCTCTCTCTGGTTTAGAAATGCCATACTGAAATCTTGCTTCCTTGGCTGTATTTTCTTTTTTTCAGAACTGCATGGGTTTTTCTGTAGGTGTTAGAAAGTCTAGATTCCAATTAACTTTGCCACTGATTGCTTTGTAAATCTTGGTGAGTCAGGGCTGCTTCGTAAATGATGATGAAAATTTTAAAGTTCTTTGAGCATGGCAACGCGTGAGCAGAATACAGATAAACTAATTGGGATGTTTAGTCACTGCACTTGTATGTGTGGTTTTGAGAAGAAGCCTGTAAATAAATACGGGGCTTTCAAGTCTTGTTTATGGTTTTCAAGGGGGCGTTTGTGGGCTTTGTCCTGTGTGCCAAACTAGTCTATAACATTTTCTAAATCTCTCTTAATCTTAAATTCATATTCTTGGGCATTAAAATAATGAACAAGCATCATGAGAAAAAAAAAAAAAAAAGGATATTCTTCAAAAATTCCACTGACACTGACTAACTAAACTCCTACCAGAAATTTGATCAACAAGAGACGAAAGCCATAGCAGGATGGGAAAAATACCCAACAATTCTGTCCTTTATGCCTCCTAATTATACAGTGAAGAAACAGGAGGATGTCACAAGAACATGCACTTCAGTAAACATTTGCTTGAAATGGTATTTAAGAATCCTCAGAAATCTCCCCAAAGGCCTCTAAAAAGCCTTCTGTCTAGAGAAAAATTCTGATTATAAAACATTTTCTGCACGTCTCACCCGCTTTTACAGTCAGTGTCATGACTGCTGTGGGTTTGGGGTTTTACTTCACTTTTGCTTCTGTTGGGAGCCTCTGAGCAGCTTGAAAAGTCGCCAGAGCAACCTTGCCTTTTCCAGATGCTGCCAACACCAGGCCTGGGCCTGGGGATGAGGCAGAAGTCCAGTCTCACTTCTTTTGAAAAAGACGCTCTCGGACCTCCCCTCCACTTGGCATAGTGATTAATAAACCACTCCTCACTTTTTAGTCAGAACTTTCTGCAAACTCTTTGCTTCCCTTTAAAAATGTTCTTATCTTCCCATGGGTTGAGTGGTCAGCATGTACAGGGAGTTTTGCTCCTCTTCAATGTGCTGAGGGCAATCAGCCTTTCGGAGTTGTTATCTTAGCTCTCCTTTGTCCCCATTCAATAAAGTCAGAGAGAATGTCAGTTAACAAAGTTTCCACCCAGAAGTGAAAGGAAAAGAGAAAATGTCAATAAGTATGGTAGTAGGATAACAGTTCTGGTGAAATGCTTAAATAAAAAGGAAGTATTTTTTGACCTATCATGAAAATTAGTATGGGTTCAGTCATTCTGTCCTAAAAGAAATAAATTTAACTGTCAAATAAATTGTGCAATCAGATAGCAAAATCTCCAGCAAAATTTAAGATTATTACCCTAGTATCTAGACTAGGGATATTTCTCTGTGGCCATGATTATTGGCGTGGAAACATTTAAAATGGGAAAGTTCAGACTAGAGTCTGGAAATAAGTGTTGATCTCTTCTGTGGGGCTAAGGGTTTGACCAAATTACCTTCTTATTAGATAGATGTTTGAATACCTGTACCAGGGAGAATATATTGCTCTCACTGGGCCACTGGGGGGTTTTCTTGCTGTCCCTTTTACTAGAACTGAGAGCCATTTTATAGAAAAGATGTTCAAAATGACATGGGTGGTGATAAACACCGGCAGAATATTATGAAAGGGTTTAATCCCCCAACTGTAGCATTCTTAGCTAGATTAAATTGAGCAGCACCAATTCTAATGAGGATGGATCTTTTTTCCTCTCCAAATGAAAAACTGGGAAGAATTGTCTTGTAAACTTCGGTGTATTTAAATTGGGAAGGTTTATCTTCTACCTTTAGAAGTTGAAGGTCTATAGCATGAACTGTGGACAGTAGAGACCTTGGATCAAATCCAGTGCTATCACCTGTGACAATGTGCAAATCACATACCTCGCTAAACACTCAGAGTCTTTGATCTGTGAAACTTAGTGGTAATACGTTCCAGAGGTTCTTGTATCATAAAAGGTGACACACATAAAGTGGCCAGCACTATGTGGGCACACAGTAAGCCCTCGATAGCCTGGTATCCATACTCCATGTATGTAATTCTCCTCCAGAGATATACCTAGAGCACAGACAATCACAGCCCCACAAATAGCTTGTGAAGTGAAGGGAGTATCTTCCAAATGCAAGTCACCAGCCCAGATGTTTTCAGATGGATTTTAGTATTTTTTCCTATACAAAGGGGCAGAATTAAATTATTCAGAGTGATAGATACCAAGAAGCAGAGCAAATTTCTTTTCTCCATTGTCCTGAATCAATATGAGAAATTCAGGGGACATTCTGGGAAATTCAATAAGCCAATGGCTTACAAAGCAGCTATGCTTTGGAGAACAGAGTCTCCCTCTCTCCCATCCTGCAGAGATGCATGAACGCTGCTTGCGGATGTTGTGCACAGCTGTGCTCCAACTTCCCTCCCTAGAAACCGCCCACCTCCAAGTCAGGTTTAATACACAACAGCTTTCCTCACACTAGCCAGCTATCATCAGATTTTATTTCTTAAGTCACAAGATATCTATGTTAGAGATGGAGACAGAAGACCATTACATTTTGCCTACTTCCTCATTCTCGTACCAATAATCAGAAACTCTTCCATCAAGGTCCTCCTGCCGATTCCCTCCAGGTCAGGAGTGCGGGACCCCTGATCAATCCCCTTCACTCCATCCTAGAGCAGGAGGCCCTTTCCAACTGTGATCGTACTCTTTGCTTTACACGTGAGGCAACGGTGGAGCTGAGTGGCTAAGTGACTTACCCCAGGCCCTTCAACTAGCAAATAATACAATAGCTCACATTATACTGAGTGACCATTCACAGGTCAAAAGCTCTCCTTAAGTACTTTATATATTATACCTACTTCTCGTGAAAAGCCTATTATCCCTAATAATATTACAGATAATATTATTATCTCCATTTCATAGATGGGAAAAGCAGCACAGCGAGGTGAGGTAACTTCTCCAAGATGGTAGACCTCAAATTAGAACTCAGGCAGCTGACTCCAGGGGCCTCCCTCATTCATTTGTTCTGCTGGCAGAACTGGGGATAGAACTCAGATAGAGGCTATTTCCAGCTTTCTATAGAGAGGACTCCTGGTTCCTATGAAAGCCTTGTTGCTCGAGGTCAACATAATGAAAAATAAAGGCCTGCTTTTTTGCAATTCAGGAACATTTATTCAGAAAATATTTATTGAGTGCATAATATGGTTAAAGGTCTGTGCTAGGTTCTGTGGGGGAATACCACAGAGAGAGATGATCCCTGCTTTGTCCTCAAAGACATTAATGTATTGTATTCCTGAAACTTGGCAGTGACTTGAATAGAGTTAGCATGACTGATGTCAGTTTTCACTGTAAACCAGTGAGTCCTTAGGAAGTCTGAATTACTTGAAGGGTAAATTCTTTCCATTAAAGACAAATAAGAGAATAATATATAAATAAAGAATGTCCCCAAATTAGATCTTGGGACAATGGCAAAAGTGACTGGACTGTGCCTAAAAGCTCGTGTGAGTTTTCAATGATTTTGTTTTCAAGTTGTCACCGTTCTGTTCTAAGTGAAGATCAGCCATCTAAGCCAAGATTTCCTTGGTTTATGCCTAGTGGTTTGGTTGCTCTCCATCCTAAGGGCTGACATCTCAGGAAAGAAGGTTGGAAGTAACAACTCCCAAGAGGGATTTAGCTATTTCGGTAATTCTTTTTTTTTCAAGCTGGTATTTGTCTTGTGTCTGTTTTCATTGTGCCAAACAGTCTTACGGTTCTCAGAATTCCCCTTGTCTCATAGTAAAAAATACCACTTAGCTTTTATACCTTTCACTAAAAAGAATTCCATGATGTTTTACAAGGTCCACCTATCTGTTACCACTGGTATAGTTGAAGTGGTAAACAGTTAAATCTCCAAATCTCAGAGAAGCAATATTGAGAAAGGGAGAAGCAGGCGTTTTGGCTCTCATTGCTGGGAGAGGAATTGTGATGTGTGCGGGGGAGCTTAGGAATCGGCGTCTTTCCAGCACTGCCTGTGCTGTCCTGACTCTGCACCAGAGTAGGTGTCACGTTCCCATTTGTGTCCCTACACTGTCCCCACATCCAAGATGATGACGACAACAGCTACAAGCAACTCCATTTGGGGACATATACTGTGTATCAGGCACAACACTATGGTCCTGGGAATTTCTCACTTAATTCTCACAGGAATATATGTAGCTATTCTTACTCCTATTTCACAGATAAGGAAACTTGTCTAAGGCTACAGAATTAGTAAGACAGAACCAGGGTGTAAACCAATGTCTGTCTCACCCCATCCCTGAACGCTTACCCACTAAAATGGGGATCCCTGGTGGAGAGGACACTAAGGGTCATGTCCTATGGATGGAAGCAGTTGTGAGGCTTTGTGGTGAAGGGAAGCCTGAGAGACGTGAGGAAATACCAAAATGCTGCAGGACCATGGGGTAGAAGACAGCCTGAGCGTGATGTAGGCAGTTTCATGGAGGCAGAATTAGAACCAATGAGGAGAAATGGTTGGGAACACCATGTGGGCGCAACATAAGAGTTTTCTCTCACGTTCAGAGTTACCCCCAGAATGGGCTGAAATGCATCAGAAATCAGTCACTTCCTCATCACTGAAGCCTTTCAGGCTGAGGCTGGACAGCTCCCTGGTGAGGATTCAGCCATTGTCAGTCCTACAATTCTTTGATGCCAACCAGCAATGCTCTTGTAAGTGCCCCAAAGTACTCATCAGAATAGTTGCAGCACAAGAAGAATTTCACAGTCCCTTGGAATGGGGTGTCATGGAATTCGACCCATATGGACACTGAGTTTGTGTATTCAAAACTCTGGTGACATAATGTTCTACTTATTTTTAGATCTAAATTCTTCAAACACCAATGCTAGAAAAATACCCTAAAATGGATTATTTCTTCTGGCTTTCCTTCAGAAAGACTGAGTAAGAAAAATATGATGCTGCTAAAATGGGCCAAAACGTTGATGAAATGTCTATGGATGTTGTAGGATACATGATTGAATGTAAATTGTCTTCTTTGTCATAAATTAGAGCCAGGCTACAAGTCTAGGTGTTGGCATTTCCTGTAAAGAATAAGGAACTGTTGAAAGAAGACGCTTGACTTTGAAATGGATTGCAAGGATAAACATTTAAAAGTGTTTTCCCAAATTCTAGGTCTTGGAGACATGTCATTTACTTCCCTATTTAGGTTACCCTGCTTGTTTTTGCTCACTGGCAGTCTCACTAACTTTTTCTTCTCTTTTCTCTATTTGTGTTTGTATTTCCAGTTTTTCATCCTGTTGACCTTCCAGATAAGGGTGTAATGAAAATACAAACTGAATATCATAGAGAAATGTGCTAAGTAGCTAAAAAAAAAAAAAAAAAATTGTGCTTCTTAGCATTGTACTAAAAAAGAATTATCCACCAAGGGAAAGAAATAAGAATTGACTATATAAATGTCTGAACCCAAACCAGCATAGATACTGTTTAATAACTGGTTTTGTTTCTCATGACTAATAATGAGTCATATTAGTATCACCTCTTAATTTGCTTGAGAGATGCAGGAGTGAGACAGAGAAAGATCACAATGCTCACTTTCTAACTGATTAGAGCTGGGTTGAAGACTGTGACTTTGGGCCGGCAAGTGTGCTTCAGCCCTGACTACGCTAGGCTCACCCAGGCAGCCCCAGGGAGAACTCACAATGCAGATCTCCCCTGTAGGAGCTGTGCCTGTAAGACGTAGAGTCTGGAGTAGGTGAGAAAGCATGCTTCTTGCCAGCAGCTGTAGGGAGCTGGCTGAAAATGCGGTCTCTTCTCCCGTACTCAGCACTCAGATAACTCACAAGCAGGGTGGCAGTAAATGCCCAGGAGTGTTACTCTAACGGAGCTTCCCCTACCTGGAAACATGGAGCATAAAAATAAAAGGTCAGCCCTCAGTGATAAACTCTAAAATAAGATGCAGCTGAAATCTAGGACTTTTTTTTTTCAACCCTGGCTGAACACATTAACTCCAGTACATCGTGCTTACCAAGTAGTATGATTAATGTATCCTACATACCCAGATTACTAGAGATGACTTGTCAAGGTAATAAAGTCCAGAGCCACATTCAGTACTGGGGATGGTTTCAGAGATAATGCTACATAAGAAGGACTCCAAAAATGCTACTGAAAAGCGGAATCCCAATTCTGCCTGTGCATCAAATTCACCACTGAGAAAGGATCTGTTGATTAGAGCAAAGTCTTCTTCCTCCTCATCATCAGTAAAGGGTTTATGCAGAAAAGTCCCTACACTATTTAATCTATCTAGCATTTCTCTCGCTATTGTGCCTGAATTTCTCCTGAAGGAGGAAAAGAGAAAACTAAAAGGCAGCCATCATAGCACATGGCCGAGAGCACAGCACTAGCCATACGTGTGCAGAATGGTGGTGTGATGTCAGGTCCCTGCATCACTTTGAACTTTGGAAAATGGTAAGCCTGGCTGGCGCTCACGATTCTGTGGCCATTCCGTGCTTTAAACAGTAGTCCTAAAGCGAAGCTCCAACCTGAGGCATTCTGGATATAACTCTAACAGAACTTTGTCTCCCAAGGGGTTTAAGTAAATGATCTCAAAACATGCGGCCCCACCTCTGCTTACTCGCTGCAGAGATTCTGTGGTTTCAACAGGAGCTGTTGAATCTGAAGTTTAAGCCTTGCTTTTGTTCTATTCAGCCCACTTTTTCCTAGGTAATGTGGTGTGCATTAGTGTTGCGGTGGAGCAGATAGAAACCCATATTAATTTCTGTTTGCATGCATACGTTTAGGTAGAGGCAATAGTTTTGGAGACAGAATGAGTCATGATTTTGGATCTAAGCGCCACGGAAAGGAGGAAATTGTCACTTAGCACCATCCATAACAGTGTCCATTCTCTGGGCATTTTCTGGCATAAAGATGTCCTGTAGGTAGTTCGGGACAGTCCAGAAGGATTCAGGAATCATAAACGTTTAGGCAAAGGTTAAAACCAAAATGATGAATGGCATTGCCCAAGAATAGACTGAGAAGACTAATCAGTCGTGGAGTGTGACTTGAGGAAACTGTCATTTAATAAATGGTAGAGAAAGAGGAACTCAGGAAGAAGATTGAGAAAAGAGGGCAGAGAAATATTAGAAAGTGAACATTGTAGCGTCAATGGGAAGGAAAATGTCTCAAGGAAGAGAAGGTAATGAACTGTGTCAAACGCAAGTAGAGAATTAGCCTGCTGTAAGAACTGGAAAGTCTCCCTTGAATTAAAAAGCACAGGATGACTGTGCAAAGAACATTTGGACCGGATGGTGAGAACTGAAGTCAGTTGTGTAGAGGATCAAACAGGAAGAGAGAATAAAGACTGCGACTGGGGACAACTCTCGTGAGAGCTGAGAAGGAAGGGCAGAGAATGGGTGTTAACTTGAGGGAGACACGCGGTCCTTGTGGGACTTATCTGTAGGGTAGGAACATTTTTTTTTTGTTTTACTTATAGGACATAGAGAAGAAGATTGGTGAGAAAAAGAAGGGATAGGAGAGGGGGTAAAATAGGTAGGATGAAGTCTTGGAAGATAGAAAGGGATGACCTTGACAAGGAGGGGGAGACTTCTTGTGTCCCCAGACCAGGGGAAAGGAGGTGAATGTGGGTATGTAAATGAGTAATGGAGTGTACCAGTATCATTTTTGTGCAGCAGCAGGCAAAGACATCTAAAAACAAGTGAGAAGAGTCTTGCATACAAAGCACACAGAGAGAAATGGGAGGTGGGATCATTTGCTGAAAGAGATGGAAAAGGACTGGTCTCAGTGAGGACTCCGTAGAGTTTGGAAACCATGAATTTATAATGGAGCCAACATGTTCCATTGAGTGATCAAGGGGTTAGAAGTTGGTTATGAGGGCCAAGAACTAGTGCATTTTGAAAGTGAGATAGAGTTTGACGGATGATGTGTTTGACCATGGAATATGGTACTGGTTTTTCCAAGATATCACCACAGGTGATGACAAGGTTCACAGTGGATCTCCAAAGTGGAGCCTGGCCTTATAGGAGGGTGAAGTGGGCGACTCCTGTGTGGTTTGATGTCAAGGAAGCTGAAAAGCCAAGTCACCTCAAAAATTCACCTCTACCCCAAGTAGGTATTTATAGGAGCCTGAACATCTATAAGGATGCTTTATACCTGCCTTTATAGTAAAACAGAAATAGAATGAGGCTAGTGATATTTTAATCTATAATGATTTGTACCGAAGCATGAATGAAAGATGAATAGGACAGTTCTCAGAAATATTTATTGGTTGGCTTGCTGATATGGGTAGGAGCAAGTGGAGAGAATGAGTGTGAGCTCTGACAATGAGAGAAAGAGAGAAACTTTAGCTGCTGAACTGAATTCAACTTCCTCGGACTTTTCCTTTTCCAAGCACAGATCCATCTGTAAATGTAACATAATTAACAGTATCTTCACAGGTGCAGGAATATGGTCTTGCAAATGCCCCATTAAAATTATTATAAATTGTATAGAGATACATGCAGTTTTAGAATCACAAAGAAATAAAGATTTGACAATCAGCAATGCATTGGAATTAAGTAGGTTACCACTGGAGTTGGTCTTATATTAATACTACATCTCAATGCCCCAGCTTGAAAATTCCACAACTTTTTACAGCCCTAGTTTTTTACTTAAGGAGAGAAAATATGAGACATCTTAATTCCTGGAGCAAAATTAAGAGTGGAGTTTGAGTGATATAGAATTTGACAGGGAAATAAATAAAAGAGGGTCTGTGAGATAAAACAGTCTGGCAAAAGAAAGCAAGGCTCTTAATAGCAGATTTTAAATGAGCACAGTTAAGAAAAATAACATGGAACAGATTCTTTTATAAGCAAGGAAGAGAAAACAGAGACGAATAATTCAAGGTCAGACTGAAATGAACTGGAATTAGAGTTTGTGACAGTGTATAACCAGAATATTGCCACACAGATTTCGTGTTTTGATTTCAGTATCTTGACAGTTGGATAATACTTTGGCTTAGAACTGGGGAAGGACCTAGTTCATGAATCTTTGGTTGGTTAAGGACTTTGCAGTCATGAGGCATCAGGAGTGTGGAACTTGACGGAAGAGGCAGACGGGTGTTCACATAGTAGGATTCAAGTGCTTCACAGGGGCTGTTGCCATTCAGTGACATCATGGAAATTCTTAGTTGAGAGGTTCTTTCTCCCTCAGACCAAGATAGAGTTGTCTACAGTAATGGAACAATTTCTACATCAGGGGTTATACAGATAAAGGAAATCTCTAAGTAACTTTAGCCCGTGTTGGGCTTTCAAATCTTCTCCAAACAAATTTATGGCAGTCAGTCTCTCCTACAAAAAGATGGCTTTGAGTTTCACTATCGCATTCCCTCTTTCTACACCAGTGGTGATACCAGTAAGCAGTGAATTGGTCAGATTGCAGGAGGCAAGGGAGAAATAGCCCACACCGAATTGGCTTGGCTGTAACTGGAGAAGCCCCATGGCTGAGAAAGTCAACAGCATCAACAATCAATTCAAAGAATCTTTTTTAAAAAGTACTAATTTTCATCTTTTTCTGGATTTAACAATAATATATAGTCACTATATGAACATAAAAATAAAAAAATATATGGAAGGGAAGATGAAATTATGCATAACAGTCCACTCAGAGACTGTTAGCATTCTGGGTTACAGTCTTCTGGTTTTTTCTCTGTGAATGAGTATGTATACAGATGACATGGTTGAGGTTATTACTGCACATGCATTTTCTATCCTTTGTTTTCCTTTGTCCTTGATCATGAGGATTTCTATGTTGTTAAGCATTCTTTGAAAACACCATTTTGATGGCTGTATATTTTTCCCTATATGGACATACAATAAATTATTTAAGTATACTCTCTTTGTTGGGCATTTGGTTTATTTCCATTTTTAAGTTATTATAAATAAACTCGTGATGAATAATAGTGTACATAAATCTTTTTTCCTGACCTTTTTAAAGAACAAATTCCCACAGTAAAATTGTTAGATCAAAGAAAACCCACATTTTAAGGTTTTTGAGACATATTGTCAAGTCCCCCTCAAAAAGATTGATAAAGGCTGATGGCTATTCGGTCCTTAGCTCTAAGAACTATTTAAAAATTTTTGAGCCCTGGACCTTTGCTATAAGCTCCCATACATAATATAATTAAGAAGACAAATCTCTCTTATATGCCATCTGTGAGGGGATTTGTGTCAAATTAAACAAACATGCCTGTTTTTAGAAAGCAAACCCAGCAATTACCATGGGTTTCATTGGACTAGCTTTATTTATTTTATTTTATTTTTTAAAAATATATTTATTTATCTATTTTTGGCTGCTTTGGGTCTTCGTTGCGGTGCGCAGGCTTCTCATTGTGGTGGCTTCTCTTGTCACGGAGCACGGGCGCTAGGCGCGTGGGCTTCAGTAGTTGTGGCACGCGGGCTCAGTAGTTGTGGCTTGTGGGCTCTAGAGCGCAAGCTCAGTAGTTGTGGCTCACGGGCTTAGTTGCTCCACAGCATGTGGGATCTTCCCAGACCAGGGCTCGAACACGTGTCCCCTGCATCGGCAGGCGGATTCTTAACCACTGCGCCACCAGGGAAGTCCCTCATTGGCCTAGCTTTATTCCAGGTAGGTCTTAAGTACAATCACAGGTGGGATCTGGCAGGGGCCATTGAGTGAAAATTTTAAAAAGACAAAATGTGTTTAGGGTGTGTGTGGGGTCCTTCCTGGATTTCAGTAGTACCCATGAGGGTCTATCTTCATATTGCGGGATCCAGACCTGACTGGGAGACTAGTACAGGCCACAAACCTATCTATTTATCCATAACTACTGTCATTGTTTTAATTTATTAAATTTAAATTATCAAGACTTCAAGTGTTGCTTGAGATTTCTCTTATGCTATTTGTCTGGGGCTTTATGGAAAAACATCTATGAGACTGTGTAAGGGAGGGTAATGGGCATTTGAGATTAGGTTTGAGTTCCAGCTCTACCACTGTGGCTGTATGACTGTGGGGAAATCATTCCACTGCTCTGGGCCTTACTTTTAATTTCCTCATCTGTAAATTAGGAGCAACTGAGCCACCTTGTAGGGTGAGAATGAAGAGAATAATGTCTTTGAAATACTTAGCACAATTTTGCTTCTAAATTTTTTAATCTTACAGATGCACTCCCACTTGTGTGAAATCACACACACACACATTATTTATTGCAGCATATTTTGAAGTAGCAAAAGATTGGAAACGGCCTAAATGTCCATCAATAGAAGACTAATTATTCCGTGACCAGTAGTTGTTGTTACTGCTTTAAGTATGAAGACTCTGACAAAATTAGCATTTCTTTAACATCTCTGATTGTTAAACCCATCGTGATTGAAAAAGTGAAGTTTTGCCTGTTAGCTCAGCATTATGGTATAAGGTGTGGATTTACTAGGTAAATATCTGTCTCACTCCAAATGCAGTCATTCAGGAAGTAGTTTTTATATGCCAGCGTGATGCTATGGTTTCACATACTCATTAGAGGTTCAAACTTTTAAAAGTGTATTCATTTTGGCATGTAGTCTTTTGGAAATAATTTTCAAATACTGTTTCATCATGTGGATATGAAATCCTCCCTTATACATTTGAGAACACTCTGTACTTGGTCTTGTAATTTCTTGGCATACAAATTTATATGATAAATATAAAGCTCATATTGGGGATGTCTTGTGAGTAGCAGGAAGATGTTTAGGATTAAGGCCTGAATATATGAGATTATGAAAACTTATTTTGGCGAGTGTGGATTTCATTTCATAAGTGAAAGAATCTGTGGCTTTTCTCTCAGAGCCTATATACATGAAGCAAGAATGAGTCTATCCTGGAGGTAGTGGATATTTGCTTCTTGCGGTGTTGAGATGCCACAGTTTTAGCAGATACTCCCAAACCATTGGCCCTCACAGGACATTTCCCTACCACTTTTGGGTTTCAGGTCCAGCAGCTGAAACAGATACTGCTGATACTACAATAGCTGCCCCTAAGTAGTAGGACCACCTTTTTGGAACTGTTTGTTCTCTGAGGAAAGAAAGGAAAAAAAAAAAGACAGACTTCTTTCGGCCATTTGTTGTCACTTACTGACTTCAAATGAAAACTAACTTGCCTAGTTGGACAAAAAGAAGAATGTGTAAGATACAAAATCAAAGGAGGGTAGGAGGTGCACTGTTGACTTTAATAAGCATTGTATTTACAAAGTGCTTTTTAGTTTACCCTCTGACTGCATAATCTATTCTTGTGCAACATTTCCGGTAGGGTTTATGTTTGTTTTTGAAACTTCCATATAATCTAAATACACTTAACTTTATTTCCAGTCTCGTGTTTCTATATGTTTTTATGATTAAGAATACTTTAAACTTGCTAAATCTACATTTTTTCACATCACTTTTAATTTTAAAAGCAACTTATTGTTCCATCTTGATGTAAAAGCAATACCTGCTTATTTCAGAAAAAAAGTGAAAATAATTACAACCTTTCTGGACGACAATCTGGAAATATCTACCAAATAAAAACAATGCAGATATCCATTGACTAAGCAATTTCACTCTAAGTATTGTATCCTACAGATGCACTCCCACTTGTGTGAAATGACACATGTATAAAGTTTTTCATTGCAGCATGTTTTGCTCCAGGAAATGATTAGAAATAACCTTAGTTCCATCTAAAGGAGACTGGTTAATAAGTTGTGGTCATTTATGGTTAGGACAACCCTACTTCCAGGTTTGTCTGAGACAGTCCTGGTTTTTGTCTGTTGTTCCACAGTAATTAGTTATAGCATCCCTTTCAAAAGTGTCTTAATTTGGGTAATAAATTGTATGTTTATCCTAATTTTGGTCTGCTTGTGCCATGGAATACCACTTAGTCATAAAAAAAGGAATGGTGACACTCTTTATCTATTGATTAATAATAATTTTTATATTATACATATAGCTGATTCACTTTGTTATACAGCAGAAACTAACACAACATTGTAAAGCAATTATACTCCAATAAAGATGTTAAAAAAAAAAAAAAAGCAAGGTGTACCTACTTTGTGTTAAAAAAAGGTAGGAGAGGATGTAGAATATATGTACGTAGATTTGTATACACACAAAATACTTCTGGAAAAAATATATGAGAAACTGGAAATATTAGTTGTCTTGGGAGTGGGAATCTGGGTGGCTGGAGGACAGAAATAAGAAGGAAACTTCACAGTATACTCTTTTGTGTATTTTTTAACCATGTGAATAAAGCATCTACTCAAAACACTCAGAAGAATTTTAGAAGGGAGGAAAAATTATGTATCTACATAGGAAAATTGATTTAAAACTATACATCCTAATGCTAACAATGCTTATTCTGAGTAGTTTCACTGCAAATCATTTTTTTAGTCGTCTTTTAAAAATCTGTATTATTTGGATTTCAGTATTATACTGCCTAGATTCTTCAAATCATCTACATGATTAACATAGGCATATACCACAATAGTTTCCAACATGAGTACATACCACAGTTCTATTTAAGGAACCCCCTGTTGTTGAACATTTATGTTGTTTCCAGTTTTTCATTTCAATGTTCCAGTGGGCTTTCTTTTACAAAAATCTTTGTGAATGATTCATGTTTACGTCTTTAGAACATATTCTTGAAAGGTGAATTGCTGAATCCAAGAAATGCAAAATCCTAAGGCTTTTGGCTCTTATTTCTAAATTGCCCTTCTGAAAGGTAGGGGAGAACCAATTCACACTCTTGCTAGCTGGATTTAAGACTGCCAACTTCTTCATACCTTACCCAACACCGGATCTTATTGTTTGTATTCCTCTTGGCCAATCCAATGGTAAAACTGCTTTCTATGCTGTTTTAACTTGCATTAACACTTTTTAGTAGGTTAAAATTTCTCCCACATATTGGCCGTTTGTATTTCTTATAAATAAAAGCTCACAAAAGAAAAATAAACAATTTTTTAGTGGCACAAAGCCCTTAAAAGAATGCTCTGGGAGGATGGGATTTTTTTTTTCTTTTCTCCTTTTTGCTTATCCAGCTACTCAGATTTAAAGCTGCTTTTAGAAATATCCAACCTAAAATGATTGTGTAAGTCTACAGGCAGCTGCTGTGTTATAGCCAACGATGGACCTCTCAGCGTCAGGGCAGTTCACCACGTCCTGCTGCCTGTCCTGTAAGAGTCTTGCCCAGTCACAGAAAGTGACAGGCATAAACAATCTCACTTCTGATTCTTACACGGTGGCATTGACACAGGCAGGAGATGTCTTAAAAGTTAATTGTAATTTGCGGAATTTTTTAAAGTAACCATAGAACGTTGTGCCCTGAAACATGGGGTGGGAGAATCCTTTGTGTTAGGATGGTTTAACCTTAATCTGCTTTTCAAATGGCGCTGAGTCAGATGTCTCGACACAGTCACAAGGTCCATCTGGCGTACAGACGGTCACCATTAATCCAGCAGTTATCTGCATCATGTATATATGTCCAAACATCAAACAAATCAAACTCTTTTGATGTCCTTCTCAATCAGTCTTTAGTTTCAAAAAAATTCTCTACAGTGCTGAGCAGAGCAGCAAAATTGCTTTAAGTCCTCCTCCTCCCCCCACCGCACACGCTCACAGTGTTTTAAGGGAATTAAAACACTTAGCTGCTTCAAAAGACACAGGCGGGGACGGCTGCCTTTCTCTAGGATCCGCTCCGTGCAACATACAAGGCCCTGTGTAATGTACATGCAGCAGTGTCTCCATTTCTTTTTTTTTTTTTTTTGGCCGTTTCTCGAGGCTTGCGGGATACTAGTTCCCCGACCAGGGACTGAGCCCGGGCCATGGCGGTGAAAGCGCCGAGTCCTAACCACTGGACCTCCAGGGAACTCCCTGTGTGTCCATTTCTTTACACTGTGTGGTCCAGGGGGCATGACCCCACTTGGAGGCTTTTCTGTCGCCTAGCAGGGCTACAGAGAGCCGCTTCTTAAGGGCAGTATTTGATTACTAGCTGGGATTTTTAGGAAGACGTTGTGTAGGAAGGAAGAGCACACCAGGCTTATTTAATTTTCTCACTGGTAACATAGTAAAGCAGGTAAGTGTGATTTACATTTTATAGATCAGGTAACTGAGACCCAGGCCTATGAAGGGAGGAGACAGGAGTTTTAAATTCCAAGTCTCATGTTTTTTCTCATCATATCATACTAGGTGTCCTGTAGAACAATTGTTAAGTGAACAAATTTCATGTCAGTTTTCAAAGACCATAGTCAAATAGATATAAATAGACAGGTAAATGTCCCTGAATCATTTAATGCCATCTCCTTCCCCTGAATCACATACTTGACCACAAAGAAAGCCTTCAAAAACTCAAAGAGAGGAGAGAGATTTATAAGGGCATACTCCCTGATTATGGTATAATGAGAATAGAAAGAATAAGCAAGAAGGCAATTTAAAAATCCTTATCCACTTGCAAATTATAAAACACACTCATTGATAACTCTGGGATCAGAAGGAAATCAGTGAGGAAGCTAAAGTTACTGGAAAAGAAATGAAAAAAAAAGAACATTTCTTTATCAAAACTTCTAAGGATAGTAAAAGCTGTACTCAGAGGAAATGTTTTATTCTTTAGTAAAGAATAATGGAAAAACATCAATAGTTCAACTTACTACTTACAAAATAAAGAGGAACAAAAAACTCTAAAAAATTAGTAAGAGGGGATTAATAGATGAAAGCTGAAATTAAAGGGATAGAATAATGGATAAATAAATCCAAAAGCTGGTTCTTTACAAAGACCAATAAAATAGATAAACCCCTGGGAAGCCCAATTAAGGAAAAAACATGGTAGCAAAAGAATACAAAACAAATAAAAATAAAAGAAATGACAAAACAATAGATACAAGAAAAATTAAAATCATGCTGAGATGTGTATAAATAACCCTTTAGTAAGAGGTGTGAAAACCAGTGGAAAAGGAAGATTTCTTAGCAAAATGCAAACGATCAAAATTGACCCCAGGAACAGCAGAAATCCTGAAGATACTGGATTACCATGAAGGGACTAGAAAGATAATTAAAGAATTACCATTGATAAGGACTCCAGAACATGATGGTTACAGAGCTGACCCTTAAAAAAGAGATAGTAACAATATTTAAACTATTTCAAGTGAATTAAGAAAAATTTACTGAAGACATGCAGAGTACTAGTCATGGTGCTAATCCTAAAATAGTGGGTTACACACATGGGGAATTAATTCATGCCTGAGAACTCATGGCCTACATAGTGGGGAAGTAAGTCATAGACTCTAAACACGATACAGAGGGGAGTGTGCATGTTACCACCATCATGGTTCAGGCAGTGCCGAGGGAACACGGCCCAGAGTCACGGGGAGGATTTAATGGATGATGGTATCTAAGCTATCTTTAAAATAGATGTCTTCAGAAACTAGGTGTGAACTAGACTAGCTCACATCTCGTGAACTAGAATTTTGTCTAAACGTTATTTATAACCTATTGACGTTTTTGGTTTGTGAATCATCTTGAGACTAATGAGGTTTATGTCTTCATATGCTGTGTACATAAATTTACATACCAGGAGACAATGCAATAAGTGGTAAAGAACAGGGGATCTGGGATCAGACTGCCTGGATCTGATTAGCTGTGTGCCCTTGAGGACGCTATATTACCTCTCTGTACTTCACTTTCTCATTTGGAAAATAGGAATAATAATTGTATCTACCTTGCGGGGTTGTTGTGAGGACTAAGCATATAAATACATATAAGTTGCTTAGATTAGTGTCTGGCACAAAATAAGCAGTCATCAAGCCAATGATAAAAGTGAGAATGAGAATGGGGATGGTGATATTTATAACTAATTTATAATTTCCACCTCATCTATTGATATATCATTATTTTTGAGAGATATAAGGAAAGACAATGGTCTTTGAGTCAGACTGCCATACCTCTTAGCTTTGTCATGGACACACTCTGTAACCTTGGGAAACTACTAAACTTATCTTTTTTTCTTGTGGTAAAATATATATAACACAAAATCTACCACCTTAACTATTTTTTTTAAATTAATTAATTAATTTATTTTTGGCTGGTCTTCGTTTTCTGTGCAAGGGCTTTCTCTAGTTGCGGCGAGCGGGGGCCAGTCTTCATCGCGGTGCGTGGGCCTCTCACTATCACAGGCTCTCTTGATGCGTAGCACAGGCTCCAGACGCACAGGCTTAGTAGTTGTGGCTCACGGGCCTAGTTGCTCCGTGGCATGTGGGACCTTCCCAGACCAGGGCTTGAACCCGTGTCCCCTGCATTGGCAGGCAGATTCTCAACCACTGCGCCACCGGGGAAGCCCAACCACCTTAACCATTTTTAAGCATACAATTCGGTAGTATTAAATACATTCACATTATTGTGCAATCATCACCACCATTCGTCTCCAGAACTTTGATATTCCAAACTAAAACTCTGCACCCCTTAAAAAAACTGAACTGATTTTAAGCATCATCTTTCCCCACACCTATTAAGGTAGACATACTTAGAGCTAGGTTGCTCAAATTAAATATGTTATAAATTGCAAAGTCCCAGACACCTTAGAGGGCCTCAGTACTTTTTGTCCTTTGGTTCCAGCCCCATGGATACACTTTCAAAACCCTGAGTGCGTAGGAGAGGGTCCTTTGCAGATGATTGGTGGCCTCTGCATTTCTATGCTCACCCTCCCACCCGGTGATATTTTTTCTCACATATCTTGTTTTGTGAACATGAAGAGCATATGCAACATGTTAACTCTTTTCAGATGCCAAGAATGTGCTAGGTGCTATTTGCGAGAGATAACTTGCCCATTAGATTTATTGTATAAATTAGGCCAAACACTAACTTGGAAAGAGGAAACCAGTATCCATGGAAAATTTATTATTTTGAATATACTTTTTTAAAAATGTTCCTTGAAGATGAAATGTGGTTTCCACTTGTGCATGATTACAAAGTCGAGAATCTAGAGTTATTTGAAGACAATCTTTTCTCCACACCTTTTTTGAATTACAGAGAAAAAAACTGGAAGAGTAAAGGCGGCCCCAACTTGGGTTAAGAACCCAATATACTTAAAAGAATAAAAGGAGTGGCAGTGATGTTTTCACCAGATTTTTCTTTTTTTCTTCACATTCCTACTCTGCATACCTCTTCTTCCTTTTCACATATGTTTTAATATCAGCAGAACGTTTTAAGTGAACTTTTCTCCAGCCAAAAAATTAAAAATACTAAAACTCCTTCAGGCTGTGGTATATTTTGATGAGTGCAAAAGTTGCTTTTGGTTTTTTACCTTTTGGTATTTCCTTTCTCGCTGACTTTTTTGCCTTCTCAGCAGAGAGGTTGTGACCTTTAAATATGATAGGGGGAATGGTATTTGGATCTATCAATATGGCTCCTGCTTTTGCACACTCATTTGCACTCTAAAAGCCTGTTTCTTTTTCTAATGTCATCCACATGTCTGACCTAGACTGTGAAGTACTTTGTTCCTGGGGTCACCTCTAACTAGTAAATCGTTGTCTTAACTTGCAGCCCTATAAAGACAAATGTGAAATGTATCCTTGCTGTGAAGCTTTAAAGGACGCAGGGATGAAGCAGACCCTGGGTTTTTGACTCCTGCTAACCTGGCATGCCTTGGGGGTTGGCATTGCCAGCACAGGAACTAACGGGAGGGTCTAACCACAGATTGACAGTTTTAGACTGTGGGCTACAACCTAAGTGTGATGACTATTTCACTCTTACTTGTGTGTGATGTGAAAGTATAAACCATGTTTCAGTATTTCTGGCTCAGCATTTCTTAAACTATGTTTTGTGAGATATTAGTTGTACAGTAAGAAAAAGGTTCTGAAGTCCATGTGTTTAGGAAATGCTGAGTTAAAATTATGAGTTTCTTAGTAAGGAATTTCTCAGAACTGTTAGTCTAAGCTTTATGAACTCCACGTGGGGCTATTTATGTAGCATTTTCCAAGTTTTATTTGATCCAGAACCCCCTAGGACATACACTCTAGGGAAAGGATTCTCATACTATTGTGATAAAGAACAAGGTTTATTGCTGTTGAGGGAGGCAGTTGCATTTTTTATTATGGTAAAATATACATAAGATTGATCATTTTAACCATTTTTAGGTGTACAATCCAGTGGCATTAAGTGTAATAACACTGCTTTTGCAAACATCACCACTAACCATTTTCAGAACTTTTTCATCATCCCAAACTGTAACTCTGTCCTTGTTAAACAACAACTCTTCACTCCCCAGAACACCCAGCCCCTAGGAACCTCCATTATACTTTCTGTCTCTTTGAATTTTCCCATTCTAGGTACCTCATATAAGTGGAATCATATAGTATTTGTTTTCTGATGTCTGGCTTATTTCACTTAGCATAATGTCTTTGGGACTCATCCATGTTGCACCGTATGTCAGACTTTCCTTCCTTTTTAAGGCTGGATAATGTTCCATTATATGTGTATTCCACATGTTGTTTATCCATTCATTTGTTTATGAACAGATGGTTTGGTTTGTTTCTACCTTTTGGCTATTGTGAAATGAACACTGATATACAAATATCTGCTTGAGTCCCTGCTTTCAGTTCTTTCGAGTCTTTACCTAGAAGTGGAATTGCTGGTTCATATTGTAATTCTGTGTTTAACTTTTTGAGCAACTGCCAAACTGTTTTCCACAGAAGCTACACTATTTTACATTCCCACCAACAAGGCACAAGGGTTCCAGTTTCTCCACATCCTTGCCAACACTTGTTATTTTCTGTGGGTTTTTTTTTTAATAGCCATTCTACTTGGTGTAAAGTGGTGTTTCATTATGGTTTAAATTTGCCTTTTGTTGTTGTTTGTTTGTTTAATTTCTGATCCAGTTTGGGCTGATATGTGATCCTAGTGCCATTAACTAACTACACAGTGCACACAATACGCAGCTAGGACAACATCCAACATGATGTGTACCCTGTTCAGTGAGATGTGTCCAGTGATCACACCCTTGGATGTGGTTAGAATGCCAAGTTGTTATAAAGTTTCTAGGGCTTCCCTGGTGGCACAGTGGTTAAGAATCCGCCTGCCAATGCAGGGGACGTGGGTTCGAGCCCTGGTCCAGGAAGATCCCACATGCTGCAGAGCAACTAAGCCCGTGCGCCACAGCTACTGAGCCTGTGCTCTAGGGCCTGCGAGCCACAGCTACTGAGCCTGTGTGCCACAACTACTGAAGCCCGTGCTCCGCGACAAGAGAAGCCACCGCAATGAGAAGCCCGCGCACCGCAACAAAGAGTAGCCCCGCTCGCCACAACTAGAGAGAGCTGCACACAGCAACAAAGAACCAAAGCAGCCAAAAATAAATAAATTTTAAAACAAAAGTTTCTAAAGACTCTTTTCCAATTCTGCATTTATCTCTTCATGAACTAGTACCAAACCCACAGCAGTCCACAGATCACAGTTTGTCTATCACTGCTGTGAGAAATGCTGAAGTTATATTACACGTCAAATATACGAGTATTATTTAATGAGGTATGATAGATGACTTAAGCAGTTTTATTTTAACATAACTGAAAGCTATTTTTCATTCAATTCCTAAATACAGCTTGTAAATTATGCTGAAAAACAACCTGGCAATATAACATAATAATGTTATTTTGGGTGGGGGGATAGTTTGGTCATTTTTTGGAATCTAGACAGTTTCTCTGAATAGGCTGGCCTCGAGTTCTCCTGATAGAGCACTGTGGCATTGACCCTCAAGTAGGCTTGACTGTCAAGTCCTTGAAAAGAGAAGCAACTGCCTTGTAGACAATCATGAGTCTGGAATCCAGAAAGAGAGAGATAAAATCAAGGTGCTGGAACTTTTGGGTCTGGGCACTCTGTTTCTGTAAATGTTCTGAGGGAAGAAGAGCTAGGCTCCAACCGCTATATTGGCGAGTAACTGTGCTTGAAAAGGCTCTTCCAACAGAGTTAGTTAAGTAACTTGGGCTTGCTTCATTCTGTGGTTGGTCCTCTTTGGCATCAAGCCTGTTCCCTTTGGGAAACTGAGGCAGCGTTGCAGCTTAGTGCCGAGACCCTTTCAAAAGAACATCTTTAAAGGAAAACTAAATTTGATCAGTTATATTTAGAATGTGAAAGATGGCAGTGGTAATTCTGTATTCTACTCTGTAAAGACTTTGAGAGGAAAATCCAAATCTGGTCCAGTTTTGTGAAGGTAGCCAGTGTTGCTAGTTTTATCTGCCCTGGGCCCCCTTCCTAGGGAATCACATTCTCCTTCTTTTGGAAACACTTCCAGCCCCTATTCCTCCCCACTGTTGATTAAAATGATTCATGGTCTCATTCACCCCATCCCATTAGTCACTGGGGGAGGGGACCTGACCCTAGGCAGGCCAATAAGGGTCTCTTCCTTTTCCTGGGATGTTTTCAAACTGCAAGTGAAAAAGAGAGTTTGTCCTCTCGGGGGCTGACAACCTTCATGTATGAGATTGGAAACTAGGGGATCCATGTGGAGGAAACCTGGGTGCAGTGAAAGCAAGTAAGCCAACATGCAGAGAGAGTGGATAGGAGATGAAGCAATTCCAGGTTCCAAATACACAAAGGCCTGGTTTGTAGTTGCTTCAAAGGGTCAGCTGCCCCTCTACCCCCTTGTGGCAGTGATGCACTGGGCTTTGTAATCCAATATGAGCCCAGGTCCATCTGGGCCTCCCTCACTTGCAAATAAGAGTGCCAACTCTTATCATCACGCCTTCCTGCCCAAAACACTTAGCATATTGCCTTTCATACCATAAGTATTCAATTAATATGCTTGAATAAATAGAAAAATTAAACTAAAGATAATAGAGCCTAATTGCTGGCTGTTTGCTCTGCACTCTGACACAGACCCCCACTGACGAAAACATGTTAACAGATTGGCTGCAGATGCTTTGAAATATACAGCTTTATATTCTTTTTAAAAAAAGTGTTTAGATACAGAACTTGGGATGGTTGACGTGAAGGGATTTAAAACTCTTAGGGGTTAATGACATCTGTCTGTTGATGAAGAAGGTGAGGACATGGCAGAGAGATTTTAGAAAGCAGAGGAGGCTTGTAAAACCCTCCGTAAGGATGGGGAGAAGGGCTGGCCAGGGACGCCAGAAGGATGACCAAGTGGATCCAAGGGGCCCACTGAGGCGGGAGCTTGTAAATGCATAGCAGCTCCAGACCCAATAAAGCAGCATCATTTCCAGTAGCGCTAGGAGCAGAGCGTTAGGCGTTAGGGCGATCAGTAAATAGCACTCCTCTCTTCCCCTCCCAGCTGAGACATAAACACGGGAATCAGAGGTCAGAACGTCAGCTTTACTTCTCATGAGACAAATTGGAGAGTGTGGGTTTAGAGCTGCAGCCAAGTGGGTTTGCTAATCCTTGCTCCTGAATTAAACAAATTCATCCACCCATTCCCAGCACAGCTGGACAACCACAGGCCTCTCCCACCCCAGAGAGAGGCCCCTTCCCACATGGCAGAGACAGACGGGACGCATGTGTCCTACAGACAGGCCATCTTCCACAGAGAGGAAATCCCAAACTGGCTGAGCTGAGCATGCCCCGTTCCTTCTCCCAAACCAACCTAGGGGAGGAAGAGTGAGGGGCCAGGAGTGTTGTTCCTCCAGGGAGAAACATGAGGAGCGGGCATGACTGATCCCATCTCAGGTAGAGACAAGAGGTGGTGCTTAGCCGCCAAGGCTCATGTCTAAGGCTAACTGTTCCACCTCTGCTGTGTCCTTTTCCTGGTCATTGTTCCCTACTGAAAGGCGGAGAACTGGGGCTGTTGAAGGTGCAAGCAGTGGAGCAGTTGAATAGACTGGTCTGTACTGAATCAGGAAAGAAAGAAGGCAATGAGAGGAGAGGGAAATGGACTGAGAGGAAAAGGCAGAGTCTGGAGATGACAGAGCAGGTGTGTGGGCGAGAAGGAGTGAGAAACCTGGGAGGAGAGGGACTCGGGCCAAGGAGTAGGATGTTGGAAATGGTGATTCCGCAGGGCAGGTGTGGGTGATGATTATGATCGTGAAATGGAGTGTACAAGTAAAAACTCTTGGAATTGAGGATGTCAAAGAACTGTAAAGCCAGGCCGTCGAACAGGTTGCTGTGTAGAGTGTAAAGGCACCTAGAATGATGACTGTAGTCAGTGGTAAGCCTGGTGCCAGTGTCCTCCATGACTGTGACAGAAGTAGTGAGCAGGATGGAAGGTGATTATGGTGAAAACTGATGGCTCAGACCTCACACGTGGTGAGGATTCCTCATGAGGATGATAATGTCGGTGGTCTGGGCTGGCAAGGAAGCTCTAGGACAAGCAGGGAGCTGTGTTTCTCCTTACCTGCAGCTTTCCTAAAAGAAACAAGCAGCCAACCTTCCTTGGACTCACCGTACCTTTTCTCATAATCTCTTCTCTGCTAAACTTCCCAAAAGTGTCTCTTTGTGTTTTCCCTATTGTTTTTATTCTACACTGATTTCTTAAGTTCCTGAAATGATAGGTTTTCACCCTATAATTGCACTGAAGTTGTCCCCAAAGTCAATAATGTCCTTCTAATCAGAAATTCCATTCATTGATGACTTAACAGTTTTATCCTAATGATAGAAATAAGTATCACAATGGAAAACATTTATTGTGCCAAACACTGTTCTATTCTAAGCACTTGACATATATTTTCTTATTTAGCTCCAGGACAGCCCTATGACATTGTGAGTAGCCCCGTTTTTATGGTCATTCATTCATTCATTCCGTGCATATTTCTTGAATGTTTACTTACTATATACAAGAGATCATTCTAGGTCATATCTAGGTAAGAAAAAGAGCCCTGGCAGGGATCTGCTTGGTTTGGTTGAGGACCAGCAAGGAAGGAGCTGTGCCTGGCTGCAGGGGGCGAGCAGGGGTGGGGTCCGAGAGGTTGTGTACAGCGACTCCTGTAGGGCCTTGTAGGCCTTTGTAAGAACTTAGGCTTTTGAAGAGAAAGCTGAGGCAGAGACCATGTAAGCAACTTGCCCAAGGTCATTCAGCCACTAACTAGCTGACCCAGATATAAGCTCCCAATGAGCTGTGGCTATTGGAATATGGAATGTTCCAAGCTTAATTTATTATTTCTGTTTCTCACAGATCTCCCCTTCCTCTATTCTTTAAGATGGTCCTAATGACTAAAAAACTCATCATCAACCGAACCCCCTTCCTTCTCCTCACCCTCTGCTCCTAAATCCACTCAACCGCCAAGCCAACAAGGGGTGCTTCCATCCTCCCCCTTTACTGCCCTTACTGCTTCTGGATGAGTTCAGGCTTTCCACATCTCTCCCTGAGCTCTTGTAATTATCTCTTAAACGGACCCTCTCCTCCACCCAGTGGATCTCTCTGGCTGCCACCTGACATATTCTCCTAAAATAAAGGTCGGCTCCCAGGACTCTTTCTGTCCTCATCAACTGGCCTTGATTCCCCACTGTCTAGAGAACAGTCCAAATCCTTCACAAGGCTCTCACAACTCTCTCAAGCTTACCTCTTAGAACTTTCTTCCCCTCTCCAACCTTACATTCTCTCCCTGGCACCCGCTGTGCTTCTGCTCATTTCCTATCCATAAAGTGGTTTCTTCGCCTTCAAGCAACCACCCAGATGCCACCTTCTGGGTCAGGCTTCCCCAGAATTCCCCCAGGCAGAGCGAGCAGGTCTCGCCTCTCAGTGGAAGGCCTGGTATCCTCATTAAGTGCTCCTGGCAAACTCAAATGCATTGAAAGTCTGGCGAGTGGTGATTGTGGCTGGACATCGGCCAGGTTGGAACCCGTACAGGTTAGGAGAGCAACCGTGAACACACAGCAGGTACAGGAAATCCCCAAATTCTATTAATTGTAGGGTAATTTCCTAGAGATGTTTTGGTAATGTATTCCTTAAGTTCTGAAGTTCATAATTGCACTTCTGTTAAAGGGAATTTGTTCGCTTCAAATGCAGGAAACCTAACAAAAACCGTGGTTTTTTTCTTTTGTTTAAAAGCCTTATATATAGAACAGAAATGTAACGTTGGTGTTAGTTATCGATTTTCCAAAAAGTCTGGATCTTCTCTGATATGCTTGCAAATCTTTCTGAGATATCCTAATCCTTAAGATTTTTGAAGCAAGTATTTATTATAGAAAATGTATTAAAATAATAGATTCACCAGATGTAATCTCAGTTTACATTTTGCTACCTCCGCCTGGTCTTTTCATTTATAGAAACTGAAAATTATACGTTGCTTTATATATATATTGCATTTTAAATACCTGGCAATATAGGTGTCTGGGTTCATTTGAAACCCAAATGAGCACTACGTTCATTTTCTGTGAACTCCAAATTCATCATCGTGTTGCCCTTTCGCTGTTGGCTGTAAAGGAAATAAAGCCAAGGAGATTGGGTAGAGGCCCCACCCACTACCTGTCTGGTTTCCCTAGAGAACCACTAAGTGCTGGTGCCTTCCTCAGAGCCAGAAAGCTGCACGCTGCTCCACAGTGGATCAAGGAAAGGGAGAAACCCCTTGCCAGTGGGAAATGACAGCAGAGAAAGGGAAAGGTAGCCAGCAGGTCCTTGCTCACCTTCTGAAGACGGGAGGGAGAACCTAGATGAGACAGTGATGTGTCTCAGGGGGCTGCACTGGAATGAATTGCTGGCCCACCTTTCTCCCCTCTCACCCCTGCCTTTCCCTCCTGAGGTGCTGCCTTGGGCTAAGGAAGCCTTTTCTATGGCCTCTGGAATCCTCCACCCGACTACAGCCTAGAGCACGGTTGGGCATTTCTTTTTTTTTTTTTTTTCACATCTTTATTGGAGTATAATTGCTTTACAGTGGTGTGTTAGTTTCTGCTTTATAACAAAGTGAATCAGCTATCCATATACATATACCCCCATATCTCCTCCCTCTTTCCCATCCTCCCTATCCCACCCCTCTAGGTGGTCACAAAGCACCGAGCTGATCTCCCTGTGCTATGCAGCTGCTTCCCACTAGCTATCTATTTTACATTTGGTAGTATATATAAGTCCATGCCACTCTCTCACTTCGTCCCAGCTTACCCTTCCCCCTCCCCGTGTCCTCAAGTCCATTCTCTACATCTGCATCTTTATTCCTGTCCTGCCCCTAGGTTCTTCAGAACCATTTTTTTCTTTTTTTTAGATTCCACATATATATGTTAGCATACGGTATTTGTTTTTCTCTTTCTGACTTACTTCACTCTGTATGACAGACTCTAGGTCCATCCACCTCACGACAAATAACTCAATTTAGTGTCTTTTTCTGGCTGACTAATATTCCATTGTATATATGTCGGGCAGGCATTTCTGAATACGCTTTCCTACTGAAATGTTGTTCTGCAAAGCCATTAGGTCCCATAGTGTAATTAGGACTCCCCTTCAGGTACATTTTGGACTAAGTCGGCCTTTCTGGCCTGAACTGGGAACCACCATACAAAGACTATTTCTGTGAGATAATTACAAATGATGACCTACAAGCCGCCATCTTACAAATGGACTTTTGGTACATAGCTTGCACCTAAGTTTGAGGCTGCCTGTATAAAAGTGTCAAGTTGGCAATTTATAACAGTAACTAAACAACAATAATTGCAACTACCCTTTAAAAAAGAAATCTCCCATGTAACTGGCAAGGGCTATAAATACACACCATGCCTGGTTTTTTGTAGATGGATAAACTGTTCTTCATCTCACCTTTTATGGTCCCTTCTTGACCTGAGTTGACAATAATGCCATGATAATACATAACTTACATAGAATGAGTACCTGGAAGTTCCCAGACACTGGGCGTGTTCTTTATATATAGTTTCTGTAATTCTGACATCCCTGTAAGGTTGATGTCACCCCCCCCCCCCCACCTCACAGATTAGAAATTCAAGGATCGAGAAGGTTAGGAACCATGCCCAAGGCCGCGTAACTAGTACAAGGATGAGGCTGGGGTTCTAACTGGAGTCCTCCTGACCCCAAAGCTGTTATGTTACGTTATGTATTCCATGATACATTTGTTCTTCTCTCATTTCCATTGTCTAATTAGACAATTTTTCATAAACAAACCTCTGTTTATGTGTATCTTGAACAAATCCAGCTATTTGACGCATCATGAAAATTAATCCTGAAGATAAGATACTTCTAAGTCCTTATTATTTCATCTACTAGAATTTTGTGGGGTTTTTTTTTTCATTCTTCTAAGTACCTAGAATGTAGTGCTTAATTTGTTTTAAATATTTACTGAGCACCTACTATATGCCGGTAAAACTCGGGGGGTAGAGACCATCCTGGGCCTTCCTTCATCTTGCCTTTGGAGCGAGAAGGGCAGAGAAGTACCAGGACTTCTTCAGAGAAGAGGCCCGGGGGAGGGCGGAAAGCTCAAGCCTCAACCCTGGGCCCCCAGGGGATGTTCTCATAAACAGGGGGGGCCCACAAATTAGTGAAATGGGAAACCACTGGGCCAAGAACAAGGAGGAGTGAATGCATAGTAGTTAGGTAAACAGGGGTATAAATCCATATACTACTATTAGTCGAGCACAAAATGAACTCTTTTAGGAACTTTATGTTCCCCATCTGTGTTGAATTGAGGCTCATGTTACAGCACTTTCCCATTAGCCAGAAATAGTAACTTTCCATCAGTAGCCCTTGAGCATTTACCTTAGGAACTTTGCAGTAGTTGTCTCTGAGGTGACCATTATTTTTTACTTGAATTTTATGAAACTGGTTTTGCGAGTGAACTCACAATCCTATGGAATTGAATACATGTTTACAAATTTAAAAACCTTTTCTCCAAACTTTTTGTGGAAAGTTTTCAAATGTACAGATGGCATAATGAATACCCGAATACTGTTCACCTAGAACAGGACCAGTGGACTACATACAGCCTGTGGGCCCATTCCAGCCCGATGCCTGCTTGTGTAAATGAAGTGTATAGGGATGCTGACAACTTCCATTAATTTGTGTATTTCTCTGGCTACAATGAAAGAGTTAAGTCATTTTGACAGAGACTACCACAGGCCCACAAAGCCATATTTACTCTCTGGCACTTTACAGGAAAAAATTGCCAGCCTTTGAGATATAGATTCACCAATTGTTAATATTTTGCCATATTTGCTTTATTTCTTTCTCCGTAACAAGCAGATGTCATTCTCTCTCTCTCTCTCCTGTGCATGCACACACACACATTTTTTTCTTGAACCATTTGAAATTGTGTTATAGACGTGATAACTTGTCCCTAAATAATTCATATATTTGCCTAAAAATAAAGGCATTCTCTCATATAACCACAATACCATCATCATCATGCCTAAGAAAATTAACATTCATCCAATAATATTATCCAACAACAGTCCACATTTAAACTGGACTTTCATAGCCTTATTTACTTTTCCTTTTTTGGATCTAGGATCCAATCAAAGGTCATACATTACATTCGATCATCATGTCTCTTTAGCTTCTAATTTTTGTTTTAGCATGACATTGACTTTTTGAAGAGTCCTTTAAATACTTCTTTTGAAGCCTAAGTCTTAATGAGTTTGCAATACTACGCTAGTAAGAGCTAAATCGAATAGTCATTGTGGTAAATCGGTGTCTTCACTTCTTCTTTGCCAGATTTGAGAACCAGTTGTGTTGCTTGGCTTCTGAAGCTAAGACACTAAGATGTTAGTTTTGCTTGGAGTTGTGAATGTGGAAAAAACTCAGTGTGAAGAGTAAGGCAGATGGGAATTTGCAGGATGCATTTTAGGTAATTAAAGGCACAGCCTCCCCGCCAGCTGTGGTCGCTGCCCCTGTTAGCTCTTGGCTGGTGGAGGGGGTGCTTTTCTCCTGACTGGGGTCTGGCTCCCATCCAGCATCATTAGATTGCAGCACGGAGCTGGAAGGAGACCTGCCGTTATTTAAATCTCCCAGCCCAAAATGTTCAGCTTAGCTGGCGATGCAACGCTTCTGTGTTTGCAGTTTGTGTGCTGAAGATAGCGTGGCACTCGGGGCACATCCGGGAATGCACGTGGGAAGAGCACCTTCTTGCCTTTCTTGAGAATCTGACGTGCCACGGTCTTGCGCCTCTGATGGGACCACATGGTGGTCACAAGTCTGGTCCTTTTAGTGGGGTCCCAAATGATTCCTAGAGAATTCCGGGACCCATCCTTTGCTTTCTTCTGGGTGAGAAGCCCTCAGAGCTCCTAGGCGAACCAGAAAGAGAGTTGCACGCCTAGAAAAGACTCACCTGAACCTCTACAAACCTCTGGAGATGGGAGGGAAAATAGAAAAACTCCAAGGAGAATTGGATAATTTTAAAACATGCAAAGTAATTGCAGGAGAGACTGTGAAGGGTGTGGATGACTTCAGACTCTTACCAGCTCATTGTCAGTCTACAAGAGGTGTTGTGAAGGACACAGATATTGTGAATGATGGTACTTCTTACCTACTGAAAAATCCAGGGGCACAGGAAAGAAAACATTCTGGGGTTGGGCCACCCTCCATGGGGGGAAGTGAGATTCGAGTATCTCCTCATTGGTCTCCCTGTCTCCTGTCTTGTTCCTCTTAAGTCCTTCCTTCACACCCTCTACCTCCCCCCAGGCCTACCCCCAGCAATCTACATCTGCTGCAGACCTGGGCATTTACTTCTCAGATCACCACCCCTCTGTGACTTCCATAGCCTGCCTTCCATGGCCTTCAAGGACCCCATGATCAGACCCTGACTCCATAACCTCATCTTCCTTTGATACCGGCCTCAGATTTGATGCTTGAATTCCTCGTATACGCCATGTTGTTTTGCACCTCCATCCTTTGCTGGCTGTGTGGGCTTAATGATGCTTAATTGTTCTGTGCCTCATACTGCTCACCTGTAAAATGAGGATGATAATAGTACCTACCTCATAAGGCTGTGCAGGGATTAAGTGAGCTAATATATGTAAAATTCTTGGAAGAATGCTTGGCATATAATGAGGGCTATATGAACGTTAGCAATTTATTGCTATTGCTCTTGTTATTTTGAACCTGGATGTATTATTTTTTTGTTGCTGCATAAAACATTACGGTAAACTTAGCATCTTCAATCAACACCCACTGATTATCTTAGTTTCTGTAATCAGAAGTATGGACATGGCGTGACTGAATACTTTGCTCACAGTGCTGAAATCGCGGTGTTGGCAGGGGCTGAAGTCCAAGCTGAACTTCTTCCAAGCCTCTTCCAAGCTCATGTTGTTGTTGACAGAAGGCATCTCCTTGCAGCTATAGAACTCATGGCCGGCAGGAACTCTGACGTCACCTTCTTTGAAAAGCTGCCCTGATTGGGTCAGGTGCAATCAGGTCCTCTTTTTCTGGTCAACTCAAAGCCACTGGTTAATGACCTGATCGCAGAGTAATAACCCGTCTCGTGCACAGGCCCCACTGGCACTCAAGGGGAGGTGATTGTACCGGGTGTGCCCATCAGTGGGTGAGATTCTTGGGGACCGCCTTGGAATCCTACCTACACACTGGTCATTGGGAAATACTACGATTTTCGTTCGCTTTGTTAAACTGCACTTGGGTGAATATATGATTTATTGACCACCACCATTATTTCAGATGTTTGTAGCATCTTTCTTAGAGCATTTAGATGGATTCACATTGATATGCCTCCTGGAACCAGCCTTCATCATTTCTTTCCTGTAGTTTGAACTACCTGATGGGACCAGTTAGCTCATCAGAAGTCTTTTAGGATAGAGGATAGTTGGAGACTTATAACTGATGAACCTGCGGCTAACATCCTAGAGTTCCAAAAGTATGACTCACGATTTGCAATTCCTTCCAGAGCCATTCATTTATTCTTAATGACTCCCAACAGATGAAGATCAGAACCCTCCTCAGCTGTTGATTGTGTCTCCTGCTCTGCCAGGTCAAAGTAAACTTGTACCTGCTAGAGAAATTTGTCACCATGAGGAGGGTCTTTGACGTTATGTTCAAAAGATTTCCTTGCCCCCTCATTTTTCCCTTTCCAATTAAGTCTAGATTTCCCCACCCCATTTAATTCAGTTTATAAGTCCACAAAGAGGTATTATTGGTCAAAACCCATTGATAAAGGATGTATTTTAAAAAATTTTTATTGGAGTATGTTGATTTACAATGTTGTATTAGTTTCAGGTGTACAGCCAAGTGAATCAGTTATACACATACATATATCTATTCTTTTTTAGATTCTTTTCCCATATAGGCCATTACAGAGTATTGAGTAGAGTTCCCTGTGCTATACAGTAGGTCCTTATTAGTTATCTATTTTATTTTATATATAGTTGTGTGTATATGTCAATCCCAATCTCCCAATTTATCCCTCCCCCGCCCTTACCCCTGGTAACTATAAGTTTGTTTTCTACATCTGTGACTGTATTTCTGTTTTGTAGATAAGTTCATTTGTACCCTTTTTTTAGATAAGGATATATTTTTGAAGATCAATTAAAAAGAAAAACTTGTTGAAGATGACACTTGGGTAGTAAAACCTATTTAAAAATATATATATATCCATTTTGAACCAGATTCTAGGCAATAAGACATGGACAAAACTTTGAAGCAATAGGGAATTCATGGGTTTTGAGTACTATTTCCCCCAAATTGCTAATTTCCACTTTCCAATGGCATTTAACTTAGAGTTTTATACAAATGTGAAAAGATAAAGGGAAAAAAATGAATTTGACATAGCTGCGGGTTTAGAAGTTTGAAGTGTCTGTTTATTCCAGCATTTCCTAACGAGGTATGATTTTATTATCCAACAGGCCATGACTCACACCTGACTCTTGCTGCCTTAATGACTGACATCCCTCCAGTAATTTGGACTATTAAAGAAGAAAGGCTGGTTCATAAAATAATATAAAATAATATAGACTTGGATTTCTTTTCTTCCTTCCAGGACAATATCATATTATTCTTGAGAGGTTGTAAAGAGCTCGGCCTTAAAGAATCTCAACTTTTTGACCCGAGTGACCTACAGGATACGTCCAACAGAGTAACAGTCAAGTAAGTAATGCATGATTTATGTTTAAGGGAAACCCATTTATGGTTTGATTTGAAGTTTTGTGATGATGATGTAAGGTCTAAGAGGCAGAGAATTGGACATGCCTAATAAAATTAAAATGTGAAGGTAAAAACCTAGCTTTCAAAATAAACCACATCGGCCTTCCCTTGTGTATAGCTTTCATTCTGATCAAGCATAATTTTTTGAAATGCAAAAATCATGTATATAGAGTTAGAATTTTAGAGAAAGGGAAGAAAATGTTAGGTGAAACTTAACAGAGGGAGAGGCAAGGGAGAAATACGCACAAATCTGTTTGGGTTATACAAAAAGCTTTTATTGGCTCCAGTTGGGCATATGAATAGGCTCTTGGAAGACTGCAAACTCCGTAAACAGATTTGAACTCTGTTTATTATGCAAAGAAGTCAATAGATTATGGAAAAATCTCTTCCTCATTTACATTTGTAACTGTTTTCTCATATGTGTCAGTGATCACGTTCTTTGAAGGTGGATCATTGGCCATTTGGCTATTGTTGACTGTATCTACTCAGTGAGCCATGTTTGGGGCCAAAGAATTCTTGGGAAAGAATGTTATAGTAAAAGAAAAGGCAATGTGCTTCTCTGTGAAGAAATAGCTCATGAGCAGAGTAATGAGATGAAAAGTCCTTTTGAGATGGTAGAGGTAACTTTCCTGTAGTTTAAAAGTTCTTTAGACTCTACCAAATTCAGATAAAACATTTTTGAAATTAGTCAAACAGTATTTGGCATTAACATGCTTTAATAATAAGCTTAATTACATAGATAGTGTCTTTGGACTGGCTATACTTCTCCTTTTGATTACTTTTGGGTCATTTTATCATAGAAGGACAGAAAAGAGAAAGACACCAAAATTCAGAGCTGTTAATTTTTTGCTATTTGCTGATACTGGCTTTTTCTTAATGATGGGGAAAAATAATTGAAACTACTAAATGAAATCAAGTTGGAGTTCATATTGGATTTTATGATTTATGACTGGGAATAAGGGAGAGTAAGCCATGATTGATTATGTAAAAATCACTTCTCTGTTGTCAGTGTGCCTTTTCTTTTTTGAAGTACAATTAACATACACTATTATATTAGTTTCAGGTGTACAACATAATGATTCAATATTTGTATATATTGCAAAATGTTTACCACAATAAGTCTAGTTAACATCTGTCACCATATAAAGTTTATTTTTCTTGTGATGAGAACTTCTAAGATCTACTCTCTTAGCAATTTCTTAGCAACTTTCAACTATGCAATACAGTGTTATTAACTATAGTTGTCATGCTGTACATTACATCCCCATGACTTATTTATTTTATAACTGGAAGTTTGTACCTTTTGACCTCTCTTTAATATTTCTCATGGAAAATTTTTACTTAAGGATAAAAAGAACAGAATAAAAATTATGATATTTGAATATGTAAACCACCATAAACCTCATTTTAGTCCTCACATGCTCCATTTATTTCTGTACCTAAATCCAGCCTCTATAAATCATTATTCATTTTAGGAAATTGTTTCAGGTTCTGCCTCATCTCACATTCATAGTTTCACCTGGGTGGCAAGTGACCAGAAACAATAGTAACTGTGTGACATGGTAGGTAATCATTTGTTACACACACGTTGCTTAGAGTGTGAAGGAAAGTTCACTTTGACACTGTTGGCAGCTGCATTCATTTTTTTTAAAGAGTCACTTTAAATCAATATGTTACTAAACCAGGAGGCTTCTGAGACTGATTGGTTTTAGAAATTCAGAACTCGTATCACTTTATTGCTTTTCTACAAAACCGTGGGCATCAGGAAATCTCGGGTCTACCTCTACATCTGCTAGCCCCAGGTCTATAATCCTAGGCAAGCTCCCTTGCTTCAGTAGGGCTCTGTGTCTTCATCTATAAAATGGAATTGGACAGAATGTTCTTTTTTTTTTTTTTTTTTGCGTGGTATTCATCCTGAAGAATGTTCCATGTGCACTTGAAAAGAATGTGTATTCTGCTGCTTTTGGTTGTAATGTTCTGTATATATCTAATAAGTCCATCTTATATGTCATTTGAAACTAATGTTTTATTATTGATTTTCTGTCTGGATGATCTGTCCATTGATTTTAGTAGGTATTAAAGTCCCGTACTACGATTGTATTACTGTCAGTTTCTCCTTTTATTTCAGTAAATATTTACATTATGTCTTTAGGTGCTCCTTTCTCTCTCTCTTCTCCTTCCCGGACCCCTATAATGAGAATGTTAGCATGTTTGATGTTGGACAGAATGTTCTTTCAGGTATGATTCTAGCTAAAGCTTTCTCAGTGCAGATCTGGGAAGATGGTTCAACCAACTTCTAAAGAAAGCGACTTTAGTTCAAAGGCACAGAAAGCAACCTAAAGGAAAAAAAGTCACTTAGACCAGTGGCACACAGACAGTCACTTCTCAATTACTGGACAATCTTCCCCTTCTCCTCTTCTTTTCTCTGTTCTTTTTCTCTTTCTCTCTGCTTCTTTTCTCTGTCTCCTTCTCTTCCTTATGTTTCCCTTCCCTTCTTTATCATAACTTTCCATCTATCTCCCATTTTTGCATTTCTTCTCCTCATTTCTTCCCTCTTATGTTTTTCCTTCACTTGAGATTATTATTTTCATTAAGCAGTACTTGCCCATCGCCTTCCCCTATGACTGTCATTTTTCATTAATTCAACAAAGATTTACTGAGCAGCTACTATGTGTCTGATACTTTCCAGTCACTAGAGAACAGGCCCCCTGTTCACAGGGAATTTATACCCTGTGTCAAGAAATGGGAAGTAAATAAGTAAATTTTAAAAAATTGCAGGGAGTGATAAGTGCTGAGAAGAAAATAAAATAATAATAAAATAATGGTGTAAAAGATAGTGACCATGGCAATATATACATATATCAAATCACTGTGTTGCATACCTTAAACTTATATAATGTTTTATATCAATTATATCTCAGTCAAACAGGGGGGAAATAAAAAAGAAAGGTGGTCAAGAATGGTTTCTTTAAAGGCATGGCATTCCAGCTGAGGGCTGAGACATGAATGGGAAGCAAGAGCCAGACATGCTAAGATCTATAGGGTATTCAGGGCAGGGGAATCAGGTAGAAAGGCTGGGAAGAGAAACAAACTTGATGTCTAGAAAGAGAAAGAAGAGTGGCCAGCCAATGTGATAGAAGGGTAATGAGCAAGGACGAGCGTGGTGGGAGGGGTGGTCCACAAGTGTTGTAGGTTGTTGAATTTGGCATAATTATGGAGAAAACATTTTTATTTCACTGTATGAATATTTAGAAGCACATAAAGAACTTTATATTAAAATTATGCCATAAATTCATTTCTGGTACTTAGAAAATCTTTTCTAGTATTAGGGAAGATTGGGGCATGGAATGAGCTATCTGCTTCACAACTTTTCTGTAAGTGATGTTTGTTTAACTTGGCACTGTCCAGGGGACATTTGTAACATATGTAGATTTCATAGCTACGGAAGATGAAAGTAGAACTGCTATATTTGTCTGCTTTCCCCTCTGAAAGTTGAGCCAAACATTAGCAGAGATGGAGAACCCCCTACTGACACCAATTAACAGTGGAAGCAATAGGTAGAGGGGTAGATCCCAAAGAGGAAATTTTGATGCTTTTTGAAATTGTCTTTTGAAAAATACTCTTTAGACTAGCTTTCATTGTGGGTAATTTTTCTTCTTATTTTTTTTTGAGAAGTAACTTGAGTAGACTATAAAGAAAGGAAGAGGGAAAACTGCACATGATTACTCTGTGTGTAATTTCGTGAACTCTACTGTAATGGGTGCCAGACGACCTTGATGGGACATGAAAACATAATCCAGAAGGGCATGCAGCAAGTATCATCCAGCAATTGGATGAAAATGAGGAAAGCCTTTGGATTGCTCCCGAGGATGTCTCTGAAAAATGTGGGAGCATTTTCACATAATTGGTTGTTACGTGGAAGTCATTCAAACAAATATTTTGTGAGCTCCTACTGTGTGCCAAGTGTGATTATTTTTAGAACTGGATCACAATTTTAGTCAAAAAACAGTCATCGTCAGTGCAGAAAAAGTCTTATGTTCCCTGTTCTTCAGTTGTTTTTCACAAAAATTTCAAATCTTCTATAGATTTTTGTTTGTTTTCATCTGGTTTTGCTGTTGTCACTGTTGTTGTTAAATTTTTAAAAATCCTAGCAAATATCTAAGCAGATAATCACATATCTTTCTTTCTATTAATAGGGGGGAATATGAAAACATGCTCTTAATCAAATCCAAATTGGACCACTGCTTCTTACAGTCTAAGTCTCTGTTGATGGTTTATCTCCTTAGTATAGACTAGATTAGTATACACTATATAGTACATTGTTTTCTAGTCCCTCAAATCTCAATTGACTTAAAATTGTGCATCTATTCATTAATATGTACTTTGGGTCAGAGTATGCAGCAATAAGGTAACTGGGATCTAAATATCTGGAGGAATTCTTGACTAGTTTATATAATAGAATTACATTCTCCCTCCCCAACTCCCCCCCACTGAAGTTCTGTGGAAAAAAGAAATGTAGCATTTATTTTCCTAGTATTTATTTGTTGACATGTTAAAGAAACTTGGAAATAATTTGGGAGAAATTTTTATATTTCACTGTATGAATATGTAGAAAGTACCACCAAGTAGCTTTTTTTGTTTATAGTTTGAGAATAAACATTTATGTATATTTAAGAATGCATGTGTGTATATTTGAACATAGCATGCATATTTTCCTGGTTATGGCTAATTCCCCAGCACTGATTTATGTCCATAGCAGGAAAGAACAAGTATTAGAATAGCATTGCCTCTTTTACATATATTTTCAGGTCTCTTTAATTAAGGCTTTAGAACTTCTTTAAAAGTACTTGTATAAAGAAGATTTTGGAAGTGCAGTCAGATTTCAATTTGACAGTGATATACAACCAAGGCAAAATTTTACTTTTACAGTTAAACTTTGATTATACAAATATAAACAGTTGTAGTTTTAAATGGAATTCTTCATTTTCCAGATGTTACAAAGCATTCATCTTTCCATGGTGCACTATGGAACTTTAATCCCACCTTATCCTTCTGCATTTTGTTTTCTAAGTAATTTTATTTAGTACCTGAAATCACTAATCATAGACCTTAAAAATAATATATTCTGCTGATTTCATTATATATGTTAGCTTTCAAATACATCTTAAAGGTGTCGAAGGGAAGATCACAGTGAAGAAACTGATCATATTTTCTTTTCCTTTTTCCAAACTAGGAGCCTTGATTATAGCAGGAAGCTGAAAAATGTAAGTGTTTTAATTTCACTTTCCAAACTTTTTTCCTTCTAACTTTGATGGTTCAAGTATAAAATTTAGCTCATAAGTTCAATGCCTCTTGAATGCCTTGCTAGAAAGAATCTTTATTAGAAAACAATTATATGTGCCTCTGATAGAATAATTAATGACTCTGATAGAAATAAAAATGGTAGATTTTGTGGGGAAGGGTGGTCTCTTTAATTAGATAAGGGCTCAGTCCAGAAATAAATAAATGAAAGCTTGCACTCCATTTGTAATTTGGTTTCTTAAACACAGAATGATCTGTTTTAGCACTAACATTACTTCCTTGCCATTGGTAGGCACAGATGGGATTATTAAATTAAGCAGTTGGGCAAGTTGTTTTGGGGAAAAGATTAGCATAATATAAATAGTGTTGACTGTTGTGGGCCTGTACCTTTTGTGGTTTTTTTCCTATTAATCTTTTGAGTTTTTATTAGTACCTTCCAAAATCAACTTTTTAGAGTTAGATCTTATTTTCCAAGGCAAGTATGTTAGTGCTCTTTTATTTTAAGTTTAAATTGAAGAATGTAAGAAATGACCTTCTGTATATAAAATTTTAAAATTGGCTGTGACCCTCCCCTTTTAAAGAAATTTTCAGGCTGCTATTTTATTTGATTGACATTCTCATTCTTATCTTCTTTTTCTTCCTCTATAAAACCAGGGATATTTGACATTTTTCATCATACAATTTTAAACAGAAACCCCATAATCTAAAACACAACACAGTTCTATCTTCCGTTTTCCTATTACACTTTTCAAGAGAGCCTCATACTCTTAGCACACATTAGTTATTTTATGGCTCTAGTTCACGTCCTGACATTCGCAATTGTCTGTTCTCTGGAAAGTTATTTGTAAGCAATCAGTTAAAAAAGAATTTCTGGAGGTTTTGAAGTATTCCTAAAGTAACATTTTCCCACAGAGGTAGAAAACCAAATCACATCCTAGCATTGATGCACATAACCATATCTTGGGCCTGTTGCCATCCGGACGCATGTATACATATCACATTGTCCAAAGCATTTTCTGGCCTAGCAAGTAGAGGGAGGTACAATAAATACTTCCCAGCCTAGTTGAAGCAATAAGACCAAATGTGAAAACAAAATAATAGTCTTAGCTTTTCCACAGGCTTCAGATCCCAATAACTCAATTTAAAGGAGCTCATCTTCAGCTGACCCCTGCTGGGTTCTATGGGAAAGTCAATGTGAAGAGCCTTTGCTTTTGCGGACAGTTTCTTTGGAAAGACAGAACAAAATTAACTTAGGACTGTAGCTTCAGACCAGTGAATATTCATAGACATTCTTAAACATCCAAGGTTGTTAATTGGCAGTAGTCTTGTCCAGGTTAAAAATTTCCCATCTCAGATTAATAGGAATCTAACCATACCCCAGAGCTAGGTCTCTGCAGATTGCATTCTTCATTACATTGCTGTCTTCTGACTTTAATTAGATATATTTTGTTGATCTTGTGCTGGAAACCACTAATTAACCTTTATCACTCCTTTGAAAAATTTTTGCCAATGGTCTTAGCAGAACCTCTGTGCCCACAAGTAGAAATTATGGGCCTTTAAAAGCACCTCTCTCAAAGGGGATTGACAACTTGTTTCATTGCTGGTCTGGGGAAAGACTCCAGAGTTTCTGAAAAATTTTGCTTCCTGGTTTTGAAACCTTCATGACATGAAAATAATTTTGGAGAATTTATTTTTCCTTCTTGCTGTCTTATAGATCACATTCTCACAACCAAATTCTTCCTAAAACTGGAGTCTTATTTTAACTACTGAATCGTGTTTGTGTTGACCGATGCAACATTGGGTTCTTATTAAAATGATTTTACCTAGAATGGATACCTCATGGATGGTGGTTTTTGTAAATTAATGTTGCACATTCTCTCCTCCTGCTTTCCTGTTAGGGGAGCATTATTGATTCCTTAGTTTAAAGGTAATTCTTTGCACGTGGTTCTCTTTCCCAGGTACTAGTGACCATTTACTGGCTGGGCAAAGCAGCAAATAGCTGTGCATCTTACAGTGGGACAACACTAAACCTGAAGGAGTTCGAAGGCTTGCTGGCTCAGATGAGAAAGGTAACTTGACTTTTCTTCTTCATCCCATGATGTTCAGACAAGGTGGGAAAGCAACACATTTGCTTGTTTTTAAGATCTTTACAGTTTCACGTGGTAAAATTGCACAGGCCAAAGATGTCATGCACTCAAGGAAATGACCGCTTGTCTTACCAATGACATTTTTGCCTCATACACCCACGCCTACCTGAACTTTTATTCCCTTCTGAGAATGGGAGATCTGAGCTTTATCCAATTTTAATTCCAAAAGAGAAAGTTCAATCCGTCAGTATATGACTTTAGATACCAAAGAGCTCAGTGCTTATTTTCTTGGGGGAATAATGCCTGAATTAAACAATACAGCATTATACAAAAATGAAGACTTGCTCTGCACTTTCATCCTAAAGGTTATTTTGCTTACCCATCAGGGCCTTGGTGTGGGTGAAGTAACATCAGCCAAGTTCTTGCCTGGGTATCCACTCTGGATGGCCTCTGAAAAACTAGAAGCATTCTCTTCAGAGATGCATATTTTATGACCATTGCATTTGAATGACCTGGAAATTTGGAAAACATGTTTTGTAATAGTCAAAGCTTTATTTGTGTATTTAATTATGGGAAAGACTGACCTAAGGTAGGAATTTGTCCAAGAAACAGTGCAGTGTTTTGTGTGTGGCTGCCCGTGTGTTCCTTTTTAGGATTCAGCAGGTGTACATTAGCTCACCCAAAGTACTAGCATACAGTGTTCCCCGGGAGCAGCCTCACCCAGCAGGCCTTAGTGAATAGGTAAGGCTCATTTGTAATCAGTAGCATCCATGGGTTTTGTTTTTTTTTAATTAATTAATTTATTTATTTATTTATTTATTTATTTTTGGCTGTGTTGGGTGTTCGTTTCTGTGCGAGGGCTTTCTTTAGTTGCGGCGAGCGGGGGCCACTCTTCATCGCTGTGCGCGGGCCTCTCACTACCGCGGCCTCTCTTGTTGCGGAGCACAGGCTCCAGACGCGCAGGCTCAGTAATTGTGGCTCACGGACCCAGTTGCTCCGTGGCATGTGGGATCTTCCCAGACCAGGGCTCGAACCCGTGTCCCCTGCATTGGCAGGCAGATTCTCAACCACTGCGCCACCAGGGAAGCCCCATGGGTTTTGAATAAGACCCATAGTGCAGCATATGTAATTAAGGCCTTCTTCCTCTTTTCTCTAACATGCAAATTAAATGCACCAATCAGACCTCGTTGAGAGACATTCTGTATTTTACAGATTTTCTTTTAATACTGAAAGCAAGAATTTGCTCCAACTTTCTAATGATTTATTCTTCTTTCCTTAAAGCTAATAGTTCTAATAATTCTTTGCATTTGGCTAGAACCAGGCCGGCTCGTATATGTATAAATGGACAAAGCTTTCATATTGGTCATAACACATATAAACAAAGTCCTTGAAGCTAAATTCCTTGAAAAATAAAATAAACACACCACTCAATCAAACCCAACACATTGTTTCTTAGTCTTAACGCTTATTTGTCCTTTAATCTTTCATCTCTCTCAATAAAAGATACTTAGGGAAAATACAAAGGTAAGTTTCAGTCTGGATTTGTGAAATCTAAATGTTTGTTGGTCTTATGTTAAATTTGGACTTGGATAATGATAGATGGATTATCTGTTTTAAACTATTTAAAAGCTCTGCCTCATAGTTTCCCTGCTGATTTCTCTTGGAATCTGATTTCTTCTCATTATTGAGGTTTCTTATCACTAGTCCAGCTTCTCTATAATCTGAGCAGCTATTGGTCTCTGCAGCTCTCCTAAGTTCCCTTTGTAGTGAGACAGTTGGTTACCAGCAACTGCCTTGAAATGACCTGTTGTTGTGAACAGCTGTTACTTTTTTTAATGAATATAGATGACATCACAGGACATGAGGGAGTAGTTAGTATCACTGGCCAAAGCCTGACTTAACCAAAAATGGCCAGCTGTGGTGCTCCCATGTCTCTATATAAGGAGAGTAATTGACCTGAATTTCACAGGTCTATCCAATTCCTGAAAATATTAGATTTATCTAAAGTGTATACTATCTCATTTTATCAATTAAGATTGAGTTTAACTGGGAAATGCAGACAACTCTGCCAGTGGCTTAAATAAGATAGAGTTTTATATCAAACTCATATAAGGTCTGGACATGAGCAGTCCAGGGCTAGTGTGAGGGCCCCGTGACCATCAAGGGCTCAGGCTCCTTCTGTCTTTTTACTCTACTGTCCTCAACTCGTGGCCACTCACCTCCTGGTCCAAGATGGCTGCACAAGCTTTAGCCTTCACGTCCACCTTTGAGCCAGGAGAAAGGAGGGCTGAGGAGAAGAAAGGCCTATGCCTTCCTTTAAACACACTTCTGGGAAGTCATGCACTATGCTTCTGCTCACATCCTATTGACTTGAACTTGGTCACGTTTCCATACCTATCTGTAAGGAAAGACTTGGGAAAGTAGATTTTATTTCATTTAAAAACTGTGTGTATTTTCACTGGAGAAGAATTGGAAAACAGGTATTGAGAGACAACTGGAATCTCTTCTGCGCATATACAGGCTGAAGTAAATATGAAATTAAAAGCTTTTCTTTCACAAAGGAGGCTAGCCCGAAATTTTTTTATATTCATTTTTTTTCTAGTGGGAGAAATGTGCATAAAAATGATTAACTGTGGTACAACTTGTTAAGTTCTGTAGTGCAAGGAACACATGTAGAACCCTTAACATAAGTATCGGACACATAGTAGATGTTCGTAGTAGGTTGCTATTGCTATAGACAAAAAAGATCTCTGAAAGCATCATGACAATGGCCTTTCACTGGGCCTGGATACGTCAGAGAAAGTCTCCCAAAGGAAGGGACACTTAAGCTGAACCAAGGGGAATTACTACGAGAATAGTGAGATTAAAGGGAATACTGTAGGGACGAGGGTGGCCCTAGAGATCTCAGGGCCTGCAACTAGAAAGTCAGCATTCTAGGTTCTTCCTCTCTTTCTTTCACTCTTCTCTTCCGGTCTCTTCTTGAATTCATCCTCTCCTCCAGTAGGCAGACACTCTCTCATAGCAGAGACCATGGCCAACAGCATCCTCGGGATTATCTGCTCCTAGCTCCTTGCCCAGAAGGCAAGGTATTCTTCTCCCTGGCCCCAGCTTTAAAATTCCTAGGGTGTACTCTGGTCCAGTGTGGGTCCTATCCCTGAACCAGTCAGTGCGACCAGGGACAGGGGATGCCATGATTGGCCTAAGCCACTACTGTCTCAGAAGGTGAGGGGTGCTATCAGAACAAGGGGATAAAGAGTGGGGAGCTTGATGGGCAAACAAGTACAAGACCTTGGCCTAGAGCAGCAGTCATCATCAACTTCTCTTCCCTTAACCTGCTTTATTTTTTCATGATACTTACCATTCAACTTTGTATTCAATTTATGGGTTTTTCTGCTTGTTTTTTGCCTTCCCTGCTAGAGCATAAGGCCCATGAGGAGAGGGAATGTATCAAATTTGCATAACATTGTGTCCCCAGCACTGAGACAGTGCTTGGCACATAGACGATGTTCAGTCAGTATCTGTGGAATGAATTGCTTCACCAACCAGAGTGTGGTGGGTGGAGATGGCTCATCAGGCTGGAAAAGTAGAACCTAACACACTGCAGAATAGGATTTAGCCACCTTATAAATCACAAAGGAAGCAGAAAATAGTGAGTGGTAAAACAGAGGCATCTGGAGTTTCTCAGATACCATAAGTCAGTCACCAACTGTAGCTGGTTCTCATTATCTCTGACAAAGGAGGATAAGAAGAGGACAGATGAGTAAAATAATCCAAAAATATTGTGGAAGCTAGTAATTCACACCCCATTCATTAACACACTTTTACTAGAACAACCAGCAATTAGCACAATGGACAGATTTGAGTCTTATCCCCTTTCCCTGGAGTGCTCTCTGTAGAAGACAGAATGCCACTACTGGGCATCTAGATGGAAAGCGTAGACGACGTAATAGACCCCGAGTACAGAGCATTTAGACTGTGCTAGCCTTTGTGTTGGTTTATATCTTCTAACCCCTCTCCCAAAGCTTACCTTTGGGTGACTTGATGGGCTCCAATAAAATTGTTCATCCCGCGGATGTCCAAATCTTTATTTCTGGCTAAAGAGCCAGCCTCTTGCTTCACCCTGAGGTTTCTAAGGGACCAGCTTGGCCAAGGATGGCCACAGGTGGCCTGGTTTTCACTTGTCAAACTGACCCTGCCATTCAGCTTCCAGCTCTCACTTGACCCAAGGTTTAATTCTTGGCTTTCTACAAAGTCATGAACAGAACGGCCTTTTTGTTTTTCTTTCCCATAACTGGCTGTGAGAAAACAGCTGAAGCTCCAAGAAGCATGTCCACTTTCTCTTTTTTCCTTTCTGTTCTCCTGTGGTTTGTAGGGTAGGGTCGGGGAGACATTTGGGTGTTTGGAGAAACTTGCCTGATATTATTTTCTTGAAAATCCAGTTTTGTAATTCTGTGCCAAGCAGCTTGTAAAATTGTGTCATTTCTAGATGTTACCAGTGGCTCAACTTCCTGAGTGTCTGCCCTCCCTGATGGGAAATTGGGCCCAAGGCATCTAGTTATGGGATATAAATGGAGAAGGAGATAGAAGAGTATCAGTGTGTATATAAGATTATGTCCTTAACTGCATTTATAAATTTTCTATGATTTATATATTGACATTTACATGCCAAATGAATACATAGTAGTGATTATAACACAGCTAACATTTTTCGAGCACTTATGCGTCAAGCGTTTTTCTGAATGCTTTCCGTATAGTAATACATTTCACCTTCCCAGCAATACTATGAGATAAATATTATTAGCTCCATTTTACAGATGAGAAAACTGAAATTGGGCAAGGTAAAATAACTGGCCCAAGGTCAGACAGCTGACAGAGGGTGGAGCCAGGATTTAAACTGTCAGCTGAGCTTCCAAGACCATGCTTTTAACCTACTCTAAACTATCTCTCTTTTGCAGCATGTATAGGTTGGTGATCTAGGCATAAACAGTGTTTAGCGAAGGGACATTATCCAGGTTAGTGTCATCCACAGGGTAAGCAGGCAGTAAGTGTCCAGCCGCTGGGAGAGGTGATGCTGATGTTGACAGCTGTAACTATACCAAAGTTCATCCAATGTCAGGTTTTACCATTTGGTAGTTGAAGACAGAGTTCTGTGTTAGAATCACAGCTTTGCTGATTACTGTGTGACCTCAGTCAATTTACTCAACCTCTCTGATTCTTTTCTCCTCTATAAAATAGGGGCGATGCTAAATAACTCCATCATTGGGGAGCAGGTTGTGAGGATTAAAGAATAGAGCATAGAGAAAGCACCAAGCATAGCCCCAGACACATAGTAAGTGTTCAATAACATTAGCCATTTAGCCTATGCTCAGTGGATAAATAATCCAAGATAATTACTTGCATTTCCAAAGAAATTAAATACAAAACCATATCCAATTTAGGTGTATACTTTTCAGTTAGTCATGAATTCTTTTTCCTGCTAGTCAGGCCTGGCTTTTGTACAAGTCCTGGTTAATTTTGACCTACGAGTAAACTAAAATACCTTAATTTCCATAACTGGAATTTCTGCCTTCCTCGGGAGGGTCATGTCATCTGTACTCACCCAGGCTGTTTGACAACCTGTTCTTCAGGGGCACCAATCAGGTCCTCGGTGTGGCTGCAGCAGGATACCCCCCTCAACCCTGCCCTTCCCCTTTTTCCCACTCCTTCTCCTGATGCAAGACCACTGTGCGTGCCTTGTGAACTACAGCCGCTCTGTCCCCCCAAAGGGCCCCCTGCGGGGGAGTGTGTCAGAGGATCTGGTTATAATTGATAGAAGCAGCTGGCAAAGGCACTTCCTAAAAGGCTTTGGCTCCGGCGAGCATGTTAGTCAGTGTAGACAGTTTCCGAAATTGCTACCACGGAGAATATTTATTTATATTTTCTTTTCTATGGGGAATGGGGAGGGGACCTGCCTGAGCATCCCAGGAAATCTGCAGTGGGACCTTCCAGTCTTTGTGGATGTCATTCACAGCCCTGATTTTAAGCAACAGTCTGGGAGAGATTAAATTGAGGTTTATCTTTGAGTGACCGGAGTTATTTCTGTTTTCGTCAGCTTGGACTCTTGTAATTAATGCTAAGACACTGGCGGGAACAAGGCTTTTATTATAATTCGAGGGTGAGGATGGCTTTGACTGACCTTTCTTCTGCTGGAGTTTCAGTGTTTTAGTATGTGCTGCTTGCGCTGGAAAGAATTTATAATCACAGGCTGTCAAAGACAGCCATTGTTCTCACTGCTCTGAACATGTGGGTCAGCCACAAGTGCTTTCAGCTCCCCCAGTGCCAAGAGCTGGCCGAGCGCAAGAGCATGCCTGGATTCTTCCGAGGCATCAGGAAAATCATTTTGCATATTTTTCACTGCTTTTTTTTTTTTTTTTTAATTTTTTGCCCCTGAAAGACAGCTCCCTTTCAGAGCAGGAATTTCCCTTCAAGGTAGCAGAAGATGGAAGCATGCTGCTCCAGGATTCTACGGAACTGATTCTGCTACAAAAACAAATGCTGTGTGCATTAGCCAGACAGCATAAACAGAAGCAGTTGTGCAGCTAAACTAGGCGCTGGGTCCCAGAACAGACATGCAGTTATGGATCCTGAAAGATGGGTCAAGGTTAAGGTTTTAGTTTCTCATTTTTGTTTTTTATCTGTCATTATATTCTTGTGAATCCAAACTTGATGATCTTTTATTCTCAGTTCCTTGGACTTTTTTTTCCCAACATTGCGGAGTACGAGATGCTTGGGGATTTTTTTTTTTTTTTAATATGTGTGATTTTCTGATAGAAAAAGTTGCAGCAGGGAGGGGTTAAAGAATGAAGTGTTGTGTAGATGATAATCAATTTGATAACTGGTTGCCGTAGCCTTTCCAGATTGATTTTATATGCAGGATTTTTTTGGAGACCACTGGAGACTGATTTTCCTGATATTCGTAGCCTCTGTGTCTGTTGCTGTGATGTCTGTAATCCTTTCGTTTTCTTCTTGAACAGGAGACTGATGACGTTGAGAGCCCTAAACGTAGTATTCGAGACAGTGGCTACATCGACTGCTGGGATTCTGAGCGCAGCGACTCCCTCTCTCCCCCTCGACACGGCAGAGATGATTCCTTCGATAGCCTGGATTCCTTCGGCTCCCGTTCCCGGCAGACACCTTCGCCAGATGTAGTCCTCAGGGGAAGCAGTGATGGTAGGTTGGAGCCTTAATAAACTGCACATCTTAGAATCAAACATTAACAAGGGCCGCCTTGTCACCGGCCGAGGGACTGGCCCTAGGAAGGTAGACTCCATATCCACCTTGCTGGAATCTGGTAACTCTAAACTGGTAGGGAAAAAAATCTCTTAATGTTGTTTTTCGTGGTCCTTAGAATTTTGGTTGGCTTTACCAGCAGCTGGTTTGAACACTGCCTCAGTGAGCGTGTCTTCTGCTGGAAAATGTGTTACATCGTTCCTCCCTGGGTCTCAGTAAATCAAGACGCTGTGCAGACCATTAGCTCATAAAGTGTGCCGAAGGTTTATATGCTCCAGGTACGAGGAAGGGAAATGTTTGAGTGAGTACCACACCGTGTAAGTGAAAATAGATCAACTTCCAGCAAACTGGAAACACACTGCACACACCTATGAAAGCTCTGAAGCTTGGGATTGTGAAACCGTAATTGGCACAGTTTGGGCAATGCTTTTGATACCTGACCATTGACTAGAGCAATGCAGGTGGCCATTAATGTATAGAACACAACCCAGACTGCCTGTTTCTTCTGAGGCTGGGTTTGATTTAAATCCCATGCATTTTATGTCACCTGAAAGGAATGATCATTTTTCTTTACAAAAATGTATGGTCATGCAACCTGATGTAAATTTAACACATATTTTCCAAGAGCTGTTTACCTTACTTATCTTGCACCTTTGTGCTTTTAGGAAGGGAAGATAGATTGGCTCTGCATGTATAAACTTGCAGAAAGACACTAAGGCTGGTGGGGAATTTTTTTATTTGTGTCTATTTCTTTTTCATGTATTGCTTGACTGAAGCTAATGTGTCTAGAGACTTTAAGTCTTTTGTCTGAGATGAAAATTATCTTTTATAGCTAAAAGATCCCTTTCAGCTATAAAATTCTATGTTACCAAAATACTTGGGTATTTAACATGCCCAGGTCCTGAGTTCATTACTCGACCCCTGGTATCTCATTTAACCCTCAGCACATATTACAAGATACTCAGTATCTGACTTAGCCCTCTCACAGGGCTGTGAAACATTCCTTAGTCATATTTTACAGACGAATCTTAGAGAGGTTAAGTAATCATCCTAACACTGTTGTTTTTTTTTTTTTTAAGTAATTTTTATTTATTTATTTATTTAGGCTGCGTTGGGTCTTTGTTGCTGTGCGCAGGCTTCTTCTAGTTGCGGCGAGTGGGCCTCTCATTGCTGTGGCTTCTCTTGTTGTGTCACACGGGCTCAGTAGTTGTGGTGCACGGGCTTAGTTGCTCCACAGCATGTGGGATCTGCCCGGGCCAGGGCTCGAACCTGTGTCCCCTGCATTGGCAGGCGGATTCTTAACCACTGCTCTACCAGGGAAGTCCCCTAACATTGTTTTTAAGTGCCCTAAATCGCTGTAAGTAGTATAACGATGTTAGCCTCAAGAAGCGTGAGTCCAAAACTTATACCCTAAAGCTTAATTTACCCACACTTCTTTCTGTTTGCCTAATAGATTTTTCAAAGTCTAGCATGACTGAACTAATGCTTTTGTTTAGTACTTAAACTTTCCAACAAATAGATTAGCCTCAGGGCCACATCGTATGTGACTCCTAAAGAATTCCATGGTGCATTGTGAACTGCTTGAAAAACATTTCTAAAAATTTACATGACATCTTAAGTCTCACCCACAGTATTAGAAGTTACAATACCAACTGCATGATCTAATTGAGCTTTAACATAACTGAAAGGGAGATTTACTTTTATGAAACATATTTTAACCAAGCTATTTCATCCATATTATTTTGATTGTTTTAAAAATTTATTATTGTCTCATCCTAGTTTTTAATAACTGGTAATGCAGATCCTTTATTTATTCTGTCACCAGCTTCGAGGGGTTCAGTTTATAATGAGCCACATCTTGAAGGGATTTGAGATGGTAATTACTAATATTGTACTAATATGTGCTGAGGCACAATTTCGTTTGCAGCAGTTAAGATTGATAAGCCAGAGTCTTTTCATAAAAGTTTTTCCCATGTAAAGAAAAACATGAAATTGAGCTTCACAAAACACCATCCATGAAAGAGCATCTTAACACACAGATTTCACCAATCAGCCTGATACCTTCAGGCTTATGTTCTTGTAAACTAATCAAGACCTAATGAGGTTTTAAAGAAAAACAACACTTTTTTATCTGCCTTAAAAAAATGTGGTATAATTTTATCCAAATAGATGTTGTATTTTATTAGAGTTTATGGTATATATATATATTTTTTTAAGAACTCATTTTTTTAAAAAAATTATTTATTTATTTATCCTTGGCTGTGTTGGGTCTTCGTTTCTGTGTGAGGGCTTCCTCTAGTTGCAGCAAGTGGGGGCCACTCTTCATCGCAGTGCGCGGGCCTCTCACTATCGTGGCCTCTCTTGTTGCGGAGCACAGGCTCCAGACGCGCAGGCTCAGTAGTTGTGGCTCACGGGCCTAGTTGCTCCGCGGCATGTGGGATCTTCCCAGACCAGGGCTTGAACCCGTGTCCCCTGCATTAGCAGGCAGATTCTCAACCACTGTGCCACCAGGGAAGCCCTATGGTATATTTTTTAAGTGATGATAATCAAGAAGTTTGCTAGTCCTAATAAACACTTCCAAATTTAGAAGAACATTTTAATTCTTGAAAACTTATTTCCTAGGACTCACAATCAATTAGGGAAAGTCTTACCATGAAATTCTCCAACTCCATATTGGGTCAATAGAGAGAGTTTTCATTTTATTATTACTGAGGTCCACTGACCCCATTCAGTAGGGATGATCAAGAGCCACACTCGTAAGAGGTGCCATGATTCCATGGGTTGGACACGAGAGCCACCTGGTAAGGAGGCTATGGATCTCCAGGGTCAATTCAGCCAATCTGTCTTGCTAAATAGGTGCCCAGCTCCTCCCTCACCCTCACTGGCATGCTTTCTGAGGCCACTAATAAGTTTCCCTGAAGAGGAAATACACAACCTTCCACTCAGGTGCTTTTAAAATTAAGAACATATTTTATAAACATAATGCATATTGTTAAATAAATATTCTTATCTTTTATAGAAAAGATGAGTTAAGGGAGAGAAATAAGGAATGAGAGAAATTAGAGTGTTAGAGGAGATGAAAAAGCAATGGGTTGGCGGTGTGTATGGTAAAGATACATAAAAAAAGATAGACCCCTAGTTGCTGGAAGGGAGAGAAATGTAGCCCCGGTGTAAAGGAAGGATCAGACTTTGATAAAAGGATGTCATCATCATCACGTGCAATGTTGGGCATAGATGGAGATGCCACCCTAGTACATTTTCATGTTTTCAGGATGAAGTCAAGTCAAAATCTTTTGAAGTCTTGGCCTGAGATAAGAGGAGTTCTAACACTTACGGAAAGTATACCTCACCAGCCACTATCTGGGTGCTTTACATCTCTTGTAATCCTCATGACAACCTACGAGAGTTGTATTATCACCTCCTTATTTCCAGTGAGGACCCTGAGGTACAGAGGGCTTAAATTTCCCAGTCACACAGCTAGTAGATGATGGAGCTGAAATTAGACCCTGGTCTCTAGGTCCAGAAGGTTATGCTTCTTTCAACTGAGCCACTCTGCCTCAGGGCATTTGCAAATTAACTTTTCTTTTTTTTTTTTTAAATAAATGTTTGGTACTTTTCTTTCTTTTTTTTTTAAATTAATTAATTAATTTATTTATTTTTGGCTGTGTTGGGTCTTCGTTTCTGTGCGAGGGCTTTCTCTAGTTGTGGCGAGCGAGGGCCACTCTTCATCGCGGTGCACGGGCCTCTCACTATCGCGGCCTCTCTTGTTGTGGAGCACAGACTCCAGACGCGCAGGCTCAGTAGTTGTGGCTCACGGGCTTAGTTGCTCCGTGGCATGTGGGATCTTCCCAGACCAGGACTCGAACCCGTGTCCCCTGCATTGGCAGGCAGATTCTCAACCACTGCGCCACCAGGGAAGCCCAAATTAACTTTTCTTGAAGTGCCTGTTGAAGACATTCATCAAAGAGTAATTGGGAAAAAAAAAAAAAAAGGTTATCTGTTTATGTGTTAAACAACCTATTTTGAGACTCTCTCTCAGTATATTATGGATAATATGTTTTTAGATATTGTACCATACCAAAATAAGTTTCATAGATTACAGGATTTTAGAACGGAGGGAAACGAGACAGTTCTAATCCATGCTAAGCCTTCATAGTTGATTGAAGAATCATTTTCTTTCATTCATTTATTCAGCAAAATACAGTTCTTCCCCTAGTCAGGATGCTTTAAGCAAAGGACATTTTTCCAAGAGAAGTGTGTTGCAGAGGAGGGAACTATTTATTCTCTACTTGTGCCCAAAGTTAGGAAACTGCAACAGTGCACATCATGATGATGACATCCTTTTCTCAAAGTCTGATCCTTCCTTTCCCCAGGGCTATGCTTCTCTCCCTTCCAGCAGCTAGGGGTCTTTCTTGGGCTGGAATCTGGAGAACAGAAACTGGAGTCTCGAGCTGTTACTTACCAGCCATGGAGAAAGGGCTCTTTGGGTCTCTCTGGGCCTCTGTTTCCACCACTGTAAAATGGGAATAATATCAAATAGGGAAACAAATCCAAGTGCTTAGCAAGTTAAGGTAGTATTAGTGTTTGTTATAAAGCATTCGCAGGGGGCTCTAAATATTTTATTATGACACTGAGACAGATAGACTTGATAAAAGACAGGGTGAGAAGGGAGCTAAGTTATGAATCAAAAACCAACAAGTAATGAAATGGTCAAAACTTCAGAAGGGAGGCTGAAAGCAAGTGGCATGAATAATTCATAAACTGAATATTTCATCTGCAGCAATGAACAACTTGTTTATAGTTAATGCTTTAACTTTCACCATTTTTAAAAAGCCATTAAATCATTTTATCTCCAGGGCAAGTCATTTCATTCCTATTTTTACAGAAAAAGGACAGGCAAGTGTGTTAGAGGCAAGCCTAGGAGCCCACAGGTCATCAGTGGCAGATCCGGAACTATTATGGCATAAAGAGTAGTCAGTGTTTGTTAAGCACTTACTCGGGGCCAAGTACTGTACCCAAGAGTTTTACATGTATCTGATCCTCCCAGCAGCGCTATGAAGTAGGTGATATCATCATCCTCACTTTATAGATTGGGAAACTGAGGCTTGGAGTGGTGAAGTGACAAATGACAAAGTAACAAAACTAATGAGTGCCAGAGCTCAAAATGAAGTGGATCTGACTTAACCCCCTGCACTACCCACTCTGCTAGGCTGCCACATCGCTGGACTCTTAGTATAAGGTTCTTTTCACAAGGGTAAAGAGGTCAGTTTCTATTTGCTATCAGTAGACTTGAAGAACCTTTTCATAATGCTCTCAGTGATTAAGAGTTTTCAACCAGCATTCAAATGGCGGCTGCCTGTCACAGTAGTGTGTGTTTTCATGACAATTTCACTCTAATGGATCTTAGAAATCTGGTGAGATGAGACTCAGGAAACAAGGATACAATATAATTATGGGGGCTATTGACCAACAAAAGACTGATGTTGGTAACACTGAATTCCTTTGTGTTGTGTAAAACACTGTTTAAGCCAAACTAATTCATTGATTCATCTGATCATTTGCGGATACCCACTGTGGGCAAAGACACTGTGGTAAGTACTGTGATGGATATAAAGCCCTTATTTTCAAAATACAAGGTAGAAAGCATAATGTATCAGAAGAGAAATAGATCTTCGGGCCATAGTGTTCATAGGAAGCAAAGATTGCCTCCAGCTATGGGTACCAGGAAGGGCTCCGAGGTAGAGGAATATGCACTTATTATAACTCAAGCTATTTCCTGGAAGACAAACCCTTGGTATAATCCATACTGATCATTTTTCTGAATTCCTATAGTTCTTATATGTCTGTGCTCCTTGATTATAACTAATATTCTCCAGGTGTTTCATGAGTTGGTTAAAGGTACCTCAAAGACAAAGGATTATAAATCCTTCATAATTCTTATTTGTCAGAATATCTAGCGCAGTGTAAGACATGCAACAACAGGTGCTGAGTAAAAACTCCACTGGTAAATTTATGTTTCTTCTTTTGAGAGTTGCAGAATCTGAGCAGGCCTATAGTTCTATTGCAAATGTGTTGTTAATTGTAACTCTCAGATACAGCTAAGCTTTCTTCTTTTTTTTTTTTTTTTTAATTTGACTTTTTTTTTTCCTGATTAGAATGGAGAGCTTTTCCCAGAGTGGATTAATTTCGACTGATACTTTAGATTTCTTAAGTGAATAATTTAAGGAAGTAATCCCCGGAACCCACAGATGTAACCACATCCCCCATACTGCATACTTGCCATTGGGAACTTTATTGCTAGCCCAGCACACTTTCTCAGCACCCATCCTCTCTTCCCAGGGAGAGGAAGCGACTCTGAATCCGACTTGCCCCATCGGAAGCTGCCGGATGTGAAGAAGGATGACATGTCTGCGAGGCGGACTTCCCACGGTGAGCCAAAATCAGCAGTGCCTTTTAACCAGTACCTCCCCAACAAAAGCAACCAGACGGCCTACGTCCCCGCGCCTCTGAGAAAGAAGAAAGCAGAGCGAGAGGAATATCGGAAGAGCTGGAGTACTGCCACCTCCCCCCTGGGTGGGGAGAGGCCCTTCAGGTAAGACCTGGACCGCGCTGTTCCCATCCTGGCTTGTGGTACAGGAATTATGGCCCCAGGACAAGAATGAGCTCTAAGAGCCGTTTTAGAACTTTGATGTAAGATTACAGATGGAGGTGGGCAGGACAGATCTTCAGAGAGGGATCGTCATGATAGAATATAAGCTTCGTGAAGGCACCTGTTCTAGGTGTGCCTGGCACACAGTAGGTATTCAACCAATACTGGTCTAACGAGCAGATTTTTGAAACTAGCTCTATCGACAGGACATTGAGAACATCTGTCATCCATGGCCTTCTGTGGAGACTGTCTGACTCCCACTCCTGTTAGATCAGGTGCAGTAAGGCCTTTTATCTAGATGTAAGTTTATCTAGATATGAGCTCAAGCGTTATTGAAGGATTGCATGAACATGCTTGAGTCACATGTAGAAACAGTCATAATGAAATGGAAGAAGCATTGGACTTCTCACCTCTTGAGAGAAACAAGCGGTCTTTCCCCTAATCTCTGATTATGTTTTTGTATTTATTCATTCGTTTATTCAGCAAGTATGCATCTAGTGAGCTTCTACTACATGCTAGGTACTATCTTTTAGGCTTTGGGGACCCAGTGGTAGCTAAGATAGAGTCCCTGCCTTCAAGAACCGTATAGTCCAATAAAAGAAACTTACAGTCTCGTCTAATCCCTTTCAGCAAAACCACCCTGATCGTTGCATGGTTATTCCTTATGGCCCACCTTTATTATCTATGATTTCCCATTGAATAAACATTAAAAGTTTTAATTATTGAACAAAACATGAATTTTACCTTTCTAGAACAAAAGGTTTTTGCCTTTCAATATCAATTTTGAAATAGCTCTTAATCAATGTCGAGATTATGATGCATTGTATTAATTAAAAAATGGCTGCATTTAATTTTGTTCACATTACCAGGATCATATTGCATGCTATGATTTTTTTTTTAAGTGGAAGTAATATCAAAATGACCAGGAGATGACATGGGATCTGCTCCCCAGCCTAGTCTGTTAGTTTGGTCAATTCTGTTGTCCAACTCACTAGCTATCCTGAAACAATAGAGGAAGAGGGCAGTGAAGTGGGGTCTCCTTGTGAAGAGGACCCCGTCAGCCGAATGGACCCTGGTGGGAAGCCTCCTGGTGGTGGGTTAGAATTACCCACCGGCAGTGGGAAGGAGCAGCCTTCTCCAGAGGGGGCTGCGGTGGCACCAGCTCCCAAGTCTGAAGAGGAAGATGCTGCTGAAATCCGAAAGCGCAGAAGGCTAGAGCAAGCTGGAATCAAGGTCATGCCAGCAGCGCAGCGCTTTGCCAGGTTAGCTTTGCGGGCCAAGGACTGGCCTGGCTGGCTTTGTGCATGCCTGGAGGTTTGGAATCTGTCTGGTGTGATGGAGTTTCCATCTTGTTTTCCCACTTCCTGCTTTATCCGTTGCATCATTATTTCCTACTTGCAGCAAACAGGAATAGCTAATAGTCTTTGTCTTCAGGCCTGTCTCTGCTGAGTTTTTGGTTATTTTAAATGGAGGTGAAGAGGGAGCTTTGTGCTGCTTGAGTAGACCTTGTCCTGGTCAAGTATGTGTGGTCAGTCATTTGTGGGCTGCAGGGTTTATCTAGCAATAACATCTTATTTTTCAATTGTTTATGGCTTGTTAATTTTCACACTACCCCTAAATGGCTCTTATCTTACTTTACACATCACTAGAAAATAGTTCTTTGGAACGGGGAATACTCTCTTTAGAAAGAATGGCTAGCTGACAAAAATCCACTTACTTTCTTTGTCCCAAGGGAGTAGTAAGTAAGATGAGGTTTATTTGACTCATTTTCTAAAGCTCCTTGATTCAAAAACAAAGAATGGAGTAATTACTTCTCTTAATTGTAACAAAGGCACTAGTATACAGTCCTGGTGGCCTCATATTACATGTGAGATAGAGACCTTTAGCAATTGAAGTCACAGAGAACTATAGTTCTACAGTTTTGTGTAGTGTTTGGGGAAGCTGATTAATTTTTCTCATATAATAGCCACAAAGATACCAACACATAATAGTGAGACCAAAATTTATTTGACAAATTGAAATTCATAACAGTTTGACAACTGAAATTCCTTTGCCACTTGCTGTTCCATTTAATCCTAAAAGGTAGGTGATATACCCATTTTCAAGCAGAGTAAACTGAGGGTCAGTGAAAGTAAGTTACTTGACCGTCTCAGAGCTGGTTACCACTGACCTGGTGGCCAGATTCAGATGTTCTGACCATGGTACCACAGCTGCCTCACACACATTTAATGGAATGTCTTCCATTCCTCCGTACAACTCCATGTGTGGTTATTGCTGTGGTCTAGGTCTTCAGTGAAAGTTCCAGTACTGACTTATATGGATTTAATCCTAGAGTAGCTTTGTACTGATAAAACATCAAGGATGTAATCCTTTCTGTCTGTGGTATCCCACAGACAGGCTTGTCTGTCCTAAACATGTATGTGCTTCTAGAAAACTCTAACATAAAACTGTGCTAATGTTACAAGCAACTCTCTGGGTTTCTGAAATAATGAAGGGTAATGTCATAGAATCTTAAAAAGAGAAATAAATCCAGATATTCTTTAAATTTTGGTTCAGAGACCTTGTGAGACACATGCTTTTTCAACATCATTTGAGCTTCTACTTATATCAAAGACCAGGCTAGATGCTGAGAATACAAAAATGAAATATACTCCCTTACCGTTTTTCAGATTTTTCCTGCTTCTGTCTTCAAGTCTAGGGCACAGTGGAAATAGGTAATAGGTGATACAGATAAGAGTATGAATTTATAAAAAATCTTTAATCTTAATACCCTTGACACACATACCTTCATTTTTTATCACATCTGTGAAGTCTTTAACTAAAATTTACCAAAGGCACTATCATCTTTATGATGTATTTTTTTCTTGTTATCTTTAAAAATTGCCAGTCTGCTTGATTTTTTAAATCTCATTTTAAAAAATTGATTTTTCCACGATTACTAATGCTGTTGACTATTATACCATGTTTATTGGCTACTTGGGTTTCTTCTTCTATAAATTCCCTCATATCCTTTGCCATTTATTTTTTCCTTTTAAAAAAAAAATATTGTATTGTGGTAAGAACACTTGGCATGAGATCTACACTCTGAACAAATCTTCAACTGTACAATACAGTGTTGTTAACTACGGATACAATATCATACACCAAATCTCTAGAATTTATTCATCCTGCTTAACTGAAACTTTATGCCTGTTGATCAGCAATCCCTATTTCATCCTCCCTCAGCCCCTGGCAGCCACCATGCCCCTCTTTGATTCTACGTATTTCACAACTTTAGCTACTTCATATAAGTGGAATCATGCAGTATTTTTCTTTCTGTGACTGGCTTATTTCACTTAGCTTAATGTCCTCAAGATTTATCCATGTTGTCACATATTACAGAATTTACTTCTTTTTTAAGGCTGAATAATATTCCTTTGTATGTATATACAACATTACCCTTATCCATTCATCCCTTGATAGACATTTAGGTTGTTTCTACATCTTGGCTATTTTGCATAATGATGCAATGAGATGGGAGTGCTAAGATCGCTTTGGGATCCTGGTTTCATTTCTTTTGGATATATACCCAGAAGTGGGATTGCTGGATCACACGATAGTTCTGTTTTTAATTTTTTTAAGGAAACTCCGTATCATCTTTAGAGTATCCAAAAGAGCAAGGGGAGACAAATGGGCAGATACTTTAAGAGAACTCAGCACACCCAGGAATCATGAGGACGTAGAGAAGAGAAAAGAGTGGGCAAAGGCTGGGGATTCCACGAGTATACTGTGCCTCTTCAGTAACTGGGAGGTTTATTTTCTGATAAAACAGTACAATCTTTTATGACAGCTCCCATTCTGTGTACAAACCTAGAATCACGATTAGTTTACAAATGTAATTCTAATTGATGAGTAGTATATTTTTGTGGTAATTTTTGCTTCTGTCCATGTTCCTGTTATCTGCCTTAAGTTTTACATATTTTATCCAAGTTAGCTCTATTAAGCAGAAGTTTGTAGGTCAATTAATGTCTGCAAATGTCAGTTAATGTCACACCTTAGAGCTACTGACTTAGCATTTAAAACGGAGTTCAGGAAAATCATGCATATTCCCAGAGAATGTTCCCAATAGCAACACAACACAGCTGCTCCAAACACCCAGAATTCATTTGTTAGATAGATTTTTCAGCTGCTAGCTCTCTCATAAAAGTTTTATACATACCATGCCGCTAGCCTGGCCTGTCTGTGTCTTTGTCACCTACTTTTTGCAGCCCACAGCAGAGTTGACAGTTATTCTAAGTTTATCCACATTTGGGATCCTGCTTTTAATGTGGCAGAAAGTAGCTTAACTGGAATGAAATGCATATCATGAAGAAGAAAAGGATTCTTGGTGTCTGGAAAATAAGAATATAAAACATTTAAATATGCTGATGTCTCTTAAGGCATTGTAACCTCAGTCTCCTATCTTTGCAATCCAGATGAATTCTGGCCACCACATCTTGGAACCCAATAAGAGGCCCCAGATATTTCTTGAGGCCCATTTTTTTAGCTGGGAAAGTCTGTGCTTGCAGAGATGGGTAGAGGATGAGGCATAGGCAAGGAAGGAGGCATGTAGACAAGAGTAAGGCTGTACTTTTACAGATTGGTTTTTTTTTTTTTTTTTTTGGCTGTTGTTTCCCAAGTATTCTCAAACACCTCCTTAAATTATTTTTAGTATATAAAAAGGAGCAAAAGTTCATGTTACTCCATTTTCACATGAGTTTAGAAGCCTAGAAGTCCCAAGCTTCCTGTCAAAGAATATATTAGGAGGTATCTTAGCACCAAGGGACAGAAAGTAGGTCTTTCTCAATAAATATGTGGAGTTGATATTTATTAGAGTTGCCACTGAAGTCAGAAGTACATAAACTACTTTCCCTTCTCTTTTAGTTTATGATTGTTAGCCTAATTACCCCCCAAATATGAGACTCTGCTCAAGAAGCCAAGATTTCTGCATTTAAGAGGATAAAATAAGAATCAAGATTCACTTTCCCTGAATTAAAATGCCATGGAGATTTGAGTTCTCTGACTTGGTGTTTCCCATTGGAGAAGTAAACCTTTTTTTTGAACTGAATTATAGGTTTCACGTGATTGGACTTCTTTTCTAATTGTTTTCGTATGTTTCAGCACTCAGTCTTTTCTGCTAGTCTGTGGATCTTCTCAAGCACATAGTAATTAATTACAGAGGGGGGGGAAACACTCCAAGGAACAATAGACATTTTAGAAATCTTTAGAGGAAGAGCAGATGCAGCTAAGTGCCAGGAACGTATTCTCTCCATCCCTCCTTACCAGATGCCTGTGTCACTGCTTGTTGCTGCACAGATTCTTGGGAATCGGGGACCAGGCAGACACATAACTTGCATGAACCTTTGTGACTCTGGATGTAGCTGCCCTATTGGGACACTGTGTGAACAGGGAGGTCCCTGGTGTTGCCCGTGACATTCCCAGGAGGCCAAACAGGCTTTTCTGGAGAGCCCAGTTTCTTTCAATAGAACAAACTGACTGCCAATCTGAGCTGGTTGCTTGTGTGTTGCCAAGTAAAAGGGGGTGAAAGAAAATGCCAGCTCTTCCTTAGATTAAATCATTATCTCATTCACTTTGAAATATATAAGCCTTAGAAACTTTGAGACAAGAGCTTTTACTCCCCCTCACCTGCTTAGGACCCACAAGCTCTCCTACAAAGATAGCCTTACTTGTCGTAGGACAGGGTTGCCAGGTTGAAGGCAAGGCTTGGCATTTCTCATTTCACATTAGACTGTATTCCTTCTTTTTAAAAAAAAAAAATTATTTATTTGTGGCTGCTTCAGGTCTTAGTTGTGGCACACGGGATCTTCCGTTGTGGTGTACGGGCTTCTCCCTAGTTGTGGCACATGGGCTCCAGAGCACGTGGGCTCAGTAGTTGCGGCGCTCAGGCTTAGTTGCCCCGCGGCATATGGGATCTTAGTTCCCCGGCCAGGGATTGAACCCGTGTCCCCTGCAATGGAAGGCGAATTCTTAACCACTGGACCATCAGGCAAGTCCCTGTATTCCTTCTTAGTAAAGCAGTGATCTGGGTCCACCGAGCAACCCCTACTTCCCAAGGCAACTCATCTGTGAATGACTCAGACAAAATAAAAGTGCCAAACCGCCCCATGAATATCAAGCCAGACAGCCAGGGTCTGTCACTTAAATTTACTTACTTTACCTACATTCAGATGACTGGGACTGGAAACCTCAACATTCCTCTCTGCAAAGTGGGCATGATAATACTGATCTTGCAGGGTTGTCATAAAAGTTAGCGTATCTGGCATATACTAGCTCTTCAGAGCTATTATAATTATTGAAAAACAAAGTAGAATATACTGAAGCTTTACAATAGACTGACCTTCAGAAAAGAAGGGCTCATTATAAAAAGTCATTTAAATATTCTGCTAACTAGACACCTGCGAACACAATCCTACATATCTGCCTTATACACATTATTTATTACTTCATAGCCAACAGTGCCGGCCCAAAATTTATGTCATTAAATTTTTGCTCTCTCTGAGTCTGCCTGGAAGCTCTGAATTTACAGGATTCAAGCCATTAGCAGAATGTCATTATGATCGTTTTTCAAGTGGGCAGGGAGTGGCTTTAAGAGGTCAATGATATGGAAAGCTTTCTTCACCCCCTTTTTTTAAGTCCACATATCTACATTGAGATCACTTGAAATGAGTCCTGCTACACTGGGCATTTAGCTTGAAAAGAAACACCCCGGGGAATCTGTAGCCTGGCTGGACTCACGTGATGCCTAATGCACGAGATTCTCGCTTCTCAAATTGGCATCACAGATTGGCATGGCTATTTGCATAAATGCATACGTTTTATTCCATAGTATTCTGCCTGAGTTGGGGAAAATTGAAACCCAGGACCCTGGTCAAAAAAATGGAAGGAGTGTTGCTTTTGGACTTGAAAGCTTCAAGCTCAGGATCTGCTCCTTTACTGGAATTGGAGTCGGATCAGCTGAGATGAGATAATGCGTTTGAAAGGGCGCTGTAAACTGTGAAGTGCTGTGCAAGCACTGTAAGGTATGATTAGTTAGCATCCTACTGTCATTAATCCTGGCTGAACATTGCTGTCTGTAACCAGCAGTGCAAATCACGACTTCATTCTAAGCACAAGTCATACAATCCCTTTATTTAGTAACCAAAACACTTCTCTTTCTCCTACTTCCGTAGTAACGATAATGCCTTATTTTTTGTATGATGTGCTGCTTTCAAAACTGTTCCTGGCCGTGTCCTTTGTTTAATGAATAGTGCAGTGATTAAGAACAGGACCTCTGGAGCCAGACTCCCTGGGTTTGAATTTTAACTTCAGCAGTGGCACTTTGAGCTTGGGCCAATTTCTTCACCTCATCTCAGTTTCCACTCTATAAAATGGGGCTGCTAATCACACTGCCGTTGCAAGGCTAGTATTAAGGTTAAACAAATTAACACTGGAAGGAATTCCGGCACGTGGTGGGCGCTCAATAATAGTTAATCACCTTCTTTGTCATCATCAATGTGCTTTTTAAATAATGCGTTTTCGAAGAGATTCATTCAATGGCCTATCATTTCCCACTGACCATTCTTTATGGCCACAGTCAACCAATACCAGTTGGTTCTTGCCAGACTTGTTGGCTAAGGATGCAGGGAGGAGAGTGAGCACGGTCCAGGAGTGGCCAAGCAGGTGACCAAGAGCCGGAGTGCAACTCAAAGGGCAGATTTTTATATTTTAAGAAATAACTTTATTCAGAGAGCAAAGCACCACCCACCACCTCTAAATTCCACAATTTAAACTTTTACTGAGAATAGTGGTCAGCAGGGAGAAGGAGTTTTCTGGACATGACTAATGATGGTGTGATTTTTCCAAAAGTCAGGAGTGAGGGGCCTGCCGTTATGTTAGGCTGATAGGCCTCCTCTGCAGCAGTACAGGGTAAGCAACAGACAGCAGGCCACCTGGTCAGCCAGAGTAGACAGCGTTTCCTTGCTTGTATGACTCTCAGCCAGGCTAATTCCTCCTGTCTTCATTTCTGAGATGACCATGAAGAATTTACTCTTAATCCTCCTTCAGAAATCGGATACAAAGTAGGTGAACTTTCTTTAGAAGTCAAGATGCTTTATTTACTCACCACCTCTATGAACTGAGAAGATAATAAATGATATTTTTAAAGTTTTAATATTTTATTATGACTTAGAAGCAAGGCTGATCTTATGAGTAGGGGGGAGGAGTTTGTTTGAATATCAGAAAGGCGACATCGACTGTATTCCCACCCTACCCACCCCCAACAAAAACAAAAAAACAAAGCATAAAAAGTCCTAATACTCCACCATTAAACTGCATTTCTCTTTCAATTCTAAAGAATTTAATGTTTGGTGCCTTCAAGATTTCCTTGAGGGGCTTCCCTGGTGGCGCAGTGGTTAAGAATCCGCCTGCCAATGCAGGGGACACGGGTTCGAGCCCTGGTCCAGGAAGATTCCACATGCCGTGGAGCAACTAAGCCCGCGAGCCACAACTACTGAAGCCCGCGAGCCACAACTACTGAAGCCTGCGCGCCTAGAGCCTGTGCTCCGCAACAAGAGAAGCCACCGCAATGAGAAGCCCGCGCACCGTAATGAAGAGTGGCAAGCCCGTGCGCAGCAACTAAGACCCAGCGCAGCCAAAAATAATAAATAAATAAATAAATTTATTTTTAAAAAAAAAAGATTTCCTTGAAAATGAAAATAGCCCTAAGTAAACATTTTGGCAAAATGTCTTAATAGGATTTACTTGACAGCTAGCATATGACAAAGAAGAAGAGCTGGGCAGTGGAGAGTCATGGGGGTAAAAGACCGATGAAAAGGTTGCTGGTGGGAGGGTGCAGGGCATGATAAGCTTTTGTGCCTGAGTCCATCCTATCAATGCTCATAAACTATTCCAGATGTTTCAGGTTAGCTCAGCTCTGCAGAAAGACCGTCCTTACACTTTGCAGTCTGGTACACATCCTAGGTGTGCTGTCACATAGCTGCATTCATTAGCATTCCCCAAGATCAGTTTCTTGGTAGCTCAAATTTTTGCCCTGTCAGTCAAAATAAACTGAGTACCTATTGGGTACATTATTAATGTGCCAGAGAAAAAATAATAACAAAATGCTTCTTACTTTTCCCAATTTCATGAAAAGAATTTGGATTGTCACTTTCAGAGCCATTTAGGATCCTCCCTTTCTGATGCTGATGGGGCCCTGCAAGTTAAATGAGTTTTTAGTATAGCTAGTAGCTGACTAAATTCCAGGTTTTGAGACCCACCCTAACCCTGCTGCAACTCGGGACTAAAGTAGTAAACAGATGTCATCTGGACTAATGGTATTGAGAAGACCTTTCACTAACAAGACAGTTGGCTGCCTGGAGATGGGGATTTAAAAACTGTTTTGGTCTGATCACGTGTGGAGTTCCATTTAATTTTGCTTTGTCAGTCAAAAGCAATTAAGTGATGAGAAAGAAGCTGTTCGAGATATTATCCTTCGCAAAGAAAATCCTTTCCTGATCCACCAACACAGCAGAGATTCAGAATCAGAAGATGAAGTTGCATGTCGACTGCCTGATCTTGAGAAAGATGACTTTGCTGCCAGGAGAGCAAGGATGAACCAGACCAAGCCAATGGTGCCACTGAATCAACTCCTCTATGGGCCTTACCGGAAAAAAGAGGCAGAGAAATCAGATGGCAGCAAGCAACCCTCAAAGGGAATCTCAGAAAAGAAAAGTCTAGAACATAAAAGGTGTGCTCTGTGTGTGTGTGTGTGTGTGTGTGTGTGTGTGTGTGTCTATGAAGGAGAGAGAGAATATAATTCGGCAAAGGTGATTTGTATTAAAGCCCCCCATTCCTCTGTTTCCTGCCCTAATTACATATAATCAGTAATGGTGGTTTATTTTAAAGTGGAACCCCAGATATCCAGTCTCTCCTAAGTTCAGATGGCAGGGAGTAGAATGGTCCTGTCCAAAACAGGGCTGAATTCAACAAATAAATATGGAGCTCAAGTGTGCAGATGTGCTATATGTGGGCACATCACCACATATGGGTGCTGGTGTCAGAGACGGGCATTATTGGCATAAATAGACGTGTGCTATTGCTGATCAGGGAACAGGCCCCTCTCAAGGTTGCTGCAGTCCATCCATAGCAGGCAGAAATCATAGTTATTCCTTAGCTATGAGCCCTTCTATCCTATTAGCGCCTTTGAGATATGGGGGAAAAATGAGGCTTGCTGTTTCTTCCCTCGCACCAACACGATCACCTAGACATCTGATGATGGAGATTTCTCATTAAAAAGTCCTCAAATATATAATATAACACACTTCTATTTGTTCTGTCATAGAAATTATTTTTAAGTGAGTTTCCTTCTCCCAATTTTTCTCCCATCTTCTTAATTAGGGAAAGGAAAGCTTAATGAAATGGAATTTGGCCAGTGATTTTTATCCTAAGAGGGATATGAATTCATTCAAGCCATCAGCCTGCTAAATTTCAGTGTACAGAGTTCATCATTCTTATATTTTTCCTTACATCAAAATCAGAGTTCGCATCTTTATTATTTAATTGCCATATTTTTGCCTATCACTTAAAGAGGTTTGTAATCTGTTGAACTAAGAATATAAATATCTAAACTGTGTTTTACACAATTAAAGTGGTTCTTTGGGCAGAGTCATTGAGATCAGTGAAGCAGTTAGTGTTTTCTGTTGTTTTTTATTTTTTTATTTAGGAAGCACCAGGTACAAAACACATGAAAGATCTCTGGACATGGAACAGGGATTTGAGCATAGAAGACCCGGCACATTTTTTTATAGGACACATTCTAGCTTCAGGAGGCTCTTGGTCTTTGCAGTTGTTGTTGGCATGCCTTGTAACAAACCGTACTCAGAGGGCCTTGTGGGAGGGATCAGTTGTTGCCATTGAAACAAAGACTTCTGGATAACTGAGTAGCATCAAGGCATATTGATGGAGATCAGCAACTTGAGTTAGGAAAAGGAGTAGCTTTTGTACCTCCCTTTTTCCTTTCTCCTGCATGCAATTTTAATTCCTGATATTTCCAGCCCCATTTGTCTGTTGTCACCTGACTCTGTGTTTGGGGACACAGCCCATGGTCTCTCTAGAGAGCTTCAAAGAACTGATGAAAAAAAGAGGGCTCCCTGGTGGCTCTTTGCTATGCCCTCCTTGATCCCCTTCCCCAAACTAAAAGTAAATAGAAAATTCTGTCGCCTTTCTATTTGCATAGGCTCTGTAAATACACCACGTCATCCAGATAACAAAAGAATGCTTCTTGGTTTTCTGGCTTGGAAGATTTATTTTGAAAAAAAATGAATAGCCCTATTTATGTATATTTCTGAAATTTTCTATCTCAAGAAACATATTTAGTTAGAAAGTGACTTTTAATTGATATAATGTTTATGCATATAGATGCCACAGCTTTGGTTTAAATTATGATATTGTCAACATTAGCCATCTAACGTTCACTTCTTAGGAAAACAATTGAAAATATCAGATTTAGCATTAATAAAGGTGAACAGTTATTGACACAAGAAACAAATGGGTATTGCCTCTGTGGATCCAGGTAAAGAGGATACCCTCTCTGTTCTTCAAGTTTACATTAGCCAAACCTAATTAATGCTATCAAGAGGCAGAGACTGAGTTTGAACATTGAAACTTTCTACTCAGCATTGACCTAATCATACTTTCTGGCAGTATGAAGGTTTATGGTTGAGATGTTCAATATGTGAACAATGTTCCAACTATCTCCAAACTAATTCTAGAATTTGGATCATGCAGAGCTCATTACTAACACTTTACTGCTGCAGTAAAAGACGTTCCAAGAAGGCTCAGGGATTCAATCAGAAAACTTGAATTCATTACAGTAACTTGAATAGTGTGGGAATTGGGCATCATTACTGTCAAACTGAAATCTCATTACCATTCTTAATAGTCTTTCAGTGAGCCCTGGCTTCTCTTCCTAAACTAAACTAGAGTCTGTCGTCTGGTGGAAAAACTCTGTCTCTTTCCACTGTCAAAAGGGTAGCATAGACAAAAGTAATCAAGGCTGCAATTGATTCCATATTTTTGAGAAAGGGAGAGGTGCTTCCATCATTCCATTCTGTCTTCAGCCTCTGAATTTCCATGCTTGACATTCTGTTTGTCTGCTCCCCTTCCTGGAACCTGATTTTTCCAATAACGTGGGGGCCTGGATCAAATTGACAGAAACCAAGGCCAAACGGAAGAGGTGAAGTCGAGGGTGACCTGTACTGTGCGGGCTCTGGAGAGTGGACCTGCGGAAGAGGGGCTCAGGCAGGTGCCGGATCTTCATAAGGATGACCTGGCGCAGCGCAGAATTCAGGGCAGGCTTGGCCCTCAGCGCGAGGCTCCGAGCTTTGTCACGGTCGCCAATATAACAGAAGCCGACCGGGAGACGTGGGAGAGGCTGAAAGTGTCAGGAAAGACGAGGTGTGTCATGTTTTCCCCTGGTTTTCTCCTAACAGCGGTATCATTTACCTTTGAAGGAATCACTTATCCTTCTATCATTTTTTATTTTCATGGCCAGAAAAAAATGCCTCAAAACACAGAGCATATTCTGTATGAGTTGAAACTTGTTAATACTAAAAATTACAAGCCACAAGGACAGGAAACATCCTCTTTAATTCAACTGATTTATTGTGAATGCTTATTTTGATAGGCTTATTTACGTGTAAGGAATTTAAACTTGACTTTTAAATAATTTTAATTATTTCATTGTACCCAAGGTTTTCTTATGCCATCATTTATGATGTTAAGAAAGCTACAGAAACTTAAAGTGCTATTTACCTAGGCAAGACAATGATCATTTCTTCATTTGATTGATTAATGGAAAAGCAATTCTGCTTTAGCCATTGAAGTATTTTTCATACATCCAGTATTTTTTCAAAGCTCTTCATTGATTTTACTCACCTTAGAAACCTCTGGAACTTATTTCCGGTTCTGACTAGGGATGGAGATGTGGAGCACACGTGTGCCCCTGAGCCTTCACCAGAAATTAAAGCAGAAACTGCCATCCGTGATGACTTTGCCAGCCGCAAGGCAAGGGCTTATAAGAAAGCTTCCAGCCCTAGGCAAAAGTTCGTGCACTTCGGACCAGTGACAGAGATAGATCAGCAGACATGGAAGCGGCTCAGCATTGGCAGGGCTGGGCCGAAGGAGGATGCAGAGGAAGTCATCAGTCACAGCCGTGAGATTCAGACGTACTCTGTGCCCCCTGCCTTGGCGGCTATGTCCAGTTTACAGGAAGACCACAGGCTTAATCCACAAAATGACTGCAGGTATTTTTTGCCATTACACGTGCAAGGAGATTTGCATGGGAATCCCTGCTGCTTTTAAAGAGTTTGCTGAAGCACATTAAAGAAGCCGCCAGAGATGACGTAGTTTTAACAGCCTCCTTTGCTGGTTAGCAGAGAAGGAATGTCAGTAGATTTCCCCGCGGGGAAACGTGTGTGAAGTTAAATGACAGACATCCATTTTGATTCTGTTGTCACCAGAATCACTGCCTGGGAATGCCAGTAATTTTGGCAACGGATTCATCTTCCCTTGGCTGCATTAAGCAGTATTTTGTTTGTTGGCAATACTGAACAAACTAGATGGAATGTTTTAATGATACCCTTCATGTTTCTCCTGAAGATATATTGATAAAAATCTGGCTTACCTATACCCTCCCTCTTTCTTATCCCACGAGGGAGAAAAAAATTGTTACTAGTATCATTAAGTTCAGATTTTGGACATCTAAGTAGACACACAAAAAAGTAAACATCTCTCCCCCACCAGCTCCCGCCCAGTTTTTAAAATTATATAACAGAACATGAGTGGAAAAAGTCTCTTCTTTTGAGGGTTCCTATGACTCAGGAGTTTCCTTGGATGAATCACCATCCAAATTTGTGAGGCGTCACCTGGGAAAAGACCTTGTAGAGCTGTCACCGGTCCTCATCCTCACTGGAGGCCTTCCAGCTGTGAATTCCCAAGCCCTCTGTTGGGGATTTGGTTCTGCGGGCTGGTCTTTCTTCCATTAAGCAGGTATAGGGCATTTCTAAAGTTCTGGATTCTCCGTGCCGCTAGGTGTGCTTGGGGAAACTTAGACATCAGGGTCCACTCTGCACCCCACTGTCTCCGCAGGGCCCAGCAAACATTTATTTACTAAAAATTTGCTTTGCCATCTCCATGTGAACTGCCTTCCTCCCCCTTTGAGGTCCCAAACCACTACCCGCACGTCCTCTTTTGTCTTTAGCTGAAGATGGTACCTCAGGTGAGGGTTTCAGCCATTTTGGTAAGCTACTCAGCTTTCCTGGGTCTCTTCCAGGTATATATGTTATCAAAATTTGTTTGAGTTTCTGTTAAAAAATAATAATAAAGATTCTGGATTCTCCCAGGAAACTCCACTCCACCTGCATGGTGGGAGCAAAGCAGAGCCCTCCACGGCAGGAGGAAATTCTCGGGACAGTCTCCTGCATGCCTTGTTCGTGATGTCCAAAGCACACAGTGGATGGTCCGTGACACAGAGAGGGGTTTCTTTGGTTCCGGACTGTGGATGACACCCTAGAGGCCGTCAATAGAAATAACCCTGGTGCACCAGAAATGCACTGCTGGGGTCTCAGAGGCTGATGGGGACCGGGGGTGGAAGGGGTGGGACTAAGAAGTTAGTAAGGAATGCATCTTGAGTCCTTGACTACTAAGGGGCCATCACTCAGCCCCCGTGGTGGCAGAGTCAGGCTCGCCTTCTTTGACTTTCTCAGGCCCTTGCCAGGGTTCATATTCCATTATCTCATTCTGAGTATGTCATCCTTACTAACCGGCTTCTGGAATAGCAACCGAACTTTCTCTCTTAAGCTTTCAGTCTCAGTGATTTTCATTGTCTCCTTTCCTAACTCTTTTCCCTCTTCCCCCTTGCTGCCAATGCTACTTGATCATCAACAGAATAGTGACGTCTGGTATAGATGACCGTTGTAAAAGGGTCTGCCGGCTGGCTGTGGTGCCGGAGGTCCAGGAGGAGCATAGCTGCAGTTTAGGTGAGTGCCCGAGGAGGACAGAGAAAGGTGAGGACGTGAAGGCTGACAGGTGGGCCCAAGGCCCCGGGTGGGAATTCTTTCCTAGTAGTAAAGCTGTCCTGTCTGGCTTTAGTTACCTGCAAACAGCTGCCGCAGGATGGCAAAGAAGCGACTGAAGGAGTCGTTCAAAGAGGTTCTGAGACGGTGCCAGAGGCTGAAAGATCCGAGGAGAGCGGCCAGCCACTGTGAGCGCCTCGCCCGCTTTCCAGGGTGCGCTGCCTCTGCTGTTTGTGGCTGCCGGGTCCCCCAAAACAGCTTAAAGCCACAGTATGCGCTTGATGACTGATGTGGCGTGGAGCCCCTTAAAGGAATGCGCCCATCCCAGGGTCAGAGTTCTGCTTTCAGTGCCCTTCCTGGGTAGAGACTTTAGACTTTGCATGTGGTTGGGTGCTGGCCAAATTTCATTCTCAGGAATCATGAACACCAGAAAGGGAAACCCATTCCCGTGTAAGTATCAGCTGCATGATGGAGGTCCAAGGTATTAATCCTCAGTTGCTATGTGTGCTGCTGCCTCTGTGATCACTGGCTTCTTCCGTCTTGAGTTAATGCCAAGCGAGTGATGCTACTGAAAACATCTTTAGCAATAAGTGCCCTTTGACTGGCTGGACTGATGTGCCCTAGTTCATGTCCTCTGACCTCTGAATGGGAGGCTTCAGAGAGAGAAGAGAAGTCAGAGAAGATGACAGCTCCTGCCTGGCGTGGCAGTGAACTGAAAGGCCAAAGAAAATTGTATGATTCACAAAAAGATGACGTGATGGCCAGGAGAACTGGGATGTCTCTTAGACACATTGGATCCAAGCTAAACCGGTTCCGTCCAGTTCCATTTGCAAAGCAACGCATTGTGGAGGAATCTGCCAAGGGTCCACCAATAAAAGATAAGAGGTCAGAAGAGTATCCTAAGCTGTTTTGACGTTGTTTCTCCAGTCTGAGCCTTGATACATGCTTTGAATGTGTCATTAATGCTTTATGGTTTATCAATGCCACTTACCTGCTATTGCTAGCAGAAATGAAATGATTCAATGACTGGCCTAGTCTGCCAAGATTTTTTTTTCTTTTTTTGCATGTGAGCAGGTGTGGAAAGAATAGTTCAGTTGTGAATTGTCCTATTAAACATTCTTTCTGACTCTCATTTTGTGGGCAGCCTAAATGGGAAACTCTTTTATTTCTTCCTAGCTCACATAGGAGCCATTGGGTAAAGGAGTTGAACTTCTTTCTGACCTACTTGATTTCATTCTGATTCCAGGAGGGTCTTCAGGTCCAAAGAAGACATATACCACTTATAAAATTAGTTTAATTTTAACATTAGCAAATAGTGCTTTCTAGAGGTAGGATTTCCATTCCGTGCTCTGACTTGATTTTAAATGAAGGTAGGGAATATATTAAAAAGGTAATCAACAAGGACCTACTATATAGCACAGGGAACTCAATATTCTGTAATAACCTATATGGGAAAAGAATCTGAAAAAGAATGGATATATGTATATGTATAACTGAGTCACTTTGCTGTACACCTGAAACTAACACAGCATTATAAATCAACTATACTCCAATGTAAAATACAAATTTAAAAAAATAAAATGAAAGTAGGGAAATAGTAATCCTGGGGTTCATGGTCAGGTTTCAGGTCCTGTATGTTGAAGCTTCTGTTGCTATTTAGTAAGAGTGATAGACTTTTGTGAAAAGTGTGGTCTGCCTGATCAGTGCAGGGCAGAGGAGTAAGGAGTGTGTAGCGTAATTAAAGCTCCACCGTAAAACAGGAAGTGATGAAGTTCTGCTTCACAGGGGACCCTGATGGTAGTGGGACAGAGGGTAGAGTGGGGAGTAAAGAAAATCTTAAGTAATCCCCAAATTTTAAGATTAATATCCTAGCCATCGTTACCATCTGGATTTAATGCATGTTTTACATTCTTCTGAATCATAATACTACCATAGGAGAGCCTTATTGTAACACTGGTTTCAGGGAGCAGGAGTAATAGCCGTGCTCTACTTTATAACTGTTAGCCTTTCAAAGCGCTTCTGCTTCCTCCAGCGTACCTTCTCCTGGGAATTCACAGGTAGGTTGAACGGCTGTTGGCTCCAATTCACAAATGGGAAGCCTGATGTAGAGAGAAGTAACACCTGGATCACACCTGGATCCCAGCAGGTGAGGGCAGGTTAGTGAGAGAGGGACAGCCTCGCCCACCACGCTCACTCTCTCCCCAGATGCCCTGATGTGGTGCCGGACCCTGCATCCACGGGCTGCCGGAGAGCAGTCAGCATGAAAGGAGAGAAGGAAGTGAGGCCTGTAGGCTGCCTACTAGAACATTCTAGGCGGCCCGTTTACTCACTTCTCACACAGCCTTTGAGACTAAGCAGTTTCTTCTGTATTCTACACTAAGGAGCCGAGGCCCTGGTAATCGGTTCACAGCTGGTGAACACAGCTGGTAATCACAGATCCAAGATCCAAAGCTGGTAATCACAGATCCAAGATCCAAACCCACCTCTGTCTGAAGGGGGAGCCGCCGTTCCACGCCGGCGCATTACCTACCAGGTTACCAGAGGAAACTGTGGCGGTCTCACGACTTCCCTGTCACTTGTATCTGTCCCTCTATCTGTGATTCGGGAAGAGACCTCTTTATATTCACATGGGACTGAATGGCTGGTTTGAGCATAAGGAGATATAGTCAGATTAACTCTGTGACGTAATTGTGTGATTGAGCAAGCACACACCTTGGGAATTCATGTTTCCTTTCAACAAGTATTTACTGAGTAATTACTGTGTGTAAAACACTGTGCTGGGTGCTGGGGGATAATCTTAAATGAGCAGTAAATCCATTTTTCCCTCTCACTTCAAATGAAGCTTATGCTAGTTCACAATATTGCTAATCATTGATCCTGAAGTGCTTTATTAGTGCTGAAAGTTACATAAACACAATCAATAGGTGAACAGAGTATTCTTTTTGTCTTTCTAAACACCGCCACCGTCACAATTAAACTTTATTAATTGCTTTTTTTTTTTTTGTAGGATGCTTATACCAACTGTGATTTGTCTGGCCAATTTTGTACTTGATAGTCTGTTGACTGACCTACTTTGCATTTTTTTTTTAAAAATCTCTTTGTTAGTGATTTTTTTTAAACTCATCTTTACTTTTCTACTTTCCATAGGACAACTGGGAAAATCATTTGAAGCCCGAACTCTAATTATCTTCTCCCTAACAGCAAAGGCAATTCTGATGAAATTTGTGCCCTCTTAAAGCTAATAAATTAGTCTGAGGGGAAATTTCTTAAACCCATATGTATATAGTAAACAGATAAATGAAGGTCATCTTCAGAGACTGCACTATTCTTTTCAATTTCCGGAGCATCCAATAAGTACTTATTGAGGGCCTAGTCTGGTCACTGTTCGGAGAACCCCAAAAGAAAAATCCCTGCCATCATGGAGCTTATGTTGCAGTGTTAATCTATATCTGTTGGCAGAGCTGTCCACGAAATGCTGTTAAGTGTTTTGTGTAGAAGCAATTTAAATTTAAATATATCCTGCATGCAACAACATAGCTGAACCTCATAAACGAAATGTGCTAAGGAAGCCAAACTCAGAAGAGTCCATACTGTATAAGTCCATTTATATAGCACAAAACTCAACACTAATCTGTGGTTTATGAAAATCCATCAAGGTGTGTGTGTGTGTGGTCTGTGCACTTTCTGTATGTATATTTTACTTCAGTAAAACATGAATTAAAATATTCCAGTAGACACAGAAACACATACCAACTGTTAATTGATCATTCCTAGATTAGCCATCCATTAAGAATAACTTCTCTCCTCACTTCCATATATAATTTAGAAAACACTATATTTGAATGTCTATTCCAGTAGGCCTGTTAATTAACTGGGAAACATTTTACCGAGGCTTCAGAATTAACACTGTTAATTCTGGGTAGAACTAACACTGTTAATTCTGGGTAGAATTAACACTGATTATGCACTCTTTCTTGATGTGAAGGAATCCATCTGCCTCCATGCGGTGATGGTTTTAGAAAATTGAGGGTATTAATTTACCTTTAGCACCTTCTGAAACTATTCCCCAGAGAAACAGAAAATGGGTCTTACTTCTGGAAGAGAGACATTCACAAACACTTTCCTCTTCTTGATTTTGGCCATTCCAACAGAAACTTCGGGTTTTTAACTAGTGTGGTTGCCTTCACTGTGCATGAAAATAATTATTAATGAATCAGACTGTTGTAGAATGATGAAGGCATCAGAGACAAGGGTGTATGTGTGTGTACACCCATGTGCTTTGGAGTGTTTTCTCTAAGATCATTGGAAGAGATCTTTAGAAATTACTCTTTTCCCTATGAATTGTTATAAACTGAACACAGGATCAGGTAATTTTTGCTGAAAACCCGCAAATTTAATTTATTGTACTGAAAGCAGGACATTTTTTCTTTACTCAAAAAATTCTTTGTCCGCCATCAGAATGCATGAATGAACAGCCTTTCAGGGCATAGGTAAGAACCTTCTCTTAATATTCTCCTTTGCTGAAATAGTCATTTGTGGGAGCTGCTTTTTTTAAATGTGCTTAAAATATGCCCTCATAGTGTTCTAGTCTCTATTTTCTAATTTGACCTTTTTCTTTGTTTTATCAGATGCATTAAAACTTAAAATGCCTATATCGAAGAAGGTACAACTTTGTAGATCTAAATAATCAGAAGAATATAAAAGATCGTTTTAAAAAAACTTCATTTTTTTTTGAGTTGTGGAATATCATCCACGTCTGGTTTTGATTAAATCTGCCAGTTTTCTAGGAATTGTGGTTTTTGTCAAATGTATGCGGAAGGCACTGATTGGGGTTCTGGTTGGAGTTCTGGTTTGCTTTCAGAAAACTGCAGAAACACTCTTTGATGTTATTTGTGCAAAGGCATTAACACATCAGGGAAAGGGTCAGTAAGTGTGTGCTTCTATGCTGGGTGTCCATTACAGCCCATTACTCTGCACCGAAAGGCAAAGAACAGTTCAACTGTTTGTGAACCATCTTAATACATGTTTGGGTTTTTCTAAGCTGCCTTCTCTAAACATTGTGGGTTGCACCTAAGCCTTCTTGTGTTTATATTGAACAGATTCTTTCTTTGTGGGTAGCATGGGTATTTTTTTCATTGCTCCTCTGGGTTTTACTACAAATTTTGCATTCTTCAGAAATGTCAAGACTTTGCTTTCCTTTTCAGCAGTTAATGAACATTACTAATTGTATAATGACACTTCTCTTCCAGTATGATCAGCAAAAAAGGTTTGGCACACATACAATTCACTTGTAGTTTTTATTTCCAGCTTGGTTACAGCATTAACCTTCTGTCTTACCAATCCTCTAATTTTGTATTTGGTCTTATAGATACGGACTGAGAACTCCTGTGTCTGATGACGCAGAGTAAGTTGTCTTGTATTTGTAGGAATACATTAATTACTAGCCTAAACTGCATGCTTCCAGTACTCACCACTAATCGAAATGCAATTAATATAACGGTGGATTGAAGAGCTAACTGACTCTTCTCTGCAGCCTCAGAGAAGCACTTAAAGTTGGAATGCAGAACATATGTTCTGTGCAGGAGAGATGAATGAAAAAGCCACTGAAGCATGATTCTAATATGCAGCTGCTGCTCAAAAGTTAACATTTACTTTTTATAGACAGGGCATGTGAAAGTTGTTCTTGTTAGCGTTCGGACGTTGGAATCCCTTCTGAACCACAGAATTGTTAAAAGGCTTTTCTGCGCTTTGCATTGAATTCTTGATATGTAAAGGCTTAGCCATGAAGTGGTCATTCTCGTAGCTACATTTTTTTTTAAGCTAAGAAAATAAATCCTAAACCACGAATGATAGATTCAGAAGCCCAAGTTCCTTGGGCTATAATATAGCCCAATTGGAATACTTATAATATAGCCCAATTGGAATAATATAAACTGTGGGATGCTTGAGACCAAAACGTTGGGATTTCGTTCAAGTTCCGTGGCATAGTCAGGGGTCAAGATGTGCAACATGACTTGGGCTGCCTTTCCTTGGTTTCCGCTCCTCTCAGAGATGCATTTCCCATCCCCGGCCTCACATCCAAATTTGAAAAGAATCCACTCTCTCCCGTTTGTGACCACATTAACTCCATTTCAAAAATGGATTTCTCATAGGCAGAGCATTCTGAAACTGATATCCGAGGCAGAAGTTTTCTTTGCAGAATGCTCAGATTTAAGAAACATGGTTAATATCTCATTCCAACAACAGTGGCCCACTAAGCCTGATGTCTGTCCTCTGGGAGAGGGATTTTGTGGCCTCGTGGGAGTCTTGGCCATCATAAGAGTGGACCCTAGTATTCCCTCTGCCTGTCTTCCTGGCCTGATCCATAGTTTCAAGTCACCAAGTGAGGAATCTAAAGAACAGTGTAGAACAGACAAATATCATTTCCACCAGTGACAACGAGATCAGGCCACAATTTACTGTTTTTGAATTGTGCTTTTTCCACGTTTGTGTTCAAGAGGTCAGCTTAGTCTGTACTTGTAGCTCGAAGCAGTCTGACTCATGTGCCAAGGGTATCAGTTTCCGATGTGTGATGCGCAATTGCTTTGTGGCCTGACACATGGAACATTCATGTCTCAAAACCAAATTCAGCCGGAGCTTGACTGACTAAGAGCTAAGTCAAAGCTTAGCTTTGGAGCTAAGTAGTCTATAAAATAGAGCCCTGGTTGTTGCTTTTAAAATCTACAGTGGCAGTACTTAACATTCACTGAAAGGAGGATTATATAAGATTGATAGGCACAACACTTCTTTGATTTGGTTAGCAAAAACATTTTGATAGAATGGATTTACTCTTCATCATTGCAAAGCTGCTGTGCAATTTGCCTAATACAGATCTCTAAAAAACCCTAAAAGCTGAAAGAAAAGAAGCTACATTAAAGAGCTTTTGAATTTTACCTGTACCTGAATATGAAACCTCACCCTCAGGAGAAGTTAATGATTTTTTAAAAGGGGTGGGAGTACGGACTCCTCTAAATTTACCAAAAAAGCAGCCTTATGGGCCAGGGTGAGTACACAGAGTTTCTTTTCCAAGGGTCTTATCTAGGAACATCCAAAGGGCTGAATTTCTTTCTTGGAGTAGACATAATTTATATGAAACCATGTGGGGAACAAAAAGAAAAGTTTGTGTCAGGAGTTTTTTTTTTAAACAGAAATTTATAATATGTTTTGTTCATTCCCCCACTATCTCCCTTTTTCAAAATCTTTAAGGACAACTATTGGCACAGGCTCTATTTGTTCAAAATTGACACATTCTTAAAATACAGCCCAATCAAAAAAAGATGTGCCCTTTAAGGAAAATGCAGGTCAGGGGCAGACCTACCACACAGGCAAACAGAAATTTCCACCTCCTGGCAAGCCACGAATGGCTCCATGGATTTAGTTTCACCTTCTTGCCCTTTACTTCCACATGCCCCCTCTCCCAGCGGTCCCCTCCGAGGAGGCTGGACACTGTGAGAGCCAAAGGCCATTTTGTTCTTAATTCCCTTACCTTAGACTTGGGCCAGAAACAGTTTCCAGGCTCCCCTTGAGGTAATTTAATCCTGGCCCTCAGAAATGCCAACCCATCACCGAGAGAGGCTCCTGGGCCCTGCAGCCAGGGGCCCTTGTCCCAGCAGCCCAAGGGCACAGCCTGTTGTGCTGAGGAGCATAGCCTTGGTGCAAGTCCATTTAACATTCTGGAACCTAGGCTTCTGCAGGGTCCCCCACCCCATCCCTAGACATGCACTTCTTCATTTTGGAGGCTGAGCCCAACCTCTGAATTAGGGAACATTTTCTGAATGGTGACTCAGCTCATTTTCTGTCTACTGTTATCAGTTCTCAGCTTGCTTAGTTCCTTTTTTTGAAATGGTATAAAGATATTGCTCATAGTTTTATTATTTCTTTTTTGGGCCAGTTGGCTGGTGTTTCTTTAAAAAAAAAAAAAAAAACTCTAGGAAAAAATAGTACTTCCTGGTATATGAGAAGGCAGGCAAGTGTTTCTCTTTTTATTTCACTAACCAGCTTTCGGCCACATTCGGGCTGAGGTAGTTAGAACTTCATGGTGGGAGCAGAGATAGGAACCCGGGACAGAAGAAGGCAATTCTAAAGGCCTTGCTCCCATCCTCTCCATGCCAGTCGAGTGAGATAAGCAATTCTCAAATCCTGGAGAAAGCTGCCATTTTCTTCCCGGGGTCCCAGAAGAAGTCCTTGCTCTACGGCCACCCACTGTGGCCTAAACCAAAATTCTGCCCTTTAAAAACTATAGATGGCAAAGCTGAAGGAAGGGACCTCCTTCCTCTCCCACAATCTGCCAACTATTTAGTAGATTACAAGAGAGTCCCAGCTCAGAGGAGTTTATATCTTCTAAGACCTTCACAAAGCCTGTAAATTGCCTTAAAAGATGAACTGACTGAATCAGACATATTTAAAGGTAAGACTTTTTTAAACTCTGAAAGGAAGAATGGGATGAGTTTTGGTCCCTTTCTGGAAAGCTTGTTTAAGGGAATTTTGATCCATGAAGTTTAAAAACCATGGGTTAGACTTTTCTACCGAACTCTGCAAATTCCTAAATCTTCCTTAAACCACATGAATAAGTAGCATAAACTAGGTGAAAAATCGCAGCCCCTCCTCTCTTTTGAGGGCTGCAGTTTATCCTTCAGGAAGGTACAGCTGCCACCGTCAACACTGTCCCCTGAGTCTGTGCACAGCTGCTCACGGAGGTTTGTCAGATCCATGCAAATAGAAGCCTCAGATCAAAGAAAGTCCCTTGGGGCAGATTATTAGAATACTCTCAGGGAAAACAGATTACAAGTGCAGTCTTCAGTTTTGGCTCTCTTAGGTCAGACTCAAATGGTGCAACATCCAGAGGGAGGGGAGAGGCACCCGCACATCCACGCAAGATCATTTGAGTGGACCGAAATGAACGTGGGCAGCCATTGCTTTGGGGGTCATCTTCTCCTTCCAGAGAGCTGCCTGCTAAGGAACCCACTAGCATCCAGTGATGCTGTTGGTGTGCATTGTCTGGCCATGGGGGTGACTATTTTGGACATCACGGATGATGTCTGGAACGCGTTGGCGTCTCAATGCATGGCTTTTCTTTTTCTTTGTGTTAAGCTGGCTTCAAAAATGGACTATCAGTCTTCTGTTCTTAAGCAGCCCTCCACTTGATTTGAGTGCTCTATAATCCATTTGGTTCCCGGAGCTAGTCATTTCTTTGAGAGAGAAAAAGGGAAGATTTTGCTTTGGCTTTTATTTCTATTTTCATCTTGCTGCTTCAGCTTTCGTTGTAGCAAAGGTCTACATAAGCATCGCAGAAAAGGCCCTATGGTCTTGCCCAACATTTAATAAGCTCCTAGAGAATATATCAATTATATGAACAGCCTAAAGGTTTTTAAAAATTGCCTTCCCAATCCTTTTTGCTTTTAAAAGAGTAAATTCAGAGGTGTCCTGACAAAAATAAAGTGAAATCATTGTGAGACTTTTAGGATACAAAGTATATACTGATTTATATATTTTATCCTTTGATCTTACCATAAAATATTTTCTTGATTCCAAGATGCCATCAACGCACTATCAATTTACAGACAGTTTTACAGGACATAGAAACAAACCACATCAAACGTATGTATCATTAATGCATAGCTGTTGGATGCAACCAAAATTCAGAAAATACAACAGGAAAAGGTGGTGCCTTAGACTTGAAGCTGTATGATATATTTTTTTTCTTTTTGAAAATGGAGAAATTGCCTCAGTTAGCAGAGAAAGCATTTAATCCAGCTCTTTACACAAAGAAGCATTTACTGCAATTAAGTTTCACTTCAGGGGACGCCACTCTCCCTCCCTATACATTCTCCCCAAGTTATACATTTTAACTCTCTTCATTTTACTTTCTAATACAAGTGAGACGAGCCCAGAGCTTCAAATACCTTTTTCTAGCCCTTTACTTTAAACATATATTGACCCCTACATATAAAATTAGATTGGCCTGATTCTGCCATCACTGAAGACAAAGATGGTCACATTTTCGCTTTTTGCCGCAAAAGGAGAAGAGGTGAGGCTGCTAGCATGCCCGCTGCTGCCGGCCGAGGGATGAATAAACTGCAAATCACGCTGCTGCCTTAAGCTGCGGAGGGAAGGGGGCCGGTTTTCCAAACGCGGTAGCGCCCCGACGCGGCGGGACGCTGCAAGTGCGCGGAGACTTGCGGAGCTCTGATCCCTGTGCACCGTCGTCTGCTCTCTCCCCACGCAGGAGCACGAGTATGTTTGACATGCGGTGTGAGGAGGAGGCCAAGGTGCAGCCGCACAGCAGGGCCCGCCAGGAGCAGCTGCAGCTGATAAACAACCAGCTGCGGGAAGAGGATGACAAATGGCAAGACGTGAGTGCCGTCCAGGGCCGTGGGCAGCGGGGGGACTGCTCTGCCCGCTGGGCTAGAGGCCCTTTGGAGCAGACGATCAGGCGGGGCTGGAAAGTCAGACTTGGGCTGGAAAGCCATGCAGAGGAAGGGGGCCCCTCGAGGGCTTCAAACGGTGACACAGTCCTTGTGGGCATTAGGGAAAGTACCCTTGCTGAAGTTTGGCCACAAAAAAGAGGGGAGCAGAAGGGAGGCAACTGGCATGGGATGCAGAATTGAGGAGGGACTGTCTTTTGAGACTATATGTTTGGAACCGATGATAATGATGATGATGACAATGATAATTGCCAACATTGAAAGCGTACCAGTAACAGGTACTATTCTAAGTACCTTGCATGTAATCATTCTTTAATCCTCTCAGTAATTCAATGAGCTAGCAACTCTTATTGTCCTCAGTTCTACACATGAGTCCCAGAACAGCTAAGTAACTTGTCCAAAGTCACACAGCTAGTGAGCAAGAGAGCCAGGATTATAACCGGTAAGGAAGGTTCCAGGGCCTGATGGGGGCCTTGGGATCATCTGTGTGCTAAGAGCAAAGAGCCAGGGCAGGGGAGGAGCCTGAAGATAGGGATGAGAGGAGGGAGAGTGGATTACTTCATCCTCACAGAGCACTCTGAGGTGGCTACTGCAGATTTGACTCTACCTTGAGTCAAAAAAGTTAACTTTTCTAAAGCTGATAAAATGTGGTAATAATTATGTCTGTGCCTGGCACCTTATGTGCACTACCTCATTTAACCCTCACAACAGGCTTGTAAGAGTAGGTATTATTATCATTTCTATTTTAGAGATGAGGAAACTGAGGTGCAGAGAGGCTAAGAAACGTGCCTGAGTTTCCAAAACGTGGAGGAGATAGAGCTAGGATTGTTTCTCACAGCCGCACTCCCACCCGTCTGACTCCAGAATCCTAAGTCTTCAACATTATGCTCTAACTGCCCATAGGATTTGTGGTGAGGTTCAGATGACTTAACACATACAGAATTGTTGGTTCTGTAAGACCCCAAAGCCAATTTTTTTTTCTGTCTTTTCTTCCTTCCCTGAGGGAATTGTAGGTCTGTGGTTAATTCCTACTATTCTGTTGTCAGAGAGTCCATTCACATTGCAGAGGTCATAAATAACAAGAAATGAAGTTTCTTACAATACCCTCTGAGGCAATACTTTAAAATTTGGCAACTGACATGGAATTTGATCACAAATTTTACATTACCATGTTTAAATAAATGCGCTGCCCTGCTATGGATAATGTAGATATTTCTGAAGGGTTCCTGCCTTCGAGGTAGTCCTGTTCCAACCAGACTTACACTGGATGTACAGGAATGTCTTAGCCTGGCCGGTAGTCAGTGCTTACTCAACCCTGAAGAGTAGAAATGGAATTATGTGCAAGCCTGAAGAAAACTGTTCTGTCTCCCTCCCCCACCCCTGCAGGACCTGGCTCGTTGGAAGAGCCGTAGAAGAAGTGCTTCTCAGGACTTAATCAAGAAAGAGGAAGAAAGGAAAAATATGGAGAAGTTACTGGCTGGAGAGGATGGGACAAGTGAACGAAGGAAAAGCATCAAAACCTACAGAGAAATTGTCCAAGAAAAGTGGGTTCTTTCTGTGGTTGTTCTTGTTGAATGTACCGTATTATCTAGATGTGCTTTTCCTAAAAATTGTTGGTTATCACGACAGCTCTGACACCAATATTATACTTTCTGTCTGTATACTTTCCTTCAGCTCTACCAAGGTCTGCTTTGCAATTCCTGTGACTGTTGCCTTTGTTCTTGCTTCCCCTCCCATGCCCATCCTTTAGGGAGAGGAGAGAGAGGGAGTTGCATGAGGCATACAAGAATGCACGGTCCCAGGAGGAGGCGGAAGGGATCCTTCAACAGTACATCGAGAGGTTCACCATCAGCGAAGCTGTTCTTGAACGCTTGGAGATGCCAAAAATTCTGGAAAGAAGCCATTCAACAGAGCCAAACTTATCCTCCTTCCTGAATGACCCCAACCCCATGAAATACCTGCGGCAACAGTCACTGTCTCCACCCAAATTCACTGCCACTGTGGAAACCACCATCGCTCGTACCAGTGTACTGGATGCCAGCGTGTCAGCAGGCAGTGGGTCTCCAAGCAAAACTGTCACTCCCAAAGCAGTGCCTATGCTGACCCCCAAGCCTTACTCCCAGCCCAAAAACTCTCAAGAGGTCCTGAAGACCTTCAAGGTAGGAGGAGTTCCTTAAGGGTAGAACCAAAACTGAACCCCAGGTAATCACTGGAAGGAAGCATCTTGCCTCAAGAAGATGCAATTGTTTTTATCAAACAAAAGCAAAATGTGTTAACATGTACGATTGTGAAGTTTATGTGTCTCTGAGATTTGGTTTGCAAGTAGTTAAGGGATAGATGATTCCCCTCAATTCCTGTTTTTAACCCTGATGGGCTTCAGTGAGATTGGTGGTTGAGTCATCTCGGTGAGCAATGTCTGTTTCATAGTTGGATATGATGGCATGGTCTCTCTATAGTAGTCATAACAAGCCCTAATTTAGCAGCACCCTCGGTGTCTCCAGCTATCTGGAGGTATTGCAAAGTCCTCAAAACAAAATTTGGATTGCCTTTGGCTTAAATAGAAGTATATACAGCTACCTGTCTTCTAGGAAGAAACTGACATCTAAAAAGATGCTACAATACAAAAAAAATAATAATACAAGGAATACATGGGATGTACTTGGTCCTCAGATGAGACAGATTTTTTTTATTTTTTAAGTGGGAAGAAACTGTTGTTTTGGGGGCTGGAGGGGTTGCCAATGAATGTGTAAAGTGATGTACCAGAACCAAAGAATCTATGACAGTCAAACGTCGTTTTTCTTCCTCACATCCTAGTATTTTCCCTCACATCAGGAGGAAGTGCTCATCCTTTGTCTCAAGCTATGTTGACTATAAAGAAAAATCAGTTCAGATTGTCCCTGCACACCACATGGGTTCATAATAGAAGACAGGTGGAATTCATCAGTAGCAGACACGGACATGTGACTGTAAAGAAAGTTTACTAAACTAAACTAATTGAGCAGTGGGGTGCCATGTATCTTCCTATTGAATTTCAGAGGGAACCAAACCACACTTTCTGACTTTTGCTTAGATAACTCTGAATGTATCTTCGAAATCTGTGCCTTAGGTTTTGATGAAGCAAAAGAAAAATGTCCTGGCTGTCTCATCTGGGTTGAATTGAGATGTTTATCCCTCGAAGGGCAGGGGCTGTGTCTTTGTTGTTCCTAGCTTCATCCTGAGAGCCTGGCATAGGTGCCTAGGCACTCAGCAACTGTTTATTGTATTAGGCCACCTAAGTACCTCAGCAGCTGTCCTTCACCTAGGGCTACTCATCATGCAGACTCGTGCACACACAGATACACACGTGATCATATGTGCTCGGCAGGCCACCTAAGGACCTCAGCAGCTGTCCTTCACCTAGGGCCCACGGTGATGCACTGTCTGAGATTTCATGAAGGAAGGTTTGGTGTTGAGGTGGCCCAGCACAGGGATAGGGAATACACTTATTTAAGTTGGTATCTAAGGCAGCTGATCAATTAATCCAGATGTCCACTTCCTATCCTTAATATAAACAGCACAATGTGATCATTTAAACAGAAGAATTAGGATAGATGACTTCATGGCAAGACTTTGGCCCTGAGAAAAGCCAGTCCCTTGCCATTGTGGCAAGACAGTGTGGAGGCCTCAGGAGAGGTGGATTGAGGAACTGGATAGAGATCCTTTTAGAGCTGGGGCTCACCAATGAGCCCTCAACTCATCATAGGTCTTGATGGCTGTCAACCCTGTTCACAGCCCCACCATTGAGTGGGTGGACCCACGTGTATGGTAGTATGTAAATGGAACAGTTGTTGCCAGATAATGCCAGAACTGAAGCTAAGGGGTGTGTGTGTGTGCGTGTGTGGGTTTTCTTGTGGGGAGGAGGTGGGCACGGCAGACAGGGAATACAGGCTCAGTTTCTTAGTACAACAGATTTAAGAGTAAAGGAAGAGCAAGTAAAATGGTTTAAGGCAGTATTTTCAAACTGAGAGTTGCCACCTGTTGCTAGGTTATGAAATCAATTTAGTGGTTTGGAATCAGCATTCTTTTTTTAAAAAAAAAGGAGGTAGAATAGAATACAATGTTTAAAAAACAGCCTAGTGCATCACACATAAAAAAAGGTAAATATTATTTTGCAAAACTTCGTTTCAGTTATCTTTACGTGTGTGCGTTCAGTTGTGATTTCAACTTCATGGATCACAGACAATAGATATACAAGCCACTGACTTAGGGTAAATAAACTATAACTAGCATTTGCCCTTCTATTATTCCTTTTAAAAGATTTTAGAAGGTTTAGTAAGAAGAATAGCTAATATTTACGTACTTACAATGTGTCAGATACTGTCCTAAATTCTGTGCATATATTAATCAGTAAAATCACCATACAGCATCATTAAGGAATACTATTATCATAAAAGTGAGGAAACCGAGGTTGAAGATTACATGGCTGTTAAGCAATAGAGCCAGGACTCACTCTGAGGCTGTCTCACTGCAGAGCTTCTTTTCAGGACCACGCTACATACTGTCAGACCTTAAGACAGAGATTTCTAGATGCCTTTTAATAAGCCAAACTAACCACCCTCACTCCTTCTTTCTTGCTCCCACCACCCTCCCTAGACATGGGTGCAAAACAAAAATATTTTAATGTGCTTGGCCTCTTTTTCTTGAAGAAACTGGGATGGTCAGGTTAACTAGAAATACGAATTTACTGTCACATAGCATAGCACCAGGTTCCCTGCCCTCCATGATAGCTTCCAAAAAGTACCCATTGCTCCCGACCATGACAGGATAACCTGTGAAATATTCCTGATCTAAGATGAGCTCCGCCTAATTTAATATGCTAATCAGAAAAAAAAAATCTCAAAGTTGTGGATTAGCAGTCAGAAAGTAAATGAAAAATTACTGGAACCCAAATATGCCCTTGATTTTCTATACTGCAAAATAAAAACAGACCCACAGTAAGGTGAACATGATATGTATTCTAACGTGAAGCAGCAGACCACCTTTTAAAGAAGCCTTCAAAGATGGCATTTAGAGGAGCCCTAGTTTCTAGAACTGACCGAAGCATATAAAAGACCTTATTCTTTGTTAGACTATGATTATTAAATGCTAATGATTTAAGGTGATTCTGAACGTGTTGTTTTGTTATAGTCTTTTGCTGGGGAATAGCATGTTCTTGTTCATTCCGGTTTTTACAGGTAGATGGGAAAGTCACCATGAATGGAGAGACGGTTCACGTTGACGAGGAGGAAAAGGAAAGAGAGTGTCCCACGGTGGCACTTGCCCCCTCGTTGACCAAATCCCAGATGTTTGAAGGTGTGGCCAGAGTGCATGGGTCCCCCATGGAGCTGAAACAAGACAACAGTAGCATTGAGATCAACATAAAGAAGCCAAGTTCTCTTCCCCAAGAGCTGACGGTAAGAAGCAAACTTTTTTTTTTTCCTCTTCGGGATAATTTCAATGTGAAAGAATCTATTTAAAAAAAAATAAGTAGGTCTTGATAATGATCATTTCTTTCTAGGAAGGTGTATTAGTTTGCTAGGGCTGCCATAATGAAGTGACACAAACTGAGTGGCTTACACAACAGATATTAATTGTCTCATAGTCCTGCTGGCTGGAAGTCCAAAGTCAAGGTGTTGGCAGGGTTGGTTCCTTCTGGTGTCTATGAGGGAGAATCTGGTCCTGGCTTCTGGTGGTTTGCTGGCAGTCTTTGGCGTTCTCTGCCTTGTAGATGCACCACCCTGATCTCTGCCTTCATGTTCACATGACACTCTCCCTGTGTGTTGTCTGTGTCCAAATCTCCCCTTTTTATAAGGACACAAGTCATACTGGATTAGGGACCTACTCCACTCCAGTATGACCTCATCTTAATTTAATTACATCTGCAAAAATCCTGTTTCCAAATAAGGTCACATTCTGAGGTAATTGAGGTTAGGACTTCCCCATATAAATATGAGGGAGGACACAGTTCAGCCCTAACAGAGGAATATAACAGAAGTTGTCATGTGTTATGAGTAAAAACCTTTTTCTTGTCCCCCTGTGATTGGTGTCTAGTGTTATAGAAAAAGAAATAAATCTCTGAAATACCTTCATTTCTGTTTATTCAGGACCCCATCAGACTTGTTAAAATAGTTTGAAAATAACTGGTGCCACCAGAACCTGACTTTCCATCCTTGACAATATGTATAAAAGGGTATCTTTCTTATTAGTTTTAAAAAACTCATTAAAAATCAAATTAATTTTTTTATTGGTTTAGCCCCTGAAACCCAGTGTAATTAGAAGTACTATTGAATGGCCAAGCTGAAAAATGTAGGGTAATTCAAGAATAGCAGAAGAGAGAACTCAAAATAACATTAGATTTGCTTATTTGGAGTATAAAACGTCATCAAGAAGATTACACTTTTTCTTAGATCTCTCACCAGGGTTCGTGCTGGTTTTGCTGATCAAACCCCAGCTGTCAGTACCACAGATACGGGCCGGCTTTTGGGGTAGAATCGGACTCTGTTCAGCCTTATCTGTTCTCACCAGAGGCTGATTTCTGCGGTTTTAATTTATAGTGTTTGGGTTGGAATTATAAAGGATGGGGGAAACTGTCAAGATTTTTTCCCCCAGCACCTAGAAAAGTTTGGTCCAGAGGGAAACTTGTCTTCCAGCTCCAGGGCTAAGTTAAATGACCCAGCTAGCTAAACCCATCCAGAGGACTAGATATTATTTTTCTTATCTCCAGGATTTGTCTTTTGAAGAATAAAATATGTGTTCGCAGAGGAGTTGAGAGGATTTAATTCTTCCTTGCAGTGCTCAAGCCCTAGAAAGAGATTCAAAGTGGAATAGACTAAAATAACTTCCTCACCATGGTAACATGTTTGCTGGTCTCTAGGAGAAAAGTTTTGTGATCAAGGCACAGGCTGAATCCCTCAACCTGGAATTTAATTCTACATTTCGTTTGCATAAATGTTACCACCTCTGAAGAGTTCTTACGAGTTATCGTGAGATGGAAGACTGAGTTCTGCTAAGAGTGTAGGAACTTTACTGGTAGAGTCAAGATGAACTTATGCTCTTAAATTTAAATGAGAAGTTCCCCCAATTAATTAGACATTGCAGTGGTAGGATTGCTTTTCTGGGACAGTTAGTAATTCTGTTCTTATTTTTCTTTTTCCATACTTAATGATGAGTGTTTCCTAAGTTCCCTTCATAAATACCTTTCCATGATTCAATCTGGTTACTCTGTCCATCAGGCCACAGGCCCTTTGCACATACTGTTGAGCACAGTTCTTTGTCCCTGTACTTTGGAGAAGCAACAGTGTAGGAGCCACACTGGTCCCATAGCAGAGGTACACAGGGCTTAGTCAGGCCCAGTAGATTAATTCCAAGAACAAATCCTAAGGGCTCTGCTATCAGGCACGTGTCCGTTCTCTACCTTTACCGCTGCCCTCTGACCATTTTGTTGTTTGAATCTGGGGGGAACACTGCCCTTGGCGGAATAGATTTTTTTACCAACAGAAGTTAAAGGAATAAGTAAAGAGACCAGATGGTATAAGGTCTAAACTTCCCACACCAACTATTTAATCTCTCTTGTTCGAAGCTTCTAACCCTTTGGGGAAAAAGCTTTATCAATCCTATATGGAATCGTAAACAGAAGAAAAGGGGGTTTTATTTGTTTGTTTTGGGGTTTTACTAAACCTCCCTTAAAAAATACTCACTCTCAATAATTACTAATTTTCTTATTTTTACAATGAGCAACATAAAAAGAAAATAGCCTATTGTCTCTTACTGCCAGGCATTTTCCACTTTAACAGTAGTTGTACTGCTACACTCTCTAATGGCAAAGAGAAGATGGATTGAAAGATGTCACATTAGTTACATTGCCCCAAAAGTATCTTGTTTCAAGAGAGGCAAAATTAGATGATCTGAAAGAAATCATGTTATTTCAGAAGTTTATACGGTATAACAAGGAAAGCCCTAATCAAAAGGTGGCCTTGTGGACTTTTTTCTGGAAACCATCCTGATCCTGGGCAGCCTGAGGTCTAATCTCATGGAAGAGCCTGGGAGTCCCTTACTCTGGAAAAAACTGCCTAGTTAGGAGTGATTTCTAGTTCAATAATACCTAGTGGTTCTGAAGAGGTCATAGCATTTATTTACCTCATGTCTAGTACTTTAGGCTCTTGAATTAACCATGTCAGGGGCTACTACGTTATTTTCTGGGTAGATAACTACCTGTATGTATCAGACTTCGAGCCAAGTTGTTAGCTGCACTTCATGAAATTTTGGCTAAAACACTCTTCATACTCGCTTACGACTTATGACACCAAAAGTTTTCCATTTAGAATGTGTTATCCTAAGAGCCGTTTTCTTTTCATTAATTAATTAATTAATTAATTTGTTTTGGGCTGTGTTGTGTCTTCGATGCACGTGGGCTTTCTCTAGTTGTGGTGAGCGAAGTTGTGGCGCACGGGCTGAGTTGCTCCACGGCATGTGGGATCTTCCCAGACCAGGGCTCGAACCCGTGTCCCCTGAATTGGCAGGTGGATTCTTAACCACTACGCCACCAGGGAAATCTCCTAAGAGCCATTTTTAAACCTACTCCTAGTTTTACTTCCTTCTCCATGTTCCAAGAAAAGCATTTCTTGACTGTGTTTCAGCCAGTATATTCCCATTGAAACGGTAGAATTCATTGGTCATGGCAAAATATGGTGACCAGCTTAAAACAGGAGGCTGCACTCAACAGCTTCCCAGGCCTTTTTACCAGCTTGCGCTTGATCTGCTCTTTCTAATTCATTTGTCCCATTCTGTGGGGCTGTCAAAGGAATAGTGTTCTTCTTTTTAAATAGTGTCTTTCTTCCCAAAACTGCATTCCCGACAGATATACTTTTTACAAAGGAGTAGCCTCACCCACCACTAAAATGTCACAGTTCCTTCAGGGTGAGCTGGAACTATTCAAAGGGCACAGGACCAGTAGGCAGGAGCATTAATTCAGACGGAGAGGCCGAGCGGCAGAGAAGGGTGGGCACCACGCTGCAATGGGCCACGGGGTGTGAGGTTGGAGGGTCAGCCTCTTGGGTCAGCATGACCACTTTTGCTTATGACGTCATGTCTTCAGGTTCCTTCTACCTCATCTTTCTTATTAGAAACTCTTGGGACCATCGACTCTTACTTTAGAAATAGATCCTAAATTAAGTTTGGCTTGTTATTAATTTTTAATACTCTGGTTATATCTATTGAGACCAACAAGCTCCAGATCATCCTCAATTGAATCACCTTTAAGGTAATGAGATCATGATAGCAGCTGTGCCGACGGTTGTCTGTTACCTGATAAGCATGAATAAATGACCTACTCTATGGCCCATTTTTGAAATTGAAAAAGAAATGCATAAACTTGCTATGAGAACAATTTTCATAAAGCAACTAGCAAAGTATATAAAATAATATTTAATTAAGTGCTAGAAAACAGGGTTAGAAGCCTAGAGGGACATAAAATTGCAAGGAACAGGTAAGATCATTGTAGGCTGGAGTTAGTCTAGTTGGGAAGGTTTTATGTGAGACGTTGATTTTGAAACTTGTAGGATTTGCATTGGAATGGAGGGGGGAAGCAAGCTGTTCCACATGTTGCGACTAGCGGAAGCAAAGACCCCAAGAGGGGATCACAGGGCTAAGAGGTGACGAGGGTGACTAGATGCCATACACTCCAACCAGAGGGATCGGGGCTCCCACGGCCCCTCCCAGTTATCCTCGAGATATTTCCCAGTAGAAATCTAACACTCACTTTTGTTTGCATTTTAAAATATTGGCTTCTGTAAGAAAATCATATCATAGCACAAATACTAGACTTGTAGAATCCAAGATTGGAAAAGAATTTGGAAGGTCTTTTAATCTAAAGACTAATTTATCCTGTTTAGTGACCTACAGAGCAATGTCTCCCTTCAAGATAGTCTAGTGTTTTCTTTTTTTTTTTTATAAATTTTTTTTTTAATTAATTAATTTATTTATTTTTGGCTGTGTTGGGTCTTCGCCTCTGCGCGAGGGCTTTCTCCAGTTGCGGCAAGTGGGGGCCACTCCTCATCACGGTGCGCAGGCCTCTCACTATCGCGGCCTCTCTTGTTGCGGAGCACAAGCTCCAGACGCGCAGGCTCAGTTATTGTGGCTCACGGGCCTAGCTGCTCCGCGGCATGTGGGATCTTCCCAGACCAGGGCTCGAACCCGTGTACCCTGCATTGGCAGGCAGACTCTCAACCACTGCGCCACCAGGGAAGCCCCGTCTAGTGTTTTCTTGATCCACTCTGAGCTATACTTGTCTTTGAATCTCTTCCTGCCTCGTTGTTGCCAAAAATGACCCTTTCCTAAAATACCTAAAGTACCCCATGCACTAGGTCAAAGGTCAAACCCCCCCCCCCAGCCTCAGTTTGTATTTAAAATAAGGATAATGATAGTATAGGCATCTGATGGTTATCGTGAGAATTCATATGTATAGAGCATTTAGCATGATGTCACAGTGACTCATAGAGGTGCCCCTAAGTTAGTTTTAACATTGTCATTCAACCAATGGGAGAAAGAAAGTTACCATATATTTTTCAGAAGCTTGGAAGGGTGATAGGTGCAAAGTTTTTTAGGTTAAAGTAAGGTCATCAAAATCACCATCTTGAACAGATGTGAATTTCAAACAAATGAGATGAATTCCACGTCGTCTTCCAACTCAGCCCGTCAGTAGCTCCAGCTGTAATTCTCTAGGAAGCAAGCAGACATGAACAGCTTTTTCCAGAAGACGATTGCCCTTGCAGATGCTCACATGCTTCTTCCAGCAGCTCATTTTGGTTCTCCTATTATTCACTCTTTCCCAAGTCTGGCTTCCCTCTGCCACCTAAACCCCCAGGACTCTCACCCGTTGACCTCCTGTCAGCGCCCTCTTGCCAGCTCATCCCAACCGATGTCCTGCACGCCCTCCGTGCTGGCGGCACCCTCCCACCAGGTCTGTGGCAATTCTCCCTCATGGACCAACGGCCAAACTCAGCTCTGAGGTATCTAAACAACTTCATCTGCGTTTCTCAAACTAAGTAACAAGATATTTCCACCTTGACAAAGCTCTAGGCCTTCCTCTTGAAAATTCAGTACTTTACTAATTTTTCTGATCCAGGAAAACAGACAATCAGATCTTTCTTGAAACATTTCATTTTGCAGTGAGAGCAGGGTGAAGGCATTTGAGTAGGTGCTGTTTTCCTTACAGCTGTGACCAACTGCAGATTCCTTTTAGATGTCAAATGTCAACAGACATTTCTCTAGAAACTGTTTTACTCCATCCAGAAGTAGTTGCAAGAGCATTAGATTTAATACTCTTACTAAGTCATTAAAGATATTTAGATACGAAAACGTTTACAGACTTCAAGATAGTATACATGAGGAACAATAAAAAAATCGAACGTAGCCCATCTGACCTGGGTCAGACCCACACATTGTTGGCTGGAGAAGTTTAAGGCAAAAAGAAAAAGTTTAAGGAATGGAAAGGCTGATTCGCCACGTAGATCCTCTTTCATCCAGTGAAAATAGATATTTGGTGATATAAAAGCAAAAAGGGAAACACATGCATGGCATATGTGGCACCTGGGTCCTGGTGCCAAGACATAAATAGACTGATTTTCCAGGCTTGCGTCCAGATAAGTTCTTCAGGACTGGAGCCGGAAAATCAGTCAGAGTCACCGAATAGCAGCTTAGGTAAGGACCTTGGACATCACACCTTCCAACCCGTAGAGGTTAAATGATCAGTCCAAGCCTTCATACCTCCTCTGTCCTAGAAACAGGGCCACTCAGACCCTGGGTCTCAGGACCATTTCTCCTCTCCTGCTTCATATTTCCAATTCATTCCACAGAGACGCTCTCTGGGCTGGTTCATCAGTAAGGTTCTTGTTAAAATGAGCAGCCCAGAGCCAGGTAGATCTGTGGCTAGACCATGTCCTTCTCAAGCCAGGAAACTGCCACCTCCCACCTGTGGCCTCAGGGCTCGGTCTGGCACCAGGGCCAGTTTGGATGGTGTTCTTAGTCAAGGGGACGCCAACTCCCGGCTTAGGCCCCTGTAACCTTTCTGTGCTCTCATTCATTCATGTCCAGGGATCTGTTTTTATTTTCATTCTTGAGACAGTATTACCAGTTGGAGAAGGGAAGGCTTCTCCTCTTTTCAGCTGTAACCAAAGGAAAGTGTGGGCCATAAAGCACATTTTCCAGCAAGACAGGTTTGTTTCAGGCAAATCTCTGAGTCCATCAGCACTGGTTAAAACTGCCAATTTTGAACTCATTTCCTTTGAAGTAATGATGTGAGTACAAAAGTAACAAGACTTCAGAATGGAGTATCAGGCAGAAGTTAATTAAACTGGCTTTGGGATTTCCCTTGATTATATATAATCTATATATATATAGCAGAATATAGAAAACCATAAAAAAATATAAACTAGTTATTACTCCAGCTACTCAAAAATTAAGATTTTTTTAAATGTGCATCCTTCTCTTTTTCTCAGTGTATATAAAATATTTTGGGGGGGCTCATGTTATTCAAATTGTGTTGTAACTTGCTTTTTCTCTTAATTTATCCTGAATATTTTGTTAGTAATAGCTTGATTTTGATGACTAGTATGCATTTAAACTAAGCTTGACAGTATAAATTTCATAAATAATGCATCTAACATTTGCTTCCCTATCATGGGTTACATGTTGGTTCTATGTCATATACCATGCTGGGTCCCTGCCCCCCTCAGAACCTGGACTGGATCAAAAGCCCCAAGATGGGGTGATGGCTGGGGGTGGTCTGGTCTCAAGCTGCCCTGGGAATTGGAGACTTGGCTAACTTGCCCCCTGTCCCGAGAGATCCCGGAGAGTTCTCATCTTTTGCATGATAAATGGATGAGAGGTAGAATGGAAAGGATGAGGTAGAATGGATGAGAAGGAAAGGACATGGAAATGGCAGTTTGAATCATTTCAGCAATAAACTTGGGACACTCAGGTTCTGGATTGCATCTTATGGGTCAAAACCTTTAAATACCTGGGGAGAAGTTGGCAGTGGGTGTGACTCCAAGTCCAGATGATGGAGCATTGAGGTTACCAGCACAGGTCAGGGTTCCTACCTTCCCTACCTACTAGCAATGTGACTCTGGGTAAGTCACTTAGCCTCCTGGGCCTCAGCTTCCTCACCTGTATAAAGGGAATCATATTGGTGCATACTTTACAAGCTTGCTCTGAGGACTAAGGAAGATAATCCACATCAAGTGCTGACCTGTGGGAAATCTAGTAAATATTGACCATGGCTACAGTGACAACAGTGTATAACCTTTAAAACATAATTTTAAGGGAAGATAAATTGGGTCATCTGGGAGTTCAGTATTTGAGTGTTAAGCCACATAGAAATGCATCCAGAAACATGAGTATTCTTGAAAATCGAAGTTCTGCATTAGTCATGCATAAGTAAAATATTACTGAAATGAGGTGTGCCAGTAAAATCATCCTTATTGAAGTAGTGCTTGAGGACTTCGTCTCTTCTGCATTATAAATTTTGTCTAGGGCTTCCCTGGTGGCTCAGTGGTTAAGAATCCGCCTGCCAATGCAGGGGACACGGGTTCGAGCCCTGGTCCGGGAAGATCCCACACGCCGCGGAGCCTAAGCCCGTGCGCCACAACTACTGAGCCTGCGCTCTAGAGCCCGTGAGCCACAACCACTGAGCCCACGTGCCACAACTACTGAAGCCTGCGCACCTAGAGCCCGTGCTCTGCAACAAGAGAAGACAGGGCAATGAGAAGCCCACGCACTGCAACAAAGAGTAGCCTCTGCTCGCCACAACTAGGGAAAGCCTGCGCACAGCAACGAAGACCCAATGAAGCCAAAAATAAATAAATAAAATAAATTTTTTAAAAGATTATGTCTAAAGGACTTCATGAATTATCTTATTTCATTGATTCCAAGGGGCACACTTGCCATATTTGAGCATCTCTAAATCAGGACATGTCTTTTTCTTTTCAGGATATGTCTTATAATCAATAGTGTGTCCTATTTAACAGGCAGTTTGTTTTCTTTCTTAGTAGTACCTAAAATAATACAACTTAAACTTGATGGCATCTAAGATTTAATAAACTATGTCCATTTCTTTGTTCATGTTTGGGCTGGGAGGGCTTTGGCTCAGTTTTTGTAGTTATTTATTTCCAGTCACTGGAAACACCAGTGTTCTCAAGACCATCATTCATCAATATTTAACTGCAGATTTGTTTCCCAGCCTCAGATAGTTTTCCATAATCTAATCCATTTGGGGAGAAAACCGAAAAATCAGTATTTCAGACAGTATTTTATATATTAAAAATCAGTATCTCTGACAGTATTTATATATTAACATCATAAAACAAAAAATACTATGTATTAATATTTCTATGTGTGTGGGGGGCAGTTTAAATTATTAAACCCAGCTTATTCTGTTGTAATACTAGGCTGGTGGGTCTTCAAAGGCTACTCTCATGTCAGTTGTTCATATAACAGTGTATACACACACACACACACACACACACACACACACACATACAGAGAACATATATATGTAACTTCACTATAATAAAAGAGACTTTGGTTTATTTAACCATTTCCACTCATTAAGTCTCTTAAACGGCTTCAATTCAGGCTTCTGATGTATTAAAAAGTTACAAAATCCATTAAGTAATATAAATATGATGCTTATTTCCTTCCTAGGGTTTTAAAGGTGCATGTTAATTTAATATTATGTTCTTCCAGAATTGATACACGGTTATCCATCATTAGAAAGTGCTCATCTAGTTATGAAGATGTCAAAACCACCCCATCCTCCAAAAGAAAAAGCATATCTTTGCCACTAGATGCTATTATAAAATTCTTTAGCAGCTTGAAAGGCTAGTGGCTTAAAGTTTCCTTGTATCTTTTTTTTTAACTTTGAAAATTTGCAAATAATTTTTTTACAAATTTTTTTCCATTTTTTTATTGTGGTAAAGTAAAGCATAAAATTTACTATCTTAACCATTTTTAAGTGTACAGTTTAGTAGTATTTAGTACATTCATATTGTTGTGCAACCATTTCCACCATCCATCTCCAGAACTCTTTTCATCTTGCTAAACTGAAACTCTGTACCCATTAAACAATAGTTCCCCATGGCCCCCTCCCCTCAGACCCAGGCAACAATCATTTTACTTTTTTTTTCCCCTTCACGTTTCCCCCATGCCCCAGCCTCTAGTAGCTACCATTCTACTCTCTGTTACTACAGGTCTGGCATTTTTTAATTTTAATTTTTTAGATTCCAGATATAACTGAGATCATGCAATATTTGTCTTTCTGTGTCTGGCTTATTTCACTCAGCATAATGTTCTCCAGGTTCAGGCATATTGTCGCAAATGACAGGATTTTTTTCTTTTTAAAGGCTCAATAATATTCCATTGTATATGTGTGTATAATATTGATATTTGTGCATATAATAGTAATATTTATATATCAGAATATATGAATAATATATACATATATACATGTTTTCTTTAGTCATCCATCAACATTTAGGTTGTTTCCATATCTTAGCTATTGTGAATAATGCTGCAATGAACATGGGAGTACAGATATCTCTTCGAGATACTGATTTCATTTCCTTTGGATATATATACCTAGAACTGGAATTGCTGGATCATATAATAGTTCTATTTTAAAGTTTTGGTGAAACTCCATACTATTTTCCATAATGGCTGTACCAATTTACATTCCCACCATCAGTATACAGTGGTCCACTTTTCTCCACATTCTCAACGACATTTGTCATCTTTTGACTTTTTTTTTTTAATTTATTTTTTGGCTGCGTTGGGTCTTCATTGCTGCATGCAGGCTTTCTCTAGTTGCAGCGAGCGGGGTCTACTCTTCGTTGCAGTGCACAGGCTTCTCATTGCGGTGCCTTCTCTTGTTGCGGAGCACAGGCTCTAGGTGCGTGGGCTTCAGTAGTTGTGGTGCACGGGCTTAGTTGCTCTGTGGCATGTGGGATCTTCCCAGACCAGGGCTTGAACCCATGTCCCCTGCATTGGGGACCACTGCACCACCAGGGAAGTCCCTCTTTTGACTTTTTGATAATAACCATCCCTAAAAGATATAAGGTGATATCTCACTGTAATTTTGATTTCCCTGGTGATTAGTGATGTTGAGCATCTTTTCATATACATGACTTCAGTTGGCCATTTGTATATCTTCTTTGGGAAAATGTCTATTCAGGTCCTTTTCCCATTTTTAAGTTGGTTTATTTGATGTTTTTTGCTATTTAGTTGTAAGAGTTCCTTTTATATTTTGGATATCAATCCCTTATTGGATGTATGATTTGCAGATATTTTCTCTCATTCTGTAGATTGCCCTCTCATTTTGTTATTTGTTTCCTTTGCTGTGCAGAAACATTTCAGTTTGATGTAGTCCCACTTGTTTATTTTTGCTTTTGTTGCCTGAGCTTTTGGTGCCAAATCCAAGAAATCATTGCTAAGACCAATGCCTAGGAGATTTCCCCCTGTTTTCTTCTAGGAGTTTTATGGTTTGCAGTCATACTTTTAAGTCTTTTATCCATTTAGACATTGATTTTGGTGTATGGTGTAAGATAAGAGTCCAATTTCATTCTTTTGCATGTCGATATCCAGTTTTCCCAACAACATTTACTGAAAAACCTATCCTTTACCCATTTTGTATTCTTGGTGCCTTTGTCAAAAATTAGTTGACCATAAAAGTATGGGTTGATTTCTGGATGTTCTGTTCCATTGATTTGTGTGTCTGTTTTTATGCCAGTACCAAAGTGTTTTGATTAATGTAGCTTGGTAACATAGTTTGAAATAAGGAAATGTGATGCTTCCAGTTTTGTTCTTCTGCTCAAGATTGCTTTAGCTATTTGGGGTCCTTCGTATTTCCATATGAATTTTAGGGTTGTTTTTTTCTATTTCTGTGAAAAATGCCATTGGAATTTTTATAGGGATTGCATTGAATCTGTAGGTTCCTTTGGGTAATGGGGATATTTTAACAATATTAATTCTTCCAATCCATGAATACAAGATATCTTTCCATTTCTTTGTGTCTTCTTCAGTTTCTTTCAGAAATTATGGGGTGGGGGGGTGGAATATGAGAAGTTGGGTAACAGAAAGTTGTTGAGAGCCCAGAAAGGGAGAGAACTTCAAGAATAAAATGCACAATACTAAGAGCCACCAGCATCTGTGCTGAAGACAAGCTACTGAGAGGTTAATTGCAACTTGAAAAAATTAATTTTTTCACTGGTGATATGACCCTAAGCCAACTGTAATGGCATTTGGGAGCAAGAGAGTGGTAACTATGATTTTGAAAAATTGATAGTGAAAGGAAGGAAAAAGAGGCAGTCAGAGGAGGTGGGGAGGTAGTGGGGTTGTGTGCCCTCGTAACATGGTTCTACTTCAGCACTTATGTTCTCCTTCACGGAACGTCTCCTGCCAACAAACCCAGCCTTTCACCACTGGAAATAGAAAAGAGTGAATTCATATAGGCAGCTCACCTCGTTGGCCTAAAAATTACTACTGGAAAAAAGAGAAAGAAATCCTTTACCTTCTAGAACCTTCAAAGGGATAATGTATTCAAGGTGGAAAAATATCTTTCTTTTAGGCAACCACTGAAGAAACTGAAGCAAACAGTCAAGAAGATGAGAATGATGGTGAAAAAACAGAAAAAGGGAATACAGAAGTTGCCTCATCAGGTTTGTTTTTATAACAGACTAGTTTTAAGATAAAGCGTCATAACTCTTAAGATAATGAAAATAGAAAACGTAGTGAATGAGGCTCTGTAACTGGTGTGGTTGTGCTGCCACCTAGTGACTTCCTGGGGGAAATTCTGACCAAGTGATTTATCTTGCTGTAAAAAAAACAGGAACCCATGCATTTTTGCTACCTTGTTTCGTTTTGGTTTTTTTGAAAGTTTATCTCTATCATCATAAAAGAGTTATATTTCGCCAAATCAATAATGCTAAAAACTGAGGGTTATATTTAACACACAGTAACAACAATAGATAAGACAGATTAAAAATATATCATAAAAATAGATGCTGAAGTGGTAAACCCAATGAATAGTTTGAAAGAATAAAGTAATGCCACAAATATGAACAGTGAGTATGAATAGAAGCCCACTCTTCCCTAAAGTAATATTTCTCGATATTTTTAACACATTTTTTTCTTTTGATAAACATGAAAACCTGTCACCCTCTTCTAATACCATGCTATTTTTAAATGGCATTGTAAAGTAAATTAAAAGTCATTACTAAAAATTTTAGCGTATACTTTTTCAAATTAGACTGTACCTCCACATTCTGATATGCCCCCTCAGGTGGTGACTTTTCCACCCACTTTAGACCGTACCAAATCGTTCTTTGTATATCCGAGAACACTTAATTTTCATTGCATTATATTGATTTTAACCACACAATCCTTAACACATTCCAATTATGAAAACATGATGTTAAAAAGGAGCATTGAAATACAAAAGGAAGAGTCAGGCTGCCCCTCATTTGGAAAGAAATTTGGATAGAAATTATCTATAAATGTTCACCCATCCAACCCACCTCTCGTCATATTTCCTGTCAGCATTTTGTTTCATGTAGTGTTATTCGTATGTAAGCTGGGACTCTTATTCGGAACTTAAGTTTTTCATAGTGGGGTTCTTCGATGTGTTTTATGTTGCTTGATTTTTTAATAATATCATGAAAGAGCCTAGAGAATTCTAGTACCTGAAGCTCTTTTGTACCTCTCATCACACTGTAATCCAGCTCCGTGTTGCCCGGGGCAAGATATGTACTCAGTGTACTTCCTGGCGTGGCAGGACCAACGAGCCTTTATATCGTTTTCATCTTGTTCTTTATGTTTCTGAATGTGACTGCATTTCAGAGCCACAGTATTTTACATCAACTGTGACTCGATCCAGCCCGACCGTGGCCTTTGTGGAGCTTTCCTCCAGCCCCCAGGTGAAGAACGAGGTGCCAGAAGAGAAAGACCAGAAGAAACCGGAAAATGAAATGAGTGGAAAGGTGGAACTGGTGCTGTCACAAAAGGTGAGGTGGACTAAAGCCGTTAAGTCCACGATTCGCGTGGCTTCATGTTGCTGCCGACTGCTATGGTGGCACCATTTTGTAATGAAGATTTATTTTCTCTCCTGATCTTGTTTCCTACCTTTGATCTGTATTTTTTTTCTTAATACAAATATAATACATGTTCATTGTAAAAAAAAAAAAAATGTAACTACCTATAGAAAGATGTCTGTGTTAGTCCACTTGGGCTGCTATAACAGAAAACCATAGACTTGGTGGCTTCATAAACAACAGAAATTTATTTCTGTCAGTTATGGCGGCTGGGAGGTGCAAGAGCAAGGCGCTGACAGTCAGCGTCTGGTGAGAACCCACTTCCTGACTCACAGACGGCTGTCTTCTCGCTGTGCCCTCGCTTGGCAGAAGGGCCGAGGGAGCTCTCCTGAGTCTCTTTTATACCATCACTAGTCCCATTCATGAGATCTCCACCCCCATGACCTAATCACCTCCCAAAAGACCCAGCTCCCAATACCATTACCTTGGGGGGTTAGGGTTTCAGCATATGAATTTTGGGGGGACACAAACATTCAGCCTATAGCTATTTATTTTTAATGTCTATTCACAGGGATATGCATATAAATATGTAACAAATCTATCAAATAATATGTGTAAATATACATAAAAATATATAAATAAAAAATAGAGAAATAGAGCAAGAGAGAGAAAAAGGCACTGAAACCTACCTCTCTGTTAATAATAAGTGGTATATATAGTCTTTCAACATCTTTTAAAATTTATTTTAAATGGCTCATTTTTAATTATGAAGAATTATATACACTTAAAAGAAAAATGTAGTATAGATATCTGTTATAAAGCTTTGCAGTTAGGTTTTAGTTTGCCGTGCATGAGCTTGCTTATTTGTAACTTACTCCATGTTCTCTTTCCGATATTTACCTGTTTTACAGTAATGGTACTTCTGATGCCTCTGAACTTGAATAACAAGGAAACTAGAAAATTATTGTTCTGATATAATGGGTTTTAACATCTTGTTTCTATTAAATTTCTTCTTTGTTTGGAGTCTCATCTCTTTCATATTAATTTAGTTTGTTTTCAGGCACAGTCTAGAAGTCATCTTTTGTACCTGTTGTCCTCAACCTCGGTTACCCTTTAGAATTTAATACATACCAGGTCATATAAATCTCAGTCTCTGGGAACAGGGCTCAGGCATCTGTATTTTCAAAAGCTCCCCAGGTGATTCTGATGGGTCACCAAGATAGAGAACAACTGACTTGCGTACTGGATACTTTATGTGATGATATTCCAACTTTAAACCTAAATTTGGATTTGACTTTAGAGTGAAAAATTTACCACTTCTAGTTCTGGTTCATCTATCATCTACTCAACCAATAGTGGCTGTGCACCTACTATGTGCCAGGCACTCTGGAGACACTGAATATTCAACAGTGAATAAGACACAGCCCCCGGCCTTAAGATGCTGAGAGTGCTTTATGCCTGGTGGAGCCCAAAAATGCCTGCTTCCCTGATGCCTTTTGGGGATTTCAGACTCTAGCTACTCCCCCATTTTTATACACAGAGAATTAGAAAATGGTCTGGAGGTCTGAACAGAAGAACCTAACTATAGGAAAAGCGTTGGGGGCAGACAGGATTTCCTGCCTTTGCAGGTTGTGCCTGATCCACATTACACTTGTAATCTATTTATTTATTCTTCTTGCAAATTGACCTTTTTTCCTATGTAAATATAAAATGAAAGGAAAAGTCTATAACATTGCTAGAAAAAATATTTTTAAAATCAAATGAAATGAATACCATAACATAAAAAATATTCATCTGCATTCCTCATCTGTGTAACCTCGTCTATGTGATCCATCTTTGGGCCCTCAGTGTCATGGCTACCCTACTATGGAAAAAATTGTTTTCAGGGGTTCTTAACTCTGTGTGTATGTGTGTGTGTGCACACGCGCACGCTGCACGTGTGCCCACATGTGTACATGTACCATGGACCCTTTGTCTATCTGGTAAACGTTATTCTCAGAATAATATTGTTTAAACCATAAAATACACAGCATTACCAAGTTTTCCTTGGTATCAAGTAGTACGAAATATGTATAACCACATGACTTCTTTTCTGTGGACTCCAGCTAATCATCTGCTAGATGATTAGCAAATGAAATAATGGTCTTTGAACCCAATGCTTTTCACACCATGTGAATTTCTCCTTTTCTCCTTTGGCTACTTTACAGTTAACTTTTAGAGAAAGAAAGAAAGATGATGACAGTGGTTGCAACAGCTTTTATTTTCTGACTTCACTTGAGAGTGTTACCTTTATAAAACAAAGTACCAATGCACACAGGCTGACCTTTTACATAGTGGGTATTTTGAGCATTTCTGCTGAGATTAACTTTTTCATTTACAACCAGGCATTATCTGAAACATATTTTTGTCAATTCCACTGTGGAGGAAATGGTATGAGCTTAAGATTTGAGGGTTGTCAACTTTGGTAAATCTAGGCCTTAGGTTTTGCTGCATGTTTAACACCGAAGTTCATTTGGACATCTGGTTGACCTCTGTAATGCAGAACAATTAACTGTATTTTCTTCAAGATTCCATTAGGGTTGAATATAGTATTCATCAAGAAAAATAAAATCTTACTGAGGAGAAATTCTAGACATTAAATCATCCTGAGGACCAAATAAGAGATCAGCTTATGATGAAACAAGTGCTCTGGAGCCTCTCTCGCCCACTGGCCATAAAATTAATCTCTTCATGGCCACCAGCCAGTGAATCAGAGAAGATTCTGTAAGCAGCTAAAAGGACATCGGAACTGATACAACCACACTCCTCATTCCGATCTCTGCTCAGAGTCTGTTGACTCTTTATTTTGGTCGTTAGTTTGGTTATCCGGTCTTTCAGCAATCAGTTGATTAGAAGCAACAAATCGGAAGGAGGGTGTTCTACCAAAGGCCCTTCCGATTGGGGAGAAACAAAATAAAATTAAATAGCAATAACAAGAAAAATCTGTTTTTACAAAGCAAACATAAGAATTTTTAAAGCCTGTAATTTTGGATCTGTTTACCATAAGGTCATGTGGTCTAACATGCCTCAAAAATCCCTTAAGGGCATCATCACTATGGCACTGTTTGATATAATGGTTATTTACAATAATGCTTCTTTGTCAACAAGCACAGTATATTGTCTTTAATGTACTTTGCGTAAATTTGTGTAGGGGGGTATGTAGTGTCTCAAGAATAATGCCCATTAGAAGGTAATATTACTTTAATATTTAATACTTACATAGTAAGATTTTTTAAAAAATCTTATGTGGAACATCTCACTTCCTGACATTACAAATTCAGTATTATGTAGTACCAAGAAGAGAAACTGTGATTGATCCCAATAAGAAAATGAGACAGAGTGATGTATTATCTCAAAGACGGAATATTGTCCTCTGAGTTTGAAGAAACATGATCATCAAATTTTTATGCTCTAGTTTGATTTCTCTGAAAAATTGACCTCTATATTAATGTAGAAAAGCATGAAGGGGTTTGGAGAAGGGGCAAAATTTTCCATTTACAATTTAAATGTTTGGGCTTATTGACTTATTGTAGCCATGGATCCTTAAATTTTATTTCACCTGTGCATTTATTAATGGACAATACTTGTAATATTTATGTCTGTTGCCCATGATCCAGGTGGTAAAGCCAAAATCTCCAGAACCAGAAGCAACCCTGACGTTTCCATTTCTGGACAAAATGCCTGAAAGCAGCCAATTACCTTTGCCAAATCTCAGTTCTCAAGGTAAAAAGATAGAAATGTTTTGTTTCAGTTCTATGTGTTCTGCTGGGCCCATTTGTAGTGAAATATTCTTCATTTTCAAGGCAGATTACTTCCTTTACGTTGATGTACCTTTAGCCATTGGGTTTGCCAGAGTCCATGATGGCTGAATTAATCACTTCAGAATGGAGGTCTGGAGCTACAGTCTCTATTTGGCTTAGCCAGGAACCCCAGCTGCCAAGACCGTTTTGTCAGCCAGGCACAGTAGGCACAGTAGGACCTATACAAGGATTTGATACCCAAAAATAATTTTGATTGGCTCTGAAATATTTTAAAAATTACAAAATAAAAAATCAATAACTTTAATAAAGAGTTTATGATCTTAATATTATGTCAACTTCATTAACTGTTAATTGTCTAGCCTTCCTAAAATATTCATTTAATTTGACGGTGATTTTGGAAGAAAGTCAGATTTTCTTGCCCCATAATAGTTCCTGGCTGTGCATGATGATTACCAAGAAACATTCATGATCGTAGATTAAACGTGTTACTCATAGCCAAAAACTTTAATCTTCCCAAAAATTCTTTACAGTTAGAATATATAGATATATGGAACACATATATATAGGCTGAGGATAAACCTTAATATATTTCATATGTTTGATACATTTTATTTTATTTTTTTAACAACTTTATTGGAGTATAACTGCTTTACAATGGTGTGTTACTTTCTGCTTTATAACAAAGTGAATCAGCTATATGTATACACATATCCCCATATCTCTTCACTTTTGCGTCTCCCTCCCACCCTCCCTATCCCACCCCTCTAGGTGGTCACAAAGCACCGAGCTGATCTCCCTGTGCTATGCGGCTGCTTCCCACTAGCTATCTATTTTACATGTTGTAGTGTATATATGTCCATGCCACTCTCTCACTTTGTCCCATGTTTGATACATTTTAACATGTTTGGTATAATGTAGGGAGGGATGGCCTCGAAAAATATGGGAGTTTAGGGCCTATGAAGGTCTTAAAATGGCAATGGCCACTGCAAACTCCCCAAGTACCTTTAGGCCATGTATAGGTTGTGAATTCACCCCTTTCCTCTTTAAGAGCCCAACTTGAATCCCTTTATCTTGGTAAGAACGCCAGGCCCCCACAACCACCAGAAACGAGCCTGAGGGATGTGAACGGTGGGGGGATGGGTCCTGAGGAGTCCATGATCCGCAGAGACTGTGCTTCACAAGAGACAGACCACCGGGCTTTACTCGTATGAGTTCTCTCTCTTTACTGAGGTGATGTGAAAACGGCTAGAGTCCAGGAGGCAAGAACTATAAGGTTTCTTGTTTTTCTTTTTCAATGTGCTTTCCCCAGTACACTTTATAGATCTATCAGTCCAGGCAAAGAGAGGATGTACAGGGTCATTGTGGCTGGGGATTTATTGTTACTTTTCTTTTCAAGAATGGGCAGCTCTTTGGCAGAATGCTATTTGGCTTCCATTAGTCTTTGTTGATGGCTGGGAGATAAGTTGGGCTCTATCTACATAACAGGAAGTACTCGGGAGGGAATTAATTGGTACAGGTACTGATGATCACTAGCTTCTTAATGTGGAAACAAGTTCAATACTGTCATCAAAGCATTTGATTTAAATTCGTCAGCCCTACTGTCCTGAAGGGAAGTGACAAAAGTAAATTCTCCTAACTGGGCCAGCAATTGGTCACATTTAGATTTTAATTCTGCCCTATTTCTAGCACTTTTTAATTGTGTATATAAGTAATATAGAGAAGAAATAGATATTTTAAGCCATATTAATTAGTTTTATTGTCTTAGGTATTTTTACATCTAATTATCTGTTGTAAGGCATTTCGGTTTTGTAAAATGTGCTGTTGAATTAAGGGACTTTACTTCATGCTTTATCTAAGGTGAATGAAAAATAAAATTCAGTGGCACTAGAGCATTTCCAAAATCATTCTTCAAGGTGGGATTATATTTGTCATACACCCATTCCATACTCTAGTCTGGCTCATGGAAGCTGTAATTACAGCTGCAGGCTCTGGAGACAGAAGGCCTGGCTTCAAATTCTGGCTCTTCGAGTTCTAATCTGCATGATCTTACCCATCAAGTTCTCGCTAATCTCTAACTGTCACCTGTAAACTGGAAATAATAACAGTACCAACCTCATAGGGCTGTTGGAAGAATTAAATGAGATAAACCAAAAAAAAAAAAAGCATTTAGCTCAACACCTGACCTAGAATAAGCACTACAGTATAATCTAGTAGCTGCAGAATAGTTGCAGTAAGAGTGGAAGTATAAAGCAAGGTGCCAGGCAGGAATAAAGCATTCTTAAATGCTCTCCTTAAAATAGGAGTGTTTATATTGTAGAGACATAGCAGTAATTTTCAAACCTGAGATGTGGCAGGGTCTCCTGCAGGATTAATTAAAACACCACTCTCTGAGGGTGTGGAGAAAAGGGAACACTCTTGCACTGTTGGTGGGAATGTAAATTGATACAGCCACTATGGAGAACAGTATGGAGGTTCCTTAAAAAACTAAAAATAGAACTACCATACGACCCAGAATCCTACTACTGGGCATATACCCTGAGAAAACCATAATTCAAAAAGAGCCATGTACCAAAATGTTCATTGCAGCTCTGTTTACAATAGCCAGGACATGGAAGCAACCTAAGTGTCCATCATCGGATGAATGGATAAAGAAGACGTGGCACATATATACAATGGAATATTACTCAGCCATAAAAAGAAATGAAATGGAGTTATTTGTAGTGAGGTGGGTGGAGTTACAGTCTGTCATACAGAGTGAAGTAAGTCAGAAAGAGAAAAACAAATACAGTATGCTAACACATATATATGGAATCTAAGGGAAAAAAAAATGGTTCTGAAGAACCTAGTGGCAAGATGGGAATAAAGACACAGACCTACTAGAGAATGGACTTGAGGATATGGGGAGGGGGAAGGGAAAGATGTGACAAAGTGAGAGAGTGGCATGGACATATATACACTACCAAATGTAAAATAGCTAGCTAGTGGGAAGCAGCCGCATAGCACAGGGAGATCAGCTCGGTGCTTTGTGACCACCTAGAGGGGTGGGGTAGGGAGGGTGGGAGGGAGGAAGATGCAAGAGGGAAGAGATATGGGAGCATATGTATATGTATAACTGATTCACTTTGTTATAAAGCAGAAACTAACACACCATTGTAAAGCAATTATGCTCCAATAAAGATGTTAAAAAATAAATAAATAAATAAATTTAAAAAATTTTTAAAACACCACTCTCTGGACCCCACCCGTACAGCGTCTGATTGTGTAGGTCTGGGCTGGGGCCACAGTATTTACATTTCTAACAAGTTCCCAAAGGTGATGGTGATGCTGCAGATCCAGGGACCACACTCTGGAAACCACTGGCTTGAAGTATGTGTTTAAACTGTGCACCAAAAACATCGCTGGTAGATGTAAAAATAACATTAATACTTGTTTGGAGTGTATAAAGTTCCTATCTTTCAAGAAGCAAAAGGCCTCTAATAAATGTAGTCTTAAGAGACATGATTTGTCTTTAATTGGGGGTTGGCGGGGGAGTATAGGGCTTTGCCCAGCTATAAAAAGTCAGCATACATTTAAGTGACTAGTCAGAGGCTGCACATCAAGTCCAAAGAAGCTGTAGGTTCAGGATCAGGAATCCTGGAGCCATACCTAATATTCTCTCCCCAGGACAGTGAGGACGCCATCATCTCCACCAAGTCGTCTGTTTCTCGACTGCTCAGACAGGCTACTGCAGACGTGCTGGGGGCCCTAGTGGTGCTCCACAGATTTCCCTCAAACATACGCATGTGCATAAATAGTCTGAATACTCTGAAAACGTTCATAAAATAACATTTAAAGAGGACAGATTTCCTTTTCTCAACTGTCTCGCAATAGTAGAAAGATATCTTGAATTGATGTTTCAGGAAAATATGTGCACGTTTTAAAAACCGATGTCTTTATTTGCATTGAGAATGATGACAGATGAGCATATCATATAGGTTAAGGATGCAAATGCTTGCCTTCAGCTTCTGTCTGCTTGATGCCACCCCATGACAGATACACACATACACATCTTTTTTACTACACACGTATATAACTGCCACCACAGACTTCCATAATAACATTTATAAAGGGTGTAAGAATAGTTGAACTCATCTCTGCTGTCTTTTGTACTTTTCTAGTGCTTTCCAAAAGCAATGTAAACTGTGCATTTTGCCCTTACATCACACATCATCCCATCATTTTGAGATTCAGCATCTTAACAATATCACCTTTAAGTATGAGCTCCTAAACTCCCCCCCAACACCAAACAATAGCATAAACTGGCCCATCTATGGACTTTTGTCCACATCTTCAGGTTTTGTGTGCATTTTATTGAGATATTTTGTACTTTGGAGTCTTTCACTCTCAATCCTTGTTCTGATGACAGCCGAACCTCCATTAGTACTTGGGAGTGTGGTTCTGTTCAAGTCTCAGCCCTGTTTTCATGGTTTTCTGTTTGTTCTGTTCTGCCATCTGATCTAGAGTCGCCTGGCACTGCCAGCGTTCTGCTGAGAGTTCAGAACTCTTGGCGACGTTCCCAGTTTTTCTCCCAGTCAGGTAAAATGCATACTGGGGAGCTCTGTTTCTTTTTTGCAAAATCCATGTTGTGGGCAACCAACTATATCTGGTACTTTTCTTCATTTCTGATTCCAGGGGCACACAGTTAGCAAAGAGCTGGTTCATTGATATCAGTACCAGTTATCAGTACCAAAACTGGGGGAAATTCGCAGAATTTTACTTTGATTTTGAAAACCCAAAGAAATAATATTCACCTCTTTCTTTATGGTCTTCTTCTTCTTCTTTTTTGTTTTTAAACAAAGATTAGAAGCATTTACCCGGAACTGGTAACGGTCCTCTTGTTAACTGTGTCACCTTCTCTACTTCCTGGATGACATCTGGCCTCTCTCTGTGTGATCCTTCTCTGTGTCAGACAGTGAGGGAACTGGTCAGTCAAGCCAGAGTGCAAGGTGCCTTAAAACGAGCACTCACAGGAATAGATTTCGCTTCCTATAATCTAGTACCTGGTGCTAATTGATGTGATCAGTCATATTACACTGGCCATAACTTCTCTTGGTGATGGGTACAAGCTGCTTCAGGGGTCTGCTTTATCATGATTTTCTAATGCTCTTGGCTAACCAAAAAAAGTTGGTTTGAAGCTGACATAGGAACCACGCTCCACTGAGACGATCAAAAAAGAAAGACAATTAGAAACTACTCACATTGTGATCTTTTTTCCTTTCTTTCTGTACAGTGGATACTCCAAGCAGTGAAAAGTCGCCTGTAACTACGCCTGTAAGTAATTCCTATTGAGGAATATGATCATGCATTTAGTGTGATTTTAGTTTATAAGGTATTTGATTCACTTAAAGGGGATTCAATCAAAAACGGTCTCCAAACTTTTGACTGTAAAAGAATATTTTTGTCGGATATAATGCTGTCAGTTGAATCATGGAGAAAGAGATGGATTAGCATTTTGCAGAGTTGTTATCATGCCTGGAAGCAAAATGGTGAGTCAGGAAAGTAAAATCTAAAAGAAACAACCAAAATGAATGTGACATAAGGAAGTAGTAATAAAATATGCAACTTCTGTAGACATTCAAAATCAGCTTTTTAAATGAAGACAATACTTTAGCACAGTGTACCATGGGCAGACAGGGCCCAGCCTGGACTTTATCTGGGAGACCCATGCTGTCTGGGTTACATTCCTTCTCACAATCAGTATCTTGAATAATATATATTTTTTAACATCTTTATTGGAGTATAACTGCTTTACAATGGTGTGTTAGTTTCTGCTGTATAACAAAGTGAATCAGCTATACGTATACACGTATCCCCATATCTCTTCCCCTTTGCGTCTCCCTCCCACCCTCCCTATCCCACCCCTCTAGGTGGTCACAAAGCACCAAGCTGATCTCCCTGTGCTATGCAGCTGCTTCCCACTAGCTATCTATTTTACGTTTGGTAGTCTATATAAGTCCATGCCACTCTCTCACTTCGTCCCAGCTTACCCTTCCCCCACCCCGTGTCCTCAAGTCTATCTCTACGTCTGTGTCTTTATTCCTGTCCTGCCCTGAGGTTCTTCAGAACATTTTTTTTTTTAGATTCCATATATATGTGTTAGAATACGGTATTTGTTTTTCTCTTTCTGACTTACTTCACTCTGTATGACAGTCTCTAGGTCCATCCACCTCACTACAAATAACTCTATTTCATTTCTTTTTATGGCTCAGTAATATTCCATTGTATATATGTGCCACATCTTCTTTATCCATTCATCTGTCGATGGACACTTAGGTTGCTTCCATGTCCTGGCTATTGTAAATAGAGCTACAATGAACATTGTGGTACATGACTCTTTTTGAATTACGGTTTTCTCAGGGTATATGCCCAGTAGTGGGATTGCTGGGTCGTATGGTAGTTCTATTTTTAGTTTTTTGAGGAACCTCCATACAGTTCTCCATAGTGGCTGTATCAGTTTACATTCCCACCAACAGTGCAAGAGGGTTCCCTTTTCTCCACACCCTCTCCAGCATTTATTGTTTGTAGATTTTTTGATGATGGCCATTCTGACTGGTGTGAGGTGATACCTCATTGTAGTTTTGATTTGCATTTCTCTAATGATTAGTGATGTTAAGCATCCTTTCATGTGTTTGTTGGCAGTCTGTATATCTTCTTTGGAGAAATGTCTATTTAGGTCTTCTGCCCATTTTTGGATTGTGTTGTTTGTTTTTTGATATTGAGCTGCATGAGCTGCTTGTATATTTTGGAGATTAATCCTTTGTCAGTTGGTTCGTTTGCAAATATTTTCTCCCATTCGGAGGGTTGTCTTTTCGACTTGTTTATGGTTTCCTTTGCTGTGCAAAAGCTTTTAAGTTTCATTAGGTCCCATCTGTTTATTTTTATTTTTATTTCCATTTCTCTAGGAGGTGGGTCAAAAAGAATCTTGCTGTGATTTATGTCATGGAGTGTTCTGCCTATGTTTTCCTTTAAGAGTTTTCTAGTGTCTGACCTTACATTTAGGTCCTTAATCCATTTTGAGTTTATTTATGTGTATAGTGTTAGGGAGTGTTCTAATTTCATTCTTTTACATGTAGCTGTCCAGTTTTCCCAGCACCACTTACTGAAGAGGCTGTCTTTTCTCCCTTGTATATTCTTGCCTCCTTTATCAAAGATAAGGTGACCATATGTGCGTGGGTTTATCTCTGGGCTTTCTATCCTGTTCCATTGATCTATATTTCTGTTTTTGTGCCAGTACCATACTGTCTTGATTACTGTAGCTTTGTAGTGTAGTCTGAAGTCAGGGAGCCTGATTCCTCCATCTCCATTTTTCTTTCTCAAGATTGCTTTGGCTATTCGGGGTCTTTTGTGTTTCCATACAAATTGTGAAATTTTTTGTTCTAGTTCTGTGAAAAATGCCATTGGTAGTTTGATAGGGATTGCACTGAATCTGTAGATTGCTTTGGGTAGGATAGTCATTTTCACAATGTTGATTCTTCCAATCCAAGAACATGGTATATCTCTCCATCTGTTTGTATCATCTTTAATTTCTTTCATCAGTGTCTTATAGTTTTCTGCATACAGGTCTTTTGTCTCCTTAGGTAGGTTTATTCCTAGGTATTTTATTCTTTTTGTTGCAATGGTAAATGGGAGTGTTTCCTTAATTTCTCTTTCAGATTTTTCATCATTAGTGTATAGGAATGCAAGAGGTTTCTGTTCATTAATTTTGTATCCTGCTGCTTTACCATATTCATTGATTAGCTCTAGTAGTTTTCTGGTGGCATCTTTAGGATTTTCTGTGTATAGTATCATGTCATCTGCAAACAGTGACAGTTTTACTTCTTCTTTTGCGATTTGGATTCCTTTTTCTTTTCTGATTGCTGTGGCTAAAACTTCCAAAACTATGTTGAAAAACAGTGGTGAGAGTGGACAACCTTGTCTTGTTCCTGATTTTAGTGGAAATATTTTCAGTTTTTCACCATTGAGAACGATGTTGGCTGTGGGTTTGTCATGTATAGCCTTTATTATGTTGAGGTACGTTCCCTCTATGCCTACTTTCTGGAGGGTTTTTATCATAAATGGATGTTGAATTTTGTCAAAAGCTTTTTCTGCATCTATTGAGGTGATCATGTGGTTTTTCTCCTTCAGTTTGTTAATATGGTTTATCACATTGATTGATTTGGGTATGTTGAAGAAACCTTGCATTCCTGGGATAAACCCCAGTTGATCATGGTGTATAATCCTTTTCATGTGCTGTTGGATTCTGTTTGCTAGTATTTTGTTGAGGATTTTTGCATCTCTGTTCATCAATGATATTGGCCTGTAGTTTTCTTTGTTTGTGGCATCTTTGTCTGGTTTTGGTATCAGGGTGATGGTGGCCTTGTAGAATGAGTTTGGGAGTGTTCCTCCCTCTGCTATATTTTGGAAGAGTTTGAGAAGGATGGGTGTTAGCTCTTCTCTAAATGTTTGATAGAATTCACCTCTGAAGCCATCTAGTCCTGGGCTTTTGTTTGTTGGAAGATTTTTAATCACAGTCTCAATTTCAGTCCTTGTGATTGGTCTGTTTATATTTTCTGTTTCTTCCTGGTTCAGTCTCAGAAGGTTGTGCTTTTCTAAGAATTTGTCCATTTGTTCCAGGTTGTCCATTTTATTGGCATATAGTTGCTTGTAGTAATCTCTCATGATCCTTTGTATTTCTTCAGTGTCAGTTGTTACTTCTCCTTTTTCATTTCTAATTCTATTGATTTGAGTCTTCTCCCTTTTTTTCTTGATGAGTCTGGCTAATGGTTTATCAATTTTGTTTATCTTCTCAAAGAACCAGCTTTTAGTTTTATTCATCTTTGATATCATTTCCTTCATTTCTTTTTCTGTTATTTGTGATCTGATCTTTATGATTTCTTTCCTTCTGATAACTTTGAGGTTTTTTTGTTCTTCTTTCTCTAATTGCTTTAGGTGTAAGGTTAGGTTGTTTATTTGAGATGTTTTTGTTTCTTGAGGTAGGATTGTATTGCTATAAGCTTCCCTCTTAGAACTGCTTTTGCTGCATGCCATAGGTTTTGGGTTGTCGTGTTTTCACTGTCATTTGTTTCCAGGTATTTTTTAATTTCCTCTTTGCTTTCTTCAGTGGTCTCTTGGTTATTTAATAGTGTATTGTTTAGCCTCCATGTGCTTGTGTTTTTTTACAGATTTTTTTCCTGTAATTGATAGCTAGTCTCATAGCGTTGTGGTCGGAAAAGATACTCGATAAGATTTCAATTTTCTTAAATTTACCAAGGCTTGATTTGTGACCCAAGATATGATCTATCCTGGAAAATGTTCCATGAACACTTGAGAAGAAAATGTAATATCCTGTTTTTGGATGGAATGTCCTATAAATATCAATTAAGTCCATCTTGTTTAATGTATCATTTAAAGCTTGTGTTTCCTTATTTATTTTCATTTTGGATGATCTCTCCATAGGTGAAAGTGGGGTGTTAAAGTCCCCTACTATTATTGTGTTACTATCGATTTCCCCTTTTACGGCTGTTAGCATTTGCCTTATGTATTGAGGTGCTCCTATGTTGGGTGCATAAATATTTACAATTGTTATATCTTCTTCTTGGATTGATCCTTTGATCATTATGTAGTGTCCTTCTTTGTCTCTTGTAATAGTCTTTATTTTAAAGTCTATTTTGTCTGATATGAGAATTGCTACTCCAGCTTTCTTTTGATTTCCATTTGCATGGAATATCTTTTTCTATCCTCTCATTTCAGTCTGTATGTGTCCCTACGTCTGAAATGGGTCTCTTGTAGACAGCATATGTATGGGTCTTGTTTTCGTATCCATTCAACCAATCTATGTCTTTTGGTTGGAGCATTTAGTCCATTTACATTTAAGGTAGTTATCAATATGTATGTTCCTATTACCATTTTCTTAACTGTTTTGAGTTTGTTATTGTAGGTCTTTTCCTTCTCTTGTGTTTCCTGCCTAGAGGAGTTCCTTTAGCATTTGCTGTAAAGCTGGTTTGGTGGTGCTGAATTCTCTTAGCTTTTGCTTGTCTGTAAAGGTTTTAATTTCTCTGTCGAATCTGAATGAGATCCTTGCTGGGTAGAGTAATCTTGGTTGTAGGTTTTTCCCTTTCATCCCTTTAAATATGTCCTGCCACTCCCTTCTGGTTTGCAAAGTTTCTGCTGAAAGATCAGCTGTTAACCTTATGGGGATTCCCTTGTATGTTATTTGTTGCTTTTCCCTTGCTGCTTTTAATATTTTTTCTTTGTATTTAATTTTTGATAGTTTGATTAATATGTGTCTTGGTGTGTTTCTCCTTGGATTTATCCTGTATGGGACTCTCTGTGCTTCCTGGACTTGATTGACTATTTCCTTTCCCATGTTAGGGAAGTTTTCAACTATAATCTCTTCAAATATTTTCTCAGACCCTTTCTTTTTCTCTTCTTCTTCTAGGACCCCTATAATTCGAATGTTGGTGTGTTTAATGTTGTCCCAGAGGTCTCTGAGACTGTCCTCAAGTCTTTTCATTCTTTTTTCTTTATTCTGCTCTGCGGTAGTTATTTCCACTATTTTATCTTCCAGGTCACTTATCTGTTCTTCTGCCTCAGTTATTCTGCTATTGATCCCTTCTAGAGAATTTTTAATTTCATTTATTGTGTTGTTCATCATTGTTTGTTTGCTCTTTAGTTCTTCTAGGTCCTTGTTAAATGTTTCTTGTATTTTCTCCATTCTATTTCCAAGATTTTAGATCATCTTTACTATCATTATTCTGAATTCTTTTTCAGTTAGACTGCCTATTTCCTCTTCATTTGTTAGCTCTGGTGGGTTTTTACCTTGCTCCTTCATCTGCTGTGTATTTCTGTGTCTTCTCATTTTGCTTAACTTACTGTGTTTGGGGTCTCCGTTTCACAGGCTGCAGGTTCGTAGTTCCCGTTGTTTTTGGTGTCTGCCCCCAGTGGGTAAGCTTGGCTCAGTGGGTTGTGTAGGCTTCCTGGTGGAAGGGACTAGTGCCTGTGTTCTGGTGGATGAGGCTGGGTCTTGTCTTTCTGGTGGGCAGGACCAAGTCGGGTGGTGTGTTTTGGGGTGTCTGTGAACTTCTTATGATTTTAGGCAACCTCTTTGCTAATGGATGGGTTTGTGTTCCCGTCTTGCTAGTTGTTTGGCATGGGGTGTCCAGCACTGTAGCTTGCTGGTCGTTGAGTGGAGCTGGGTCTTAGCGTTGAGATGGAGATCTCTGGGAGAGCTTTCGCCGTTTGATATTACATGGGGCTGAGAGGTCTCTGGTGGACCAATGTCCTGAACTCGGCTCTCCCACCTCAGAGGCTCAGGCCTGACACCCGGCCAGAGCACCAAGGCCTGTTTTTTAGGAATTCTGGGGTATTTTGTTCTTTGTTTTCTTTCTTTCAGGTATTTTTTTTTCTTACTTAGTTGCAATGAAATTTCCAGGAATGAAACAATAGGCAGGTGAATGGTCTCCAATTCAAAGCCAGGCATTTGTCAAGCTCTTGCTCGTTCTTGTTTCCCTGGTTTCCCTGAAAGGGAGAACCAGGAGGTGGTGCCGGGCTCTGTCCCTACTGCTTCCCCGTGCAGACCAGTGCACACACGTCCTCTCACTGCCTCTGCTCTTGGAGGCGCAGCCTGTGAACACACGTCCCAGTCCGGGACATGTAGGGCTGTGGTACGGACCGTCTGTGTATTTCTCACCTGTCCCGTCTGCCACAGATCAGCTGCTTCACCCTCTTCTGAGAGCCTCAAATGCTTCCCTTCCAGTTATGAAGGAATCTTTATCGTCCTTTCTGGTGTCCAAGGTCTTCTGCTAGTTTTCAGCCGGTGTTCTATGAGAACTGTTGCATCTGTAGATGTATTCCTAATGCATATGTGGAGAGAGATGAACTCCACATCCACCTACTCCTCCGCCATCTTGAATATCAGTATCTTGAATAATATTAACTGTACATTTAGTTTTCAATTCTTTATTTTGATGAAATAAAAAGAGCACTTGCTAATTAAAATGTCAAGACACATGACACTGTAGAAATTCCTTGCTGCTGAATTATACCTGGACATTCTCCGTAGACCTGACTCTTCTCTGAACTGAGTGTTTCCAATGCTGGGCCTGGAATACTCACCCTCTGAAATTTGCATTGGTTTGGAGCCTTCCTCTCCAATCAACTGTAGCACAATCAACTGTAGCATTTCCTGAGGCTCCCAGGTGTAGCCGCATAATCACTGCTGCACCTTTGATTACAGATTTGCTAACCATATGACCCTGAAGGTGCTGTATAATTTCTCTCAACCTTGTCTTCCTTGGTTGTACAATGAGATAATAATACTTTCAGAGTGTTGTGGGCTTTATTTGAAATAATTACACAGAAGCCTGTAGCACAGTGCCCAGTACATGAATGAATCCTCCCCAGTGGCTAATCCAAGAGGCCCACCATAGCCAACACCAATTCTTATCTATAGGTAAATTGTCTCACTTTGGGAATTCCTAAGTACCTGTGCAGAATGGAGAAGGGACCCATCACCTGTCACAAAACCCCCCCAATATCTCCAGCCATGTTCCAGAACTACCAGCTATTTGTGGAGGTTCAGTCTTAAGCCAGTACTGGGAATCCTAAGTTTGTTGGGAAGCTGAGTACATCCACAGAGGATCGGACTCCCAGAAGGCCCCCAAGGCTGGCATTCATGGCACAGATCTGAAGAGTAGTATAACATAACCCATTGAGTTCCATTTTAAATGACACGGGAACAACCATGTCAAATTGTTCTAGTCCCCCCTGGCAGGGATGGAGAGGAAGGGCGTCCTACAGAGATACATTCTTATTTCTGTGTATGGAAAATAGAATAAGAAAGAGAGAAATTACTGACCTATATAAGTGAATTCTCGAAAATACCCACCTAAATTTGATGTTCTTTTGATGATAAATAGCTCTTCATAGAATGGAAAATTAAAAGAAATTGGAAAATAAGAGAAGGTTGAGGGGAAGTAAGCATTCGATTAGTCTGAACTCAATAGACTTGGAGCAGTTTTGCCCAGACGTGAAGTGGCCCAAAGCTATAGGGTCTACGAAGGGGAGAGAAGAGGATGCATTACCCAGCATGAAGTTATTCCATTTATTTGTTCAATGAACATTTCCTGAAGACCTAAAAATTCAAGGTCTTGAGATACTTAGGGGGGATAAAGGGCCCTCTTTGCCCTCAAGGAACCCCTAGGCCAGAGAAAGATCCAGATCTGTAAACAAATAAATTATAGAACAAAGTGTGCCAAATGCTCTGCATTCTTTCTCTGGACACTTTTCTATCTCTGTTATGGTAATTATCCCACTGTCTCCTGGGGATCGTTTATATATGGGTCACTCCCTCACAACACCACCCCCATCCCCACTCTCAGCTGTAAGCTCCATGAGGCTGGGGCTCTTGGCCGCCTGCTACGCCACCTGGTCATAAGTAAGTGCTCAGCAAATAGTCACCGAAAAAGGAGCATGACCACTTCTCTTGCCCTCCTGTTTATCACAATGGTCTCTTCCTCTTTATCTTCCTCTGAAAATGTTCATTGTTTTTCTCTCTTGCTTTTTAACAAATATTCCATATTTTCTTCTGTGCTCAATCCCCATATCCCACACTTCTCCCTCCTGTTTCTGCTTACTCCTGACTTACTCTTGCCATTACAACCTAGGGAAACCTGAAAATTAACTAAATAATTTCTAATTGTTGCTCTTATTTTCCTGCTGTTGGACTTTCCCCACTGGGCTCCCTATAGCTTTATTCACATTACCACACCCTTTTCCTCAAAAGTCAAAGAAGGGCCATGCCCCTGAGAGAGGGTCTGAACATTTAAACTGCTTCCAAGTCTTAGGAAAATGCCAAGTGGAGCCAACCTCCAACTCCATTAATTCCAGGAGAATGTTCCACCTGGGACCCATGACATTTTATGGTCATCCAAGGAAATTTGGGAAACTCTGGATTTTATACAATAAAATAGTTTTTCTCCTGCATAACTTGTCAGAGGCTTTCATATGCAGATATGCAGCATGAATCCCAAGAGTGGCATATAGGAAATACATTTCCCTCCCTGATTTGCCCACCTTTCTCTGACTTTTTGTGACCATCCCTACCATTTGCAGGAACCACAGCAAGAGTATCCACCGAGGCCCACATTTCACATGTCTAAATACATTAAAGCTATAGATACTTATAATGTTAAAAATTGAGCAACAGCCATGGCCTGGCTCATATTCTCAGTCTGGCGACTTCCCTGGATGGGCCAGCCATTGTGCATCTGAGTGGTAGCCTGGATCACTGGGGGCAGGGCAGGGGAGGTGGGCTGGCCCAGCTATCTTGGGCAGTAACTAGACCCATCTAAACCTTGGATGGGACTGACTCTGTCCAGCTTTGCAGGCAGCCAGAGTAGGTAGAGTCTGCCTGCCCCGCACCCTGCCCCAGACTCTCCCCCTCCTCCCCAATTCCTTCACCCTCACCCTGCTCTTTCCCTCAGGATTCCCAGACAGTTCTAAGTGCCTGCCAAAACTATCCCATCAGAACAGAGAGAAGGGAAGAAGCACAGTTATCGGGGAGCCTGAATTGCCTCAGCACCTACTCTGGGTGACAAGGGAGGCCAACTTTAAACACATCAACCTCCCCACTTTTGCTGGTTTCCCAGGGACCAGCTGTGATTTCTCTTCCCCCTTGGACCCTCTCAATCTCATTCATATTCCGTGGCCTGGGTGCCCACTTTGGTTCATGCATCCTTCTCCCATTATTCCCGTTTACTTACTTGGTTCTCAAAATCACAAAAACCTTTTTTAAAAGACCAAAAAAACCAAAGTCTGTGGGTTTGAATGTTTGTTTTGTGGGCCCTGATCAGGAACTCCCCTTGCCTGGATCTCTGGTGATGCGGGTGAACACTGGTGAGTTAAATGATCCCACTTTAGAGAAAGCTGGGATGGAAAAGCAATAATAGCAGTATAAAAGATTAGTTCTATAGCACAGCAAACACCACTTCTCACAAAATGCAGTTCTGCTGAAATAAACATTCCTATTTTCTTGGACCCAGGATCAACATGCAGAATGAGTATCTTATGCTTAGGAGCGTGAATACATTTAAGAAATCACTTCTAAGAGAAACAGAGCAAAAGCCTTCCCATGCCAGTGGCTGATTACTTTGCGTTTTCATTAGCTCCGAAAAGGTTCACAGAATCATACCAGCATATTGGAAGTAAACCAAAGAGGGACTAAGATTAAAAAAGTGGTTTCTGCCAACAAAGAGCACCTTTAGATACGGGAAGGTTTCTGCTTCTGTGTGTCCGTCTGGGTGTCAAACCGTGAGCTAATTGTGCCCCTTGTCCTGGCCTGGCCTTGAGGACACGGCTCAGTTCTGATCATGGTTTTATATTCTAAACAGTTGAAGTTGTGGGCATGGGACCCGGAAGAGGAACGCAGGCGACAGGAAAAATGGCAACAGGAGCAGGAACGTTTGCTCCAGGTAGGACTGGGTTTGCTGCTTTTTTTTTTTTTTTTCTTCTTTTTGGTGATGCTCTCTTAATTTCTGCTGTATTAAATAGATGTTTAGCCCAGGAAATACATGGAATCAGCTTCTCCTCAGAAGTCATTGAGTCTAAGTCTGTTCCTTTGGTGTCCATGAGACAGAATTCTCTGAGTCTAATTCCTGCCACCAGAGGTTACACTGATGAACATAAGGAGAAAGTATTTCACTTAGAAAAAAAATCCAAGTATTGATTAAGGGACAACCCACCCACTCATCACCTTGTTCGCTGCCAATCAAATTCCAGTCCAACTAGGGGTGGGAAGGGATTATCAGAAAGTTATTTGATAGCATACATGTGAAATAAAAGTTGACCTAGGTCTTCTTCCTTAAGTAGAAATGTTTGCTCCATCTTTGAGCAAAAGCTCCTAACTTTCAATTCTAGAAAAATTCTGGGAGTAAACTTATCATGCTCCTACTTGTTTCATCCCAGTTTTGTGGAGCAACAGAGCTTCAAAAAGTAATCTAGTAACCTTAGAAACTAACCTATGCTGAGCATTTGGGGTGTGCCAGAACTGGCATATTTGTAGGTGCTTGACATATTTTACCTAACTTCATTCTCATAAAACTCATCAAAGTATGTCTTATTGGTCTCAGTTTGCAATTGAAGAAATTAAGGCTCAAAATAAGTTAAATAATTGCCCAAGGTCATACCTCTAATAAATGTTGAGCCTCGTTTCAAATCCAAGCTTGGGTGACTCTAAAACTCATGTTCTTTCCCCTATACTCCCAATGGTATTGATTTTACCAAAAGTCATAAAGAAAAAGAATGTTAAATCTCATTTATTTTTGTGACTTTTCTGCTGATGTGTAGAAAGCAATGCTTAATGCAAGTTTATTTTACTTTTTTTTCTTATCTTTTTGTTCTAATCCTTTGGCTTAATTCCCAGGGGTGGGGAGCAAGGGTCAGCTAGATAATTAATTGTAGTGTGGCTCTAGGTCTGCCCGTTAAGTTTGACACTTTTCAAAATTACATAGGAGTAAACCTTCAATACCAAAATCTAGTTCTTAGTAAGAACTAGGTTCAGCAAAGTCCCAGAGCTGTTGGGACATTTAGGTCCATTGGGAGGCCACAGACCAGCCCTGGTCATCTGCTATTCTCTTGGAAGTCAGATGCCCATTCCACCAGGAGTCAGAAATTCCACAGAGTAAAGAAGACGGCCTGTGTTTCCCATGGTGGTGCTGTGTCTGTTATACTTTGAAAGGTGGCCGTGGTTTTAGGTGTGGGTTGTGGGCTTAGGGGGCAAGGTGTTTATGGAGAAGGAAAGGTGTCTCTGTGTGTGTGTGTGTGTGTGTGTGTGTGTGTGGACAGATATACCACATCTTTGGCCCCTGTATCATCAGTTCATCCTCTTGGTGAGGGAAACATGTGATATAAGCTCCTAGAACCAATAAATGTAAGAAGCTTTGCTTGTTTTTCATCTTCTGTAAAGTTTTAAGGTCTGTTCCCTCTATTCTGAAGGCCCTTGGAGTCTCTTTCTAAAACTTTACAATATTAGGTTTTATAACAAAATTTTTAGCTGAAGTTTAAAAGCCTACCATGAGTTGACCAACAGTGGTTTGGCCAGAGTATTAATAGGAACATTAGGCTTGAGACAATCCCATAAAGCCCTTTTGCTCCTAAGATAATAACATAACAGGTAATACCTGGAGGAATTCTCAGTGCCTTCCCCAAGAAGATGGAAGCACAGACTCATGTTAGCCTCAGAGAGAGGACTGACAGTAATCAACCTAAAATATTTGACTGTGCGTAGTATGTTCCAGCAATTCCTTTGTCTCTGTCATGTCAGGGATGCCATTCTCAAGGCATCCAGGGGTGTCAGTTCTCATCTTAAGCATTCGTTTTAATTTCCATGTATTCATTTCTTCTAGTCAGCTGTCAGGGACTCCAGTCACATTTTTAAAGCTCTCTTTATCCTTACATCCTTATCCTATTCAGAGTATTTTTATTTTTTTCTCCGGAAGTGGTGACTAGTGTCATATTTTTTTCTGAAAACAATAATAGCAGTTCTGATATCAAAGCCTTCTAATGGGCTGTTTAAAAGCTACTCTTAATTCAGGGGGACTTAAAGTTAGGAAGATTCCATTTTAGTAGAATGGCCACAAGCAAAGAGTAATTCAGCCACTCAGCTAATTATCGTCTTGTCCACTTTGGACCTTTCTCCATCATCTATCTTGTAAACCTGCGAGGTTTGTTTTTTTTTTAATCTTTTATTAAACTCTCCCAGCAGCAACATATTTCTATTAGTGGAATGGCAAAACTCATCTCTGAAGGGCCCAGTAAAAGCAAGCTATTGGTTTAACCTACCTCTAAGGACAAAACCCAAGTTAAGAAAGAGTTTAGAATCTTTCCATCTTTTCTCTTTCCATAAGCAAATGCCTACTCATATATCTGAAGAACAATTCTATGAAACACCCACAGCAGAAAAGATTGTTCTCTGTTGGATTTTTATGTCCCTAACATGTCTGAGTACCACAAAATGGTATTCCCCTTTTGGTGCACGAATGGGTTAGCTTCAGAACGTTACGGCAAGAAGAGAGTCTTGCAACACATTGTACGTGATGGTTTAGCGGGGGGAAAAGTCCCAATGATGTATGCACTGGTCCGTTCAGAACAATCTATGGAAATTCCATAACAGGAGAGATACCAGAAGGAGCAGGACAAGCTGAAAGAAGAGTGGGAAAAGGCCCAAAAGGAGGTGGAAGAGGAAGAACGCAGATACTATGAGGAGGTAGGAAATTCCCCGGAAGGAATTTGACCCTGAAGCCCTGATTCCTCAAAGTCTATCAGCACTTTCTCTGTCTGTGCTATGTGTACCCATGGGGCATGTCTGATTCTCTTTACTCACAACAGAGCCCTATCAACCTTTTAAAAGAGTCCTATCCTATAGGCTGTAAAAGACCACTACTCTTCCAAGTTTAGCTTGTGGTGAGGGTGTGTTGAGTCATGGTCAAGGGGGAGAATAGAATTGTATCTCTTCTTTAGTCACAAAAGTCAGATTCTTGATTTGTCTTAGATGACATGAAAGTATCAATTTGTTTATTTGTGTGTTTGTTTGAGGCAAGCATGTTTGGTAGTAGTGAATTAATATTAATTTTTATGAGGATAATTTTGATATCAAGGCTAAGTGAATCCTTACTACTGCATTCACTGTATGGTACTAAAGAGATTTAGAAGGGAGGAGAATTTGGTTTTGTTTGTTTCATTTTTAGATGAACAAACCAGACCACATTCGAGAATTTGAAACTACACTTTATGTATATTATCCAAAATCTGTTTATGATTAATATTGTTGTGAATTTTTTCTTCAACAATAATTTTTGTGCATAATACTTTCCCTAATAGCATTTCTAATTGGGCCTCTTAAATCACACTAACTAATTAACTTGCAAAGACTCTGTTTTTCTAAATTAAATGCTAATTTCTAAATCATTGCCCATAGAGCATGTTATCTGATTTACATGCTTTTTAAAAGTAAGACCTTTTTTTATGCCCTGCTTGTTTGCACGTAATTCTGATGTTTGTCCCTAAATTTCTTTAATGACACTTTTCTCTTGACAAATATGATTTATCCTTTCTCCCCCTTTCATTAATTCCTGTCCTTCCCCTAGGAGCGCAAAATAATTGAGGACACTGTGGTTCCATTTACTATTTCTTCAAGTTCTGCAGACCAGCTGTCTACATCCTCCTCTGTGACTGAAGGCAGTGGGACAATGGTAAGACCATAGATTAAAAGGAATTCGTGAAATAAGAAAACTAAAATAGAAGTACTAAACCACAAGGCCAAGTTTTCCACCAGTCTAAATCCAGGGCTAGCTGTTTCTCTAGAATCATGTCAGCTACTACGTGGCCATTGTACCCCATCATACTGTCATTGACGTAGTGAAACCCTAGAGTCAATCCCTGAGAGCAGTAAACATATTACTGAGGCCAGCCCTGCCCCTGCAGGCTGGAAACCAAAGTCTCTGCACTGGTTGGCAAGACCCTGGTTAGTGATGCCATGTGCTGGAATGTCTTTCTAAATGCCCATCATTCATTCATTTAGCAGACGTATGTTTCTCCCTGCCAGACCATACATCCCTTTGCACTGGATGTTAGCAGCAGGATGCCAACAGTACACTCTCACCGGCCTCCATGAAAGTTTCTTCTGAATCCCTCTTAAAATTCCATATGAATATATATATATGTGTGTCTTCAGGGTCTGGAGAGAGTCCAGAAAGGCTGGTCAACCTCCATATCCCCCAAATAAGGTCATGGAGGTAGTGGACAGAGGTCATACCAACACCTGGACAGTCCATAATCTGCATTTTAGTTTTTGATGGTATAATAACAGAATAAATTCATTTTGCAATAAACATAATATCACTTGGGTATATGTCATATTAGTCATTTCTGTAGTCAATTAATACATGATGCAATACACTAAAATTTTTAAATTATCCAATTTTAACTTAATACAAATGAAGATTGTACAAAAGTAATTCACCAAATTTGATATTGCATGGTCACTCAGGAAGCTCAAATTATTGCTTATCTTTGCTGTTATATACAAAGATTATCACAAAAGCCAAATCTTTCATGTCTCTTTCATATATTGCAATGATAATTATGAAGGATTTTCTAGACTTTAAAATAAGTTATTTATGTATTATCATCAAAGGAATTCTACACTGTCCAAAAATTTTTCGATGTTTACCAGCCATTTTCAAATATCAAAATTTGAAGTGTATTGTTTTTTATTTCTATTTTATTTTTTTAACATCTTTATTGGAGTATAATTGCTTTACAATGGTGTGTTAGTTTCTGCTTGTTTTTTATTTACATTTTTTAAATTTAAATTAAACATTAAAATTTTTAAAATTTTTTTTATACAATTTTTAAAGGTTACACTACATAATCTGCATTTTGAAATAACCCACGGGCACTCAAATGCCACTTGTCCTGAAATAAGCAATCCTATGACTTTGTTTTATTTTGAAAGATGGGTTTTCTAGCCAGTTAGTTCCCTTTTATGATAACTTTTGAGAGAGAGCCAGGTTACATGTTCATTTCAAATCATTGGAAATCAGTTACTAGTCAGTTAATTTGAACGAACGACTGTTCTTTAAATTGTAGTCAATGTGATTGAGAAAATGCTTCAGATATTCCATGGCCAGACATGAGTATTGTCCAGTGTGTTTAAAAATTATATTCAAGATTATCCTTGTTTTCCCCATTAGAATAAGATGGACTTGGAAAACTGTCAAGAGGAAGAACAAAAGACAAGACAGAAGAAACCATTCCAGGGGGATAACAGTGGCTCATTGCTTAAGACTAAGGAAGGTGACCCACTGGAGGAAAAGGGCAGGTATGAACCGTTCCAGGCTGTCACCCATATGCGCAAAGCCGGGCTGTGCCCCTTCACTCCCAGGAAGGGCACCCATCACTAAGGCAAATCATATTCAGCTTTGAAATTATCATTCCAATGATACATTATACATATATTATCTCTTGAAGACATTCTAATAGCTCTAAAGTCAGTGTCCTTATACTATTGAATATAAATAGCCTTATTTTTAAATAGGTGAAACCTTTTTTTAAATGAGGGGAGACAGTATAGATCACCAACGGAGCATGTTGTCAATTCAAAGTCCCAAACCTAAACACCACTCACCTGAAATGGTTAATGTGTCTGGAGGGATAGAGTTTAAAATGGGGCTGTGGTGTAGATATAGAGAACAGACTGGTGGTTGCCAAGGGGAAGGGGGTTGGGGGAGGGATGGAGTGGGAAGCTGAGGTTAGCAGATGTAAGCTATTATATATAGAATGGGCAAACAACAAGGTCCTACTGTACAGCACAGAGAACCTATGGTAAACCATAGTGGAAAAGAATATTTTAAAAAAGAATGTATATGTGTGTGTGTGTGTGTGTGTGTGTGTGTGTGTGTATATATATATATATATATATATATATATATATATATATATATATATATATAAAACTGAACCACTTTGCTGTAAAACAGAAATTAACACAACATTGTGAATCAACTATACTTAAATTAAAAAAAAAATTAAAACTAAAAAAAAAGAAAAAAAAATATTATATCAATACTGATTCATTAACTGTAACCAAAGTACTATACTCACAGAAAACAACAGGGGAAACTGCGTGCAGGGTAGATGGGAAGTCTCTGTACTATCTTTGCAATTTTTTTAAATGACTCTAAGATTGGTCCACAGAAATAAAGTTTATTTAAAAGAAGAAAAAAAAAATGAGGCCGTGGTGTCCTACTCACGGTGGTTTGACTATGGACCTGAACTTTGCCATTAGTATCCTCTGACCTGTGAGAAGCCATGTTTACTCTGGGTGATAATATAAAGGATAGCCAACAAACCCTTTGGTCATGGGTAATCCCCCTACCCCATGGGTTCCAGTATGTTCCATGGGAGATCAGAACAGGATACCCAGAAACTCCTGGAGCATTCAGAGCTAGCTCAGACTGGAGCAGAATCTGGTTGTAGGTACAGACTGTAGTGAGTTTATTGATGCGACCCCATGCCTGACCTAAAAGGGACCTGCAGAAACCCAAGAGGCTGGCAGTGCTCTGCCACCAGCAAGTTCTTTATGATACAGATGTTTGCCTCTGGGGCTCCGATATATCAGATAGATGTTGGAAAGTGTGCATGCATGTGTGTGTGTGCATACACACGTGGGTACCCACACAGCATCCTCAGAGGGACCCAAAGACACAAAAGGCTATCTAAGTATCATTTTCAAAGACTGGCCAATTTGAAAGGTTGTCTGGGAGCTGAGCTCTTCTGGTGGGATTTGCACTGAGAATTCTCCTATGCTCATCAGCTAGGAGACTCGGTGAATTGTAAGATATTAGAGCTTGGGGCCCATGTCCAGAGCCTGCAGAGCCCTTGGAACAGCACACCTGTTTCCAGTTAACACTATTTAAAGAGACTTTCCAGTTTTTGAAATGAAAGCCACTAGTCAGGAATATTTGAAGGATGCTAATAAGCATTTTCCATGAATTACTGCTCGTTCTCCAGACAGTCCCTGTTGTCGCCAGAAACCTTGAAAAAATCTCCTCCATCTCTCCTTTCTTTGCACATAGAAGCTACTAAAGGACCAGTGAATTACCATAGGCTGCCGAAGCCCCATGTGGCCCAAATATTTTCCACAATAAGTCCTCTCTTGTGAAAATCTGGGAGATTGCATTTAGCTCTGGCACCCCTTGAAATGATTAGAATGAAGAATTTTGTGGACAAGGAGGTAGAGGGGACATCAGAAATGATGGTTTGTTAAATTGCTGGATAATGAAAATGCGTAGCATCTTACAGTATTCTAAATCCATTTTAAATCTAGTTTTAAAAGAATAAATATTTATTTAGCCCCATTTCTTTTTTCGTATTGTAATCGGTCCTGAGGGATAAGATCAATAATTTTAGTTCAGTTGCTTTTATTCCTGTTCTGAAATATATTTGTTATTTTAACAGCCTAACTCAAGGAGTCTTGACTCATTCTGAGAACCCTGCATTGAAAGGAATCTATCAGGACCTCCAGCTGGATGCAGAAGCTGGGGCCTCACCCTGTGGGATGAACCCACAGCTAGCTCAGGGTAAGAATGGAGAAAACCAACCCCCATGTTTCAATTATTGTAAGACCCCTTCCCCACCCCATCATCCAGACAGATATGACCTCTGCTGGCTGCAAGTTTCTCTTCCAGCTTATGCTAAACAGCACGGTCCGGAGGCTCCATGAAATCACTGTGAGCCCTCAGCAGGCATTAGCACTTTAAAGAAATGTGATCACTAAGCACTAAGGTGGCAACTTTACTGAGCACTAAGTGTATGTTCTTTACTTGGCCTCAGATCCATCCCGAAATCAGCAGGTATCAAACCCACCAATGCACATTTTGGAAGATGTGAAGCCAAAAACCCTCCCATTGGACAAAAGCATTAACCATCAGATTGAGTCTCCGAGTGAAAGGCGGAAGTGAGTAACCAAATAAGATGGGTGTGGAATTTCTTTTTTTTTTTTAATTGACTAAGAAGGGGGAAAAGTGAAAAAGTGTGAGATGGCAGGATGTTAGCAGCATTTTTGTGCTTTCTCTCCATTGACTGTCATTGACAAGGTAACAAATATTTATGGAAGTTTGGAACAATCTTCCTGGCAAGTAAATACTTAGTCTGAATTTGGCAACTTAAAAAAGAGACAAAGTAATGTTTTTAACCCACAAATCTAAACATTGGAAAGAATGTGCAGGTCTGTTGTATTAGCAATTTATTTAAGTGACTTAAATTGTCTCAGAGCCTATGGACAAATGTTCTTTCAAGGAAAAAATGTTTCCTCTCCTCATCATTCTCTCCCCTTAAATAACTACCCCAGGCTCTCTTCTAATTTTGTAACAATTGTATTTTTTTATAGTAATAATAGTTCGCATCATTTTTGAAACATGTCAATATAATAGGCACTGTGTTGAAGGGTTTACATATATCTTTCTCTTCTTCTTTTCATATATTAACTCACTGAACTCTCCCAATAACATTATTGGGTTATTGTTCCCATTTTACAGATGAGGAAATTGAGGCTCAGAGAAATTAAATAACTTATCCAAAGTACTTGTCTGGCTGAGTGGTAGAGGGATTCAGAGTGAACCCACAGTTCCATGATAAGATCATATTTGAGCCAGAGGTTCCTTGTAATCAGTTTTTAAAAGATAATATTCATTATACTTTAACCAATCATTCTCCCTGGAGCCAGACCACCTGGATTCAAAGTATTGACTCTGACACTTGCCTGCATGGAGCTTTGAGCAAGATACTTAATCTTTCTCTGTTCCAGTTTCTTCATGTATAAAATGGGAATAATAGTAGTGCCTACTTCATAGGGTTTTGTGCCTGGCAAGTAATAAGTACTATACATTGTAGGCAGTGGTGTTGATAATGACAGTGATGGTGATGATGATGATGATAACTTGTTTTATAAGTTCATCCTTTTATCTTATTTTTCTTGTTACATTTTTTCTCAATACACTTTTGAACTATTTTCCCCTTTTCTCTTATGTCTATCCAGTTTCTTTTCTCTATGTCTAGATGACATGCAGAATTAATAGAAGGTAAAATCACATAGAAGGAGTCGTTATTTTTATTGATTATTGTGGTGATTTTCAACCATTTTTCAAGGTGATGGTCCTTATACTTTAGGATAGTCCATGAAAAGCTGATATTTTGGAGAAGACAAGCTCTGTCTGAGGAGGGAGGTTTGGGGGAACAGGGGCTCAGGGAGTTATTCTGAAAGCAGTTACAAGACAGATGGCCTCACACTCTGTTCATGTCTATGCTGGCATTTCTCTTTTCCTTGTTCTTTACTGTCCCTTTCTTTACCAATGAAATTAACTTTTAAAATCAAGAGCCCGGAACTGACAGCTTAATCACAGGCAGGGCTCATGTGTAACCAACAGCACCCGTAAAACCATTCTGGGGGCTTCTGGCTGGGAACCATTCTGCTTTGTAGATGCCCAATGACATAGCGGTCATTAGATGTTTTGAACATTATCCCTAGTCACGTAACGAATTTATGAATAGGGGTGGAAGGCACCTCACTGAAAAATACCTCCTTTAAGCGCTGCCCTTTATTTCTGGGCTCTCCTTAAGAACTTTTCCCTACACCCCCGTTCATCTCTCCCCTCCCACCCCATCCATAATTTTTATATCTAACTTGGCGTGCAACTTTAACTAGCAAAGAGCCTGACCAAAATAAAGAATAGAAAACTATTCTGTTTTTCTGTTCAACAATGCCAACCTGGTTTTGATATCATGCATCTGTACAGTCTGCTAGATGGAAATTTTCTTGTCCTTTGTAAAAAAAAAAAAAAATGACCCCTAGGACACACTGTGGTCTTTTATTTGGTTGCCAAGGAAGTGGGGTGTTTTTTTTTTTTTCCTTATCTAAAAAGCCTTTCCTTGTGGGATTGGGCTTCTCTTTACTTGTCATGATGTTTGGCTCCTTTCCCATGTTACAGGCAAAGCCCTCGAGAGAACTTCCAGGCTGGGCACTTGTCCCCTTGCTCCTCCACCCCTCCTGGCCAGTCACCAAACAGGTACAAGAGGTCAGCAAGCCTTTCTGAGGCTGCTTTGTTTTGGCTAGAGCCTGCTGAGCACAATCGCAACCAAATTAGTGCTTGCCAGAGGGTTGTGAGGGATTTGTCCGTCCATGTCTCTTCCTACACACACACATAGGCAGGAGGAAAGAACACATCCCCATCTGCCTAAAGATTTTATCAGCCCACAGTCGAAAGAGCCAAGTGTGTGACGTTGGCGCGGCTGTGGCCATAGGGCTTTAATTACATTGTGCAGAACCTGCAATCTAATAAGAAAATCCACCAGACAATTGCCGGGCTCCTAAGTCGGCGCCTTTCCCTCCAAGACGGCTCGGTCCTTCTAGGCGGGATCCGCTGATGGCTCTTACAGTGAACCAGGCGGGCGCTGAGAAATGAAACTTCATCCTTCCTTTTACTCTCCGCGAGCTCTCTAATGATTGCTTCTGGACATTAATTAGGCCCCATGATATTCTTAAAAGCTGCCTGAGCTCCCAGTCCCTGGAGAGACAAATGACTGAGTACTCCAAGGTTTTCTTTGATTTAGAAATTTCATTTAACTACTGGATAAGAGGGAAATCCTAATAAATAGAGTTTGCTAAGGGCGACTCTTCCTTTTTTCTCTTGTCTTTCTGTTTCTTCTGTCCCTCTCTTTGCTTCCAAATGATATTGCATATTTTAAAATTTCTTGTGTAACTCCAAGAGCTTTCCCGACAATCGGCATCATTGCAATCCGATCTTAGCTGTGGGAAAGCTGCCTTACAGCACAGCCATCCTGTCTGAGCCAGGTGGAATGCAAACCCAATGTGAGTTCTTCATACCGGATCACAGAACTTGGTATCAGAGCAGGGATTTGATCCCATATCTGCCTGATACCTGTTAGGCTGTATCACAATTTCCTCTTTATTTTTAAACAACAACAACAAAATTTTTAACAGGTAAAAAGAAATGCCCTAGTGGGCCAATGCACCAATTATAGAAAAATTTAACACAACATTAAAACCTTAGTAAAGCTAAACTTGATTGTCTTTTAGGACGTAAGAAAACATATGATAAATACATTAAATCATTTCAAGGCACTTGATCACTGTGGTTGAATAGACTACAACGCAAACTTTTTATAACAACTAACACACACACCTACACCCGCACCCACACCCACACCCACACCCACACAGAGAATTCCATGCCACAGTGGAGGCCTGTTGTATTTAATCTATCAATTGTCTGCATCTTATATCTAATGCTTAATTCCTGCTCATTATCAGTTCAGTAATTGTTTCACTTATGGTATAAACATTTTAAAAACTCATGTTTTATTTATTTATTTATTTTTGCGTGAGGCTCCATATTAGTGTGTGTGACCAACGATTCTAAACGGAACATTTTATTATGACGTATATTTTGCAACTTAGGTCTATAAGTGGGAAGAAGCTGTGCTCTTCGTGTGGGCTTCCATTGGGTAAAGGAGCTGCCATGATCATCGAGACCCTCGATCTCTATTTTCACATCCAGTGCTTTAGGGTATGTATTCATCTCTCTTCTGCCTGAGTACAGTCTCATAATGTCTTTTGGCCTCGTTCTGTGCTGAGTGACTACCTCCTGGAAATCCTGACAGCCTTTGCTTGTGAGGGCCCCCTGACTCTAGGTTGTACAGAAGTGTGCGTGGAGTCCATCCTTCAGGGTGAAACTCTCCTATCACGCATCCCTCTGGGATGTCGGGTTAGAGGAGGCAAAACAGATTTGTGCGACGTGTCTTTATAAAACCATTCTTCGTTGCTAAAGAGCATATACTTTAGCAGGAAGCTGAGAAAGCCACCCTGGAGGGCGATGATGCTTCTGAGTCTTTTAAGGCCAGATGGATTTATTTGGAATGTAACATCTTTGCTGCTTCTCAAACTCTTGAGACTCAATTCAAAGATTTTTGGTCTTTGACATAATGGAAGATTGTCAATTAAGTGGTTACAGCTAGTTGCTAACTTGTAGGTCTCCAAACGAGTATGTCTGCAGTCACAGACTGAATATCACTCCCTCTGAGAAGCTGACCTGCTTACCACACTAAGTCAAGTTGCCTTATAGAATCTTTCGTGGTCCTTATCGCTCACTGTTGAATTGTTTAATTATCATCTGCTCTCTAGAAGCTCCATAAGGGCAGGGACCACGTCTGTCTGGCTCACCACTATATCCTCTGTACCCAGTGGACATGGTATCAATAAATATTTTTAGATGAATGAATTAATAAATAACTGAAAATGAGGAGGACTAAATTCTAGTCCCAAATCTCCTGCCAACAGGCAGGTGAACGAACCACTTATGCCTGATTTATTATAATATTTACAAGTCAGACTATATCAGCATTTCCTTTTTTCACCCATGGACATGTTTCAGATAATATATAATTTTGAAGCCAAACCTCTATCTCTGAAAAAGAATCATTTCTTTCTCTTTATAACCCTAACATGCTTTCTGTGTCCTTCTTGGATTTGTCCTGTTTCTCATTAGTAGCCCCCTCAGCTATAAAGTAAACTTGCATGGGTTTAAAATAACTTCCACTTTACCTATAAGCTAAGAGAAAGTGAGTGAGGTTGTCCCAAAGTTATTAATTTAATAATGTCAGTAATCACTGGAAAGCAAAACTGATGGACAAAATGCAATATGGATACTTAATTAGACTCCATTTATCAATATTCTTATTATAAAATTAACATAGGTAATGTATATCCTAAATTGTCTGGGAATGTTTGGAGGCTACATACTATTTTTTTTTTTTTTTGGCCACGCTGTGTGTCATGTGGGATCTTAGTTCCCCGACCAGGGATCGAACCCCTGCCCCGTGCATTGGAAGCATGGAGTCTTAACCGCTGGACCGCCAGGGAAGTCCCTGGAGGCTTCATACTTTTAAAAAAATCATACTAATACCAAGATAATATGTTCCAACACCACAGTTTATTCTCAGAAACTTTACCAGAACTCAGAATAATCAAGGTGGCAAAGAGTGTTTGCAGACTCTCAACAGATAGGGGACTTGTCTTCTTAGCTGTCAAGGCCTTTATTCTCTCTAGTCATTCACTTCCTGGAGCTGACCTGATGCTCTAAGGTACATCACCTCTTAGATTTATCCCCTACCCTTCTGCGTAGATGCAGCTTGTAACATAATTTGGATGAAGGCTCCCTCTGCCTGAGATGACCTTAGAGCATCAGTCTGGGGCTGGCCCTTGTTTCCTGGGCTGGGTCAAGATCCCCCCACAGTAGGCTGGCATGAACCAACATGCCAGAGAACTGGCATGTTCTCTGATTCATCCAGGACAGTGTACCCCACAGTCTCCTTCTGCACTCAGGCTGACTTGGTATCACTGCCTTTAACGTGGAAACATAAAGTGGAATAGTTATTTCCCAGTCATTTTGGTCGGGTAGAACTTACCAACAACGCTAAAAAGCATTTGAAGATTATTCAGAGACAAGTTTCAATATATATTGATCATTCCTTGGCCATGTGTTCATTTAAAACCACTAGGATTTAATCTGTTTAAAACGGTTCTTCCATCTTGATTGAGAATCGGTGTGCCTAGGCTTTGGGATCAACCCGATACCACTTACCAAGTTCACAACCTTGGACGAGTCAGCTAACCTCTCTGAACTGGTGTCCTTCTCTGAAAAATGCCAGGAGTTAGGATAAAACGCTAGAAGTATATTGTTGCTGGAAGTCAAGTCGTGGTGCAGCACCTAATACATAGTAGATATGCAACAAACGTGGAGGTTGGAGAAGTGATTACTGTACTATTCATGTGAACAATAACTAAGCATTATAAGGGAACAATTCCTCTTGCACCTTATAACTTCTGTTCTTTCTACCCTATAGTGTGGAATTTGTAAAGGACAGCTTGGAGATGCAGTGAGTGGGACGGATGTTAGGATTCGAAATGGTCTTCTAAACTGTAATGACTGCTACGTGCGATCCAGAAGTAAGTCCTGAGGGGAAATACCTTGAGATGAATGAGTGCAACCATATATGCCTTTCATAGACCTAGCTTAGGAATTCAACTACTCCCCATCAGTTGATACTCCTACACTGAAGGAAAGATATATTAGCATCCAGGTAAAAGAAATGATAACGAAATAATCCCGTATTTACCGCTTGTTTCTTACTGGAAGTTACTGCTCTAACATGGACTAATTCTTTTTATCCAGAAATGCATTAATACACCAGCAGGTAAAAAATGTAAACCAAGTTTGAGACATTGCCTGAGCTCACCGTAGAGATTTCAGTGAGATGCAGGGATGCTATAAATTCTGAAACCCTATTTATTTGTTGAGGCATCTCTTTAGAAGACCAGTAGCATTTGGAGGGTGTTTCACCTCTGAAGAATAGCTCTCCACTCCTCATCAAATCAAGCACCAACTCCTCAATATCTACATGCCTCCATTCAGGAGTTTCATGGCATAATGTGGGCTTGTTCCCAACTAAATTGAAAATTCTTTGAGAGACAGATGGTGGGTTCTACTTCTCTGTGAATCCCTGCCCCCTCCAAAATACCTTAGTACATACTAATCAGAGAAGCCCCCTTGAGGAGCCCGCCCTCCCATCTCATGTCTGGGTCTCCTGCCACGGAAAGTTAATGTTATTTTGGGGGGGCCACCAGGGGGTGCTGTTGCCCAGCTGCTGTTTAGAAAATCTGAAACTAGCCAGTGGCTAGCCTCTGAATCCTTCCTCACTCTCCATCCTAAGTATAGTCCTTCTGGTGCATGACCTAGACAGCAGGTGATTCTTCTATGCAAATTCGTCAGTCAAAAACTCTTTTTAAAAAAAAAAATATGAGCAAAGATCTGGAGTTTGAAATTCAAGAATTTTTTATTATTTCTCAAAGTAAGTGAAGTGGCATTTTTACAGTCTTTTTATGTGGGTTTCTAAATCTGCAAGACTGAAGATTTTAAGAGTGAAAATTGAAATTAAGTTGTTTTATAGCTATAGATTTCATAAATTCAGAGAAATATATGCCTCTTTTAACAAAATGATGGGAAATAAAAATTAAACCCAGGTGGTTTTGATCCATGATAAACATTTGACTTGAGGTCAAAACGGTTCCAACTTAGAGCTGCTGCCATCAACCTGGACTATTTTATATGTATTTTATATGTATATACAAAATATTGATATTAATTTTTATACTATGTATTATACATATAAAATATGGGGTAATAGTATACCATATATATACCATAAATATATATACAGGTATATACAAATACATATCTACATGTATAATATATAATAATTATATTTTGCTTAAACTATATTTGTGTTTGTTTTGTTTTTTTGTTTGTTTGGGATTTTTTCTTCTTTATCCCTCCCACCCTCCCTATCCCACCCCTCTAGGTGGTCACAAAGCACCGAGCTGATCTCCCTGTGCTATGTGGCTGCTTTGCACTAGCTATCTATTTTATTTATTTATTTATTTATTTATTTATTTTATTTTTAAATTTATTGGAATATAGTTGATTTACAACGTTGTGTTAGTTTCAGGTGTACAGCAAAGTGAATCAGTTATAGATATACATGTATCCAACATTTATGGCAAATTAAAAAAAAACGATAATGTTAGGAGAAATTGGGGGCTTCCTCCTTTTTCTTTTTCTTTTTTTTTTTTTTTTACTTTTGAAGAATATTCTTTTATTTTCTCTTCTTGTGCCAATGCTCTTCTCTTTTTTTTATTTAATTTTTGAATTTTATTTTATTTATTTTTTTATACATCAGGTTCTTATTAGTCATTAAAAAGGAAAACTACACCCTTTTGTCTCAGGATTCAAAGTGATTTTTTTTCTATCATCTAACATAAATTGGATTTTTTCCTGCAACCTCAATGACCTGCTGAATGTGAGTCACGGAACCAGAAGAGGGCGCTGTTAGGTTGATGGCCTCTTGAACCAGATTTGAAAAGTGCTGTAAATCTGAATTTCTTTCATAATTTGAAGTGCTTGAAGAATGCCAGCAGAGAACAAACCTGAACTCACCTCTGGATAACAGTGACCTGCTTTCATCCAGATTTTCATTTTAATTGAGAAGCTGGGTGTTTCGTTGTCATTTCTTTTGGAAATTAGCTTTTCAGTTCTAGGTCAGCAATTTTTCTGTTGTGTATACAAATATAAAGGCCACTAACTGCTTTTGATTCCAAATCTAAAGACAAGAACCATAGAGTTCCTGTAATTATCCTGTAAGATGAAAAATAAGGTGATTGGAGGTAGATTAAAGATATGATTTTTTCTTTAACATTTTTGATGCGATATTTTACTAGGATGTTTTTTAGAATACTAAGGTACTAAGAAAGCAAAAAGGCTCATTATCTCTCTGCCTAGATAACCAATATCAATATTCAAAAGAATAAATAAATAGAAGTTATAAGTGGTAAAAGGTTAGAAAAATTAGATTGTTTAGAAAGATACCAAATTAAAAGTGAACCTCTTCAAATTTAACCACATAATCACTTTCTAATAATGTCTTGGGGAGAGGAGCAGAATGTATGTATACACGCACATGCGTGTGCACACACACACACACAGATGCATATGTGTGTGACTCACCTACCTGTATTGGTTTTTATTTCACAAAGGTAATGACATAGCCACAGTGGCACTTAGTTTTTGTTGCTGTTGTTTTTCATTTAATAATATATCTTGGGAATTTTTCCATATAGCATTTTCTTTCTCCTCATTCTTTTTAATGGCTCTTTAATAGCTGCATACAATCCCATTGTGTGGACTTAACATAATTGAAAACTAATGCTCTATGAATGAGTGCTCCAGTTATTTCTAGTTTTTGAATATTATTTTTTAAATGCTCCAGTGAACATCCTTGTATGTATGTCTTGATGAACATTTGAAAGCATTTCCACAGGGTAGATTCTGAGCTGTGGGACTGCTGAATAAAAAGACATGTGCTTTTGAAATTTTCAGGCAACTTGCCTAATTATCTTCCAGAAAAGTGTATGCCCCCTGCAAAGTATATAAGAGAGCCTCTTTCTCTCTCCATGCCTATGTCAGCTCTGGATATCATCAAACTTTTAAAATTTCCACTCTGCTAAGTGGGGAGAAAAAAAAAAAGAAAAAAAACCTCTTTGCTTTGATCTGTAGTCTTTAACTATAAATGAGTTTAAACATCTTTTCATATGTTTGTTCACCATTTATATTTCTTTTTCTATTGACGTTTATATTTCTTTATCTTTTGCCCATTGTTCTATTGGCAGTTGATTTTTACAAGTTCTTTGTAAATTAAATAAATTTTCCCTTTATTTTATATTTGCTGCTTTGGGCAGTTATCACTGGTCTTTCTACTTTGTGATTTTTTTTCATAGAAAAGATTTTCATTTTAAATAGTTAAACATATCTCTTCTTTTCCTTTTTGGATTCTGGGTTTTGTGTCCTACTTAGAAAAACTCTCACTATTCCAAGGGCATAAATAAATTTAGCTGAGATTTCTCCTAGAATTATTTTCTGTTTTCTTTTTGGCATGTAAACATGTGATAATCAGAAATGTATTTGGGGACAAGAAATAAGATAGATACTAGCTTTATTGTTTTTTCCAATTAGCCAATTGTATGACTATAACTTAATGAATAATCCCATTTTTTCTTGTTAATTTGAAATACCAGCTTTCTCTTAAACTAAGTTCCCATATATATTTGGGTCTTTTTCTGGATACTTTATTATGTTTTATTAACCTATTTATTCTCTAGTATCAGTTTTAATTATTATAGCTTCATATTATGTTTCAATATTGAAACAGAGAATGGCTACCTTCTCTCCAATTATTTTTTCCAAGTTTTCCTAACTCTCACGTTTATTTTTCCAGATAGATGTTAATATCATTTTAGGCTAAACTTTAATTAAGTCAACACATGACAGGGAGAATGACCAGTACATCTGAGAGTACCGCTCATTTTTCTTGGTGTCATAAGGAAAAACTATATCTTCAGAGTGAATAGGCAGAAAGGCTAATAATTGGCTAGAGAAATACACTTGAATTGGTTGAATATACCCCAAATGCATTAAAAGAGTCAGAATGGGGAAAATGGCTAAAATTTTTTTTCTTTTTTTTTTTTCTTTTGATCTAAGTTGAGAAGAGGGGAGATGGATAGATGTGAGGGGTGGTTTACATCATAAGCATTCTAAGTGAAACAAAATAATTTCATTGTGTAGAATAATAAAACCTGAATATATAAGCCTATTTTCTTTAAGTAAGTAGCCACGTTTAAATGAAATTTTTCTCTTGGAGGGGAAAAAGTGCATAACAGCATGTTAAAATGCAATTCCTAAAAGCAATGTAAACCGTTTTTAAGTTCGTATGTAAATGGGAATAGAAGTGCAAAACAAATTACCTGTCATGGATCAAGCCGTCACATGTTTAACTGGTGCCATTTGTGCTTGGGTGTTAGATGACCATGTCTTTGTGTCTGTTCCATCATTCACTCTTGTGAGATGCATTTAACGCAAAATCCCTTGGGTCTTTTCCAATGTTGCGATTGTCTCATCACAACGCTAGTGCCTAAAATGAAGGAGAAACTTTGTGAAGGTTTCAGCAGGAAATATGGGACCCAAACCATCCTTCCTAGATAGGTTTGCCAGATAAAATACAAGATGCCCAGTTAAATGTTTTTGAATTTCAGATAACAGTGAATTTTTTTTAGTATGCTTGTTCCAAACATAACCTGCTCAGGATGTAGCACAAGTGTATCCCAAATATTCCATGGGATATATACTAAAAAATGTATCTGTTGTTTATCTAAAATTCAAATTTTATTGGGTGTTCTGTATTTTATTTGCTAAATCTAGCAATCCTTATATCTAGAGCATATGTCAAATTCCTCCTCTTGCAATGTATTTATTCTTAGAGAAACCACAACCTAGAGAAACTGAAAGAAGAGAGATTATTTTCTTGCTTATTTGCCCCAGAAGACAAGGTAGAAAACTTGGTGGAGATCATTTGGTTTAGGGTGGAATCCAGAGGACTTCAACCAAACTTGACAGGGCATATGAATCACCTTGTTCAGTTCTGAGATGGGGCTCAAAAGTCTGCATTTCTAACAAGCTCCAGGTGATGCCAATATGGCTGGTCCCCGGACCACACTTCGAGTAGCATAGTGGGACAAGTTTCCACTCCCTAGAGGGAAGAGACTTTGGCAAAGGGCAGTGCTAATTTTGGAAATGTTTAAACATCTGAAGCCAGAATGGTTGACTACTTTAACCAAATGTTGCTCTGTGTTCTTTGTCCCAGGTGCTGGCCAACCCACAACATTGTGACGTGGTTTTCGAGCTTCCAGATCACTCACCATTTCCTTACTGAGGGTGTCCCCTGGCAATCGTTTAACAAAACCCTAAGTGCAGGGGCTCCTCAGCATTCATCTAATTTCTGAAAGGCTATTCTAAAAGATGGTATCTGTTCTTTTGTAGCACAGTGTTTGTGTTTTTCCTGCTTTCCTTTTTTTTTTTTTTTTTTTGGCATTTGCACAGTATATACAAAAGAATATTGAATTGTAATGATCCTGAATAGTTCCAAAAAATGGTCTTAGCATGGTCAAACAGGCTTACAGTTTAAAATGTGTTATTCTCTTCTTTGGGAGTTAATGAGATAAATGATGCAATAAACCTGTTTTTTTTTTTTTTAGCATTTCTAGGAATTAAACACTTTATGTTTACAGAATTGAGCTGCAGACAATGCAGGACATGCCAATTTGAGACATGTGGTCTTCTGAGACAGGAGCATACAATTAATGCATTTCAGAAACTAAAAATCACACCATCTAGCTCTGAGCTATAACTTGTTTTTAATGCAAAGATGCTAGTCTGATAATATATACTGTAATCCTGAAACATTTGTGTTACTTACTTTTTGAGGTGGAAGTCATACCAATAAATTATTGCACCGTTAGTGTTAGATTCTGTGTCCTTTGGAAGTTACGCCATTGCTGTAGGCTGACCCATCAAGTAGAGAGAACCCTTGCTATACAGGCTAGGCTTACACTCTGGGACATTGCCCAAGGGTAGGAAGAAACCAGAGGGACATAATTCAGTCATCATTTCCAAAGTTATTACCAAAATCTGTGAGAAGTTTAATCTTCCAAAGAGTGGTGGGTCAATGATAGCCAGGAGGGCTTTGTTGCTTACTTCTCTTCAGGCTCTAGATTCAATAAGAGGCTCAGTATGGGACATATGGAAGCTCTTATTGAGATCAGCCCATCATTAGGTGTGACCACTGCTCACCCTTGCCTGCAAGTTCTCCTTGGGGGTCTGAAGCCCAAGTGGCTAAAGTAAAGCATTAAGTCCATCTTAATAGAATCTGAATGACATATGATGTGAGAAGCCACTAGCATGTGATCAACAAGAACCTACTGTTCACATCATGCCCTGTCCACCCTCCTGGATACCTACCCGCTCTCCTCACGCCCTACATCACCAACTCTCTTTGCTACCAAGAATTCTGGACCTTGCTCATGGAGAAGTTTAGCGAGAAACTCTTGTGGAGAGCTGGTTTATTTTTTGCCCTGTGTGATGAGTTTCATCTGGCCAAGAAAGGAATCAAGTTACTAAAAAGCATCACATTTTAGATCTCCAGGCTGTTTTCTTTAAGACTGGGGAAAGGGGGACTATTTATTCTGCCTTAAAATGATGGCAAATAAGTGATGATGACAGATGACATTTTGTGAATGTAGACTCTGGATATACTCCTAATAGGTTAATGTAGTCGTAAAAGGAAATCAAGTAGATGTTTTTCTGTTATGTAAGCAATAATTTTTTTTCTGTGTCTTATTGAGTATGACTAGCAATTATTTATTTACATGCTAGACGGTTCTCTGCATGCGGGTTCCATGTAAGTACAGAAATTTCCTCGGCCACTGGAGGTATTTTGACCATTTTGTCATTTGGATAAGCTGTTGTTAGATTGAAATTTACACATCATTTCATTTAAAATTGTGCCTTAGAAAATGCAAAGCTGTTGCACATAGTCCGTGATGAATTAAGGATGCAGTACATTGAAGAGAGATGAAGTCACCTCCAAGTTCTCAAGACTTCTCATGGAGGTGTTCGCTGTTTTACAGGGGGAAAAAAATTTTTAAAAAGAAAAAGAAAAATAGAAAAATTTAAAAAAAGAAAGTTTTGAAAATGTACAGATTAAGTCCAATATTTTGATTAACCACCTGCATGTTTTATTAAATATTTTGATAATGTGGATGTTTACACTTTGCATGATATTAGCAGAGTACTTTACCACCAGTAATGCACAAACATGTACAATATGATTATTCATAACCGATTTTTATAGAATACTTTTTACATGTGGAACTCCATCTGTTATGTAAGGATTATGTGAATATTGCACATTCTCTTCTGGTTTCACAAACTCATTTATACATATTTCTTAGTGAGCCTCATTGTACATGTATTGAAGCTAGAATCAAGTCAAGAAAAATAAAGCCCCATTCTCCAACTGCGAAATGTGCTTTTCCATAATGAACAATAGTCACCAGCACAGAATAATCTCCAACATTTTCTAAATTCTAATTGCCAACTGTTTCTATTTATATTTGATTTATATTTCATTTGGAGTCTGTTACATGGCAGCTCGGGCAGACTAGATCTTGTTTTTTCCAATGCAGCATAATGAGTATGATCTATTTCTTTTCAAATAATCTTTGAGATCCCAGGGAAAAAAAAAAGTGCTCTGCTCTGTTGAGCTACAATGTAAATGTGTTTGTTTAAAAAACAGATGAGGCAAGTGAGTGATTTATTGTTCCTGAGGAAGTATATCTTTTTTTTTTTTTTTTTTCCTTATACTTCAAAAGCTTGTCCCTTCTCTTTCTTAAGGAAAAAAATGGGTAACTCTTTGTTTTTCACTTGCAAACTTTCATGACATGTGTTCATTCTTTCTGTGTAGTGTTACTAATGCAATACATATTATAGTTATCTATACACAGTGTAAGACTTAACAGGCTGAAATGATCCACCTCATATGTGAGTCCGTCCAAAAGATGTTACTGTTCTGGGTAGGCCAATGTTCTACATCAGTTACACTAACCTTCATTTAAAATATTTATTCTAAAATGCCTCTGAGAAATAGTAAACAATAAACATAAAAAAGTTGTCTAAAATGCAACAGCTTTTATAGTAAATGTACATTTATAAATAAAATACTCAAATCAACTTTGTATTTCATTGATTTTTTTTTGAGGGGTCGGGGGAGCCAGTTTTCTTACTTGGGGAAGAGAGAATCAGGCTTTCTCTCTCTTGCAGCTTTTGGTCCAGAGTTACAGGGTCAGTTGATGGCAATGATGCATATTTGCATATGTATATTGATGCATCTTGAGGTCAGCTATTTAAGGCAAATCAAACTTACCAGCTGATTGTAGGAGTCACCAAGGAATTGCCTGCCACTGAAGGATTCAAACTCCTTGAGATGAGACTCACAATAACCAGGAGAGACCATGCAAATACCAGAGGAAATTGTCTAAAACAACCAAATGATGGTTTACTTCCAGTACTGGCTAGAGAAAACCATGTCAAACCCTTTAAAGCCGCTGTATTCTGCCACTTTTTCCAGTGCTGACCCAATGCTCCCTCTCACTGTATACATACAGTCTGTTCACTGAGGACCTTTCTCTCCATTGTTGAATCTGGGAATATCCTTGGAAAAGGTGGCATCCTGCTGATACTGTATCAGCAAAATACACATGTATCTTGCCTGGCACTGTGTCTCAAATTTGTAGGCGGTCCCAATAGCAATCAAATTCCTTGAAAGTTTCCATCATTTTAAGACGCAATATTCTAATTGCTATTGCAAGTTGTATTCTGCTTCTTTTTTGCAAAGTTTGGTATGCAGTTAGTAGTTGCTGCTGTTTCCATATAAAAGCGAATTCTTTGCCTTTTGTAAGAGAATTTTAGCAACTATTGGAGTAGTTTAATATATCCATTGTTAAGTGAAAGTTTATTCAACTACAATGCATTTCAAAACAAAGAAAAGATTGTTATTCTAACGTGATCTATGAAGAATGTCTTTATTAAAAGAAGAACATTTTACCTGGGATAATGTTGAACTAGCTTTTTTCCATTGACTTTCTTCAAGACCTAAGGACTCCTTTTTAAGGTCTGAATCTGGACCACAAAGGATCTCTCTCCATCCTTTGGCATTATCTAGGTCAGGGGTTACAAACTCAAATGACTGGAGGGACCAGCTAGGTATTGTAAATGAGAACCAGAAGAGGACAGTATTAAGAGAGTGGTATAGACTATGGCAAACTGAAAAAAGAACAGTTTTGTCTAACAAATGGACATATCTACGAAACAGAAACAGATTCACAGACGTAGAGAACAGACTTGTGGTTGCCAAGGGGGAGGAGGGGAGGGAGAGGGAAGGATTGGGAGTTTGGGATTAGCAGATGCAAACTAGTATATATAGGATGGATAAACAACAAGGTCCTACTGGGTAGCACAGGGAACCATATTCAATATCCTGTGATGAACCGTAATGGAAAAGAATATGAAAAAGAATATGTATAACTGAGTCACTTTGCTGTACACCAGAAATTAACACAATACTGTAAATCAACTATACTTCAATAAAATTTTAAATAATAATAATGAACATTGGCACTGGTGCACAGCAAAGAAAAAAAAAAAAAAAAGCAGTCCTGTCTAAAGAAGGAGGCAGCTACCCAGCTCTAACCAATTGTTTTCATACGAAATCCCCAGCTTTTTAAATATTGACAATTCAAAGCATTTTCCAGCACAGTGCCAACCAAAATTGTGAGGCTCCACAAAATATACCCACAAGTCCAATTTTGTTCTCAGGCCACAACCTGTAACTATCTTTTCTATCAGCTGCTACTAACTTGCTGTGAGTCCTTTCATTTGACAAGTACGTCGAGATTTGCCATCCAAATTTTTGCTTTTGGAGTGTCTTGGGTCATTCAGAGAAAGAAGCTGATAAAGCCGTTAATCAGCAGGTGGTATCGCTACAATTCATGCCACTTTTCAGCCTTATTTGTGTATTGTCATCAAAAATTGCTCTTTTACAAGCACCCATGTTCAGCATTTTGCAGAACCATGCCTTTCCCCTTCCTTCTTTCTTCTGAATGACTCAAAAGGACAGAAAAGTGTCTAAATATACAAGGCAGAATTTTTTCTGAACTTGTTTAGCACCATTTTATCAACTGTACTTTTGCAAGCATTGTTTTATTTGTCAAAAAGCATTTCTGGCACATGAGAAGATAAATGTGTGCCTCCGCATTTTATAGATGAGGAATAGAGGTAGAAGAGGAATAAGTGACTTATTCTGAATGAGTGTAAAATTTTACGTAATTGTGTATTTCAACTGGCTCCAGGCAGGAGGGATTAGGTGAAGCTCATATTCAGCTGTGCCTGGTCCTCGTGTCTGGGACCCCACATGAGACCAACTAGGGGGACCCCTGAGCATAGCTGGACTTCGCAGGATTTAATCTGCACTCAAACGGAGACTAGAACACTCTTTTTATAGTAAACTTACACTTAGAAAATACTCAGATTTAGTATCCCATTTTTACCCCTTTGGCGTGACCTTGGACACTTTGGTGTTTGCTGGAGAGGAGGCCGAGGAGTGTCTTCACACCATCCACACCTCTGGCCAGAGCCGCAGGGACCTCTCTCCCGACACACACCGCCTGCAAAGCCTTCCCCGCCCAACCCCAAGTCTGCTCTCCAGAACTGGGGAATACCAGTCCTGCCTGATAGATAACCCAACTTTTGTGTTGCTAAACGGGTCCTCCACTTTCTCAAACTCAACAGCCAAGGCCTGAACAAAGGAAAGGCCTCTCTCGAACCACTCTGTTGGGGAGAAGACACTGAGGGTCCAGCTCATTGATGTCTATAGTACAGTATCATTTCACCACAAACGAATTCATTCATACCGGAATCAAGGCGTTTCATTTTTGCAGCAGGAATAATGACATTGTCCATGAAAGCCTGTTTTCTTCATTGTCCATCACGGAGAGAGAGAATAATCATAACAGGCCCTGTTGGTTTAGAAAATACCTTGGCTGGGGAGTTCCCCGACAGTCCAGTGGTTAGAATGTGGCACTTTCATTGCTGTGGGCCCGGGTTCGATCCCTGGCCGGGGAATTAAGATCCCTGCAAGCCGTGCTTGGGGCACGGGCAAAAAAAAAAGAAGAAGAAAAGAAAATACCTTGGCTGAAACTGACTGAAGTATAACTATAGGAAGCCCCTGTCAAACATCGTGTCAAGTGTTACACCCTCACTCTCAATGGTACAGCATTAATTACTGTCCCAAGCTCTGACCTTGGAACATTCAACAGTTCCTCCTGAATTCATGAAAAGTTATGATGAAAGTATTTCTCGTTTTCTCACACTTTGAAAATTGAGAAGCTGCGTCTTGTTTATATGCTAACACTCTGGGAAACAAGTGAAATATTTGATTAGAGAAATGGAGAATGCCTATTCTGAGATGATCCAAGAAAGTTTGAAAAGAGCAAAGGAATTTGCCTTACCAAATGGTATACTTTACTAGAAAGAGAACAATAAACAAAGTAGGTATCTTGGGCAAGAATGGATAAACTAATTATAATTAACACAACAAAGTATATGGCCCAGAAACAGACCCAAGTAAACATAAAAATGTTAGTGCTTAATAATGATAACACAAATCAGTGGATAAAGGAGGGACAGTTGATTAATGTCATCTCTTCATCACAAAATTAATTCCAGATGAGTTAATTTTTGTCAAGTGTGAAAAACAAACACAAACAGGAAAAGGAAGAATTAGGATTTAAATATGCTTAAAAACATACTCAATAAAGAGAATTTTAAGCAAAATTTAAAAGAAACTAGGGGAAATATTCCCAACAAATATGACAAAGGGTTAATATCCTTCACATATGAAGTCCTTTACAAATCAACAGAAAATGAGCAAAAGGACATAAAAAAGCTGACAAAAAATAAATATAAATGGCCAATAAACATGAAAAAAAGTTCAGCCTTACTTGTGATCAAAGAAATGCAAATTTTAAAAGTAAGATAAGGCTATCTCTACCCGTAAAAAAACAGAAAGTCCTCAAGTATATTAAGAATTTTAAAACTTCTATATAGCAAAAAGAAAGTTTTTTAAAAAGCTATAAACCAAGAGAAGTTATCTGTCACACATACATCCAACAAAGAATTAGCATACAAACTATATAAAGAACTGCAAAATATCAATAAGAACAGGTCAATAGAAAAATGGACAAAAGACATGAAAAGGCACTTCACAGAAAACATGAATAACAAAAAATATATATATATATTCAATTTTATTAGGAATGAAATGCAAATTAAAAACATTATGAAACGCCATCGTATACCCATGAGATTGATAAAAACTTAAACTTTGATGATATCAAGCGTCAGTGAGGATGTGGAGAATGGGAACTCACACATTGCTGATGAGAATGTATATTGGTAAACAACTGTGCATTATCTAGTGAAGCTGATGAAGCTCATACCCCTTGATGGAGCAATTTCTACTTCTAGAACATAAACACCTTAGCCTAAACTCTAGAGAAGCTCAAGAAACTCTCACAGATGTCCATGGGACAGGTTCAAGGATGTCCCTCACAGCGCTGCTTTATATAAATTACAGTACTCCGCTTTAGCAGGGAAAAATGAGTGAGGCACTGAGTGCACACATACACTTGGACGAATCTCGGAAAACATAACATTAGGTTAAAATAGCAAGACACCAGAGATTACATACAGTATGATACCCATTGATATGAAGTCCAAAGGCAGTAGAAAACTAAGCATTATAGTCTCTGTGGGTACCATAATATGTGGTAAAAGAGCAAAGCAAAGCAAAGAAATAATATAAACAAAATTCAGGATTTGTGGTTGAAGGAAGCGAATGTTGTCAGGGAGGGCACACGGGAAGTATCAACTTGACTGTCTTTTTATCTTTTATCATCCACTCATAAGTTCTGTTTTGTTATGAGTACCTTCAGCCTTACCAGATATTGCCAAACTGCTTTCAAAGGTGATTGTTCCAAGTAGCCTGACAGTGTGTGGAAGATCCTATTTCCCCCATCACACCCAAAACTTGGTAAGTCAGGCTTGTTAATTTTTACCTCTCTGGTGGAAAGGAAATGGTATTTCATTGCCTTCATTTGCATCCTCCTGACTACTGATGAAGCTGGGCATATTTTCATATCTTTATTGGACAGCCCAGTTTCACTTCCCTGAATTACCTGTTCATTTCCTTCACAAATTTCTTTGTTGAATTTCTTTTCTTTTGTTTTTATTGCTTTTTAAGGATTTTGTAAGTATTCTAGATCCTATATCCTTTATCAGTCACACACATTGCAAATGTTTCTTCTCAATCTGTGGTTTGTCTTGTAAACTTTATTTTGTCTTTCAACAATTTTAAATTTTAACATAGTAAGTATATGAACATCTGTGTAAATTTTGTGCTTCTAGAGTCTCATTTAAGAAATCCTTCCCTACTCCAATTCTATAAAGGTATTCTGCTCCATACTCTCTTAAAATTTTTTAAAGTTTTGAAATTCACATTTAGATCTTTATCAAGTGAACTACAGATCTAATGTTTTTTTTTCCCCTTTGGATAGTCTGTTTCCCCAGATCCACTTATTAAATACCTCATCCTTTTCCTGCTGATTTGTAAGTCACTTCTGTGAGAGACTGTCTTGCAATATCTGAGAGTCTGTTTCTGGGCAATTATTCCATCTCTTTGATCTATTTGTCTATCCCTACACCAGTATCACATTGTTTTAATTACTATATATCAAGCCTTGATATCTGGAAGGGCAAATTTCCTCCTTTCTCAAAATTGTCTTGGCCATTTTTTTGACCTTTACCCTTCCATATGAATTTTAGGAATAGCTGTAAAATGCCTGTTGGGATTTTAATCAAAATTGAACTTACAGACTATAGTTTTCTAATTGGTATTGTTAGTATACGAGAATACCACTGATTTTTTTAAATGTTAATTTTGGGCACAGCAACTTTGCTGGACACTCTTATTAGTTCTAATAAATACATTGTTTATCATTTCTCTTTGATTTTCTGTGTAATCATCATCTACAAAAAAAACTTCGTCTCCTTCCAATTATGTCCTCATTTTTTCATGTCTTATTTTATTGTTAAGATGTCTAGTAAGTGATGGTAATGGGCATTCTTATCTCACACTGCTATTAATATAGGCAAAAAAATTGGAAAACATCCTAGATGTCTAACAATAGGGAAATAGTTGTGAATATTATGGTACTTCCTTATAATGACATTTCTGCCATTGAAAAATAGCATTTTCAAAAATTTTAATTTAAATTATTAAAATACCCACAATAAAATGGTACATAAAAAGCCGTGTATCAAATTAAATATGATTCAAGTTTTATAAGTAAAATATATTATATAACATACGCTTTGTATTGTATATGTCACTCAAGTGTCCCCAGTTTTCAAGGCCTACAGGATTGAGCTTCCCCATAATATCCAAATATAAATCCATGCCCCATCCCACAGGACTATAAGAAGTCTGGTCCTCTCTGCAGTTATTTATGGTGATCTTCAGCATGTCCTGGTTTTTGTTTTCCACCTTCCATGCTTGACTACTGCCCCAGGCTGCTGCTTTTGGCAGTTTTGCCCGTTTCATCATTCCTTCTATAATTAAGCCCCAAACATGAGTACAAGCCATCACTCCTTTATTCTTCAGAGACCAGCTAAGAGAGGACTTCTGTGGTTTAATAAACTTAAATAACTTTAATAAAGTTGACAATAGCACATCCAAATTACGAGGCAAGAAAGAAAAACATCAAATTGGAATTCATGTACCGTTGCACTTAAAATCCATTGGCCACGCCTGTTCACAGGGAGCCATGTCTTCCTTCCTCCCTAGCTCCCGGCCTCTGGCCTGCTGCCGTGTTCAGAGACACATTCGTCTCAACTAGACTTTGCCTTTTCATGTTCTCTCACTCTCTCCTCCCCTCACCCACCACCCCTGCCCCTTGGAGTGCACCATTGTATTCCAACATGCTAGAGGAATAAGAATCAAATCAGCTAATATCACGATGATTTCTCAGGGCTACACTCAGCCCACAGTGAAGGCAGCCTTTACCTCAGTTAACATCTCAGTCTGAAGAAGGAAGACAGACTCTGGAGGTGCAATGTTCAAACCCCAGCTCCACCACTTAATACTTGTGACTTTGGGCACGTTGTTTATCCTCTCCGTGCCTTGGTTTCCTCACCTGCACAACGGGGATAATAATAGAATGTAACACATAGTGTTATTGTAAGGACTAAATAGGATACTGCATTTAAAACAGGACATATTCTAACATATAGAAAATGTTAGCAGTTTCCATTAGTATTGGGATTACCATGTGTTAGTAGGAATACAGTACAAGCTGTAGGAGTGGAATTACTCTACCGATATTCAGGGCTACAGTAGGAAAAAAAAAACAACTCTTGCTGAACTTGTATCTCTATAGCTAGACAGTCTCACGAGTGCAGCTCTTCTGAGAAAAGAGAGTCTGCCCCCAAAATAAGTTCCAGCATACGGCATTAGGGCCACAAAGAGTTCAGAAATAGTCTCAAAGCATCCTACAAAGGAACTATGTAACAACTCAAAAAGAAATAAAATATTGAAATAGATAAACCAGAATATCAATAGCAGTTATTTTTGATTTGTGGGATTATGAATGATTTTTATCCTATCTGCACGCTTCTGTGTGTTTTGCCAACACTGGCCATCTATTACCGCTTTTATAACATGAAAAAGTAAGAACAGTAGAAAATATAGAAAGAAAGCCATCCACACCAGATAAGAGTTCATTAGAATTTATTTGAATACCAAAATTCTACAATGAAATGTAGTCTAGGCTTGAATAAAGAGAGAATTCATCTGGATATTGAGTCTTGGCAAAGCCTGGCCATCACCGTGTGACCAATTGCTGCTCTGGGAGTGGCCTGTGAGCTTTTCAGCTGCAGCCCCTTAACTCAGATAATTAGAGTTCTGTTCCCCTGGGGCATACTCAGATCTGAACATGAACTTGTAGCGGACACCAGATCCTCATCCCCATTTGCAGTTTACATGTGGAGAATTCACCCTATCCTTAAAAGTGGGTTACAAAAAATGCTTCCATAAAACTTACGTCAGTTGCCTAAAACCATTGCGTTGGCACTTTCCAAGTTTAGTATGACCTTGTATTTACATAGCAGAATGTACTTTAAGATAGGAAAAAGGATCCTGTTAGAAGTTAATGGCAAATGTCCTCTGCCCTCAGAAATACAACAATTAAGATGAATCAGAGGCTCCTGATTTTGAATCAGATCTGCTCTCCTTGAGAAAATAGATTTTGGGCCTTTTCCCATCCTACTTCTCCTTGAAAAATAATGGCAAAGCTTTCCTTACTGGATTTTGTCATGGAATAGAATCCTAGGAACATCTAATAACAAAAGCCAACAAAGGGCAAGCAGATAACAGACTCCCAGAAAACATGGTAACTTGACATAAATGAGCATTTTGCAAAGTGTGTTCCTCAGATGTGTTATATGAAATGTTCTTCAGGAAAAGGATTCCATGGTCAAACATGAGTAGAAAGGACCAGATATCCTTTTTCTTGGAGGTAAAGAATGCATATTAAAGGCCTGAACAATTCTGCAGTAATCCATTTGAATTTGTTAAACCCACATTTTCCTAAATATATTTCATCAAGAAACTATTCCACACTCTTCTCAACATTCTCTGGCACTTTGGAAAGTACTGATTGAACAATTAATACATTTGGGAAATCACACAAGTATCTTGATAGTATACAGACATTTTTTTTTTTAATCCTTAGACCATTTTAAATTTCGTGATGCCCAACTACAAGAATGGCAACATTAAAAACAAATGGGAAACATCTGGAACTATGAAAGTAGGAAGTGGAGGCTCGTGAGAGGTAAGGACCAAGGCAGCTGTGGGAATGGCTGTAATTCATTAGCACTCTTTATTCAAGGTTTTCTCCTAAGAAATTTCTAATGGAAAGTAATGCTGTCATTAGGAACCCTGTCAAGAATATGGTTGAGGTACTCATTTCTCAGGGCAGGACAAATAAAACTTTTGTAGGGTGTCAAGAGACTGAATATTAAAGGAAAGTATAATGTCCATATCTAACATGTCTTTCTCTCTCCTACCTTCTCCCAGCACTCAGGAGGGAAAGCTCTAAAACTAGTATCCAAAGATCTCAAGCATTGCACCACGAGCAAAGATTCCAGAGGGCTGCTGAAATCTTAGAAAGTGTATAAACACCTTAAGCTGAATTCAGGAGACTAGGCAACTAACATGAGTTAGTATTGACCTTTTGTGGTTTTCTGTTTTGTTTTGTTTTGTTTTTTTCACTGTGCCACACAACATGTGGGATCCTAGGTCCCTGACCAGGGATCGAACCTGTGCCCCCTGCAGTGGAGATGTGGAATCCCAACCACTGGACTGCCGGGGAAGTCCCAGTATTGAAAAAGCATATCACTGCTGTATAGCACAAGGAACTCTACTTCACTTCTCTGTACGGTAGAAACTAACACAACATTGTAAAAAACTATACCCTTTTAAAAAAAAAAAAAGAAAGAAAAAGCGTATCAGACAATCTATTCTGATAGACTAAGAATGTACTGCCTTTCAGAAAGGTGGTAAAAGGATGCTTGTAATTTCTGATATTGGTTGTCTATTTGACCAGCTAAACCAGATTCCCTTCTGGACCCAAAGATGATATTGTTTGGTGATTCAAGAGTATGCAACATATACCATCGTTTCTTCTGTTTGGGTAATCTTTTGAATGGGATAAACATGCCCTTGTCTAACTTCTTAGTCTATCTTTGTAAAAAAGGGGAAAAAAAATAAGGTAAGGAAATATCTTTTGCTTTAATGAATCATTTAATACAACATTTTTGTAGTTTGGGTAAAACATTTGTGGTAGTTCCCAGTTTCAGTGTCATTGATCTTCATCCTTTGGCGTAGAACTGAAGAATTCTCTGACTCTTTGACTTGAACCAGTATGTGATCAGTATATTTCTATGTGATTCATAGAAGGAAAGCGTGAGTAACATAAGCGAGAAGACTCTTAGGAGCAACCTCGCAATCTTACTTTCTCTAATAGCTTCTCAGAAATGGGGCTCAATAAAAACACCAAGGTTTCTGATAGCTTTAAATTTACCATTGTATCCTTTACTGCCTATCATAAAAGACAATTCAAGGATGGGGAACCTTGACTTCACTGTTCCCCAGAGTATATAGAATAGAAAATCTGTCACCTTCCCAACATCTATTCTACAGCAGTCATGTTTTTAGGTGGGATGAACCCCTCCATCAGCTTCAGGGGTAAAGTCTTACTGTTATAATCCATCAGGATAATCCCACCCCTTCACCACAGATATTGGTTAAAGTGACCTAGGTTTAAACCAATTAAAGGTCCAATCAACAGGAATCTCAGAATTTTTGTTAGAGAGCTAAGGAAAGACTCTATCTTTCTCTGGATAAAAAAGAGGAAGCATGTGGACCTAATTATACTGACAGCTCTCTTCTAACATCAAAGGGCCCAGCCTCCGGGTGAAGCCCACACTGTAGACGGCAGATGTAGAGAAAAAATAAAAACAGAAGAAACAGAGTCCACAGTGACATTACTGAGCTCTAGACTAACCAGTTCTGGAACTCACACCACTGCATTTTCATAATACCTGTAAATTCCTTTATTTATTTTTTAAAATTTATTTATTTATTTGGCTGCGTAGGGTCTCAGTTGCCGCACGCGGGATCTTCTTTGTGGTGCGCAGGCTTCTCTCTAGTTGTGGCGCGGGGGTCCAGATCGTGTGGGATCTGTAGTTTGTGGCACGCAGGCTCTCTAGTTGAGGCACGCAGGCTCAGTAGTTGTGGCGTGTGGGCTTAGTTGCCCCGCGGTATGTGGTTAGTTCCCCAATCGGGGATCGAACCCGCGTACTCTGCATTGGAAGGCAGATTCTTAACCACTAGACCACTAGGGAAGTTCCTCCTTTATTATTTAATCCAGTGTGAGTTGATTTTTCTGTCCCTTGGAATGGAAAGCTTCCTAACACAGGCAGACATATTAGGCCGTGACATAGCAATAAAATCACATTGAAATGAGCATAGGTGCTTATAGTTCTATCCCTGGTAGTACTTGGGGTTTAAAAAATTATTATGATGCTTATTTTAAGGTCAAAATTTAATAGGTTCCATAGTTTTTCCTAGTAACAACTTCCCTGATTTTAATATCATTGATTTGCCTTTCTTCTTATTTACTCTTCTTCAACACCAATCTCCTGACTTTCCCATTTGGGGGAAAAAAAACAAGTAGAAGAAGTTTGATATCTCTTTTTAAGTCAATGCAGTTTCTATCATCTCATAAAAATTCTAGAAAGTTGGCTTAATTCACAGGGTTCAGCAGCTCTCCTGTTTATAAGGGGCCTACATACACAATGAAGTCCAGTTACTGCTCAGGTTAACAAAGTAAAAGGAAACATACGTGTCCCAGCACAATTCTGTTAAAAAGCAAACAAATAAACAAACAAGAAGTGTCCAGGTACAGTCAAATCCAAATCCCCCACAAATTTAACACTGTATTTCTTTGATTTTCTAAAAGCCATATCACCTCATCAGTTGGCCTTTCCTAGATGGAAGACTGATTGCTATGGAAAAAGATTACAATATTTAATATTCAAATCTTGAAGCCTGGGGGTGAGGGGCCTCTATAGACAGGGTCCTTTGGAAAGCACACTACAGTTTTCCTTCTTCAAGCCACAAGGCAAACTTCCAGCTGACAGTATTTGAACCAAGCACCAGAAAAATGAATTGTGTGTATAAGAGGACACATAAGTACTTAATCCAGAGGATATTCGTACTATTTATTTCAGAGCCAAGGTGATTCCCTTCAGCAACCTGGGCTGGAGTCGGTGGGTAGGCTAAAGGGCAGACTTAGCACGAGGTTCAAAGAGTTACTTCTACTTGGTGACTAACCCCATTTGATTGTCTTAAGTGTTTCTGGCTTCTAGGGTGTGCTTTTATTTCAGATGATTATGAACGTTCCAAGAGAACTCACTGCAGCCACCTGGCTTAAAGACTGTAAGGCACTTGGGAAATCAAATTTCAGGAGAGAAGATTGGTTTGACAAACAATGAACAAGGAGAAATCTTCTCTTTGCAGAGCTGCTGTGTGTCAGAGTTTATCCTCATTATATTATGGTAGGAAGAAAAGGACAAATTAAGACATTTAACTGCTTAAAATTTGAGACCCAATTGCATTTAACACAGCAAATCTTGTTACTGGACCTGTGCGTTTACCTTTTGCCTGTGTGAAGTCTGGTATGTGTTAGCAAATAACATTTTTTTTAAACCATAGAATGGATCTGGGCTAAGTGAATAATCACAGCTACACATTCTCTGCTATATAAGAGAAGATCCTGTAAGATCCAAAAAGTTTTAAAATTAGATCGGAAGTGCTTAAAAAGAAGAAAACCTCAAAATAACCTTACCTGCCCACCGTTGCTAGCACCAGCATGCTTTAAACTAATAGCAATTATGTAACTCAAAAGTTTTAATTTTTAATATAGGGAGTCATTCAAACACTTTTATTCAAATGCTCCAATAGAACCATGAATACTCCAAGTTCAAATACTGATGCCAGACATGTTTATCTTTAGTGATGAGCCAATTTGTCATGTTTGGGGTGGAGGAAAAAGATAAAACAGTATGTCCAGAAAGCCAAAGTTCTCCTCTATTCTTGCGGATAGAGCTATCATTGACATTTAATTGAAAATACTGAACAAAACCTCACGAGTGGCTAATGTTTGCATATCTCATCAGGAATCAAGTAAATCACGTCTTCTGTGAGTGGCATCTTCCTCAGGTGTATAATGACAGGCTTAGACAAAATAATTATTAAGTTCTCTTCTACCTCTGTGGCCTATTAATTATTATACTGTCACTTCTTATTGCAAAATAATATTCTCAATGCAAAACAAATATCAGAAACCTTAAAAAAATAAAGCTCAAACGTATTTCCAGCACCCAGAGAAACCACTCTTTGGAATATAGCCTGCATCTTAATTCAATAAACAACTGATACACGAAATGTTTATTTGCATTCAACGTACTTTCAGAAAGGACTTGAGGTGGCTTCGCATAAATGCCTAATATTCAAAAGGGCTCCTGAAATTAGGCTAAAAGTAGAAGGGCTTTGTAATGAACGCAAGGACCTCTTTGACCAGAGACGGTGACACTAACAAGAAAGACTGAGGGTGATCACCAGTAAGTATTCCAAGATAGCGGGACGTTGCCTGTTTGTGTGCCTCTATATCCTTTGGTGGCTACTCCAGGTTTCTTGCAGAAATTTCCCTAAAATGGGACCAAGAGCCAGAGGCAGTTATTTGAAGACCTTTGAAGATGATAAGCTATTTGAGGAAACTGGTCTACCTAGCATTTTCCAGGCTTCCTAGGGCAGTCAACCAAGGGCAGTCATTGCTGGGGGTGACCACAGTTATAAGGTCTGAGAACCCTGGAAACCACTCAGCTCTGAGGCATCGTAGGCCTTCCAGGATAGGTGAGGGTATTCCTAGCACCATGTCTCTTTGAAGCAAATATATTCAAGCTGTTTTCAGAGTACTCAGCCACTACTAGCAACTCTCTGTGAAATCAGTGATGTAGTGACTTCTGGGGGTTAGCTTTCCTATTCAGCCTGATGTTTGCAACTGTTCAGAATCAAAGCTGCTGGCTTAATGCTAAATGATTTCTACTATGGCCCTCCAATTTGTGGATAACTATGACTTCAGAAAATCAAACTGGACTTGAATTTTGATCATAATTTGTCATGGAAAATTGTGCTTTGTCTCCAATAAACCACGAACTTTTTTCTCTTGCCAAACATTTACTAAAATGCTAAGTGGTATGTTTATCAGGACTGAGTATCTAGTGAATAATGATTTCCTTCCATTGGTTATACCACCTATAAAGGCTAAGTTTAGTTTCATCCATTCATTACGTATGTATTGAGTATTATGTGCTAAACACTGGAGATACAAAGTGAAATGAGATAAACATGGTCCTTTTCCTTGAAGAGCCTACAGGCTAGGGACAAAGCTAGGCAAACAAATAATTACAGAGGAGTATGATGAGGTTATTATAGCCGAAGGGTGACAGTGTCTGACTCATAATATAAGCTCACTAAAAATTTGATGAATGAAAGAATTAATGAATTGCACAGTAACACTTGGCAAGGATAACTAATCCAGGCTTGGAGGATCAGAGAAGTTTTCCAGGAGGAAATTATATTTAAACTGAGACCCAAAGGATGAGTAGAAATTTGAAAAAGGAGAAAGAGAAGGAATGACCATTTCTACCATTTTAGGTAGAAAGAAGAACAAATAAAAAAGCAGGGAGTCAAGAGACAACAGTGGCACCCTGGAGAAATTGAAAAAAATCTAGGATGATTGAAATGTAGAGTTGCATAAGTCTGGAAAATAGGCAAGGACCAGAGCCTGCACAGATTTGGAAGCAATGTCAAGAAGATTGAATTTTATCCTAAAAACAGCAGGGATCCACGGAGTGTTTTAGGTGGCTGGCCAAGATCATAACCAAATTTGCATTTAAATGATCCCTCTTGCTACAGGAGGAATCCAATAGTAAAAGGATGATAGTAATCTGGACTGGAAAATGGCATATGGAAAAAAGAGTACTACTCACAAAATATTTAGGAGGTATAATCAAAGAGGCTGGGAACTAGATGTGGAGGATGAGGGAGAGAAATGAAAGATCATCTCCAGGTTTCTGGGGATCCGCTGTTTCAGTTATATACACTGCTGTATTCTAAACCACTTGACATTTTTTTTAACATCTTTATTGGAGTATAATTGCTTTACAATGGTGTGTTAGTTTCTGCTTTATAGCAAAGTGAATCAGCTATACATATACATATATCCCCATATCTCCTCCCTCTTGCATCTCCCTCCCACCCCCCTATCCCACCCCTCTAGGTGGACACAAAGCACCGAGCTGATCTCTCTGTGCTATGCGGCTGCTTCCCACTAGCTATATCCATTTTACATTTGGTGGTGTATATGTGTCCGTGCCACTCTCTCACTTCATTCCAGCTTACCCTTCCCCTTCTCCCTGTCCTCAAGTCCATTCTCTATGTCTGCGTCTTTATTCCTGTCCTGCCCCTAGGTTCTTCAGAACCTTTTTTTTTTTTTTTAGATTGCATATATATGTGTTAGCATATGGTATTTGTTTTTCTCTTTCTTACTTCACTCTGTATGACAGTCTCTAGGGCCATCCACCTCACTACAAATAACTCAATTTCATTTCTTTTTATGGCTGAGTAATATTCTATTGTATATATGTGCCACATCTTCTTTATCCATTCATCTGTCAATGGACACAGGTTGCTTCCATGTCCTGGCTATTGTAAGTAGAGCTGCAAAAGAACAAAAAATTTCACAATTTGTATGGAAACACAAAGGACCCTGAATAGCCAAAGCAATCTTGGGAAAGAAAAATGGAGCTGGAGGAATCAGGCTCCCAGGCTTCAGACTACACTACAAAGCTACTGTAATCAAGACAGTATGGTACTGGCACAAAAACAGAAATATAGATCAATGGAACAGGATAGAAAGCCCAGAGATAAATCCACGCACATATGGTCACCTTATTTTTGATAAAGGAGTCAAGAATATACAATGCAGAAAAGACAGCCTCTTCAATAAGTGGTGCTGGGAAAACTGGACAGCTACATGTAAAAGAATCAAATTAGAACACTCCATAACACCACACACAAAAATAAACTCAAAATGGATTAAAGACCTAAATGTTAGGCCAGACACTATAAAACTCTTAGAGGAAAACATAGGCAGAACACTCTATGACATAAATCACAGCAAGATCCTTTTCAACCCACCTCCTAGAGAAATGGAAATAAAAACAAAAATAAACAAATGGGACCTAATGAAACTTAAAAGCTTTTGCACAGCAAAGGAAACCATAAACAAGATGAAAAGACAGCCCTCAGAATGGGAGAAAGTATTTGCAAATGAAGCAACTGACAAAGGATTAAGCTCCAAAATTTACAAGCAGCTCATGCAGCTCAATATAAAAAAACAAAGAACCCAATCCAAAAATGGGCAGAAGACCTAAATGGACATTTCTCCAAAGAAGATATACAGATTGCTAACAAACACATGAAAGGATGCTCAACGTCACTAATCATTAGAGAAATGCAAATCAAAACCAGAATGAGGTATCACCTCACACCGGTCGGAATGGCCATCATCAAACCACTTAACATTTAATGGCTAAACAAACGACTGCTTTCTTATTTCTCATAATTCTGTCAGTTGACGGTGCTCAGCTGGGCAGTCCTTCTACTGCTGCTGCTTGTGCTCTCACGTGTTCTCAGTCAGAGGGCAGCTGGGGCTAGAACATCCAAGGTGCCTTCAATCACATGTCTGGGGCCTCGGTGCAGATGGCTGGGAAACTGGCTCATCTGGAATGTTAGGAGAGTTGGGCCTCTCCCTTCTTTCCATGTAGACTCAGGGCCTCTCTGTCTTCATAGGGACCCTCCAGAAGAGTAGCTGGACATCTCAGGTGGTAGCTCAAGGCTCCCAAAAATGCAAAGGTGGGGCTTCCCTGGTGGCGCAGTGGTTGAGAATCTGCCTGCCAATGCAGGGGACACGGGTTCGAGCCCTGGTCTGGGAAGATCCCACATGCCGCGGAGCGACTAGGCCCGTGAGCCACAACTACTGAGCCTGCGCGTCTGGAGCCTGTGCTCCGCAACAAGAGAGGCCACGATAGTGAGAGGCCCGCGCACCGCGATGAAGAGTGGCCCCCGCTTGCCACAACTGGAGAAAGCCCTCGCACAGAAACGAAGACCCAACACAGCCAAAAATAAAATATAAATAAAAAAAAAAAAAAAAAAAGAAAGTCTTCTTCTATGGAATGAGAAGCAGGACTTTTTAAAAAAAAAAAAAAAAAAATGCAAAGGTGGAAGCTGCCATTGCCATGTCTCACTTCTGCCACATTCTACTGGTTAAAATGGGTCACAGAGCCAGGCAGATTCAGTGTGGGAGAGTCTAAATACAAGTATGAATATGGGAAGGTATGGTTCATCAGGGCCATCTTTGGTAAACAGCTACAACATATGGTGATACCATTCACTGAGGATAGAAAAACTGGAGGAGGAACAGCTTTGAGGGAAGGAGAACTTTTAAGTTAAATTTTGGATAGATTGAGCTTGAGATGCATATAAGACACCCAGTAGGTTGATAGATATGTATAGGGATCTATAACTTAGGAGGGAAGACTGGGCTAGAGATACAACTTTGAGAGTCCTCATCGTATGGTAATTGAGACAGGAAGACTGCATACATTGAGAGGAGGAGAGCCCAGGTTAGAAAACCAAGAAACTCCAACATTTAAAGACTGAGACTGGGAAGAAGAACCTTAAAGGCAGTCTGAGATGGTGAAGTCAAAGGAGTAGCAGGAAAATCAGGAGAGCTTTGAGTGGCATAATCCAAGTAAGGTTGGGGGCGTCAGATGCCTCCAAAGAGGCTGTCAGTCAGAATAAGCTAGGTGATGTTGCAGTAACAAACGAACCCTCCAAACCACAGTGGCTTTACACTACACATTTATTTCCTTCTCACACTCAATCTGCTGCAGGACTCGGAGGAAGCCCACCCCGAAGAGTGACCCAAGGGTCCAGGCTGGTTCCATCCTGAGTCTCTGTCACCTGAAGGTAAGTCCTCAAAATAGAGTAAGAGAGAACATGGAGGGCTCACACACACTCTTCTGTGTCTTGGCACAGAAGTGACACACATCACTTTCCTGTAGAGGTTTTGTCCCGAAGTAGGTTTCAAACTACAGGGGAGACTAGAAAAAGCAGTCCTCCTGTGCATCCAAGAAGAAGAAAATAAAATAGAACCCAGTGAATACGTAATATTGTCTTTGCCACAAAGATCAAGTAGGGTGAGGACTGAGAAGTGTCTTGGATATAGTAACAAAATTATCTTTGTATCCTAAGGAGCTCACCATAATGAGTCCTCCAAAAAGATGTTTATTGACAGGCTTAAGCACCTACTGCCTGTTTAAATGTGCCTAAACCCATTCTGAAATAATCCCTAATAACTCTTATAGACCTGAGGACCTTGGCTTTCAATAATTAGCTCTCTCAGTCTATATAATAACACCCATCAAAAATATAAAACATCTGTAAGACGTCATCCATCATGGTAAAAGTCAATTTGGATGAGTGTATGGTCCATCTCTCTGACTTTGCCTTTTCAGACAGTCAAAAACATGAATCAGTGGAGACAGTGGCTGTGTGGAGGCTCTAGTCTAAGCCAGAACCTTTAATTGCATTGTATTCTCTTAGGACAAGTAATTAGAAATGACTGTTTCCTACCAGTCTGAATTACAAGATGATTATTTCCCTTTAACATTCATTGGTTGCTTGGCATTGCAAGACGGTGGTATTATTAAAAATACACTAATTATTGGAGAAAGTGGCCAAAAAGGAGCAATTTTCCAGATTTCAGGGTAACTTTTTGTCAAAAGGAAGAGGCTAAGTGGGAGGGACTAAGGGTTCCATGAAAACCCCTCTTCTCGGTTTTTCAGAGGGTAGTCCTGGGAATGTTGGATTGCCACTGACCAAAAAGCTCCTTTTTAAACCAGCTCTCCTCCTTATGACTTAACTAACAAAGAATATAAAACTAATACAAGGTGAGGTAGTGATGAACAAGAAAGAATATTCTGCTTCCAACAAGAAGAAATGATCACTTAGTACCAACTGAGGGTGGAACCACCCCCTTCACCAGGGAGGAAGAATTTCGATATTCAGTAAATGAAAAGGAAAGAGGCCTGGAGAAAATCAGTCCAAGGAAGTATTTTAGGGTGGTGGATAAATATCACATTGTCCTGTAGGCACCATTTCAAAACCCTAATGACGGGAAAGAATCAATTATTTTAAAAAACATTAATGTAGAGAGTAAAAGATGCCTTCAAATTATAGTTTTGCTCTCCCTCTGGCGAAAATCAATCTAAGTTAGAGAAACAGTAATGTCCAAGTCATAGGAGCACACAATGCAGAGAAACTTTTCACAGGACAAATTCTTCATCGTTGCAGCTAGGAATTATTGCCAATAACAATATAATCCCTTCTGCTGCCTTTGTTACATATCTTCAAAGAAGAAACTTGAGTTAAAAGCTTAAAATTCCAACGTTTTTGTTTAATGCCCTGTAAAATATATTCAAGTTTCAAAAGACAGTGTGGTTCCACAAACATGGCAATTTCTTTGATATAAGTATATGAGCAGGCGAAGACTAAGAGAGGTGGGTCCGCACAGTAAAAGTGGTTGATCTCTTTGGGTCACAGAAAGACAGATGAAACATCAGGATGCTCTGTGCAGACTATTTGCAAAGCTCCCTCTCTCTCCCTCTCTCTCTCTCTCTCTCTCTCTCTCTCTCTATATATATATATATATATATGGAAGACCAACCAGGGAGAGGCAGGCACATCTGGACCCTTTGTTACCATATAACAAGGGCTTGCAGATGGCCATGCAGTGGTAATCAATCATCACTGTAAGCATATAATAATTTGTGATTACCAGGACAATGAAAAAGTGGAATTGTAAAAAGCAGCCAATGCCGGAAATGGTTTTTCTCTTGGGTAAGAAATGAGCCAGCATCTTAGGAGTGACCTCGGTGGTATAACAGAGATCTACAAAGGCGGGGTGACTGAGGAAGAAGAACATTGGAGTTATGAGTCACTTCTGATTAACAAAATCATGCTCACATTGTCGGTTTCTGTAATAAGGTAGATGACTAAGAATACAACAAAGAAGTCAGGTCACAACTCAGCTCCCTCTGTCAGTCCCAGGAAAATAAACTCAGTCACAGCTGTGCAGTTTTTCTTTAACGTTGTATTTTCTTGGCTTCCAACGAGGTCTAAAAAAAAGAAAAGAAAAATGCATTTGTCTTTGTCATTTATGCATAAAAAAGACTGTATAGCTAACTTTAGTTATCTATAGTCTCAATTGTTTCTAGACCCCATGAATGAGATAACATTTAATATAAAGAGGTGTCAAAATAAAATCTGGAGAGCTCTACTTGATATGAATATTTTACTGTGTAAGAAACAAACTATGATCAAGGAGACTTCAAAACCAAAAGTGGTAAGAAACTGGCTCTCAGCAGTGGCAGCTCAGTTTATAAAGATGAATGAGGAAGTGCATTTTTAAAAAAATTGTGATTGGTTACTAGAAACTCACCTTCCTTGTGGGGTAGTAGCACTACATGAGCTTACCTGTTTGAGCTGATTGAATAGGAATCTGCAAGATCACACTAACAGAAAGAAAGCTTAAGTTTTATTTGTAGGTCAGAATCAGCATTTGAGGGAAATAAGGAGAGTTTACATTTTGGTTATGTGGCTATGGGTGTTTGGCTTAGGGACATAAACTGTGACCTCTACTTTGGTCTTTCTCTAAGAGAAGTGCAAGCATGTGGGCTTGCAAAGTGTGAAAATACATTCTGAGGATGCAGAAGGATAAGTCACAGTACACATGAAAATGTGCATTTATAACTTAGATTCTAATCATGGTTGACTATGTTCTTTAAAAAAAGGAAGTACTTTTTAAAATTTTATTTTATTGACATATAGTTGATTTACAATGCTGTGTTAATTTCTACCATACAGCAAAGTGATTCAGTTATATATATATATATATATATATATATATATATATATATATATATTCTTTTTCATATTCTTTTCCATTATGGTTTATCACAGGATATTGAATATAGTTCCCTGTGCTATACAGTAGAACCTTCTTTTTAACCCATTCTATATATAATAGTTCGCATCTGCTAATCCCAAACTCCCAATCCATTTCTCCCCCAGACCCCCTCCCCCTTGGCAACCACAAGTCTGTTCTCTATGTCTGTGAGTCTGTTTCTGTTAAAAGGAAGTACTTTTTAAAAGAAGATGTTACTCCTTTAAAGTTTAGTGGAAACTACCTTCCAATTTCACAGTATTCTTTGAACCATGAATGAAAATTATTTCTTCTGATTCTTTCTTCTGCTCTAGACAAGTGAATTCTTGCATGCAGAGGTAAACAAACTTTCCTTTCATCCACCCTCCCGCTTTCTGATCTCAGAGGGACTGGTATCATATGTATCTTCTATTTTTTTTAGCAGAAATAATTGTTTAAGTAGTTAACAGGAAGGAAAGATTTCAAATTTTTTCATTGTATCTATACACCAAAAGATGGCCATAATGAGTAGAAAAAAAAGTTACTAGATAGATAGATAGATAATTGATGGATAGATAGATAAGAGATAGATAGATTCCCTCTCTGCAAAAAAGAAAAGTATGCTTGGGCTTCCCTGGTGGCACAGTGGTTGGGAATCTGCCTGCCAATGCAGGGGACACGGGTTCGAGCCCTGGTCCGGGAAGATCCCACGTGCCGTGGAGCAGCTGAGCCCGTGCGCCACGACTGCTGAGCCCGCGTGCCTGGAGCCCGCGAGCCACAACTGCTGAACCCGCAAGCCACAACTACTGACCCCGCGTGCCTGGATCCCGTGCTCTGCAATGGGAGAGGCCACCACAGTGAGAGGCCCGTGCACCGCGACGAGGAGTAGCCCCTGCTCGCCGCAGCTGGAGAGGGCCCATGCACAGCAGCTGGGACCCAATGCAGCCAAAGATAAATAAATAATTAAAAATAATAATAATAAAAAAACATAAAAATAAAAAAAAAAGAAAAGTATGCTTGTGGCGGCATAGAAAAAAAATTTCTAAAGGGAATACTTCAAACTCTTGACTATTTCTGATGAGAGATGGAGAAGGGTACAAGGGATGGGACTTTCATTTTTTATTTTATTCGTTTTGTTTTGCCTTTTCCTTATGAATAATTACTACTTTGATAATTGCTTAAGCACAACTTAATTTTTTAAAATACAAATACTTAACCATGGTAGTTGAGGCCAGGGGAATTGTGAAGAAGTATCTCTAAAAGACAAACTAAACCTGCAACCAGTAGATAAAAAGTCCTGGAGATCTAATGCACAGTATAGTCATTATAGTCAACAATACTGTATTATAAACTTCAAAGTTGCTAAGAGTTTAGACCTTAATTGTTCCCACCACAAAAAAGAAATGATAATTATGTGACATGATAGAGGTGTTAGCTAGAACTCTGATGGTAGTCATATTGCAATGTATAAATGTATCAAATCAACACGTTGTACACCTTAAACTTACACAATGTTATATGTCAATTGTGTCTCAGTATAAATAGATAAATAAATAAATAAGAAAAACTAATTATTTCAATAGATGTCTTTAACTTCCAGAATGTTGTGACTAAAAAGTTAGTTCTCTGTAACCTACAGCACAGATAGAAATAATGTTAACCTATTTAATGTAGCTGAGCTACCATATATTGGGGAATAAATGAGAAGAAATTATTCATTTTAAAATTAATGAGCCAACAGGAAGAAATACTGAATGTGAAAGAAATATAACTTTAAATGGCATACTTAGAAGCAGGTAAGCCTAGGATTTATTGTAGAGATTCTGAAAGAAACTTAGTGCAAAGTGCCTGGTTACACTGATTCCTTATTGTGTTATCTACAATTCCAATGTTGGACTTTTGTTTTCCTTATTACTACCAACACTATTCTTACATATATTAGACAGGATAAAGTTGTTTGGTTTTTTTGTTTTGTTTTGTTTTTTGCCACGCGGTGGAGAAAAAGAGAGAGGAGGTGGAGAAAGTTATGTGGAAGGGCAGGTGGGAATCGCTCAGGAAAGAAAAAGATTCCTGAGGTAACTGACAACAAAGAGGAATGTGTGTAAAGAACATCTGTGTGTAGATCTGAGGGGGGAAATTATCTCAATAGAAATAACTGAGCTATAGCTATAGAAAAACGAGCATCAGGAGGCAGTGTACACCTGTATGGTCACTCTTCAAGAAACATAGTTGGGTGAGACATGGGTTCAAACAATTCCATAGTTTTGCCAGAAGGTGGAGCAATTGTCTTAATGTGGCTTGGTTGCTGATCGTGAACCTTTGAGCGGGTGGGGAAATGTAAAAACAAAAAACGAAAAACACAAAAGTGCATCCATCTGTTTGCATTATGCAATTCTGTAAGTAAGGATTTGGTACTCTGAGGAGTCCTTATAGCTGATTCTTTAATAGTGTCAACCATTTTGCATATGACTATAGAAAATCTCTATTAATCATCTCAAATTGAAAAGATGTCAGAGAAGTTGACTTATCCTAAAATCAGAAAGAAAAGCCTCTCAACACACCCAAAAGTTGTAACAAGGAAAAACATTTCACCCAGTAATTAAAATCACTTTGGACAGTGCCTGTTGCTTCAAGAATCTTCAAATATGACCTGAGGTTGGTTATTCATCCAGTAGGTTTAGCTTCTAATATGACTTTAAAACTTTACAGACCATAGCCTTTAAAATTCATCCTAATTGATGGATACTCAACATTGATTCTACCATATTAGACTGAGTGGCTTATTGTAAACTACAGTGCAGAGAGCAGTAGTTGGCTTGAAAACAATAAAATAATAATGATAATCATTTTTCCTCTCCCCTTCTTTTAGGCTTTGACCAAGAGAGAATAACTGCAAGAAACTACTAATTTACAAAACGTGCAGATGACCTAGTTTATTCATAACCATAGGAGTTTTAATTTATTAAGCAGCAATTTAATATAAGCAGTGCCTAGTAATTCTAGTGCGCTATGTGTTTTGTAGGAGAATAATGTATTACTTAATGGGGAAGATAAATCTATCATTGGAAAATTTTAATAATGAGCAAAATTATGTTTGGGTATTTTCCTGGGAAGTAATTAGTTGCAAACTGTCCTTCCCTGAAGGGTGGCGGTATTGGTTGCAATAGTTATTTAGTGGTGAATGACCTACTAGACAACCGACCCATGTCTTACTGCAGAGGAGTGGAGGGAGGACCAGCATGGGAGGACCAGAACCTGGAAGAGAGCTCATCAAAATAAACTCCTGACATCCATTAGCTCCAACCCCTGCCCCCAGCTACCTCAGAGGGGATCTAGAGATGGGGCAGAGGTTGCAGGTGAAGGACTCAGCTTCATGGCCTCAGATGACTTGAGAGTCTGCAGACAGCCCAGGTGCCCTCAGCAAATCTCTCTCCCTTTGGCTCGCTAAACTGCCTAAAACCTGTTCCCTCCTTGGGTGAAACATAATTGGGTGAGACATGGGTTTAAACATGCATCAAAGCATCAAAGCATTCGTTCTAAAGCAAATGTTAAACCAGATGAGGAACAAAATAATTCATGTGGATCTGTGAGTGCTTGGGCATTAAGTAGTAATTTTGTTATAATTAAGCTTTGGGAACTGACCGTGTCTTATTAGAACACTGCAAGTATCAAAAGCTCAATCCAAACCAGCTTAAGCAAATAAGGAACTCATTGGTTCATAGAGCTGAGAAGGAACCTGAGGTGGCTCATGCGATTAAGGGGAGAGCTTCAGGAATAAGGCCACGTGGTCTGGAACCAACAACTCAGACAGCACCAGAATTTGCTCAACTCATCTCGCAGTTCGGTTTCTCTCTGGGTGTTGATACAATATTCGATTACTGAAGATGAGCTTTCTCCATACAGCCGAGGAAGATTAATATGGACAGATCTACATTTATGTTACCCTAGCTTAGCAACACCAACAAAAGAGAGATTCCTTCTTTCTTCTAGCATCCATGTATCAATCCCAGGAAAGTCCATGAGTGGCCCAAAGAGTCACATACCCACCTCTTGGACCAACCACTATTGTCGGGAGGAGGTGGCACTAGGATCGGTTCAATCTGGGACATGTGCCTGTCCCTGTGGCTAGAGAAGGACGCCATGATTAAATCCCAAGGAGAGTCCCACAAGGTGGAATAAGAATGCTTGCACTACAAAGGGGAACCATTACTAGACATAGAAGAGACCTAAAACTCTTATTCCTTACTGTGGAGGAAAAAAGTCCAGAATCCATGGCAACCCAGAGCCCTAGGAGTAAAAAGGTTAGTAATGAACACTCTCCAAGGTTCAGTATTTCAAAACATTTAGCAGGATCCCACATGCACCTGACTTCCAGCAACACAGACTCTCTAAAATGTCCCATTTCCCCCGTTTTACTTGAATGAATTCAACTGTGGCAATGATATTGTGAATCCAAAGCTCTGATTGGCTTTTGAGCAATTCCAAGGCATTTCTGAAGTGGGTGGGCGGTACCAGCTGCCTCATCTGATACCTGTGGTTTCTGATGTGAATGGTGGTATCTGGCTTACAATTGGCCTTGGAAATGGGCCAAAGCCACTTTAAAGTGATGGACACAGGTAACGTGTGGGAAAAAATGTTTCAAAATTTGGGGTACATATGGGGTTGACTCAAAGGAGTCCTTAGTGAAAAGACTGGAAAACCACTTCTGAAAGGCACGTCTGGAAAAGGGCAGAAATAGATAGGATCCACAGCCAGGACCATGGGGAAGAAGTGAGTGAAGGACAGAGGGTATAAGATGAATGGAAAGGGACAGCGGGAGACACTGCGGGCTAGCTTTATCAATTTCTATTGTTTGCCAGGATGCCCTCTTCAGAACACTGCAAACCACCACACAAACTGGAAACCTGGCGTCATCCTAAACTCCTTCTCTCCCCTACCAACCCACCCCCATCATTTACCTCCAATCTCAAGGATTCCACTTCCTAATGTCTCTCCTTTTGCCTACTTTTCTCTTGTTTAGTTTAGCCCGTCATTATTTCTCACCCAGTTTACCACCACGGTCTCATACCTGGTGTCCCACTCTCTAATTTTGCCTCCCCACCGCCAACCTCACAACCCCAATCCATTCTCCACACTCCAGGGCAGTCTTTCTAAAATAGACATTGGATCGTGTTACTTTCTTACTCAAAACTTCAGTGAGTCTGCCTGGACTCAAAATAAAGTCACCGAACATGGCCTCTAAGTCTAATCTCTGCAACCTCTTCTCTTGACAGTTTCCCCATACGATCCATCCTTTGTCCACAGAATGTCTTTCAGTTCTCTTAAGGCAATTTGCATTTTTTTTTTTTTTTTACCTTACAGCCTTAATATCAGTATAATGCTGTGCCTTTTTTACCCACTCTCCCCCTCCTCTGTTTTCAAAGGTAGTAAGTTATGGAAACCCAACCAACTAATGATACAACCAATGAGCAGTATTTGTTAGGGTAGAGTCTGAGCTGCTAAAACAAAGATCCCCCAATATATTGTAGCTTAAACAAGAAGAGCTTAACATTTCTTGCCCGTGTAATGGTCCAGAGCCCAGGAGTCCTGGCTAGCAGAGCAGATCTGCCGTCCTCAAGTGCAGCTCCTCTCTTGCTACTTTCTCTTTTGCATGCATCCCAGCCATTAGAAAGAACAAAGGGAAAAGAAGAGTTCACTCATTTCTTTTATTTTTTTTAAATTAATTAATTAATTTATTTATTTTTGGCTGTGTTGGGTCTTTGTTGCTGTGCACGGGCTTTCTCTAGTTGTGGCGAGCAAGGGCTACTCTTCATTGCAGTGCACAGGCTTCTCATTGCGGTGGCTTCTCTTGCTGCAGAGCACAGTCTCTAGGTGCGCGGGCTTCGGTGGTTGTGGCATGTGGGCTCAGTAGTTGTGGCACATGGGCTCAGTAGTTGTGGCGCACAGGCTTAGCTGTTCCGCGGCATGTGGGACCTTCCTGGACCAGGGCTCAAACCCGTGTCCCCTGCATTGGCAGGCGGATTCTTAACCACTGTGCCAGCAGGGAAGCCCTCACTCATTTCTTTTGAAGGCATATTTTGAAAGTAGTACAATTCTATTGGCTACAACAGACAAATGATCACACTGAGGTTCAAGGAAGTGTGGGAAATGTAGTGTGAAGCTGGGCAGACATGTACCCAGCTAAAACCCAAGTTGGGCTATTGTAGGAAGAGAAGAATGAATATTGACAAATGGCAGCAGTCACTGCCGTAAGCCATTATTCCCCAAGGCATGCAGATGGGCTAGGAGGCCAAAAAAAGACTGAACAACTTTTAAAGTTGTAACCCCTTTTTCCCCCCCTTCTTTAGAAGCAACAGCAGCCCAGTATAGGGAAGTCACCTGCTGAGGACAGTGGGGTCAGGAGCTCTGAGGTTGGGAAGAGGGCCAGAAGCAGGGCCAATACTCAGTCAGTAAGCACCAATATGGCTGCCCTGGTTGTTAAGATATTAAAATATAGCCGCAACGCTTGGGAATCACTCCTCTAAGATCTCGTAAATGCCTGCCTGCAAGCCTGGCCGCCCCAACTCCTCTCCTGGCATCCTCAGACGTCTTCCATGATCCAGAAGCTAAAGGATTAATGCCTGGCACAGAGAGAGACCCAAGAGGTTGAACCCTCTCTGCTGGATAACCCATTTAATTGATGCTGATTGTTGATAATTTGGATATCACCCCTGGCCAGAAGTCTAACATCCAGTGGCCTTCCTCAGCCACTGAATCCACTCCAAAATAAAGACAAAAGTGCAATGGACAGAAGTTACTGAACCTCATCTTTATTTTCCTTTTGAAATCTTGCTTGTGATGAATTGGGAGATTGGGATTGACATATATACACTAATATGTATAAAATGGATAACTAATAAGAACCTGCTGTATAAAAAAATAAATAAAATAAAATTCAAAAAAAAAAGAAATCTTGCTTTAGATACAGAAAACCTGAGATTGAGTCAGATTTCCAAGACCTCTAACATCAGTGACTATGACCCCTGTGGGCGATGTTTACTTTGCTACAGGAGAAAAAGGCTGGGCTCATGAAGAAGAGAGGTTAAAGTTATGTGTCCAAAACAATGCAAACAAGACTTTAGGAAATCAACATGTGGGAAAGCCAGAATTCATCTAATAGATAACCACCCAAGGGCATCTTCAGACCACCGAATCCTTCTTCCAGCTGGGATACGAGTGTGATGGAGTGGAAAGAACACTGCACTTGGGGCCAGAAGGCCCTGGAACTAGCTTGGAAAAGTGGAAACAACAGGTTTGTAGACTGGTTCCCTGATTACAATCTGTACAACCAGTCTCTACAGCTGTAAAACGAGAGAGAATAATATTTACCACAAAGCGCTGTGAGGGCCGAATGGACTAGGGTGTGTTGGGTGCCGGGCATGCAGTAGGCACTCAATAAAAGTAAGTCCATGTTTCTTGTAACTTCATTCTCCTCTCTTGTTCTCCATCTTCACCCTCCTCTTACTCCTACCCATCCCCATGCCCCACCCTGAACTCACACTTGCACAGGAATTTGTAGTCGGACCACAAACAGGTCACTTAATATATATGTCTCAGTTTTCCCACATGAAAAGCAGGGATTATGCAGGATTTCTTGTGTGATGAAATTTTTAATGTGAAGCAGGATACAGATGTGGAGGGCTGCTATTTGTGGTCAAGAGGAGCAAAAGGAGGTGATAGATTTACATAATTTACCATGCATATTCCCATCGTTTCTATAAAATAACTTGCAAAACTACCTACAGTAAACATTTCAGATTACCTCTGGATTAAAGCAAAGATCTGTGATACTAGATATGCCAACGATTTGTGTCAAATAATCCCATCTTTCGGAATGTGCCTGGCCCAGAGTAGACACTCCGTGTTTGCTGAGTAGAAGAATGGATTTATAATGAATCCACTGACTCTGTAAGGCAAGGCAGCATAAAGTAGAATGTACTTAAGGTACGTGTGGGCTGATTGCATACCAAACCCAGACTAATGCTTGAAGAAAGAAAAATGAACCAGCTCGTGAATTATGCTGAAGTTTACACTTCTCCTCAAACTGGTAATTGCTCTAAGAATAGCCTTCTGCTTCAGTCATTGTCAGCGAATAGATGAAAATGTATGCTTTCCTAAATGTATATTTGAATTTCTAAAGTCTTGCATTTCATACCAAGAACCAAATTTCACTCAACATTTTCACTTACTAAAAGGAAGTAACCGATGAATAAACTTTGTTTTTAAAGAATTACCTTTTGGAAGGGAAGTAGAAATCTATAAATAATTCATGACTCTGCAAATGATTTTTCTGTGTTTCTTTAGCATTGCTCACATTAAAACACCTGGCCCAGAGGTGTAAACTACCCCTCTTCTCTACAGATCCATCAGCAAGTTATTTGTTGAGTGTCTTCTGGACTCTGTCAGAGAAGTTTAAGGCGGTGGCAAAAAACCGTTAGAGAAAAGGGAGGGATATAATCAAGCATTAAGTTCTAATGTTACAAATAAACCATATCCCTTTAAATTAGATGCTTTGGGGGGCAATGCTTAGAAGGTTAGGGAAAAAAGAGATGTATGTAAGTATTGCCTCAAGAAGGGCCTTGTGGGATTTAGGAATTTAGACTTGATTCTATAGCAACAGGGAGCCACTAAATACGTTCAGTGCGGTGTGGAGTGATGGAGATCTGTATCTTGGAAAGATGATGCAGGCAACTTGTGGAGGATGAATTGGAAGGGATTAGCCTGGAAGGGAGGCACCGAATGAGGAGGCCATTACAGTAGCGCAGGTCAACAATAGGGGATGAGGATGAGGCGGGCTACTGAGCTCAGACCACTTCAGTGAGGATGTTAGTTAAAGGCAGGTCCAGGTAAAGCGAGGGGAGGGGATTGATACATTTTGAGGACAGGCAGTGGAGAACACTTAGGAGTCGGGACTGACCATAGGATGTAAATGGGTCTTAAACAAATTTAAATGATAAATTAATCTCCGGGGTGAAGTTAGACATTTTTCCATTTAATCCTTGCTTCTTCTCCTGATAGTTTAATTAGAAGGGTAGTTAATTCCTGTTCTGTACGCATAGGACACCGATCTGATTTTTATTTGTTTAAATAGTAAAATTTGGAATTTTTCATCTCTATTCTCCGGGTTTCAGGAAACCCATCTTGGTTTACCCTTTCCAGCACCTCCATTCCCCTGGGCCAGTACCAGGGGTGAGGCCTCTGGAAGCGAGAGAGGAGACGAAACTTCTTTTATTTGCCCTAAAACCCTAAATCCTTTATTATTGTTGAGATAAAGTGAATCTTGTTCTATCGATTTTGGCAAAAAAAATAACACAGCTCACTTAAACAGAGTTCACGTTTTAGGACCTCAGAACTTAAAATTACTACATTCTTATTCCTCATAAAGGTCTGCAGTATAATATTGTGTTCACAGAGTGTGGTCTGTGAAGGTGAAGACACAGGCAGACATGGTTTTTTCCTTTCAAAGATCATGCAGTTTTTTATGATTTCTACTTACAGTTAATCATACTGTTTTCATTTATAATCGTAACAGGAAATTTCCTTTTAACATCAATTTATTTAGGTAAAGAAAACTAGGTTAATGAAAAGAAAAAGAAAAATTACACAGGAGGTTCTCTGATGTATGCAAAATTGTGAAGGTGGTAAAAAGTGAATGAAGTTTGGGGAACACTAGGCAAGGAGGCAGAACATGGGGTTCCAAGGCAGAAGATTCAAATCTCAGCTTGGTTAGAAATAATCATGACTTTAAACCAGTTGGGCAGTTCAGTTTTACTGAATCTCATCTGTGAAATGGGGACAGTAACATCCCCCTTGTAGGGTCTTAATCAAAAGAGACAAAGTATGTGACGGCACCTTGAAACCTGCCGAGTGCATTGAGAACGTTAGCTCTTATTGTTGTGACAGGTGTGGCAGGCTCTGATGTTCAGCCGCTGATTTACAATTGCTTTTCCAGAGGCAGAACCGTAGCACAGGGACCTCACCTCCCTGGCACTGTGTACGGTGCCCTAAAATGCATCTGTTGCTTCCTGATGATGTTATCAATCTTTAGGGGAAGGAACTTATTGATTTGTTTCTCTTAGAAGTGCTTCTGCGAATTGATCTGGCCGTTTTGATGTTGCAGGCTTGCTAATGCCTCGGCCGTCCCTGGCTGTGGTTGGAAATGATCCTGCTGCAGGGAAAAGAACGGATCATTCTGACACTCTGGGGTCTGGCCTGGCTCCTCCAGGTCTGAGTGGCCTCAGAGCTGATGCTTAACTCCCGAAGGGCTCTTGTTCAATAACAACCAGTGGTCTCAGAATGCGCTTCTGCACCCAGCTGTAGTTGGGGCTGGAGGCCATGGGTATTTTCATGTGTATTTTCCTTGTTTAAAATAGCCAAAGGGGTGATGAAGAGTGGCCCCCGCTTGCTGCAACTAGAGAAAATCCTCACACAGAAATGAAGACCCAACACAGCCCAAAATAAATAAATAAATAAATAAATTAGCATATATATATATCCACATATACACATATAAATATTAAAAAAAAATAGCCAAAGGGACTGGGGCAAAGAATGTCATGTGTTCCCCGAATGTGTAACTCATTCCTATAATTTTTTCCATTCCAAACATAGGTTCAATGGAGGCAGCAGAAACATTGAATAAAGTGCATAGGGTTTTAAATGCAAGTTTCCACCACTTATTCCTGCAGCAATCTCTTGCAAGTTTTGCATCCCCCTCTAAGCCTCAGTTTATACATCTGGAAAATGGGAGTAATAATACCTATCTATAAGATTGCTGTGAGAACTAAATGAAATAACTCATTCTCTGATTCAGTTGGGCCGCACAGCAGGTTGTGGACCTATCAGTTAGTTTCTTGGGACATTGTTGGGCTTTGGTTAAGTACAATCCATTTATCACCTGCAACAGATGTCTCCAGGCTCAGATTGGAAAGTGTTAGCAACCCTGGATCAGCCTACTGTAATATTTACCAAAATGAGATGGTGACGTGGGCACTGAGCTGGGGAAGAGGCATTGACCCTCCGCTCCTAGGAGAAAGTCACAAAGAGGGAAGACCTAATGATGTAGTCCTTGTCATTTGGGGGCCACCTCCTAAACTCAAGCCCTTATGGCTGCTTCTGGTGATGCCCTTGTGAACTGGACTCTGAAGAAGGCTACCTGCAAGAGAAGTGATGGACAGGGAGAGAGGCATCCAAAGTAGACCCCATGCGATCTCCCCCACTTCCAGAGCACCATGGAATCCTTCCTGTTCCAACTCCTCTGGTCCAGTAGGCACCTGGCACAGGTAAACACTAAGTAAGCATTCTCTGGCAGAAGGGTGTGGTTTAGAATGCACACAGCAACAAAGTGCTCTTGAATATTTAATCACACACAAAACTGTGCACAAATACTGCCTTGTGCCCCATCATGACCCTTACAGGGAGAGGGTCCTTCATGAGGAAGCTTTTATGCTCTAAAAGCATGAGTAAGCACAAGAGTGCTGTGTATAACCAGGTACAGTAGAGCAGAGTGGTCTCTGGAATCAGGCTGACTTGAGTTCAAATCAAATTCCAGTTCTGCTGCTTACCAACTGTGGGAACTTGAATAAGCTATTTAATCTCTTTTAAATCCTGGTTTCCTTATCTCTAAAATGGAATAATCATAGTACCCATGTCATAAGGTAGTCGCCAAGATAAAATGAGATAACACATGTAAAGTGCTTAGCACAGTTTCTAGCACATGATAAATCCTGAATAGAAGTGAAGTGTTCTTATTATTATTGGCTGTTAGGAGTGGGTTTCCTTTGTCATGACGTAAAACATGTTTCTAGACCTGCTGCAAGGAGGTTATTTACTGGGCACTTAATCAGTCTTTGGGAAGGCTGCTTCATGTTTCCTTGTAAGGTGTTTTGAGAAGTATAGATGATGCTTGTATATATGTTTTTGCAAGAAGACACAAGTTGCATTTTGAGGAATTGATTTTTTGGCGTTCAGACAATTGGGTCTTTTTGTTAACCAGGATTCTCCTGCTCAGAACGTTTCTACATAGAAGGAGAGAACCACATCTAGATGATAACCCTGTGCTTACTTTCTCTTTGAGGGACTGTCCTTCAGCATTGTTAGCACTAAGATTGGTTAGGACTGGTTTTCATGTCATTCTACTGGAAAAACCTGCTCTGGGATTTCCCAGTGAATCACAAACAAATTAGGCAATTCATATGGGTAATACCCAAGCCCATCAATATATTCCAGGGGAAAATAAAAACCTTAAATGAATATCATACTAATGGTGTTGTGAAATGATTATGGACTTTGATGACAACAGACCTGAATTATCTAATCCATCTGCCACTTACTGGCTCTTTTAAAAAAGGATTTAAGTCTCTCCAACCCTGTACATGTAACAGCCTGGAATGTCATTCTCACACCCCCATCCATCTGGTGAGTCCTACTCCACATTCAGCACAAATATCAAGGACAACTCTTATTTATCAAGATAGTGGTTCAGTTGTTTAACACAGACCAAACAATTGCTGGTGGAATAGTTTATTATTTCTCCATAAAAATTGATAGAGGATAATAGGGTGGGTTCTACTCTAAGAAGGGGTCCATGGGCTCAGGAACCTTCTATTTCACCACCACATCTACATTCTATCACATAGCAAAAGGAAAAGAGGTTGACAGCAAACAGCTTTCTTTAAAGGGCATGACCTAGAAGTGGCACAGATCACTTCAGCTCTCATCCCGTTGGCTAGAACTTAGGCATATGGCCATGTCTAGGTTCAAGGGAGGCTGGGAAATGTAACCTCTATCTGGATGCCCACGTCGCAGCCAGTCAAAAAGTCAAGGGGTTCTTTCACTAACTGGAAGAAGAGGAGAATACTTATTAGCAAGAATTAGCAGTCTCTTGTCACGTTCTTCCTTTCCATTCAAGGAGCCATTAGGAGCGTAGGAACTGTGTTGCATTCCTTTTTGGAAACCAAATACTACGAAGCCAATAAAAATAAGGCAGATCAACAGATTTTGATAGGGAGTGACCTTTGGGATATATGTTGAATTTTTTTTAAAAGTACAGAAATTAGGTAAGCCGTTCCATTATACTTAAGAAAGATACAAAAGAAACTACTAAGTCTGGTTACTTTGAGGGGACAGAGGTAGGAAGAAGATATACTTTTCATTGACCCTGTTAACTCATTTGAACTTCTACCTTGTGCGTGTATTACCTATGAAATTTTTTAAAACTTTGAAATCACTGAATTATTCAGATATGGTTCTATTACTTATCACAAACTACTTTTCCAGCAAGTAGGTGTGAATTACATGGAAACTAGTCCTAGCCAATCCTAGTCCTAACAGCGCTGAAGGACGTCCCACCAAAAAGAAAGTAACCACAGGGCTATCATCTAGAGGTGGTTCTCTCCTTCTAAGTAGAAACTTTATGAGCAGGAGAATCCTGGGTTAACAAAAAGGCCCAATTGTCTTAAGGCCAGAAAATCAACTCCTAAAATGCAACTTTTGTCTTCTCGCAAACTCATATTCTAACATCATCTATACGTCTCAAAAGACCTTACAACAAAACATGAAACAACCTTTCAGGTGGGATACCCTAATTTCTGCTAGTAAACGTGCACTGAAATTTTAGCCTTTTGAGAATTTTCAAGAAATGACTTGTTTAAAATGTTTCAATGAACATTCAATGAACATTCAATGTTTCAATGAACTTAAAGAAAATTTCAGCATAAGTGAAAGAATGCCCACAGACATTTTCAAATATCCTTTAAATTTGACTTATTTTCCTTCAATAGAAGGCAAGAGTGCCCCTAGAATATCATACTAATGGTGTTGTGAAATTTCCATGTGAAGTTTCCATGCATGACTTTTTGAATATATGGTCAGGTATAGGGATGGTTAAATATCTGATTATTTTAACAGCTCTCTGGACTTTCAATGATTAGATTGAAAAAATTACTACAGTATAAGGTTTCAGCTTAAGAATTTTTTGCCCCTTCTGTTTTAAAATCAATACTGGAGAACATACATTCAGCAGACTTAAAAAAAAAAAAAGGATAATTGCTTAAGAAAATGGTAATATTTTTCACTCTCTCCCCACTTTGTTAATTTATGTTGCTCTGACTTAAGACTAAGATGAAGGTGTATATGAATTATACCTGCAAGAAATCAAGGATATCATAGAGGAAGACAAGACATGGGTTTCCTGTATTAGTCTCTGCTTTAAAAAAAAATTTTTTTTTTTTGGCTGCTTTGGGTCTTTGTTGCTACATGTGGGCTTTCTCTAGTTGCGGTGAGTGGGGGCTACTCTTGGTTGTGGTGCGCAGGCTTCTCATTGTGGGGACTTCCCTTGTTGCAGAGCACGGGCTCCAGTAATTGTGGCTCGAGGGCTTAGTAGTTGTGGCTCACGGGTTCTAGAGCGCAGGCTCTGTAGTTGTGGCGCACGGGCTTAGTTGCCCTGCGGCATGTGGGATCTTCCCTGACCGGGGCTTGAACCCTTGTCCCCTGCATTGGCAGGTGGATTCTTAACCACTGCGCCACCAGGGGAGCCCTGCAATGGAATATTATTCAGCCATGAGAAAGCAGGGCATCCTGCCATTTGTGACAACATGGTTGGACCTTGAACACGTTAAGCTAAACAAGATGTCAGACAGAGAAAGGCAAGTACCATATGATATCACTTAATGTGGAATCTAAAAAAGTGAAACCTGTTAAAACAGAGTAAAATGGTGGTTACCAGGGAATCGGCAGGGAGGGCGTTAAGAGCGATGGTGTTTAAGGGTACAAACTTGTAAAGAATAGTAAATGAACCATAGAGATCTAATGCACAGTGTAATGAATATAGATAATAATACTGTACTATAACTATATAATGTGATAAATATCACTATATCAGCAATCATATTACAATATATAAATGTATCAAAGTAACACAGCTGTACACCTTAAATTTATACATTACATGTCAAATTTATTCAATTAAAAAATCGAGATGTGATTCACATAACATAAAATTCGCTCTTTTAAAGTGTACAATTTGGTGGGTTTTAGTATATTCACAAAGTTGTATAGCCATCATCACTATAAATTCCAGAACATTTTCATAACGCTCTCTATCTTTTTTAACATTGGCTTAAGGCGTCAGCAGGCAGGCTAAGGGCAGTGCTGGGTTTTAGGCTATTGCCTCAGTAATTCCTCTGGACTCTAGGACCTCTCGGAGATTGATCAGGGCTTTGGAATCAAAGGGACATTGATTTGGAGCTCAGCTCTGGCACTTACCAGCTCTGGGATCTTAAGCAAGTTGCTCGGCCTCTCTGTTACTTGGATTTTTAAAAATGAGAACAATATTATCTACCTTAGGAATTTTGAAAGGTCGTAATACATAACAAATGCTAAACAGTTAGCCAAGTACCTAACACATAATAAATACTCCAAAAGCACAATATCTTATGCTTCAGACAAACCAGGTTTACACTTCACTTTTGCCCGAGGTAGCCATGCCTCTGGGGCCTTAAAGAAATTAAATTTTACACTCAGGCTCTTCCTGTTCTGAAAATCGCCGCTTAAATCATTGGATAGCAAATAGCAAACAGTCATCCACTTGGTTCCCTAATGAAATTATGTCCAGGTAAGAAGACTTTATTTCCCCCTTGATGTCTGACTTTCCCCAGAGGGAGGTCTTTGACATCAAATGCAAGGCTAAAGTAACATCGTTGTTCAATCACTTGGCCTTGGGGTATTTTAACAAACTAAATAGCTTCAGGTTCAGACAAAAGATAAAGTGAGTGACAGCCCAGAAGATGAAGAATTCCTTTTCTCATTTTTTTAAAGCTTTTTAGCATATTGGCTAAGACTCAGGGCTGTGGGTTGCATCCTGGCTCTACCATTATTAGTGGTGTGACTTGGACATGTGACTCAATGGCTTTGGATTTCAGTAGTGTAATAGAAGGAAAGCACCACCTTCATCGTAGGGGCTGCTCTGTGGTGCACCCAGCACAGTGCCCGGCCCATGCAGATACTCAGCAAATATGATGAGGATATTCAAATCCTGTTGAAACCTTTTAATCACCTCCTGCTCTCCTGTGCTGTCTGTCACCTCCACGCAGCAGTGGTCTTTAAAATCCTGGAATTTTCTTTGTTCAGCTTTGGGGGCTTGTTTTATTTTATTTTGTCCTTTAAAGGAGCATGTTATAGGACTTGGCTAATATTTCTTCCACCTGTAGAGTAAAATGATTTCATGCTCTGGTCTTGATGAGAGATTCTTAAAGTGAGAGCTTTGCAGCGGGGTGGAATACCTTGCTCTCATCAATTAGCCAGGAGCTCCTAGCTTGTGTGTGTATGTGTGTGTGTGTGTGTGCGCGCGAGCACGCGTGTGCACGCACCACAGAACCCTTGGCAGCCGGTGATGCCCATGAACCCCTCTCAAGATAATGTTTTTAAATGTAAAAAAATAAAATGCATAGGATTACAAAAGAAGCCAAGTAAAATAAAATTATGAAAAATGTTTTAAAACAAATTGGTGCTGTAATCATGTATGTGCGTCTTTATTAACGTATTAAATAACAAGATCTAGTAGCTGGTTTAATAATTACCATAATTTCAAATTAATGATGAATGCAAATGACATATTGAGATAGTTTCAAAACCTCTAGCATGAAACGAAAGTATCTGTGATTTCACTGGTGACAGTCATAGGTACTAATACTACTACTGTGGCTTTGTTGCTTACATTCATCACTGAAAAAATGCCAAATTTCAGGAAGAGATTAGTGAAAATATATATGTATTTTTTTCTCTCCTCCTTGAATTCAATCCATGAACCCAAGGTTAAGAACTCCTGAGTTAAGCCAAGACTAGCACTACCCAAGATGTCTACTGTGGTGATGGGGACATAGTCATAGATCATCTTCAGATAACCTGCCTATTGGTCTGAGGAGGTCACAGGTCTTTGCACTGTACTTTGCTTTCCAAATGGAAGTACTAGTAAGTGAAGGCATTTGGTTTTATTATCCACAGAGAGCTGTGAGCGGCCACTCTGAAATTAAGGCTGGAACAATTAAGGATTCAGGTGGGCTTTGTCATTTGCGCCATTTGATTGGTCTGTCATGGTGGTGATAAATGAGCCTAGAGGTTGACATCTATTCCTGACATCCATTCCTGTCTACCTACCAACGTTCCACAGTTCATCAGTGTAACTGTTCTTTCCCCTTTCATGTGCCACGCCTCCGGCCACTCCTTGCCTTGTTCACTTACCAGAGTGGGACTATGAACTGTAGATGTGTTGCCTTGCAGAAAACATTCTCCCTCCTTGTGGGGACCCCAAAGCCTGCTCCCTTTCAGGCCCTGGACTTCATTCGGAATCTGGTTGGGATTCTCATCCAGTCCTGCTCCTCCTGATGCCCTTTCTAACTCTCACCTACCTCTCAAAGTCCTTTTGCAAGGGGACATCTCTTCCCAGGTCTGGCAGTATAGGACCTCATGGGCTAAAATGAATTCATCCCTTTGCAGAGACTGTAAAGAACAGTTGTTAAGGTGCATGGGCTTGGGAGACAAACCAGTTGGGATTAGATTCTTGCTGCGTTACTACCAGCTGTGTGACCTGGGCATGTTACCTTACCTCTCTATGCCTCAGTTTCCTCCTAAGAAAAAAAAAAAAAGGTGGGAATAGCACTTTTCCAGTAGGGTAGTTGTGAGGATTGAATGCTTTAAAGCTTGTCAGCTTAAAAGTGCCTGGCATATAATAAGCACTCAATAAATATTAGTAGTTATTACTTGTCAGCCTTTGGCTGATTCTAGGCTGTTAACTGTCACCCTCAGCAAAGTTCTCTAACGCCACTTTGCATATTCTCTCACACTCTGTGTTCCTGGGCCATTGACATAAGTGACAAGTGAGGGATCTTTTTAATCTTCTGAGGCTTAAGCTAGGGAGATTAAGACAATCTAGGAGTTACATAATAAAATAATGTTAAAAATAATATTTGACATTTGCTGAAAACTCCCTGCTCTGCCAGGTATTTACTGGACATCTTATGTAATCCCCCCAACAACCTCACAAGTCTGTACTATTATTCACATTTATGGTTGATGAATCAGGCTCAGAGAGATTAATTATTTGCTGTCCAAGGTCACAGAGTTCCTTTCCCTGAATTGAGGGCCATCTCTATCTAGCCAGAGGCCATCTTTCTAAGGACATGAGGTGGCCACAGAGAAGCATCTGAGGTGAGTAGCAGACAGCTACTGTTTGCTGGGTTATGGGCTGCCCTCTGAAACCACTCTCTGGTTCCCTGTACTCGACCATGGTGAAGGAGACTGGGCCTAGAGACAGCTGTTTGGCAGTAACTCATGCAGGTTTTGTGAAGTCACATGTGGTCCCAGAGTTGCCAGGAAAAGGGATGCCTTGATGAGCCAAAATGCAAATTCCTTAGGAGAGGAAAAGTGAAAGTGAGCTTGTTCACACTGTGCAGGGCTCCAAGGAAATGACACATTACAAGAGACATAGTGTCCTGCCACTAGATTCCATCATATTTCAGGAGCATTATTCTGCATTTGATCATAAACTTGCCTCCCGACAGCTCGCTTTTTGACCAGAGGCAGAGGTGACCCAAAGTAAAAAGACGTTGATATTTGAAATACTAGAGCTGGATGCCTCCAGATATTTAAAATACAGTCTTCTGGGAAGCTGGTGGGGAGGGGGGGGGGTGGAGAGAGTGAAGCATGTTTTCCTCACCATATTCCAAAGTTTCCCTTGTCCTGGAGATAAGTTGCTCAAAGCAGGTCAAGGCCAGGAGAAGGGAATTTGGGGAAGCTTATCGAGTTTATCCAAATCTGAAAGGATTTCTAGGACCCTCCCTGGGGTTTCCAAAAACTCTTCTTTGGCTATTTGTTTTTCCTCTTCTTTCTCTATCTCTCTTCTTCCCTCTCTCTCCTTATTGTTTTCTTTCTCTCTCCTGGTCTTGCCTTCTCCAGAATGCCTGTCCCACTGGCCTGCTATCAGCTCGCAGAGGCTTACTTGGCGGCCCTCAATGCCTAGAGGAAGGCTAATTTTCCTCCAGCCAAGTCCAGGACTGGGTTACCTGGGCCTTGAATGCCCTTTATGTCAATACATTCCTGCCCTTCTTTTTGCCTCTTCCAGACCTTCTAAGTTATATTTACAACTGAAGACTGAGGTCTCAGGGATCTGGCAATTGCTGGCATTTTAGACCAGCACAATTAATGCCATTGTTTATGGAATGCTGTCTTGGAGAATTTACTGAAGGCCATTTAGAGACAGATTTTTTAAAGACTATTTAAAAGCTTTTTAGAAAAACGATTGGAAGTTTGATATGACCCAAAGTTTTCAAATTTTTTAATGAAACCTGCCTAATCTGATGCACACTCTATTTGGATTCTCAAAGTGAGAAGCCCTGATAAATTCAAACCAGATCAGCTGCTAATCCTCAGACCAGAGTTGGCAGACTGTGGCCTCCACTCAAATGAGGGAAGCTGGCTCCTCCATTGATAAAGCCCAACCAGAAAGGTACCAAGGTAAGTACCAAAAGTCCACATGGGCAACTGCTTGAAGAAGTTGACCCAGCCAAACAGTCCAAGGAAGAGGCAGAATTCCACCTTGGGTCTGTGGTGATGATTCTTTCCTTCCAAAATGGTGTCATTGAAGCTTCCAGAACTGCCCCCACCCCCATCATGCACAAACCCACCTGTTCCCAATGCAGTTCTAATGCTAGAACCTTCCCATTTGGGTTTATTATAGTGTAGTTCAGCGGTTCTCATATCCTCTATAGGGCTTGTGAAACACAGATGGCTGGGCCTCACTCCCAGAGTTTCTGATTCAGTAGGTCTCAGATGGGGTCTAAGAATTTGTGGGTCTAACAAGTTCCCAGGTGACGCTGAGGCCGCTGGTCTAGGGACCACACTTTGGGAACCACCGGTGTAGTTAAAGGGCAGGCTCTGGAATCAGATTTCCTGGGCTCAAAGGCTGGCACCATCCCTCACACACCAGAACCTCTCGAGCAAGTTAACCTCTCTGTTGCCTCAGCTTCCTCATCTGTTTAAAAGAAAATAGGGATAGGAATTGCACCTGCTTCCTCATGTTGTTTTGAGGGGTAGATGAGATAATGTATGGAAAACACAACCTGGTGCAGGTAAGTGCTCGCTAATTCCAGTTGTTGTAGATGTTATTTCTCCAAACACACCAACATGGCAGAGCTGCTCTCCGGCTGGTGCCTTCCAGATGCACCCGTCCACGCAAAGACCCCCACCCACCCACCCACCCCGGTGTCTCTGGGTGCCAGCAGTCTTTGGGGCTTAAGGAGGCTGGACCGCCTGGCCCTCCCCAGATGCCATCGGTCCTGAAGGCGCCTGCACACTGCACTTTCGAGTGCTTCTCAAAGCTGGGAATTAGAAGGCTGCCTAACCCTGCTTCCTCGGCTACCGAGTCCGCGGAGCCGCAGCCTAGGCACGGAATCGAACACTTTTATCAACGCCCTCGTCTTCTTCTGTGCTCTGTGACTGGGAAAGAAATAAAAATGGACCAGAAGAATCCTGCCTGCTGTCCCAAGCACTAAATTTTATATTGGCTGGATTTAGTCGCATGAACCCACCTAGGTTTCCCCAACCCACCTAGGTTTCCAGAGCCGCAGCGGCTTCTAGATATTCTGTACAATTTCCTCTGTCCTCCCTTATCGTTTTAAAATTAATTTATTTTAAAAAATCAAACAAAAATGAGTCAAGAAAAAGTCGGAATAGTTCAGTTGCTAGACTTGCTTTTTGTTTTTATTATCAACAATCAAGTTAATGGTACACTCTTGGAAAACTATATGCACATGTAGAAATATTTCCCTTTTAAATAGAAGCATTCATTATAACACATATAAATAAATTCGAAAATCTGAAACATAACTTATGACGCTTATGTTCACAAACATAGTCCAACGAGAAGGAAAAAATAAAAAAGAAATCAGACAGACATGCACCTGATAACAAAAATATATACCATTGTCTGAACCGTGGTCTCTCTAAACACAAAGGAATTGAACCCGTGAGAACCTTATTATTCCATAAAGACACACCATAGAGACTACAAGAAGAGAAAAACATTATACGGTCACGTAGAGGAGACGGTCTGTACTGATATTAACACGATACAATTGAGTCACAGAACACAGTTGTAGAAAGACACCAAAAAAGTTAAAGCCTCAACATTCAACTAATATCTATAGTTTGTGCCTTTTAAAATAAAAAACAAATAAACAAAAAATCCCAACAGAGACGTCTAAACTGCGAGAAGAATGGAATCATCAATATACAGTCCATCCACCATACAGGATGTGCGTCCATTTCGGATCAAACAGAAATGCAGAGACACTTCTGCAAACTTGTGTGCGCCTCTTTTCCTTGCTGGGTAGATTTCTCTGCAGCCATTTGCGTGGACTGCAATTGACTCCAATCCAAAGCAGTGCCAAAAAGTTCAGTAAAAGCTGGTGGAAGAAAATGCCGGTTGGGGTGTCAGGAGAGAAAAAAAGGGAAGAGTTGCGAGATATGTGACATCGTTTGCAGAGTTTGAGGATGAAAAGGCATTTCATGTATAGGGCATCTTTCAGGGCCGAGTGGCTGCACAAATTCAGGTTGCCGGCTGCAACTGTGCGCGGTTCGGATGCGCAGATGGCGGGATGCTGTTCGACGAGGTGGGGCTGGCAAGCGGGCGCGAGGAAGTCACCTTGGCCGCGGGGACCATCTGCACGAATCGTCGCCGCAGCGGCCCGAATCCAAGGACAAGAGGGGAAGCGGGGCATCTGGAAAGCCTTCCTACTCTCCCTGAAGAGGAGCCCCAAGGGAGTCTGTGCTGTCCGGTGGGGGGGAGGGGGGATGCGGATGAATTTAGGGATTCGCAAGATAGAGCCCTCAGACAGTGCCAGCCGCAGCTTCCCTCTTCCCCCCTTTACTTTGTTTTATTTATTTTTCTTAGATTTTAAAAACTTTCGAGTTTTTTTTTAAAATTGTTACTTCCTTCCTTTTTTTTTTTTTTTTTAATTTGGGGGAGTTTTGATTCCTTTTTTCTTTTTCTAAGCAAGTCACTGAGTTGGTTGTGGCCTCCCACCCCTCTCTCCCTGTCACCCTCCTCGGGCCACAGACACACATTCCCCGAGACAGACGTACACCGACACGCAGACACAGCCCCCTGAGATTCCCCCCGAGTCCACGCCGCGCCGCTCACACCTCCCCGGCGGCAAGCGGAGCCCTGGCCCGCCTGCGCGGCCCTGAGGCAGGTGCGAAGCCAGGGAGGTGTGTGGTTTGGTTTGGTTTGGTTTGGGGGTTAAGGAAGGGGGTAGGAGTGGGGTTGAAATGGAGGCGACGCCGTTTTCTCTTTATTCGTATCGCGATCACTTTAGGGTCTCAAGGAAAAAGCCGCGGCAGCAGCGACAACAGCCTTGGGCCTACCCGCTCGCCCACTCGCCCGCCAGGCCCCGGCTCGCCCGCCGCCGCCGCCGCCGCCGCCGCAGGATCCCAGATCAGAACATACTGCTCTTCACTAAGGCGGCTTTGGCACCGTTGGGTCTTTGGAGCGAAGATAGGACGCTGGCGAAGGGGCCCCCGAGCGAATCCGGGATGGAGGTGATGGGCCCGGGGCCGGGAGCCCAGCCTTGTCCAGGGCCCCCGGCCGCAGCCAGGCCTCCGGCCGCCGCCGCCGCCGCCGCCGCTGCCGCCGCCGCCGCCGCCGCCGCCGCCGCCGCCGCGCCGCTCTTGCCGGGTTCGCCTCCCGGGCCCCCCGGCCCCGCCGCCCCCGGGGCTCCTGCGGGGCTGGGCCCGCCGCCGCCGCCGCCAGTCGCCCCGCAGCTGGGAGTGGGGTTGGGGTTGGGGCCCGGGCCCCCAGTGCTGTCCGGATCGGTGCTCTTGGCCTCTTTGCTCTCGTCGTCCCGGGAGGAGTCGGACTTCTTTCCCGAAGAGCCGTTCTTGGCCGCGGCCGCTGCAGCCGCGGCCGCGCGCTCCTGCTTGCGGAACTTGGCGCGGCGGTTCTGGAACCACACCTGGCCCGAGAGGAGAAGAGAGGCGGCGAAGCAGCAAGAGAAAGAAGCCAACGGGAAAGAAAAGCGGTTAGGGCAGCCCACGTTCCATTTCAGCTTGTTTTAAACTCCACGCGCCGCGGATACTCCCGCGCCTACGGCTGGTGCATCTTTTGAGAAACTTTCCTAGGGCCACTTGAGCATGTCCCGGAAATGGTGGCTTGCAGGAGAGGTGAAAAGGCTGCAGGTCCCAGAAAGGCCCTAAAATGGAAGCCCTTATTTGGGCGGACCTTTGCTCAGTCTACTTCCTGAGCCACTCCAAACTCGCCATCGCCTCTAGGCCTCAGGTCTCAAGTTAAACTCTGAGTGGTAGACAGAAGTGGGGGGTGGTCTCTGGGCTCGGGGCCTGCTGCCCATCCTGGCCTTTGGGCCTGGAAGAGCTAGCGTTGGTGCGTGCCGCCCCTCCACTGGGGGTTCACGGGGAGAGCCGCCACGGCCAGCTCTTGAGCGCACCTGTGTCCCTGAAAGGTTAGAGTACCGCGCGGATCTTGACCTACATAGAATCCCAGACCCTTTGCAAATCTGCTGCAAGTCACAGTTCCCGAGAAAATGCACCTGTACCTCTACGCCATTAGCTCCGAGTTAAAAGCTCTTGAGTTAGGAGAGATTTGGCAAAACTACTTATAATACGGAGGCAGAGTCTGCACTCCTCCCCCAGGGCACTCCCTGTCCCCGAAATGGCTCTCCCATGGCCCCTGAATGCCTCTGCGGCGCTAGCTGGGGTGGGAGCACTTTGCAGCTGTGAATTTATAGCCAAGAACGCGCTCCCTAACCCTTCCTCGCGCGCACGGCCCCTCCGGACCTGGCCTCTCAGGAGAGGCCGGAGAGCTCGGACCTTCAGCAGAATCTCCCGCACCCCCGCACTGCACCCCTGCCCCGCGCGATGCTGCAAAGCCGGATCGGCTTCCGGGCGCGCGTACCTGGACTCGCGCCTCGGTGAGGTCGATCTTCAGGGCCAGCTCCTCCCGGGTGTAGATGTCGGGGTAGTGCGTCTCCGCGAAGACCCTCTCCAGCTCTTTCAGCTGCGCGCTAGTGAAAGTGGTGCGGATGCGCCGCTGCTTGCGCTTCTCGTTGAGGCCGCCGTGATCCGTGAAGAGCTTGTAAGGAACTGGAGGACAACAGAGGGGACAGCGTATGAGCAAAATGGTCTGGAGCGCGCGAGCCGCAGAGCCGGAATGTGGGGACTCCAGAGGTCAGGTGGCGCCGGAGCCGCCGCCGCCGACACCGGCGCGGGAGAGTGGCCGAGAGGAGCTGGCGAGAAAAACCCGAGCAAATTAGTTATACACGGAAACAGGGGCGCGGACTTCGGGCTGTGGTGGGGTCCCTCCGGGCACAAGCGCCTTTGGGTGGGTTGAAATAGCGCGTTGGAGACGGCTGAAGGCCGGGGACACGGGAATGCTTTGATGAGGAAAAGCGAGAGAGGAAAAGAGTCCGAAAACCTCAGTCGGAATATCAGGAAGCCAGGGATGAAGTTACCAAACCCTCCCACAGTTGAAACTTTTTAATTCTCAGAAGTTGACCCGGCCCAAAAGTTGGGGGATAGCGCTGCAAAAAGAAAAGAAAAGAAAAGAAAAGAAAGAAATAATCAGAAAAATGACCCGCCAAAGAGGTGTGAGCCGCTGTCGGTTCTTAAAAAAAGAGACACTGCCAGTAATGAGCTTTACTCTTTGTTATTTAATTATTTTCTAAGCTTTACGTCTCATCGCAAAGTAAATAAATTATGCCTATCATTTTGGCAGCTTAAGATAATTTTGTTGGCGGTTCGGGTGTGACTAGGATAGTGTAACCCTGTAAGTGAATTACCCCTCCCTGCAATCGCTTCTAACGTGATAAATTCTTTCATTTGTGTAAGCAAATTTCGTTTGGTAAATACTAAACACATTTCCATTTTCAAATGCAATCAAGGCTTCCTATATACGAGCGGAAAGGCGGCTTCCTCAGCTGAGAAAGCTGGCGGTCCTTACCTGCGGCGTACGGACTGCTCTGGTGGTCCCTGAGGGTGCCGAGGCTGCAGGATCCTGGCGTGAGGGACGGGCAGCCGGACGTGGCCCCAAAAGTGGTCCTTATCGGGTTATACTGGAAGCCACTGGCCTGGCTGCAGGAACTGAAGTCAGCATAGGCTGAAGCCAGGCTCGAGGTGTCCATCCCGGCCATACAGGACTCGTAGGCAGAGGAATTGAGGTAAGAATATTCCATTTTATACATTGAAAAGGCTCTGGATGGCTCAGCCAAGTGGAAAAAGGAAATAAAAGATGGGTATGGAGAAGGTGGCTGGAGTGGGGAGATGTGCACAGCTCAACGCCTGCCTCCAAACTGGCCTCCTTACTACCAGCAGAGCCTAGTTTTATGAAAAAGCCTCCTATGAGATGCCTTGTCTGCGGTCTCTAGAGCATATAGTCCTCATAATAAACTTGGCTCTTTCCACTTGGACAATAGCAAAGCGGTTGGTCTTATTGCTGGCGCTTTTTACATGACAATAACTCATCCGTCTATTGGGCTGGCACTGGGGAACTGAGCTGTCCAACCTCCCTATCATTGATTCCTGCATCTCTAATTAGAATTTAATACCACACCATTACGCACTGAGCCCCTGATCCTCCCTTCTAACCAGCTCCCTGCCCTTTAATTCAATCACACTACTTGGAAATAATGAAAGTTGGGTGACGATTCTCCCTGATCCAATTTCCCTGAGCTTTTAAGCCTTTTTAACTGATCATATACCTTAGGCATAAATTGAGATAGTGTGTGTGTTTTCCCCCTTCTTCTTTCTCTCTCTCTCTCTCTCTCTCTCACTCTTTTTCTCAGTTAGGGAGAACAAACCTTGATGTCATAGAAAACCTGTTTTGTAAGAGCGTTACACGCTCAATTTAACAACAAGCCTACCCCCTGAAGTGCATGAAATGTTATAAAGGACTGGGGCATTGGCAAGACTCAGGCGCCCTGTAACATAGAGTAAGTGGGCCAAGTATGTGAACGATAAGTGGATTTCTTTAAAATACACCTGGTAGAGGGTTTTTTTTTTAAAAAAAGCATCTTATAAATTGCATTTCTTGTCTTGGCTTAATGTGCTTTTCTAGAGACTCCGCTTACCCAGCCATTTAAAAAATAAAGGAACAGCCAAGTAAAAGCTCTTGAATATAAAACATCTGGATTCTCAACCAATGGCTTCTTTGCGCTCAGTTCTGGGTTTTTCTGCATTAGTGTGAGGTTTGCATTTTGTTGGTTTGTGTGGTTGTTGCTTTTAATTACTCTGTTTAACTGGCAAGCGGGCACGAAGTGTCCCCAAATGTGCCTCCTCTTCCATCCCTCTCGGGTGCTTTCCTTTCTTTTTTTTTTTTTTTTTTTCCGCCTCCAGTTTTTCAGGTACCCACAATTCTCCAAAGACCCGAACCTTCGAAAGAGGATTGCTGTCTGCTTGCCCTTTAGGTTTGCTGACTGCAGTGAACGAAATCCTTGCTCTTTAAATGCCCAGGCTCCAGGTCGGGGACTTTTCTTGTCCAACACCCCAGGCTCTTGGGTGCTGGCAGCGAGGCACAGACAAAGAAACGAGCGGTGATTTGTGGACCTCGGTGGCCCCATGATTTAAGCGGAGGGTAATTTTCATTTGGTTCGTTAGGCTCTAGCAGAATAAGGGAAACTATTTCATTAAATCCTTCCTCTCGGTGGACAAGAGGAGGAATGCTTAGTTGAATCGCCGTGTGGTGTAAACAAACCCTGGATATTTTATATGAATTAAATGTGTAGATAATTAGTTTTATTGCATTCATTACCCCCTTTATGTGCTCTGTAACAAGTCAGTAATTAAAGTAACAAACTCATAAAGTCTTTATAGGGGCATTTAGGCGTTCAGTGTTTGCCAAACTAAGTGGTTTAATTCGATGCTAGTGCCGGGGAGTGGATGGGCGCCCGCTCTCCACTGCCACTGTGTTTTATTGCGCACTAAACTGCAGCGGACGCCGTAATGGATTAAACAGGGACAGCGGCCCCCCAACCTCGTGCTTCTCCGCTGGGTGAGTTTCAGGCTGATTTCAGGTGATGGCGCGTCCTCTGGACATGAGAAAGCACTAAAGTCGGGAGCGCAGGCGGTGGGACCCGCCGAGGAGCTTGGTGATAGTTTTATGGGGAGGGCTGATAGTTTTATTGCAGTTGTATGTTGTACAATGCGTATTTGATAAAGAAGGGCCCTTGGTGACCACTGTGCACTTTTTTGTGCACGGGGTGAAATGAAAATAAATGTGTACAAGGTTTTACTGCGGCGGGAAACAAATTGCAGCGCTCTAAATGGTTTTTCTTTATGGTCACCAGACAAGAGGAGAAAAGAGATGCAAACATCTGTCTTCAGTCCCCTAAACCTAAAGGCCAGCAAAGACGGATGCGAATCCAAGTGTTATTACTGTGGGGATTTGTCTTTATTTATCCCGCTCTCATGAATATGAATCTGCCTTTGGATCTGGAAGCGGCTGTGCCCCTTCGGACGCTGCACATAGACTTTCCCCACCCTGACTTACCCGCCCCCCCGCGCCCCCCCCCCGCCCCCCGCCCCGGGAGGTGGGGGATAGGTTGTCAAGCACAAGGCTGCAATTGTCCAGGTTTCTCTTGGACTTTTCAGGGGAGCTTCCTGGCTCTCCCAACGCGACACCGCCGCCCCAGGCGCACACTCGGGGGATGTGGGTGCTGGGAGCACAGGCCTGCGTGGCACCCCGCTAGCCCGCTCCTCCCGCTTATATGGGGTTTAAGCGCTTCTGCAGAGAAGAGAAAGACATGAGGTGTTCTGGAGGGGATGCGTTTTGGCTCCAAGGCCCACGCTTGCCAATAACCAGGCTCACACCCCTCTTGGCGCCCGCGCCTGGGCGCACCGGGGTTGTGTCTCAGCTGGGTATAGAGCGCACGCGCCCCGCGCCACTGCTCCGCGCCCGGGCCCGGCCCTACACCCGAAATGAGTGCCGGACAATCCCCCTTCGGGTCCTAATTTGCAGACAGTCCTCAGATCCCATTGGGGCGGAGGCGGAGCGCGAACCTGGAGTGTGCGGGGAGCTGGGAGGAGCGGGGTTTATTTCGGCCTCTTCTGAGGATGAGTCTTCGGTGAAGATGTAGAACTTTGGGATTTAGTCGGTGCCTGGAGGCAGTTCCTGTGCGCAGGCGACGTTGGCGTGGGGAGTGAGGTGCGCAGCTCAGGGGAGCTGGGAGTTGAAGAGGCGTCGGAGGGTGACTCCTGGAGAAGACGAGGACCGGGGGCAGGAGCCCGCCAAGGGGCGAGGGCGAGGGAAGCGCGAGGCCGCGGGGGCGCCCGGGGGAGCCGCCGAGGGGCAGGCCCAGCAGCTGCCAGTGCAGGGCACCGGCTCGCGCTCTCCGCTGCCCCCGGGCCCGCCCGGGGCCGGGTCTCTCCCCGCCCTGCTGTCCGAGGCTCCCACCGGCCTCGAATCCCAGCCTCCTCCGACCCACCGCGCCAACCCTCTCCCAGGTGCCGGGCGCGGCCCCGGCCTCTCTGCAGGCGCCCCCTGGTGCCGGGCCTCGCTGGGTCAGGGTGCTGTGCACCTCCTTCTCTTTGTACCACGAGACCTTTCGGCACCGGCACCGCACGGTCCGATGAACAAACGCGCTTGACTTCATTTCCCCCTTTGTAGGCCTTGTAGGTTTAGTTTGTTCCGTGTTACTGTCCCTCTCTTCGCCCCACCCCCCCCCATCATCCCTGGCCCATCGTCCCCTGTGTGGGTCTTTTGTGCCCCGTGGTCCTGATTCTGCCCCGAAGATGAAAGGCGTGAGGGGCTGGGCCAGGCCGGAGCCCCAGACCCAGCGCCCTGTTTTGTTCCGAGTTGTGCTTTCTACACGCGAGCTCTCCCCTAAAAGTTGTACCAAATGGTTAATTTAATTATTCCAACTATAGACCAACTGCTTCAGCAGCCTCCACCACGCGTCTGGGAGGAAAAAAGAAACCATCTATAAGAAATAATCTAATAAAAGTGAAGTGTAGAAAAACCCCTCCTGATTTTCAACCGGCACAAATAGAATTAGAGCTTCAGCATCCTTTTCCCAAACAGACCTTTTGTCCAGATCACAACTTCAGCCAACCAGCAATGTGTACAGTGCCCGCTATTTATTTTAATAGAGGCGGTGGGTAGCGAGATGGATTGATAGATAAATGGCCACATGGATAGATGGATGGTTTGATCCATCTTCCTCTGACTTCTCTTTCTTAATATGTGTACACGGTTGATTTTTTTTTTTTCCCCTGCTGATTTTCTGAATCAATAATGGAAAGGCAATGCTATGTGGTAAAAAGGGGTGGGGGGGAAAGGCCATTTAGAGCACAAAAAAGAGAAGAGACTACCAGCATATATACCATGAGAAAAAAAATGTTTACATGCTACCCAGTACCAAATGAAAAAGGTTGAAAGTTTAAAAGAAACTTTTCTTTCCTTTTCTTTGCCATTCATAGGAGGGTTTCTTTTTCTTCTTCTTTTTTTCCTTGAAAGTCAGAAAGAATGTTAGAAGACAAGGAAACAAAACAGCAAACAAAATGCCATTGTATTGTAGTAGCAATTCATGGGAAAACGCTTGTCAGCCTCCTAATGCCTCACTCCTTGGAGGCTGTTTTGAGGCTGTTTTACCACAGGCAAAGCACAATAACATGGGAATGAATAAAATATTAAATACCAGTGAGAGTTGCAGAGGAATTTTCTTTTTGATTGCTTTATTTAATGCTGCATCCAAATTATCCCAGCACAGTAAAGCCGCTGTCCACCAAAGGCTCAACTCAGAACCACCAGTTCTCTCAACCAGAGAATTAAAAAACAAATTTGTCCTTGGGCTTCTCCAAAAGATTGCTGCAGGCAGCGGTCTTTCCCACTCACCTGCACTAAGAAAATAACACAGACAGGATTTACTTCCCCGGAACATAGAAGGAAACCAGCCACAGCATCCCCAAGTGTGAAGATCCACTGATACAGACATTCTCCTAGCATTTTAGAATTTTAACCATATTTTCCACATTTTAATACACATGTTTCATAATAGAAACTCTTTGTATTTCTGGCACTGTGAGACAACTATTAACTAATAAACAATAGCATGTGCAAAGCAATTAACACAGTGCTTGGCACCTGGAAAGAATCCAGTGAATGTTAACCACCAGTACTGTGATGATGGTGATGATGATGATTATGATGGTGATGATGATGGTGATGGTGATTATGATGATGTTGGTAGAGTCTCCTTGAATTGCATATTAAACACTTGGCTTTGCGATTTGGATGGTGCATGGACAATGTCTTTTCCATTGTATATTTATAATGCATGTGGAAGAGGGTGGACAAATCACAGAGCATGTTCCAGGACATCAGATGGGAGAAAATAAGGCAACCAGGCAGAAAGCTTCCATCGTTTAGGAATTCACCAGAAAGCATGTATGTATATAAATTAATTCTATGTTTTATCTTACATTAGGCACAGTATTTATGCATGATTAAGGTGGTGCTGTACTCCCATATGTAAACATTGTGTGTTCAGGGTCATGTCACTTTAAAAGGCACTTGCCCTGGGTTAGCTGTGTGAGTTTGGGTTAAAGCTTTATGAGTAAGTCATAGATGGTGTCTCTGTATTTGAATGAACTTTGGAGGCACTCCATGTGTAAGTGCTGTTCTCTAAATAGGCAGTGGGGTACAGATCCCCAGTATCCATCCTTTTAAGGACATCATGGAAGAGGCCAGCTCTGCTCCTCTCCTCCACTCCTCTACACCCCCCGCATGCTATGATTAGCAGAAGCGGCTGCCTGTTACCTTTTTAGCTGGAGTTTAGCTAATAGTAGTAACATCTGCTGGGCTGGTGGTGGAGGAGACATGGGGTATTTGATCAGAGTCACAGATGTAAAAGTGACATCTGCTTGCAACAAAGAAAGGAGAAACAAAATTAACTTAGGCAGGGAGGCCTCTCTGAACTCCCCCCCCCAAATCTATTTGAAAAAGGAGGAAAAAAAATAATCATGAGCCCTGACCAAGCTCGCAGGGTGCAGAAGAGCACTTGCAGAGAGGATCATGAGTTTCTGGATCAGCAGCTGCAAGAATAACTGGAGTAGCAACATCCAAATGTAGCAATGTCCTGAAACCTTAAAGGCATCTTTTTATGCTCCAAAGAAGAGTCAGGTAAGATCATCCTTCTCAGCTGAGAATGTCTTGACCTGTGTCAGTATAGTATGGGTTGAGAAATCAGTTTCAGGTTGAAGACAGGAAGAAGGTAAAGACAAAGCCTCTTGGGGTGATAATAGCACATAATATTTTGAGATGAGTTTGGACAGAAACAGATTTTTATTTCATAGCTACGTTAAAACTCCTACTGCCAACACTAAGAATGAGCCACTTTTTACTGGGCTTAGAGGATTGTATTTGGCAGTTAAAACCTACATGCCTGGGCTTCCCTGGTGGCGCAGTGGTTGAGAATCTGCCTGCCAATGCAGGGGACACGGGTTCGAGCCCTGGTCTGGGAAGATCCCACATGTCGCGGAGCGACTAGGCCCGTGAGCCACAATTACTGAGCCTGCCCGTCTGGAGCCTGTGCTCCGCAACAAGAGAGGCCGCGATAGTGAGAGGCCCGCACACCGCGATGAAGAGTGGCCCCCACTTGCCGCAACTAGAGAAAGCCCTCGCACAGAAACGAAGACCCAACACAGCCATAAATAAATAAATAAATAAATAATAAAAATAAAATAAAAATAAAACCGACATGCCTGAAATAAGGCTCAATTAGAAGGGGAGGGTGGTATAGAAAGAGAATGTTCAACACCCTCCCAACCATTGTGCTAGTAAACCACAGCGATACAAAGGGGCATCCCTCCCCCCACCATAATGATCTCCTAAATTTCTCCAAGTGGAACAGATTATGATAGCTTTATATAAATGAATTTCACAGTGACAACAGAAACCGCTGGACAAGATTCCCTCAACTTTCTACTTCCCAGTCCATAACCAGTTGACATCTGCACCCACTTGCTCCTTTCTTGTCCCTGCTAGAAATGCAGGAGGAAATCCTATTCCAGTCTAAAGCCAATCCCTCCACGGTGCTTTGGAGTCCAATCTCTTCCACTGGCTCAGGACCTTACCCAGTTCTTCCTTTCATGGATCTTCAAACTCTCATGCTCATCTGGATATATCCTGTTGTCATCTAACCATGCTCAAACTACACTCATACTAATAACCAAACAATGAACACCATTTTCTTCCTTGGCTGCACTCCCCCACCCCACCACTTATCTCCCTTCTCCCCTTGACCGCCAAACATCTTGAAGGAGTTGTCTCTTCTCATTGTCTCTATTTCTTTACTTCTCCATCACTCCATAGCCTCCTCTAATATGGCTCACACACTCTCACACAAATTAAACATTTCTCATTAAGGTCACCAAATCCACTGGGGATTTGCTGGGCTTTAACTTCCTTGAATGTTTAAGTTGCTAGCGCTGTTGAACAAATACTTCCAGTTCTACCCATTTCTAGGCACACAGTAGGACTTCACTTCCTGTCCCCTAGAAGTTAGATATGGCCATGTGACTTTGACCAATGAAGACTGAATGGAAGTTTAAAGTGTGACTTCCAGGTGAGCCTTAAGGGCTGGTGTCCAAGTCTCTACCCTCTCCCTTTTGCCCTGTTTAATAGTAGCTGACAGAGCTCCAGATGTGGCTGCTTTGTCAGCCTGAGTTCTGATGTGAGGATGACCTGGAGAAGAGGTCCCAGGAGACCCATAATGGACATGTAGTTTCTTAGAGCATCAGAGAAGGATTCTGGAAGAGGCGGCATCCTCTGTCCTCCCCTAGGAGGTGACTGATTCTCCTACTAAAGGGTGAATAGGAGGGAGCAAAGAAAATGGTGGTGGTGCGGAACAGGAGGAAGTTGCAGGTAGAGGAATCAGTGCTGGTCAGACTCCAAAGCCAGAGAGAGCATGGAGTGTTTGGGAATCTAGAAATATTTCATTTCAGTTTTCTGTTAGAACAGGAGAGATGGGGGAGGGGCACACAAAAAGGGGTGTGATGAGAGAAGATAGGAGAGATAGACTGGAATCAGGTCCTGCAGGACTGGGGATGCAGTGAAGTATGATTTGGGAGGGAGGGAATGAGGGAGCAGGGGAGCCGAGAGACAAATTAGGAGGCTGTAGCCCTACTCTAGGCAAGAAATGATGGGTATCTAAGCCAAGAGAATAGCAACGTAGGACAAAGAGAAGTAAGGGAATTCAAGAGAGGTTACAGAAGTGGAGTCTTAGGGCAGGCAGAGGACATTATTCTGCCCTGTGCTAGGATCTCAGAGGGTCCAAGAGGACACCTCAGAACAAAAACTCTCCCCCATATCTGCTAGCAAGATTTCACTTCTGTAACTTGGGCCTAGAGATCCTCATTAGCACACTGACTTCTCTGGGTTTGGTAGCACGTGGTACTGTCAAGCATTCATTCATTCACTCATTCAACCCGTATTTATCAAATACCTACTATATTCTGGAAATCAGCACTTTAGAGTAGAAGTGGTTCAGATAGTGTCTGAAAAGCTAACTTTTGAGATGGAGCAAACCCGAGGTCTGCAGGTTTCTGAGTGGAGGTGGGGGTCAGTGGACTGAAGGTGGAGACCCCCATGGTGCAGTGTGGCACAACGCGGGCCCTGAGTTTGCAGGGTCGACACTGCACGCTGGACTGTCACTGCTCAATCCGGAGAAAGACCTTAGCTCACCTCAGGAATTGGGATAAGAATTTGCGTGGTCCTTTTAAGTCCCAACATTCTGCTTTTGTTCTGGTTTGGTTTGGTTCTTTTGCCTGAGAACCTCCCCCTCGAGTATTTCTCTATGACAGAGAGAACACAAGGGGCAGTGTGTTTAGTGGGAAATCAAAGGAGTTTAGGGAAGAGCACAACGTGGAAACCAGGAGAGAGGAAGGTGATTGTCCTCCGTTCCTCATCCTTTCTGTTAAGGTCTTAGGATTTTGTGTGTATTTCCCTTCTGGGAGTATTTTCAAATGAAGATGCCAAGAGCCAAGTATCACAGAGGAAAGAAGCACGGATGGCGGAATAACAGGCATTCTAGAAGTGCAGGGAGCTCTTTTAGGTGGCGCCTCCCAGAGTGACTCCTGTCACACCTAATAGGTATCCATATCCTCCGCCCACAAGGAAAGCTTGCCTGATTCCTGGTAGCTGAGGGCTCTATGCTGCCTCTGGCATACACAGAATTCGTGTCAATAACACCATCTTGTATCTGAGTCAGCCCAGGGAGCCAAGTGAGAGCCGCGTCAGGAGCTCTGGAGTCATTCAGTGACTTAAACTGCTCAGCCTTGAAATACATATAAAAATGTTTGAGAATCCTGAAACTTCTAAAACATAGTCTTCTTTCTGGGTTTTCAAAAGATCCTATTGGTGTTGTTTGTTTGTTTATATTACTTTGTTTTATTTAGGAAGTTTGTGGAGTTTGCCAGTAATATGCTGCAGCGTCATGCATTTTAATGTGAATTTCAGCTGATTCAGAATTTAGAAGCAAATGTAATCCAGTACTCAGGGACAGGCACCACGTGTCCTAGACCTCAGGAGCCAGAAGACAATAAAATGCTTGCAGTGATGCATGTTTGTAGTATTTCCCCAGTTAGATATAATGGAGAATATTAATTTTCTTTTTAAACACACAACATTTCTCCCTCTCTCTCTCTCTCTCTCTCTCTCCCTTGTTTACTGGGGTAAGTTAAACTGCTGCCTAGAGAATTATGAGTTGAGGGTTACAATCACAAGCTCACTGCTAACTCTGTTGCTTGTGATAAACCTTCACCATTTGAGATTGGACTTGGGGGAAAGGAGGAGGAAGAGAGATTTTTAAAGAAGAGGCAGGGAGGCTGCTAGCAGGGAAATGGGACATAATAATGGACAAAACAGCACAGTGAGTCACACAAGAGACTACAGAGCAGAGGCCAACAGCTTTAACCCAAACCCCAGGGAAACCTCTTGAATGAACAGTGCTAACCGCTGAGAGGTGAGCCACAAAGCACCAAACAACCCCAGGGTGGAGCCAGACTGTGCCCTTCCGGAGATTGAGCTGAAGTCAGAAGGGGTTTCTCGGGTTTGCCTTGGCCGGGCCTGCGTTCCTGGGGCAGACGCCTTATTTAGCAGCTATTGCACAACAAGCCTCGAACCAGCTGCTGAAGCTCCCTTATATCCGAGGGAGTAATTGATTCTGCCCCCTCTTCTCTGTGCACCAGGAGGGGACGGCAAAAACCCTTCAAGGGAGGTTCACGACTGTTCTTGGGGGACGGTCAGGCCAGAGCACACTGCACCCCACAAAGGAAGCACTGCGTAGTGGTCAGAGCTGGCCCTGGGTGCCCTCTTCCTATTTTTATTGTTAATTACTTTTTTCTTATTTCAAAGTAATTAGTATCCATTATAGAAAATGTTGTGGCATGTATTCCTTAAAAAGTGATAAATATCAATACTTTAACTTTTTAATATAACTTTTCAGTCTTTTTGTTCCATGTGTAAACATAAATTTTTTTAAATGGGAAGCATTCTCTACGTACTGCTTTGTAATCTCCTTTCCCCCCTAAATCATGTGTCATGAACATCTTCCCATTTCATGAAATATTCTTCTAACACAGTTTTATGGCTATGTGGTATTACACTGCATGATAAGCCTTAGTTTATTTAGTCGACTCTGTTCTGTTGGACATTTAGCTTGCTTCTAATTATTAAAATATATTAAAAGCACTGCTCTGGACACCATATTAGCTAAATCTCTGTGCATATCCACATGATATTCTTGCTTAGAATTAAACCCTAAAAGTGGATTTCCTGGATCAAAGAGTATACATTGTTTAAAAAGCTTTGGACACATGTTGCAAAACTGCCTTCCAGGGAGGTAGTACTGGTTTCTATTTGCAGAGCAGAATATGATAGTATCTGCCTTCCAATACTCACCAGCATTGTGTAGTACCAGTTAAAAAGTTTTGCCCACCCTCTTCTTACTGTGCTATTTTCTACACAAAAGAAGGAAAGCAGAAATAGGTAAATTCCAAGGATAACAGGGACCTGTAAGAATAGAGTCAAAATGCCAAAGTCCAGCTTTATTTTAAAAAATAAATATCTAATGATGGACAAAGGGGCCTTCTTCTTATCTTTAGAACTAGATGATAAAAAAAGATAAATTCACTACTTGGGACTGGTTTTATTTTAACGTTGAGACCAAATTATAAAGAAAACTCCAATTTTAATTCTGTCTTTTCTGTCAAAGAGAACAAGCTTCGGAACGGAAAGGATTAGTGTGAACACTAGTGACAGGGACCAGAGCCCCATGTGGTTAGAGTGATTGTGAAGGGTCCTGCCCACTTTAATGCGTTCTGCAAGGTCTCTGTCCCAGGGGCCAGAGAGAACACACCAGTGAGATCACCAAACGATGGTTGGTGGTTTCCGTGGAATCGTGAAGGATGAAAGAGAAATGAAAAGACTGCTCTTCTGGCAAATCCGTAAATTTTCAGGAAAGGAAAGAACATGGGTTCTGAAGATAACAGACTGATGAACTCAACAACAAATTCATGTAAAATTCTAGATTGAATTTTAAAAGTATTATGAAAATTTCCCACATATGAGGGAAAGAGAACAATATAAAGAAAGCATCATGAACCTTCATCCAGACACAACAATTACCCACTCATGGCCAACCTTGTTTCTCCATCCCCACCCCGCCTCCACCCTGCCATTCTGACCCCCACTGCCTCCCTGACTTGGTGGTTTTGAGCCAATTCTGTGACATCATATGATTTCCTCCTTAAATATTTCAGTATTATCCCTAAAAGAGAAGGAATTTTTTCCCCTAAAAATACATCACCACAGTGCCATCATCACACCAAAAATATCAACTATAATTTCTTAATATCTTCAAATATCTGGTGTTCCATTTTCCTGATGGTGTCACAAAAAAGTATTTTTTGAGTTGCTTTGTTTGAATCAGAATCCAAACAAGTTCTGCCCATTGCATTTGTTTTCATGTCTCCGAAGTCTCTTCTGATCTACAGGTCCTCCCCCCCTCCCCTTTTTTTCCTCCTCACAATTTATTTTAAAGGAAAATGGGTCATAGGTACTGTAGAATTACCCACATTCTGGATTTGGCTGATGGCCTCCCCGTGGCGTTGTTTAATCCTAACCCTTTTTATTTCTGTGAACTGGGAGTTGAATTTAGAGGCTTCATCAGGTTCAGGTTCGATTTTTCAACAAGGATACTTCACAGGTGGTGCTGTGTACTTCCTCTTGCACCATATCCTTGTCTCTCTCTTTACGATGTCAGGTTTGATCTGCAAGGTTGGGGTATCATCAGCTGGAACTATCCATTATAAAGTTCCCCATGAGCTTTTTACCTAATGATTTTAGGAGTTATTGATTAGCATTGCCTAGATTAAATGATTTTATTCATTTAGGGTATGCAAATGGTAATATTCTAATTATATCATTTTTGTTATTTTATTAGCTAGAATACTTCTATAAAGAGAAAAAAACCCTTCCCTTATCAATTACTGGATATCTAAGATATGGTAAGGTATGACAAGTTAAGGAAAATGCTGAAATCTTTCTCTTTATGTACCAGTTTTCAGAATAGTGAGTTTGTTCCCTGGTGTCCTTCAAAGACCATCAGTGGATTTTTTGTGTTTTGTTTTGTTTTGCAGCATTATGTACTCATGGGTCTAAATATATTTTATGTATTTTCTTTTATTGCAGTATTTATTCTTATTTATGCTCAAATTATCCAAACTGTGACCAGTGGAAGCCTCTTCCATTTGGCTTCTCAGTTCTTCTGACAGTACACTAATTGTCTTTGATAGCATCCTTGTAGCTGGTACAAGATGGCCCAGGTTCCTCTTTTATACTTTTTGCCTAGACCTGGAATCAACCATTTCTCCAAGGAGCCCTGGTTCTTTTTAGTGGGAATTGGTATTTAGAGACCACATTGTGGGTCTTAGATTGGATTTTGGCATGAGTGATATACGAGTATTTTGGAAAGGAAGTGGTGGTCACTAGACACCAGGGACTAGTTAAAGTCATCATACATTTATTAAATAAGACATAGTTCATTCTAGATGAGAGAGAAGAGAATAGGCATAAACAAACAACTGGGACATGGTACTGTGTATAAAGAGCTTTGGGGAAATAATTATGCCCGGAGTTAAAGAACAAAGCTACAGCAAGGAGGTGATATCTGAGCAATGGAAATAGGCAGGCAGGTGAGGTGGAATGGAAGAAAACCTGGACAGAGAAAAGAACACGAGCAAAGCCCTGGAATCATCAAAGTGCGTGGTGTGTTTGAAGAAGAGTCAGATTTGCTTCATTTCCTCTGACAGGGATAGTGGATGTAGAGAACAGCCAATTGCAGTCGACATAATGTATCTGGACTTCAGCAGGGCATTTGTCCAGGCCTATCATGGTATTATTTTGGACAAGATGGAGAAATATGGACTAAACGATAGGACGATTAGATGAATTAACAACAGTCAGGTGAATAAATGAACCCAAAGGATGCTGATCAGTAGATTGACATCAGCATAGAGGATGGTCTCTAGTGGAGTGACATAGGGCTCTGTCTAGTTCAACATTTTTATCAATGATTTAGATAAAAGTATAGAAAAAATACTTAACAAATCTGCAGATTATATGAAGCTAAATGAGACAATGAGTAGTCTTAGTGATAGAGTCTGGATCCAAAAAGATACTGTCAAGTTGGACTTATTGAGATAAAATTTCTAGGGATAAATGTAAATTTCCACAGCTGAGTTAAAAAAAACAAAAACAAAAACAAGCACACACAGACACACACATGCACACAACCACCTGGGAGAAGCACCGTTAGTAAAGCATACATGAAAAAATTTAGGAATTTAGCTCTGCATCACATATTATTAATGTGCACGGATAATGGCAGGGTACACAGTGTGTGATGGCGGTGCTTGTCGACAGTGGGCTGTTCAGCTCCCTCTTGGGGAATACTTTGAAAGAGCAATTGGCAAACTGGGGTAGCTTATAGGAGAGTGTCCTGACTGGTAGGGGAATTTTTAAATTTATAATGAAGAGTCAGAAACCTGGAATCAAAGAATTCACAGGGACTATAAGAGCTACCATAGCTGTAGAGCTGCATGTAGAAGCCTTTCGCAATATTACCTTAAGCCAATATAAGCGTACAACTGGAACCACTGGGTAGAAGTTAGAGGGAAACAGATTTCTGCTCTGTGGGAAAACGTTGTAATAATCAGAGCGTCCCAGAGGCAGAGTAGGCGGCCCCGCAAATCAAACCTACCATTAAAAACACGGAGACAACTAGCGGGGAAGTCGTTGAGGAGGAGAGTCAGCCATCATAAGAAAGAATTAAGTTCTCTTCTGTATCAGAGAGTCCCTGACCCCTGTTCCCCTTAAGCAGCCTCCCTTTCAGGCTCCCAAATACACATGCTACTCACACGACTGCTTAGACTGCACCCTGAAACGTTCTTCATTCACACAGTGCCCTCACACTTTGGTCTTTCCTTTTCATCCTCCTCCTATGCACCACTGTCAACGTTGCCATACTGCACAAAGACTCGAGAGAGATGGATTCTAGTTTCAGTTCTTCTAATAGTATTTCTAGGACCTCAGGTGTGGTAGGTTAAAGATGGCCGAAAAGTCTTTGATGTTCCTGCCGCTGAGAGATGGAGTCTAAATTTCCTCCCCTTGAATCTGGGCTGGTCTCAGTGACTTGCTTAACCAGTAGAATGTGGTGGGAGCTATGGGGCTTCCGAGGCTCGGTCACGGGAAGCCTTGCTGTTGCCACCCCAGCTGCTTGGAATGCTCACTGTGTGAGGAAGCCCCAGTAGCCGCTAGCGAAGACCAGGGAGAGAGAGAGAGAGAGATGCCTAGTGAGCCCCAGTCGCTGCACCCCAGCTGAAGCCCCAGACATCACGTGGGGCAGAGATGTCATCCCTCTAAGCCCAGTCCAAATTTCATATTTGAGAGAAAAAGGAATGATTATTGTATTTTCAAACACTATGTTTTGGCGTGGTGTATAGCACAACGATAGGTAACCAGAATATCAGGTAAGTCGTCCTAACTCTTTGGGACTCAATTCTCAGTGTGTAAATGGGGTGAAAGAATCTAATACTTTCTAAGGTCCTCTTCCACTTTGACACTCTCTACGGCTAACATTTGTGGTCCCAGCATTCCTTTACACACCTTTTTAATAACCACTTATTTATTTTTCTTCCAGTTTTATTGAGATATAATTGACATACCCTTTGTACTCTTTAAAATCATTGAGGATCTCAAAGAACTTTTGTGTATGTGGGTTAAATCTGTTGGTATTTGCCATATTGGAAATTAAAACTGAGAAAAATACAAAATATTTACTCATTATTTTACACAATAATAAAAACCTATTAAATATTAACACAAACAAAATATTTTTGATGAAAATGTTTTCCAAAACAAAAAAATTATTAGAAGAGTGGCATGGTTTAACATTTTTGTGATTTTTTTTTTTTTAAATACCTAGCTTGATAGAAGACAACCGGATTCTCGTACGTGCTTCTGCACTGAGATGTTGCAATATCACATGTTATGTAACCTCTAGAAAACTTCACTGCACACTTGAGGGAGAATGAGCCTGCTCGAGGTAAACAATGTATTTATATTTCTATGAGAAGAGTTTTGACCTCACAGACACTCCCCTGAATGAATGTTGGGGATTTCCAGGGGTCACCAGACCATACTTTGAGACACACTGCTCTAAAGAAATGATGTGGAAAATTAATCCGTATTCATTCACTTGTGGCTGATAACACTTAACAGTTTCAAATTTTTAGAGGAATTTGTATTTTAACAAGCAATGAAGTCTTCCTCAGAAGGATCAATCTCTAATGGCTGCATTTCAAAAACACAGGGAGATCTTTGGTTAAGGGTCCTCTGTTCCAGTCCACGTCACTGGTCTCTGCCCTCTCAGCCTCCACTGAGTCTGGCCCTGGCCAGAAGCTGTGGCCACAAGACTAGACCCATCAGAGACAAGAAGAGAGCAAACACGCAGTCATGTTCAGGTCATCCATGGCATCTTCACTTTTAGATACTATCTTTCTTGTTTTATAGACAGAGAAGGGTTAATGAGTGATTAGCAAAGAATTGAAGATTACTAACTCTCATTGCCCCCACTTTAAGCAATTAGACTGAGTTCTTCATCACGTTGGAAACTATGCTGAGAGACAGTGGTAACATGGAGGTAATATGCCTGTTTATTTAATTAAATTATTGAAAATCAGAAATGATATCATATCTAGACTTTCCTAGCAATGGAGACGTTTCCCAGAACTTTTAGCTGCAGGTTTTTAGTAATTGCATTGTGCTAATCAACTAAAATGGCCCAGTGTAAATGTTAATAAGTAAACATAATCATAATCATAATCCTGGACATATTCTGTTGCCAAGGACTTCAAGGAGTCACATCCAACCCATCCCTCTGCCTTCAAGCATGGGTTATCATTCCGTTGATTCTCAGCAGAAATAATGTCAAAAAATGTGTTCTGCATTGGATTACTTCTTCCCACCTTCTTTATATCTTTTCAGATATCCTAGTCCAGAAAAAAAAAGGTAATTAATTCAAGTTATTTTAGAAAACATTCCAAAAGATCAAGATACTGAGAAACTTGTTCGAAGGAAGATATTTCATGGATCTCTTTTTTTTCTATAAATGAGACAATGAGTATACTTTACATGTAAGACCTACTGAGTCTACACATATTGAATATGATTTAAGTTGTTTGAGGGCTGGGTTAAAGGATTTTATTTTTTTATTTTGGTAACAACCAAATTGTAATAAATGATTAATTGGGCATTTTCCTCCTAGTTCCACTAGGAGTTAAATATGTTTTGATGCATTTAACAGTTCGGGGATTTGAAAAGACTGTATAAGCTAGCTAATACTTATCTGGGAAATTACTAGAATGATCAAAGATTTATGTAGGGTTGAAGAATATCTTGTTACCCTTAGGATTAAATGATTTATGAGAGAAAGTCAAATGACAGCATGTCAGATGATGTCCTTGAATTTTGGTTTTAGGAGATTTTTCTTAAAACGTGGTTCCTGTGTTATCAAGGACTCTCAAAATAATAAAATAATCCTTTGGTGAGCTCTCCACCTGCCCTGAGACCTACAGAATAATTCCTTCTTTGATAGTCTATAAATTAAGCTCTGGCTCAAAAGCCACAAACAAAGGCAAAGTGTTTCTGTTTTCAGAGCTCTGCCACCATCAAAGATGGAAATATATCCCTTCTCTCCCTTAGCATGACAAAGATCTTTGTCCAGGCCCTGGGTACTCAGGGACTATCTCCTTCCAACCCGCATTCTCCCTCACTATGGTCAATTTTGAATGTTGCAGCTAAACCTTCACTGTCTGGAAATTAGCCCTCAAACCCAGCATCAGCTATCGTGTTCAATATGAACAGTACACTTTTGAGGCCTTATTCTTCAGTCTTGAGTACTGAGAGAGAATTCTATGACAGGGCTGGAATAGAAGAGCATGCTAATTTAAAGCACCAATTTTGAAGTCTGATTCTAAGCCTGCTTCACCACTAACTAGTTATGTAACCTTGGACAAATTATTTAGCTTCCATTAAGTTTAAGAATTTTCATGTATAAAATGGGATGGTGTTAGTCTTTTGATTGTAAGAAACAGAAAACCGAAATCAAGCTGGCATATTAAACACACATGCATGCATGCATGCACACACTGGATTTATAAGCTACTGCAACAGAATAACTGCAGGAGCAGAGACAGACAGCTGAAGGGCTTGTTTCAGATGTGGCCGGTTCGAGGTTCTCAAATTCTGACATAGGAACTGTTTCTCCATGTCTGAATTCTGCTTTCCTCTGTGTTGGCCATATTCTCAGCCAGGATCTCCCCAGAAAGGGGCAAAATGGCTACAACAGCTCCCAGTTTCCAACAAAACAGCTTTAACAAACCCAGTAGAAGAAATGTCTCTTTGCCAAGAGTCCCAGCAGAAGTCCCAGAGTAGCTGTCATTGCCTTTGATTGGTCCAGCTTGGGTCCAAGCCCAACTTTAAACCAATTGATGTGGCCAGGAAGATGCTTGCTTTCTTTGGCAAGGCTTGGGTCATATGCTTTCTGCTGGAGTTGGGGATGGGATCAATCTCACTTGACCACATAGACTGAGATAGTTCCTGGACGGTTCTTGGAAGAAAAATTGAGTTGCTGCTTGTAGATGAAGGGACAGTAAGTACAAACAAGACCACAAACAGAACAAAACTAATCTATAACTGTCAACTACCATGGATAATAACATCTACCTGTACCTCATTGGGTTTTTATGAGAATTAAATAATAATGCAAGGAGAGCACTTGGAGCAGTGCCTGGCACATTGCAAGCACTCCATAGCATTAACTATTATATTAGCTATTATATTCCTCAACACATCTTTGTGGAATGAATGTTGAATATTAGCAAAGGTTCAATAGTAGCCACTCTAAGTGGATGGCATTTCACATATTCAGTGAAAAACCTTAGAAGAGGGCTGGCAGCTCACATGCCAAGTCCAATAGTGAGTGCTTGGAGTGCTGTGTCGAGAAGGATTCTGAGGCTAAGTCTCAGCCCATCAGGAGTTAGTGACATGCTCATTAGGAATGCCGTTAGGCCCTCGAGTTCTCTCTTCTATAATAAAACCTAGTACATAAGGCTACTTAGAAAGCTCTTTCACTTAACTTTGGGTTGGAGAGTTATTAAAATATAGAAGTACATATAGGTTTCCAATCCATATTAGAGAGGTTAATAAGGACTCTATCATGTGTAGTTTGAGCAAAGAGAGGGCAGGCATCAGCCTTTTGCACACTTGTAGATTCAGTGCCGAGCACATAGTCGAAGCTCAGCCAATATTTTTTTGCATCAAACTGAAAATAATTATGTTATGCTGAAATTCTTCCCATGGAACCCAGAGTCTATTGGTAAAGTTAAACTTGAGTAGTGTTAATGTTTTGTTCATAGGTTTCATGTATTTTTGCATATATTTCATGGCATTTACATTGAATTCATAAATAAAATATTCCTCTGTTGGTATGAACTCAATAAAGCATTTAAAAATAACAATAAAAATGTCCTCCTGCCCTCTTCTATGTTTATCGGTAATTTCCCTGATTTCTCAGCTCTTTAAGACTTAATGAAAGAACAATGCAGGGTGGCAAGTTGGTGACAGCAGATGTGGTCTGGCCAGTCAGAAGCAGAAAAGGCCTTAGATGACCCGTGTGCAAGGATCACATAGCTTCAAACAAAACTGCCCTTCTGGCATGGGCCATCGACCACTTCCTATCTGACAGGATGCTCCGTCACGACATCATGAAACGCATGCTGTATTTTCACTACACGCTTTGGGAAATGTATATGAAAAACGCCTGCATCACTGAACATTGAAGGACTCAGGTACGGCTAACAGAGGGAGTCGAGGACACTGGTTATGGGACCACAGGAGGGTAACATCCTGAGCAGTGTCAAGAACATGGTTTTAAAGCCAGACTCAGGTTCAAACTCCAGTCCCACCAGGAATTTTTGTAAGTTACTATCCCTCTAAGCCTCAGTTTCTTCACTTGCAAAATGGAGCTAAAAATATATTAAAAATAAAGAAATGGCCTCGTAGATTACTGTGAGAATAAACAAGATACAAGTCATCAAGGCCTTAGCATATGGTAAGTGCTTAATAAATAGTAGCTGTTTGTTATTGTTGTTGTTTTGATTTTAAGCCCCTGCTCAGAGGATGTTAGTGGGTAAAACTATAAATGGAATTTAATCTTGTAGATTAAATTAAATGTATGCACAAGCATGTTTGCACACATAATACTGTGGACTACTTATGGCTACATTTTATTGTTGTAATAGTCTCCAAAGTCTCATGCCAAGAATTTCTGAAATTTTACGCCCAGTAGGGCATGATATAAAAATAGTCCATTTCATTCTCTTCAGAATGCTTTTTGAGGATGTATTCCCTCTTAGATGTCCTTAGGAGTCCTCTTATATGCACTGGGTCAGGATTGAGCAAAAATTCAACCCCATAATAGTATCTTGTAAAAGGAGATAAAAACATCTAATCATACCACTACTAGTACTACTACTACTACTACTACTACTTTGGACTACTCTGTACAAAGAATGTTACTAAACCCAAGGGATGTCAATATAATTAAACTACTAAAACCCTGCTTTGTTCCCACTTTCCCTCTTTTATATATTAGGTGTATGATGACATAGTGTAAGGAGAATTCATGCTCCCATCACCTGACTGCTGAGGCCATAAGCATATCTTGCCCATGGCCAGCAGCTGACAAAGAAAGATGATATATAAGAACAAAAAAAGAAAAGGAAATATTAGAAGCAGCTCCCCAGAGAGTAGAAAATGCCCTATCCTGGAAGTGAACAAAAGCAGGGTACCCACAACAAGCTGCACGCCCTGGACCAGTCATTTCTAATAGCTCTCCTTTGTAAGACATGAATTGGTTCAGGAAACCTTCTTACAATGGGAAACTTACAACATCTACACACAAATGAATCCCTGAGACTTCTTGTTGCAATATTTAGCAATCTGATTTTGAATTGGCCAATTATTTCATCATCAGGTACATGCAGAAGTCAATTACAGAGCCCAGCATTCAACTGATGTCCACTTTGCTGTAAGAATTGAGATCATACTCAGGCTCCCTAAGGGTTTGAGGCTGAAATAGTTCACATAAATAGGAAGCTGCACTTCCACTCCTGAAAGCTCAGCAGTCCTCAAGCAAATTAAAAACAGGATCTGAGATTTTAACTCTGGAAGACACTTGGTCAAACTGAGATAAAAAGTGAGGTCAGTATAGATGCAAACTGAAATGATTCCTCAAGCAGCTGACATTTATGTCTTCTAATACATCCTCATAGTGACACAGGGAAAAAGTGAGGGAGATTGGGCCAGATTTTTGCTGGTACATTTATTTTTGGAATCGATAAGACCTACCGTTTAGAGAGTATTTCCTTTGTGCCAGGCTTATTTCATTTAATCCTTGTGACAACCCTATGCCTATGGTTGTCCCCAGTTAACAAAAAAAGAAACTGAGGCTCAGAAGACTATATAATATGCCCAAAGTCATATGGGGGGGCATTTAATACCCTTGTACTTCACTACTACATCTTACTATACAAAGCAGAGTAAAATATTTTCCATTTTCATTAACCTATTAATCACCTTTTGAGATAAACAAAAAAGAGAAATTCTAAATATATTTTGAACTATATTTTTAATATTGTGCCACTAATATGTATTTTTACCAGACTCCTAATTCTGATTTTTAAAAATACAAGAATGACTAATAATTATCACAATAATAGGCAATTTATTAAATATACACTATGTACTGCGGTTGGCTAAAAAAATGGCCTTTGCTCTATGGGAAAAGAATCTAAAAAAGAGTGGATAAATGTATATGTATAACTGATTCACTTTGCTGTACTCCTGAAACTAACACAACATTGTAAATCAACTATACTCCAATAAAAACTATTAAAAACTAAATTAAAATAAATAAAATAAAATAAAATAATGGCCTTTGAAGATATCAGATCTTAATCCCTGCAACCTGTAAATTTTAATTTATATGGAAAAAGGATCTTTGAAGATATGATTAAGATAAAAATCTTGAGATGGGGAAATTATATTGAATTATCCAGACGGGCCCTAAATTCAATCACATAGATTCTTTTTTTTTTTTATTATAGTAGAGTTGATGTACAATATTATATAAGTTACATGAGTACAATATAGTAATTCACAATTTTTAAAGGTTATACTCCATTTATAGTTATTGTAAAATATTTGCTATATCCCCCATGTTGTACAATATATCCATGTAGCTTATTTTATACCTAATAGTTTGTGCTGTTTAAGTCCCTACCCCTATATTGCCCCTCCCCCCTGCCCTCTCCCCACTGGTAACCGCTAGTTTGCTCTCTATGTCTGAATCACATGGATTCCTATAAGAGGGAGGCAGGGGAGGTTAGGCAGAAGAGAAGGCGACATGATTGTGTAGGGAGAGATTAGGGTGACGTGGCCACAAGCCAGCGAGAATGCTGGCAGCCACAAGGAGCTGGAAAAGGCAAGGAACTGATTCTCCTCCAGAGCCTCTAGAAATAGTGCAACCCTGCCGTCACCTTGATTTTGACCCACTGTTAATGGTTTCCAACTTCTGGCCTCCAGAACCGAGAGAGATTTCTGTTGTTTTAAGTCACCAAGTTTGTGATAGTTTGTTACAGCAGCCCTAAGAAACTAACTCATGTGTCATGCCCTGTGCATAGTGTGTGTGTGTGTGTGTGTGTGTATTCTCTGGTCCTCACACTAATGCTATGAAGTAAGTATTTTATGTTTACAGATGAAGGAAGAGAAGCTTAAAGAGGTTGCCTATGGAGATTAAAATCACACAGCAATTATATGGCAGAACTGGGGTTTGAGTCCTGCTCTATACTCCTTCTCCCTCCCTGATTAGTCATTAATACACTTAAAGTGAGTTTAGGTAAGCATCTCGGAATAAACACAGGAGGATTGTTGGAGTTTTATTTATAAAGGAATTTCAAAACACTAGTAAGTATATTCTTTAAGATCCCAAATTATCTGAGAAGTTAGTCTACAGTGTATCACATACACCTACACTCCTATACCAAAGGCCATTGTAAGAAATGTTCTATAACAATTAGCCCTCCTGGCCAAGTAAAACCCACCCCTGATGGTGGGAAATTTCTACAACCTCCTAAAGGAAATGAACACGAAAGCTCAGCCTAGATCCATCAGCAGTGTTACTGAACGTAGAATATTTTGAAAAATCGTCACTTGGCATAGCCTAAATTGTAAAACAGTCCCAAATGAAGAAAGAAAGAATAATATTAACATTGAACAGTGTTGGTTTCAGGTGCGTATTAAAAGCTTATATGCTAGTGGTCCTTGTTAAATGCTGCTTCAGCCTGAACCCTCCTTGCAGATAGTTTCTTTCAGTCAGTAAGAAGTCAAAGCACAGAAAAGAAGATACCAAATAAAGAATCTATGCCTCAGTTATAAACATCCCATCACTGGTGTTTATAAAAAATGTATCAGTCTTTCATCTATGACTAGATTCAATACACATATTTTGAGAGCCTATTATTGCAAAGCAGTGTGCAAGTTGCTGCTTTAACGCAAAGACAAGAAATCTTAAAGGATCTTACAGGCTAGTTATGATAATCACAAGAATTAACCCCTACATGGCACTTGCTATGTACTGGTGTTGTTCTAAATGCTTTCCATGGATGCATCATTTAATCCTCACAACAACCCTATAAGGTATGTTCTATTATTACCACTCCCATTTTACAACTCAAGGAAAAAATGTTTAGAGTGATTACAACTTGTCCATGGTCTTCCAGCTACTAAGCAATTTAGCCAGGATTTCAGCCAGACAATCTAATTAAGAAACCCAAGCTCTTAACTTTCTCCTATACTGGAACCAGACGAGGGTACAGTTGACCAGAACATAAAGTGGGGAGAGATAATAGTTATAAGAAATATACATGAAAGTTACCTGAATGTTCATAGAGAACTGCATCTTGCCATCTTCCTTCAGCTTGGATTAGCCTTCTTCCAGTTCTTCAAGCACTCTGAACACAAAAACCGACCTCTTGTGGCTCAGGACCTTTGCATTACTGTTTCCTCTGCCTGGAATTATTTTTAAGTATATTAGAATTAATTTAATTACTTATTTAATTAAAAGTATTGATTTTGTTAATCATAATACTTAACACATTTATTATTTATTAATTAAAATTATTTTACGTGCTTGTTTAGTAGTTTACTTGTTCATTTTCGCCATTAGATTCCAGATCCATGAAGGCGGGGCTCACCTCTGTCATGTACAGCACTGAGTCCTGATGACTGACACACTGCAGGCCCTCAATTCGTGTTTGTTATTGTTGCACGGTTGCAGGAAACTTAGAAAGCATTCCTGCAAGTGGTCATTTTGAGGCTGGCTTTGAAAGTTGGCTACTTTTAAACTGCGGAGTTGAGGGGGAAGGAGATTCAGGTTGGAGGAAGCAGCATCAAATCTCCCTAACATGGTTACCATCACGCTTAAATCATGTATATGAAACACTTTGTAAAGAGTTGTGCATTTTTTAAAAATTATTTATTCATTCATTTATTTATTTATGGCTGTGTTGGGTCTTCGTTTCTGTGCGAGGGCTTTCTCTAGTTGTGGCAAGCGGGGGCCACTCTTCATCGCGGTGCGCGGGCCTCTCACTATCGCAGCCTCTCTTGTTGCGGAGCACAGGCTCCAGACGCACAGGCTCAGCAGTTGTGGCTCATGGGCCCAGTTGCTCCGCGGCATGTGGGATCTTCCCAGACCAGGGCTCGAACCCGTGTCCCCTGCATTGGCAGGCGGATTCTCAACCACTGCGCCACCAGGGAAGCCCGAGTTGTGCATTTTTGTAACAGTGGACTGGTAAGACTGGAAAAATAGGATGACGCCTTCTGTAAACATTATTTAATCCTCATTTACAGATGAGGAAACTAAGAGGCAAAGGGTGAAGTCACTTACCCAAGCTGGCCACAGCTGGAGAGCAGCAGAGCCAGGTTTTGTACTTAGCACTGGCTAGCTCAAAGCCCACCAAGTTCATCACAAAACCATACTACCTCCCCAAAGTCAAAAATCCTAAAATGCCAGGCTGAGGAATTTGTGCTTGATTTGATGAACCACAGGGCAAGGCTGAGACTAGGGTGAGGCTAGCAGAGCACTCACCTTGGGCTCAAAATTTAAGGGGGTGCCAAAAAACTTGGTAATCAAGATAAATAATATTATAATGCAATATTTAAAAAACATAAAATCAGCAAAATTGGCGCCCAGCTCCTTTTTTTGCTCTTTTTGTAAGTAAAGCTTGATTGAAGCCACGGACAGGATTAGGGGGAGGCAGGGTTATGCAAGCACAGGGTTGAATCCTGTTCTTTATTTTAAATTTTGGTATTTTGCTCCTCATGGATTTCTTTGGGATTAATTTTGATTTTTTAAAAAATATTGCATTAAAATAATATTTATCTTAATTACTGAGGGTTTTGGCATCCCCTTAAATTTTATACCCGAGGTGAGCACTTTGCCTGTCTTACCCTAGTCCCAGCCCAGCCTGACTTTGCTTTCAGTAAGAGTCATCTGGCCCTAACACATGATGATTCAGAGTGGGGAGCTGAGAAGAGCAGGCTAGAGCAAAAATCTAGACAAGAATGAATCGAACGCTGTCAAATTACTGTTTTAAAGTTTTTTGAAACAGTTCCCTTCTGTGTGCTTATGTCATCAAGCCAATACATACTTAGATCCATTTGGTTAATTTTGCTTTTGAATCTTAGTTTTCTTTTTAAACTTGTTTTATAATTATGTAAACTATTTATATGGTTTCAAAGTCAAATCTGTACAACAATATATAGTTGGAGAAATCTAGCTTCTAATTCTGTATCTTCCAACCTGGGTCTTTACCCACTGCTATAAGTAACCATGAAGAAAACTATTTGAATTATCCCCTCCCCCAACAAACAAACAAACAAAAATCAAGACCCAAATGAGGGAACTGGGAGTGAAGCTAGAAAACATGGCGAGAATTTTCAGAGTTAGTCTATATGACTTGGCGATTGACTGCATGGTGAGGAGAAGAACAAGGGCCAGGACCCCAAGACAGTGCCACAATGTAGAGGAGTTGCAGATAACTCTGAATTATCAGAACTGTGCCTCTTCAGTCAGCACTGGGAGGTCTAGGGAAAATCCTGGTTTGGGAGGGATGATGGCAGTCTCAAGTTAGGGGTATGTGACAGCCAACGAGCTTTGGAGTTTTTTGTCCTATTGTTAGGCTATTGACATTGTTGTGTTGCGTTAGAGTATAAAACATTTGAAATAATTGGGCCGATGATGGAACTTGAAAATAGTTTTGTTTTAGATTTTTCATGACATATTTTTGTTATTTTGGTAATAAGGCTTTGGCTTTTGAAGATAAAATGGCCATAATTTCAGTTTCTCCTCCCTTCTGTTGAGGAAAATAAAGACAGGATTTATTTATTTGCTTAATATCTAGATTTTCCTCTTTTGATCTCACATCAGGCATCTTAAATGCTAAATGTCTTTTCTCTCTCTGGGGGGTTTTCTGCCTTCATAAACACTCGCCCAGCTACTATATTAGCTAATTTTTCTTTCTTGAAATCCACTCTTACCTGAATTATTTAAACGGATCTTTTCTGAGCTCATTCTAAGTATTTTGCTATTTCATAAAGCAAAGCATTTTAGAATGTGTCCATTTACTAGAAATGTCTTTGGAAGCCCTTTCAACCCACTGTGTGATACAATACCCTATTGTGTGTGTGTAACCCAAACTAGTTTCAGGCTATTTTTACCACACACGCTCACACTGGTTTGAGCATTTTAATTAAATCAGACGAACAACCAATCACTAAGTTAGTCAGTAACCATTCCCTGAAAACAGTCAGACAGATTGTGTCTGTAGATATAGCCTCAGTCTTTTTGTTAACACAGCCATTTTGGTTTTCTTCACTTAATCTCATTAAGGGCATCTGCCTCCCTCCACCTGACTTAGACTTTCTAGGTTTCCTGAGCCAATGAATGTTTAGGTTTCCAATTACGTGTCTCCAGACGCATTTGTTCTGCCTTCATTCTTTTTGTTCTTTCCTTTCCAGGTATTTAATATATTTTGATGCACTGCATTTTTCATTTGTTAAAACTAGTTTTTATACTGGTTTCCAGTTTAGGGTCTTATCATTTTAGTATTAGTGTGTCAGCGTGTGTGTGTGTGTGTGTGTGTGTGTGTGTAGTATCTGTGTGTGTTAGGGCATTATAACATCCTTATCTTGGCTTCCTTTCATCTTTCCCTGATCCCGGGGCTGGACGAAGGCCTTGTGTCTAATAAGTCATTTGCATCAGCATGTCCCAAATGACCAAGAGAGGAGGATAGGAGAGATTAGCATGGTAATCTCATTCTGATGGATAAAATTAGCAAAGATATTCCCCACAAATGGAGAGCTGCCATTGGCGAACTGCTGTGCTTAGAATCAATTACTAAATTACTTTGAGCTCTAAGTTGACATTAACAGAAAAAAATTGCCATCGACCAGAGGGAAATAAGATAAAAAATATGCGATCATTAAATCTCTCGCTACTATTCACGAATGTGACTCACAAGAATGGTACACAAAATAGGGCAGAATTTAATTTCTAACAGTGCCCCCTGTCAACATTTCATCCTCAGCTTCTCCGTGGCCTGTGAGTCGGCAGTGGCCTTTCCCACTCCGTCTTTGCAGAGGAAAGAGAAGCAGGACGGGAAAAAGAGAACAGGTGAGGAAAAGAGGTCTGGTTCAGCTCCTTCACTTTCCTCTAAGGCTCAGCAGCGAGCTGAGGAGACCCAGGGACGATTTCTGATTTCTCAGCCACCCGATCACACCAAGCAGGGATTGACAGGCTACCCCTTCATGTCCAAAGGAGAGCCACACCAGAGAAGGCCTGTTGACACTCGGAACGCTCTCTGATCCGCGTCAACAGTAAGTAACAATGTGAAGCTAGCTCTCTCCCCAGTCCTGCTAGCCCAGTCTGCCAGGGAAACAGTGACTAGAAACACTTCCTCACACCATCACCTACACTATCAGTTTGTCCAGAAGTTGTTTAACTCCCACAGAATTTCTTAGAAATACAAGACACCTACATTAAGAAAAGCCTTTCCCCATTCAGAAACACATCCTTGTCTTAATGGGGAGACGGTGCTGATGTTGGGTATAAACAAGGAAATCAGTTCATATTAGGGAAGAAGCTTTAAAATCGCTGAAGTCAGAGCCTGGGGAATCCCAGTGGCAGAGTAATTGTTAATATTATTAGCACAGTATACATATCAGCTGTCGAGATATTATGAGGATTTGAATTCAATCTCTGTTGGGGGAGTCAGGGTCAACATCATTAACTATAGATCTTGTCTCGGTTTCCATATAGATGCCTCAGGGCAAGTGTCTGCCAGATACATCTCTATAGATGGGCAGAACCATAGGACATACAAGGGGCCCATCACACACATCAGTAATAGACAACAAGCTTTTGTTTATCTGAAGGTTTACTGGAATTAACTGATTAGTGTCAACTTGACACAATAACTTTTGTCTACAATGCAGTACATCATTTTGATGGTTTTATTGATGGAGTGTGCTGTCTAATGTAAATTATAGGGGGAAGTCGAATTTAGATAAAGTCTGCCACATTTTTCTTAAGAGGAAACTGGACAAGCTGTTTGTAAAGGCACCCATGACAGGACACCTTCTGCAGTCTTATGGATATTACGATGGTAATTGTGATATTAATAATAATAATTATGAGGGAGAGCTGTAATTGAAATGTATGCACTTCAGGGGTTGGCAAATGCATCTTTAAGGGGACACATTTTGTGCTCTTACAGATATTACAACAAAATTGTGATATTAATAACAGCGATTAGAAGGGAGATTTGTAAGTGAAATGTAAGCAATCCATTCTTAAATGAAACTCGGAACCCAAAACCATTAAAGGGAAATGAGGAAATAAGTCTAGGTTGTTAAGGATGACATGATTTTCATGTAAAAATTGCCTGTGAAAATGGCAGAGAAATTAAATGAGAGCAAGTTGGAGTTTATATATTTACATGGAATTTTAAGTAACTGTAAAGAAGTTTTGTTCAAAATCTAAATTCTAATTTGGGGTAAAAATTAAAAACGGATCCTGAGCTTTGAGGGATTATTTGTGGTAAACAGCATCAACATGTCAATCCAAGCAAATATGCATGATTAATTTTGAGATTTGGGTAAATGCAATCGCTTCTAGAATAATCAACTGTGACTATTCCTGGTGATTTTAAATCCCCTAAATTGAGTAGTTTCTAGAAACAATCCAGCACTTAAATTTTTTTTCAGTTTTGTCCTAAGATTCAATGCTAAAATTGTTAACAATTGCAGTTTTCTGAACCCACATTCTAGAAAGAGAAATGATGACTTGCTATAGTCATAGGAGAAATGACAATGTTTACCCTTGAAAGCAGAAATAGGGTGACTGCCTCGGAACTGAGGAACTGCTTAGAGGAATATAAAGATGAAGCAGACGCTTAGCAAACTGGCACCATTTAACCCTAAAATCCCTTCCTACTATTGGGACGTAAGTTTTCTTCTTCTTGTTTTACTAAAATATGAGACTCTTCCTTCCTTTCTTTCTCTCTTTCCCCCTTTCTTTCTTTCCTCCTTTCTTTCCTCCTTTCTTTCTTCCTTTCTTTCTTTCTTTCTTTCTTTCTTTCTTTCTTTCTTTCTTTCTTTCTTTCTTTCTTTCTTTCTTTCTTTCTTTCTTTCTTCTTTCTTTCTTTCTTTCTTTCTATCTTTCTCTCTCTCTCTCTTTCTTTCTTCCTTCCTTCCTTCCTTTCTTTCTTTCTTCTCATTGTTCTAAACCCCCTGCAACCACACTGTATTACTAATGTCAACCACACAGATCACAGAGTAGTGTTAATTCCCATCAGCAATTATTGGTCACAGTTTTCTCCCAGGCCACAGTTTCCTCTCAGGGTCACACACTTTCTTCTTCTGTGTTCCCAAGACTTAAAAAAAAAAAAAAGAAAAAGATAATGCCAACAGAATGTCTTGTCCTGAGAAAGGAATATTTCACTCTCTCACCTGCAAATGTGAGGATAGCTTCTGTACACACCCTACAAAGAATAACACATGCCTTTAAATACTCCTGAACAAAAAAAACACAGATGGTTCCTGTGCCTCCTGCACACTTCTCTCCAGCTAGATTCTCTGACAAGAACAGAAGGTCACCTGAGGGTCGCCTCAGGCCCCAGTATCCTTCAAACAAAAAGGACCTACACCTCCTTTCTCCAAGCCATGAACATAGAAGAACAAAAACTTTGGGGGAGGGAAGGGAAAGTTAGTAAATTAATTCACCCAGGCATAAATGAACCAGTTTAACTAAGTAGACGATTACACCAAAATAGGACTGTCTTCAAAATAGAAGAAAGTAGTTCCTCAGGCTCAAGGCTGACAACATGAGTATCAGTGAACGTGTATGGTTCAGCAAGCACAATCCTTCAATTTTATTTAATCCTTTCAGCAATTCTGTAAGTTAGGAACTATCATCACCATTTTATAGATAGAAAAACTGAGGTTCTGCCAGGTGAAGTAACACAAATCAAAGTTACATAGATAAATGGCAGAGCTGGGATTTTAACCCGGCATTCAAAAAATCTCTGATTTTAACCGTGCCCTTCTACCTCCCTCTCTTTTGCCCTCCTGCACTGGGGTCCACTCAATCGCCCACCCCCACCCCACCAGGGGTGGCCCCAAGACAGCTGGGGGAGAAGCTGAAGGGTCTTCATTGTGTGGAAGGCAGGGCTGGGCTGGGGGTCCAGCAATCTGCCCCCGGGCAGTGTCTGAAGCAGCAGCAACCCTCTCAGCCTTGCTGACAATCACAGACAGAGCCAAGGTTTCTGAGGACAGAAAGACCCAGCCCCCAGAGGGGGGAGGGCGGGGGAGAGGAAGAGGAGCCTCTTTTACCCCTTGCTAGTCATCCTCCAGATTCTTCAGATGAGAGAGAGAGAGATCGTAGCAGCAGATCTGCATTTGACAGTATTTCTCACCTATGCCCTCCAGACCTCTGATGGTCAAACCCTCGTAATATGCCATGTAATCTGGGTAATAAGAGGAGTTCAGCCCAATGAAAAATAGGACCGATAGGCAAAAAACAGATATAGGAAAATGTAAAAATCTAGAACCTCCCTTTCCCCCTTCTGTAGCCCCCTTGTTCAGTGTTCCTATCATTTCCCGAGAGCCAAATGTTGAATCTGCCAAGCTGCAGGTCTCCTAGCACCTGGTCCCTTTATGCTAGCAGGCTTTTAGTTTGATCCCATCTCACTCCCGGGGCTCCACAACAGGATGCTCTCCTTGACTCTCTGAATTTCCTATGTTGGTCATTTCTGCTCTGACATTCTACTCAGAATACTATTTCGACATTTCGAATGATGCTGCTGAAGGTAATAGAATAGTTTGGGTAAATGCCCATCAAATAAAGCTAAATACAAAGAACAATATGCAAAATTACACATAAACTCTGATGACAGCAATCAAGGTGGTTGAAGCATGGAATTCAGAGTCAGACAGACCTTGACTAGAATCTCCCGCTTACAAGCTGTGTGACTTTGGGAAAGTCATTTCACCTTCCTAAGTCTCTAATTCTTTCAGCTATAAAATAAAAGTGGTGATGACCAACGCAAAGCGTTGTTATGAGAATCAAATGAGATAATACCTGTTTGAGGCTTAGCATAGGACCATGCCTATTGTAAGTATTTAATAAGTGGTATCTATTATAATTAGAAGGAATGCTGAATTGGGATGGGGGAGGAAATCCTCTAAAATGTTTGCAAAAATTCTCCAAATAATTGAAAGTGCAATTTAAAAAATCTCAGGAGGAAAGATTTCTGGGTGAGGCCAGCCTAAAGAACCAACTGACCCTTGGAGCCTAGAGAGGAGAAGCCAAGTCAGAGTCCATTCACTTAAGATCAGCAAACTCAGCCTTCAGGATCCATTCATATGAGCACTTCTTGGGTGGATCAACAGATGGGCAAAACAGGAGGCTGTGATTCTTGACTCATTTAGGATCAACTTATACTCACTGCTGGCTTTAAATTCAATATTTCAGAGGGCCCAATTAAGTGAAAGAAACATGAAAAGAAATCTACCTGACAATTATGATCCCCAGCGGGGACAGAAATATATTTATGCACCTGATTATATGTCATTCATCCAACAACTTATTGCCAAGGACTCTTCTGTACCAGGCGCTGTACCTGCGAGGGTCTTGGAAGTGGACCAGACAGACTCACCCTGCCTTATGCTGCTTACCCACCTGGTGTGCTGTGCAGAAAACTTCTGAGCAGTGGAAATAAACATGGTTTGCTTCCCTGGGTTATTCTATGCTTTCCTATATTTCTACTATAAAAATGTATTATTTTTGTTTTCAGGAAAGAAAGTGTTGTTAAAAAATCTACCTGCCCAATATAAAAAATGAAACAAACTAGTGAATACAACAAAAAAGAAACTGACTCAGATATAGAGAACAAACTAGTGGTTACCAGTGGGGAGAAGGAAAGGGGGAGGGGCAAGATAGGGGCAGGGGATTAAGAGATACAAACTACTATGTATAAAGTAAATAAGCTACAAAGATATATTGTAAAGCATGGGGAATATAGCCAATATTTTATAATAACTATAAATGGAGTATAATCGACATAAATTTTGAATCTCTATGTTGCACACCTGAAATTAATATAATATTATAAATCAACAATACCTCAAATATATATATATGTATCTCCTACCCCCCAAAAAACTACCGGCTACCAAACAACCAGTTCAAGCAAATTTCTAATTTTTAGTTGCTGGGTGGGTATCAGTCAGGTAAGCTGACTTCAGAGTCTCCTGCAGTTCTTTGATGGTGAGGTCAGCTCCACGAGGTTCCAATCATGAACCTCCGTGAGCCCTGGGAGCCTACACTTGGCAGGAAGGTAGGAGCAGCAAGTCTTGATTTTCCTGTCTTCCTCTCTACATAAAATGCCCTAAGAAGCCCAGAGAATGTAGTTTTGGTTACTTTCAAACACGGTCATTTTTTAAGAATTGACTTCATTCTTAGAAATTTATTTCTAGAACTTAAAATTATTGCTAGTATTTCTGGATCAGCTAGATTGTGCTAAGCACTTTATATGCATTGTCTCCTTTAATCTTCACAGCAAACCTAAGGAATATGTAGTGTTATTATAATTATCACTAAATAAGTTGTCCATGATTATAGAATAAGAAATGCCGGAGCCAGATTCAAATGCCCAAAATCAGAGTCTAAAACCTAGTCTAACACCATTTCACTGCATCCTGAAAAACTGCTTCCTAAGTGAAATGGGGTTTGGGAATCAATATTTGAGATGGAGTCAACCTCTAAATGCTGGAGACCCAACAGCAGGTTTCTTGCTACTTGAACCTCAAACCAGTAAAGAGTAAATCCCCTTTCCTTGCTGCCCCCCAAGGCAAACCCAGGCCCTTTGCTTTTGTAAGATTTCATTGATAGTTGCTATCAGGAATCATGTGGGGTTACACACCTTAATGAGAATTGGTAAATGACAGGGAAAGTATAGCTTCTTGAGATCTGTGTTCACATATGGAACCGGTTCTCACATTCATATCAATATGCAGGATAAATCATTATAGTTACCCTTTTTGGGCACTTAATCTGTATCGTGTCCTCTTATAAGTGCTTTAGATTTGCTACCTTGTTGATAAGGAAACTGAGACACAGATGAGCTAGGTAACTTGCTCAAGTTCACAAAGAACTTGAATTCTGACCTAGACCGTCTGGCTCCAGAGCCCATGCTCTTAACCAATACAGCTGTATTGTCTCTCCTTGGCCAGCATAGCTCCAGAGGGCAGAAGGGTAGAAAAGAGAAGGATTTCAATCCTGTCCAAGAAGAAACTTCCAGAAGCTTGGAAGTGTCCAACAGAATGGTGAATGCCCTTGAAATAATGAGAACTCTGCCAGGAAGTGTAGTCACAGTCAGGTTTACATGCTCTGGGATGCTGGGCCAGGACCCCCTGCATTGTGTGAGAGGTTAGAATAGACACTCTCAGAGGAGAATTTGGTGAGATTGGGAGCTTTCAGATCGTGTGCTTTCTTACAATAGGATCCAGCCTCCACCTTTAGTTTACTAGTGTGGGACCACTGTGAATTTCAGATAAACCAACGTTTATTATGAGGCATCAATCTCATTCTTACCCACCTCCATCAAAATCCGAGACTCCACAACGTGAAGACCAAACCAAGTATCTCTGTTCTCTCTTTTTCCACTAGATGTCCTGCCTCTAAGAGCCCTTCCAATGCTGAGGTTCTGCCATACCTTCGGTAGGATATTGATTGGTGAAATAGACCTGGTGTGCAAGAAAGGGCCTCTCATCACTTTGCACAAGAAGCCAGTGGATCTCAGGAATCACATGAAAGGCTTCTCCCAAAAACATATCCAGAATTAATAGTCTCTACTACTTCCACTGTCACCACCTTGGGCCACACCATCGTCTTCTTTCACCTGGAGAATTGCAATAACCTCATCATTATCTTCTGGTACTCTTGTCCCCAGTAGCAGATCTCCATATTTCCGAGTGATTCATAAAATATGTAAATCAGGTCACAGCCCTCCTTAGTTCAGAGCTCTCCAGCTGCTTTCTGTTTCCATTAAAATGAAAGACAAAGGCCCTCCAGTGGTCTCCCAAGCCCTCTGTGATCTGCCCTCCTCCACCCCAGCCTCACCTCCTACCACCTGCCCGTTACTCCCCCTGCTCCAGCCACTGGCCTTGTGACCCTGACCCACCAAGAAGCCCCTGCTTCAGGGCCTCACCTTTGCTGTTCATCTGCCCGACACCTGTGTGACTCACTCCCTCCCTTCCTCCAGGTCTCTGCTAAAATGTCACCTTATCAAGCCCCAGCATTAGTCCAAATGGACAAATCAGAAGAAAGTTCCTCTCTTTCTCAATTTGATCCCATCTGCCAGAATATTTTCATAACCACATGGATGTATAATAGCCATGAGGAGAAAGGCACCACCTGGAGTTGTGTGAAACCCACCCCTCAGGAGTAGCCCTGGATGTGGTGTCCGCCGTCCATTCCTTGCACAAGAGCACCACCCCACGTCCCCTGCTGTACTCCCATCCTCCTGACCTTATACATTCTCCTCCCTAGGACTCATTACCATCTAACGTAGCACTTACCTATTTGGTTCTGTGTTTGTTGACTGGCTCTCCGCCCCGCCACTAGAACGAAAGGAGCCAGGGCTTTGTTTTGGTCAGTGTGGTACCCCAGTACCTACAACTGTGGCTGCCATGTAGGAGGCACTCCAAAAATATTTGTTCCACGACTGAAAGACTGAACGACCCGATGCCCTCGGGAGCAGAGAGTGCAGAGTCAGATGTAACAAGGCAGTTGTAGAGACTAGAAAGAAGCAGGGGCGTGTGGGGGAGTGGAGGGGGAAATTATGACTTTAGAGAACTAAGATCCCGCGAGTCGCCCGCAACTCGGCCAAATACACATACTGGGCTGGTCAAAGTTTCGTTCAGGTTTTTCCACAAGCTGTTACGGAACACATATACCTATATACACGTATATGAGAGAGAGAGGAAGACAGTTATAAGGTTAAATGCCCAAACTGTATATAAAAGGAATGAGTGTGTAAATCTGTGCAAGTGACTGAGCAAATTAAAGGAAAGGAGGCAAGGAGGGACATTTTAAACAGACCGTTGCCTGTGAGCTGTGGTTCTCCACCAGCAGCCAAGTCCAAGGTGTGGAGACCTGAGGAGCCGGGATGGTGTCTAGAGGTGTGTGTATGGCCCCCACTGGAGGTTGTGAACACGGGGGCTGCAGAGGCAGAAGAATACAACCGGCCCGCTTTCGTTGTCCCTCTCCTGTGCTTCCCTCCACCAGCCCCCGCATACCCATATCAAAGAAAAAGAGAGGGAAGCACACCCAAGATGTAACGGGGCAATTTCCATCCACGTGAAGACAAAGGAGCAGCACCAGCGTTTTCTGAAGACCTGGAGCGGGGTGTGCTGGGCTGAGAAACCACCTGTGCTGGTGATGAGTCAATCAACAGCTCCCCTCACCAGCATGGCACAGTCTGAAGGGGCATCTGAGGACATCAGATCAAAAGGAACACTTAGGAGCAGCTGGTTCTTCAAAACAAAAACACGACGGACAGTTGAACAGAGGCAGACTCCTAGGTAAGGGAAGACTGCGCAATCTGTCTATTCCAATTCCCTATTCCTCCTTTGTGGAGATGCAAAGAAATCTGGAGCATCGTTTGGGCTACTTCTGTGTTGATGACCTGTCAGGAAAAAAGTGTTTTCTATTTGAGTCCAAAGCCCCTGAAAGAGGAGGGTTTTTTTGGTGCTCAGTGACAATTCAATCATCCACACTTGATTCTCCTCTTCAGGGAAAGGGATGTGAGCTCTCCCAGGGTCACAACTGATGCAATCTGGGGAACAACAACATCTTATCCATTTCTGAGGCACGTATATTTTGTTCTTCAATAATTAAAACATTTCATCCCAGAATTCCTCTTCTGCCCCTAAATGTGTCATCTCACTAACCAGGGCTGTGTGAACAATAGCAGTTCACTGAATTGCGTTCACAACCGTTATTGTAAAACAACATCAAAACCGTTATGTGATTTAGCATAATCCATTTCCTGTCAGGCATTTGACTTAATGATATTTCCTCTTCTACTTACTTATGTACTTCATTATCTGTTTTTGTGTCTTCAGAAACACCATAAACGACAACCAACAGGAAAAGACTGGTACATTTTTCAGAGCATATTTCATTTTTCATCTTTAATGGGTCTTTTTGTAGGGTTCTTGCAACCAGTTGAAAGAGAATGAAACATTTCCTTGCCTCGCGCCAAAAGTACCGCTTACACCTGGAGCAACCTTTGGAAGGGAAACGCCTGACTGCTCTAAAGTTCAGCAAAGAGAGTGATGGAAGAAAAGGCAAGTGCTGGTACTTTGAAGAAGAGTAGTTCCCCTCCAGCCACAGACACTGTAATTGCCACCCCGCTCCTTATTTCCTTTACTTCCTCCCATCTGCCTTCCTTTCCTAGGTACGCTGATGTTTTGGTTCAATTCTAATCGCATTTGTGTTGCACACTAAAGCTCACAGGATTCTTTCTCAACAGACATTATTTTTGCGGATATAAAGTGCAATTTGCTTCCTCTACTCCCTTTAAAATATTTTTTTCCTCTGTCTCTCTTTAGAAATGCCCTAAAGGTAAAGAAAACTTAGGTACAGTCACCCGGGACCTTGCTACTTAAAATGTGGGCCTCCAGCAGCACCCGGAGCTTGTTAGAAATGCAGAATCTCAGGCTCCACCCCAGATCTACTGAACCAGAACCTGCTTTTGTAACAAGATCGCCAAGGTGATTCATTGACACATTCAAGTTTAAAAAGCACTGACTTAGAAAAAGACAAATACTGGATGATATCACTTACATGCGGAATCTAAAAAATACAACAAACTAGTGAATATAACAAAAAAGAAGCAGACTCATAGATAAAGAGAACAAACTAGTAGTTACCAGTTGGGGGGAGGCACATAGAGATGGGGGAGTGGGAGGTCAAACTATTGGGTATAAGACATGCTCAGGGATGTATTGTATAACACGGGGAATATAGCCAGTATTTTGCAGTGACTGTAAATGTAAAGTAACCTTTTAAAATTGTCACATGTCAGGAAGGGTCCCCTTACTCTTGGATAATTACAAAATAAACAGATCTCCAGGAGAGAAGCCCCTCCCCACTTTCAGATGACCCCCTTTCAATCTGTACCCCGCTAAGATTTTAAACGCAGAAACTCAGAATTTATTACATTTCTACACTTTCAAACTCAGCAGGACATCTTGACTCGTTGGAAGGCAAAGGACTTGGTATAGTGACAAACCATCCCAGTTTGTCCAGGAATGAGGGATTTTCCCAGGATGTGGGGTTTTCAGTTTTAAAACAAGGACAGTCTCAGGATAACTGGGATGGTTGGTCATCTTATTCTAATGTCATTTATGAAACCCAGTTGGCCTAATGAAATTGGCACATGAAAACTAACTTGTTAGAAGCAAACAACTTTCATAGAAATAATTTACTGTAACTGCAAGCTAATCCTCTGAGCCCTCACACTTGAAAGCCACAGAATCGAATAGATCATCAGAGCAGATTTCTTTAAATTGGCTGGAAGTGCACAGCTCTTGTTTCAGCATCAATAGATGTGTTCAGTTTCAACTAAGCTGTTCACTAACTGCATTGATTTTTAAGGCTAGGCTAAAGGTATTGAGAAAATATCCAGCGGACACAGAAACTGGGGTGTTGGGAGACTGACCGGCAGAGGAGATATTTTGCTCTTGTAGATCCTTCCTGGGAGTGCCACTGGCTGGGTGCAGATATCCCAGGGGCCATTAGTAGTTTTAACCTTTGGCCACTTGATGATTGAACCGTTCTAGTCCATCCCTGCGCCTGGGGCTCTCAGAAGACGCCACGGGTACAAGTTCTTGCTCAAGGTCCAACAGCTGTCAGGGCAGATGGCTGGGGATTTGTTTACCGTGGTCCTAAGTATCGCCCTTTAGCTCTAAGGCACTGGGAACAATTTGACAAATTTGATTAACTGAGAACAATATGATGCTGGTCTGGGAAGCTCACTCTACACTTTCACAGAGTTCCTTATGTTCTTTTCATGGTCTGAGGATACAGGGTGATATTAGCTATCTCCTCAGTCCAATGAGACTCTCGGAGAAAACAAAGAGAGTCACCCTTGGCTACCCCTTTCGTCTTACAGCTGAAGGTTTCTGTCCGTGGGGTCTGTGATTCACACGTGCAGCCAGCTGTGCTATCAGAGAGAGGCTGGACAACATCCCTAGTGCCGCCTCCAATAGATGGAAATGTGGCTTCTCGTTCTAAACCATTCCATCGTTTCCTCGTCATTGACATACTGTATCTGCTTTGAGAAACTAACAAGAAGCAGTCGATCTGCTGGAAAATCTTATCCGCCCTCTACCCTCCCAACTTGCCTCTGCTTCCTCTCAACTTCCCAGAGTCTCCTTGATGAACCCCCAATGGCTGGTTTGCAAAGCACTTTGTGCTTTGAGATGGCGTGTGTCCTTGGGTCTGTGAGAGGCCCCGCTGCTGCTGGCTGGCGAGACAATAGTCAGCTCTGGGCAGTCAGTCTGTGGGAATTCCTGAGCGAGCTGCAAGCTGCTATGAATAGCCTGGCATTTGGAAGAGAAGATTCGCAGAGGAGTCTCCTGCTGTGCCCTCTAGCTCTCAACTTGATGAAGGAGGCAAGCCCAGAGCCCAAGAGGGTGGGAAGGGCTCGGGGAGGAGGCCCATTAGGGGACAGGCTCTCTTGTGTCCAGATTCCACTTGGGTGACCCTGGGGAGAGAGACTCTTTTCCAGGGCCACAATGCTCCATTTATAAGCTGCAATTAGTCGCAAACAAAATTTGTGCATCCACGACTAACTGTCAGCTCAAGAGGTTGAAAGTTCAGTCCTGGGGAGGTCAGGGCGTCTTCTAAGGGGCTGATGACTTTGCTCACAACCTCCCCTCCTCCGCATGGTGCCTGGGGACCCTTTCCTGGGGAGAGAACCACATTCCAGATCAGGCTGCCCGCAAAGCTGAACGAGCAGCGTCCGAGGGCCTCTGGCTCTGGAAGTATTAGCGCTGCAGACTGATGGTCCCGTTAGACTGACCTTTCTGTGGCAGAATGTTGACTTGGTTTATAATAAATATAGCCATTTGAGAAGCGCTAGGCAAGGAACTCTGTAGTGATTATTAGGATTTAGCTGATGTTTGAAAGTTCAGCCAGTTTTGCTTGCATATTCCATATGGAATAAAAAAGCCAGAAGGGCCCAGAAGAAAATGAGCTGTTCTTTGCCAAATCAAAATGTGTAAATAGTTCTTCTGAGAGCATAACAAAGGGCCTATTTTGCCTTTAAACACCAGAGCCAAAAACAGGAAAAGGCTACAATTAACTACCGGCACCACAATGTGAAGTTAATCAATAATGGAATGATTATTACAAAGCTGTCATGCATTAACCATACCTAGTGCGTGAGTGCTTCTTTCAGAGTATGAACATCCTTTCCAATTCCAGATACATTTTTTTTTTCCTTTGTGATGACACATTTTCATTTTCCATTGTGTCCTTAATTCTCATCTGCAGTCCTCTGACCCTCAGTGCAAACTGTGACTAAATTCCTCCTTCCCCCACGTGTGGGGTGTGATGTTGGAATCCCAGGATGGCACTGCACTTCAGAGAAATGGGAGACTCTTCCATCTGGAGCCTGGGCTGGCAAAGATTGCATCCTTTATTTCCTTAATGAGCTCAGAGCGGCTGCTCACTAGATAATGTTGACTTCCTCAGATGAAAGTAAAATTAACGGTTCCATTTGCATTGAGTAAATCACTTCAGGTCTTCCCAAGTTTTCATTCAGGTCACCCAAACACCAGCATCAGGTCTAAACTAGAGAAATGCTGATGATTTTATAACCTTTCGGGCAGTATCATAGCAGATCTACCCAACAAGCCTACCTAACTAGCCCATCAGCGGGAGATAGAATATGGCCCTGGGTGGGAAAGAAGTTAGCTGGCTACTCCATCTCTGGCACCCTCGCAGGAGCCACACAGCATAGAGGCAGACTTCTCTTCCAGGCTCTCGTTTGGACCAAACCCAGCTTTCCAAATGTAACGCCATCAGTGGTAGTGGACATAGTGTAACTAAGTCAGACACTCAGAGAACTCCTCCCACCCCCAGCAGAAACTCTGCTTCCTTCCCTCCCCTCTCCTTTTGAAATCACCAAAGTCATGGGCACTGCTCCCACTTAGAGGAAGTTGCAGTGGCTCTCTTTTCCAAAGATGGTGTTCTGGGGGACTGTTTTTCCTTTCACTCTTCTTATCACCTCCCTCCCCTCCCTCACGCCCCCCACAACACACATCTGGATTCAGCCATTGACAGCACACGAGTAACTGTTCCTCAGCGGGCAGAGATCTTGAAGCCAGACTATGACAGCCAATGATAAATTAATGAGAAACCTCCCGTCACCTGGTGGGTAATTTTTTTCTAATTAAGTTAATTGGATTTTTTTTTATTATAAAAGGAATGCATGTTCATTATTAAACATTTGTAAAATGCAGAAAAGTAGAAAGTTGGAGGAAAAATAGAAAGCCTACAGGCGGGTAATTATAGTCTCAGAATTATTAGTTATTTTGACTGGGCACCAGTTAATCCATAAATTAGATTTTTAGAGTCAACCGCAGTTCCACTTTCTAGTTTAACTGCCAGTGTCTCCCCTAAGTCAATGCCATGGTTATTTACCACAATTCCCTGGGAGAAGGCAAAATCCTTTCTGTCTGAACTGCAGGCCCACTTAAAATTCTAAGGCAAACCTGCCCTCCTCAGAGTCACCTGAGAATCACTCCCTGGAACCCTTCTGTTTGGGCCCCAGGGCTTCTCCCTCTAGACCTTCTTCTCCAGGCCAGCTCCCTGGTCACCAGCTTTCATGGAGCACAGAACTCTTATTCTTTCCCCACAATAAAACCTCTTCAAATTTCTCCAAAATCTGTTTTTATTAAAAGTCCAATGGCTAACAGAGCTTCTGGCAATTAATCTCTTTATTTCCCTCTTGCAAAATGTGAACGTTTCTACAAAAGGACAAAAGCAGAATTATGAAGCAAACATCAGGCAAAATTTTGGCTCAGGTACAAAAATCAAATATCCATCGACCACAGCTACCTACAACTCAGCAAGGAAGCGACAAATGATCAGGAAAGTTTCTAGCAGTCAAAGCTGCATTGCAAAACCAAGGTTCCAGTGGCCTTGTGCCCTCTCACATCGTCCCTCTTATTAGAACCCTATTCGAGAAAACTAGAGTTCTCAGTTCTCTTAGCTACAACGAGCAAATTGCAAGGTGAAACTGGATTCTGGTGGGAGAGTAAAAACAACCCAACTGGAATAAAGGAAATAGAAAAACTGTCAAAGGTAGATGTGAGAATTCAAAAGGCATAGCAATCTGAGACCATGTTGTATAGGCAAATTGTTCTCTGCACTTCATTGGCCCTTGACTTACTGCTACATTACTGCATAATGCAGTTATAATGAGGTAAAACTGTGTTCTGTACCTTGAGTCTAGAAAAAAATGGAAATTTGTGGCCCATTTTAGAAATAATTTTTTTTAAACTTTCAGTGGGATATCTCCATTATATGGTAAACTCAATTATCAGTACAAGTTTATTGTCTGCGTGGGGCTCTGGACTGCAGTGATAGTTACTGTGGCTGACCAAGGGACCGCCTGAGGCCACTAGCTTCCCCTAAGCTGCGTGAGGACAGGGCTTTCTCTGTTTTGTTCACTGCTTTTCAGCGATGCCTGTAACATTGGTGGTACATAATTGGTGCCCAAAGTGGTATTTGTTTAATAAATAACCAAAGACCGATGGGAAGTCTATGGGCAGAGATGAGGATGGGTATAAAGAGAACCATCAAGGCATATTCTGAAGATAGTTTAGGGCCTGAGACACATAGGACATTATGGATATCATCTTAGTATTGAAGACGTCTCAACAGATAGAAGAGAATTTAGTTCTTTTTTGTAGCCAGTAGAATAGCATTAAAATATTTTGAAGCATCTTGAAAAACACAGTAAAACCTATGTATGATACACTAATTACTGTAACAAATAGACCAGCCAATATATAATTATATTATATATATAATGATATTATATATAATTATACATATATATAATGACTCAAACACAATGAAGTTCATTTATTATAGTAATGGGTGGGCGAACAGGTCAGCCCTTCCCCACCGGTCACCCAGGGACTCATGCTGATGGAGGCTCTGCCATCTTCCAGAAATGGGGGGCTCTCTCTATCCAGCCTACTGAAAGGGGAAAAGGGTATACAGTACTTTTACTCTCTTCGGTGAGAGCACAGTCTCAAGGCAACAGCTAACTGCAAGGGAGGCTGAGAAATGCAGCTCTGCTGTGTGTCTAGTAAGATAAGAAAAAGGGCTTTGGAGAACACCAGGCAGTCTCTGCTATGAACAGATTAGCTGAACTTAACAATTACCCTCCTTCAACTGTATAACAAATGTTCTATACCTTCATTCCAAAAGGAATAACATAATCATTCCACAACGTATACAGCTATTCAATCAGTATGTTGTACACCTGAAACAAATATAATGTTATACGTCAATTATACCTCAATTTAAAAATAATAATAAACTTAAAAAAAAAAGAGTACATTCTGTATGGTTCCATTTATAGGAAGCTTAAAAACAAGCAAAACTAATTCAGATGTTAGAATGTTTGTTATTCTCGGGGAAGAGAGGGCAGTGACTTGGGATGGATACGTGAGGGGGCTCCTGGACAGTTGGTAATGTTCTATTCTTTGTATGTTCTGTTTATCAGGTGAGCTCCCTTTGGATAATTCATTAAGCTATCTATATACTTAAGATATTCATACTTTTATGTATGCTATGCTTCAACACACAAATCCAGTCAGTTGGATCCAGAACTTTGTATTCTGGTTAGTTTCATGGCCAGATGGCATAGTGTTTGGATCAATACTCTGGAATTACAGGGTCTAGATTGACATCCAAGATCTAACCACTTCCTCTCTGAGAGATCTTGACCAAGTTACAGACTGTCTGAGCTTCAGCTTCTTCATCTGTAAAATGGGCTAACAGTGATACCTCACTCAATGTCATTGAGAGAATTAAATCATCTCAATAAACATTAGCTCTTGGGGTGGTTCTTGTTGCTCTTCCTTTAAGGCCATGGAGAAGATGAAAATGTCCTGGGGAAGAGGGAGGGGAAGGACGAAGTTTGAGTTAAGATAAATTTTGAAGGTGAAGAATGAGGGGTAAATTATGATGTTGAGGTGAAGGAAAAAGAGACCAAAGGCTTGGCTTTTCTCCTTCCATTCTATTTCTGGTTTCCTGTCCATCTCTAAACATGGAAGATCGACTAACTAGGTGATCTTTAGCTGGTTAGTCTTTCCAGCTATAAAAGCATAGAAATGGGAGGGCAATGCAAATGTCAACCAAAAGCCAAACACAAATTACCATGTTTGATCTAACATCAAATACAAAGGCCCAGAAACTTGGGAGTTAAGGGAGGTAAATTCTCAGTGGTGGAGTTATGGGTTATATTTTTTAAAAGAAAGAAAAGAAAAAAATAACAATCACAAGCAAACACAAGTTCATACAAGAAATTTATGCATAGCGGGTATGACTTGAATTTATTACAGATGTAGTCTAACCTCCTGTACTTTTTAAATGAAACTATGAAATCATAGTGTCTCAGAGCTGGAAATGAAAATAGAAATCATGTAACTCTATCTCTTCATTTTGTGGATGAGAAAACAAACACCAGGAGACTTCCCTGGGGGCACAGTGGTTAAGAATCTGCCTGCCAATGCAGGAGACAAGGGTTCGATCCCTGGTCCAGGAAGATCCCACATGCCGCGGAGCAACTAAGCCCATGTGCCACAACTGCTGAGCCTGCGTGCCACAGCTACTGAAGCCCATGCACTCTAGGGCTCATGCTCTGCAACAAGAGAAGCCACAGCAATGAGAAGCCCACACACAGCAATGAAGACCCAACGCAGTCAAAAAATTTTAAAAGTTTTAAAAAGAGAAAAAAAAGAAAAAGAAAACAAACACCAAAATCCTCTGTGATATTCCCAAGATAGCAAAATTAGGTAGCTTGTGACAGAGCTGGGGCTAGGACCCAAACTTGACAATAATGGGAATGACCCTGAGTTTCTGAAAGACTTTTAATCATTGAGGAGACTATGTCCATTATAATCTACTTGCAGGACTAATGTATTTTTAGAAACATTTTCATCAACAAAGACTGAAATCAAAATGATTGCCTTTCTGAGTTGATTAAAGATGATGGGTTGAAGACAGTCATAAATTCCTTCCTACTCCCCCATTGGGAGGCAAAGTCGTATCTTCTCCCTTTGATTCTGGTGTGGCCCTGTGACTGACTTCGAGTGACACAGTACAACTTCCAAAGCTGGGTGTCAAGCAATCTGCAGCTTCTGAGTTTACAGGCTCAGAACACTGCCTCTTAGAAGCCAGCCACCAAGCCATGAAAAACCTGATCCACGTGAAGAGGCCAGTGGAGGAGAACCAAGGCACTCTTGCTGACAGCCCTAGCTGAGCTCCCAGCTTATAATCACACCCACTGCCAGCCCCTCAGAGGAGCCCTCAGAGCGCTCAGTCCAGACTGTAGAATCATGAGAAAATAAATTGTTGTTTTAAACCCTTACGTTTTGGGGCAGCTTGTTACAGAGCAGTAAAAGCTCACTCAAGCATTCAGTTTAAAGAGGACTTACAGTAATTAACAACTTCATCAATTTAGTGAAAAAAAGCAGTCCAATATTTTAAGAGGAGGAGAAAATGGAGATGAATTATTTCCCCGAATCTCTAGAAATGAATGACAGAGGGATCTTTTTGATTAAGAGTGGTCAGGGTAGGCCTCTCTGATAAGGTGACATTTGAGCAGACATCTGAGGAAAGGAGAGAGTCAAGTATGTGAAGTCAGAAAATGAAAAGGCCAAGAGACAAGTGAGGGCTTGGTAAAGCTGAGTTCAAGCTTGGTAAAGCTACCTTGAGTTCAGATGGTGATGGAAAAGTAGATCAGGATTTTTCTTCTTTGTCAGATCATTTATTTATTCATGCATGCATACATTCCACAGTTATTTATCAAATACCTGCAATGTGCCAGGTATTGTGATAGGGGCTGAGGATACATATGGTAATGAATAAGAGAGATGAGGGTTAGGATTAAGGTTAGAGTCAAGGTGTCCAGAAGACTGAAAATAAATAAGTAAACGAATAAATGGACAAGATACTTTCAGATAGGCAAGTGCTATGAAGAAAACCAAAAAGGATGAAATGACAAGAAGTGACCGGAAGGAGACTTAGAACTCAGGGAAGGGCTCTCCGAGAAAATGACATTTGTATGAGACCAAAATGACAAGAAGGTTATAACCACGCAGATATCTGAAAAAGAGTATTCCAGGCAGAGGGAACAACGAATGCAAATGTCTTAATCCAGGAATGAATTTAGCATCATCAAGAAACAGAGAGAAGGTCAGAGTGACTGAGGAAAAATAAAGCAGGCGAGTAGTATCAGATGAAGTCAGAGATAGACAGGGGCCAACTTCATGTAGGAACTTGTTAGCCCTGACAAGCCTGGATTTGATTTTGACTGCGACGGAAAGTCTTTGAAGGGTTTTAAGAGTAAGAGCTTCTCAATCTGATTTGTGTTCTTTGAATATCACTCTGGCTACAGTGGGGGAGAAGGAGGACAAGTGAAAAATGATGATAGCTTCAAGTAGGGTGGTATCCGCGGCCATAGCAGGAAATATACATGTTTGGAATATGTTTTGGACGTAGAATCAGTCAGACTTGCTGAAGGTGAGGGTTGAAGGAAAGAGAGAAATCAAGAATGACCCCTCTACTTTTGCTTGAACAACTGGGATGGTGGTGGTTCCACTCACTGAGATGGAGACCATTGTCATGAGAGTAGGGCTGGTGCAGGAAATCAAGAGTTCTGTTTTGGTCATGATAAAATTGAGAACTCGTTAGAGAGAGACATGGAAATGTCAAGAAGCAAGGGGATCTTTGAGTCTGGAATTCAATGGGAAGGACACAACCGGAGGAATAGAAATCACTGGTCATATGGATGGTATTTAAAGTCTTTACAGAGGATGAGAATTCCCAGTGAGACACTAAACAGAAAAGAGAATAAAACCAGAAATCCAGCCCTGGTTTACTCCAACATCAAGGGCTTGAGTAGAGGACACGTCAGCAAAGAATGAAAAGGATCAGTCGGTGACATAGAAGGAAAACCAGAGCCAGAGTGTGGTGTCACGGAAGCCAGGATAAAATATTCTTCTAAGGAGGGAAAGACTGAATGTGTTGAATAGTTTTAAGAGCTCAAGTGGGAGCTGACCTTCCCATTTTTCAGGATGAAAGCCCGACTCTTCCTTCTCTCACTCACCGTATCCTGACTGCAAAGCTATTTTTCACCACTTCTAAGTCACCTCCTCATGTGCATAACGGAAGCAGCCCCTTAACTGGACTCCTGACTTCTGCCCTTGCTCCCTGTATTACTTACCTATTGCTGCAGAGCAAATTATCCCCAAAGTTAGCAGCTTAAAATAAGCATTTATTACCTCACAGTTTCTGTGGGTCAGGAACCCAGGGGAGGCTTAGCAGGGTGCTTCTGGCTCAGCGTCTCTCATGAGGTGAGCATTGAGGTGTTCTCCAGGGGCTTGACTGGAGGGTCCAAGATGCCCCACCGGCACGGCTGTCCACACTGGACCTCAGCTCCTCTCTGGCCACTGGCAGGCGTTCTCGGTTCCTCACCACATGGGCTGTCCATAGGCTGCTTGAGTGAACCGAGAGAGAATGAGAGGGCGACGAGGAGGCTGCATTTCTCCTTATGTTTAATCTCTAAAGTCCCGCACCCCTCTTCCACCATCTCTATTTGTGAGAAGTGAGTCACCGAATGCAGTCCACACTCAAGGAGAGGAAATCAGCCTCCCCTCTTTGAAGACAGGAGTACTGAAGCATCTGTGGGTACATATTTTAAAACCCTCACACTCCTCTATAATCTTTTCTCAATACAGAAGCCAGAGTGATCATTTATGTCAATTCTCCGCCCAGTGGCTTTTCATCTCACTCAAACAGCAGCCAAATCCTTACAGAGGCCTTCAGGGTCCTACGTGCTCTGGTGCCCCTGCAACCTCTCTGACCTCACCTCCTACCCCTCTCCACATTATTCTCTCCACCCTAGCTCCTCCAGCCTTCTTGCTGTTCCTGCTACCTGCTTGGGCCTTTGCACTTGCTGTTCCTCTACCTGGAATGCAGATCCTCCCAGATATCCAAATGGCTCTTTATCTTACTTTCCTTAGGTTTTTACTCAATGAAACCATCCCTGAACACTCTATTTCAAATTGCCACCTCACCTGCACTCCCTAACTCTTTTCCCTACTGTATTTTTCTCCGTAGCATGTATCCCATCTGTCATCCTATATATTTTACTTATTATCTTTTGTGTCTATCTCTCCCCACTAACAGGCAAGTTCCATATAGGCAGGGGAATTTTTTGTTTTGTTCACTGCTATAAACCCAGTGTCTAGAACAGTGTCTGGCACAAAGGAGGTGCTCAATAAATATGTCCTGAATATTGGTAGCCAGAGGTAGAAACACCTGAGGAATCATGCTTCCAAAATGAGAGTCTGCTCTGGACCTCAGAAATTGATCTCAATGGAATAATCAATAAGGACTATGAACCTATCTGTGAAGCAGAAACAGACTCATGGACACAGAGAACAGACTGGTGGTTGCCAAAGGGGAGGGAGTTGGAAGAGGGATGGAGTGGGAAGCTGGGGTTAGCAGATGTAAGCTATTATATACAGAATGGATAAACAACAAGGTTCTACTGTATAGCAGAGGAAACTAAATTCAGTATCCTGTGATAAACCACAATGAGAAAGAATATAAAAAAAGAATGTATATATGTATAACCGAATCACTTTGCTGTATAGCAGACATGAACACAACATTGTAAATCAACTATACTTCAATTAAAAAAATAAAATAAACAAGAACAATGAGATCTTCTTCCTATTTGGGATGGGGTACCATGTTCTCATGGGCACCACGCACCCACCCGTCATCCCTGCATCTTCTGCCAGGGCAAGTTGATAAAGTAGTGTGCTGATAATGCAGGAAGCAAAAATACATGCCAACCAAAGCCACAGTGGGGCTGCCCAGATTGAACTCAAGAAGACTGGCAAAGGGCTACATGACAATGAGGAGATCTGCCTTGCAGAGTGAAATACAGTAAGTCGATGTCAGAGTTTTATTTTGGCTCTTGGGCAAGTTTTATCTAGAACTAAAAACAGCCTTCAGGATGATTCTAGCCAGGCTCATCTCTTTCTCTAAGAGCCTTTTCTGCAAACAAAACTAAACTCCTCGCAACACCAGGATCATGCTTGCCTCCTACAAGCATTTCCCACAGAAAGGCCAACCATGGCAGGTAGATTGTGTAAGGCTGCGGAAGTGATCTAAGCCAGAGAGAAAGTCATTACCAAAAGTCAGCAACAGTGTCTACCTTCTCTGGGGAGGTTTCAGAATGTAGTGGCATGAGCAAGAACTCTCCAAGGAAGTAATGGTGGGGAGTTGGGGAACAGAGGACTGGTACAGTTGGCAGTGAGGTAGGACAAAGAACTACACTGAATCCCAGCGCCTGAAAAATGCCAGCCATGAAGATGAAGACTGTCTGCTCATTAATCTTATCCCTCCACATCCTCTTGGGCCCATTGGTCTAGAGCAGTACCGTCCAACAGAACTTTCTGTGGTGATGGAAAGTTATATCCACACTGTCTGATATGGTAGTCACTAATCACAGGCTGCTGTTGAACAGTTGAAATGTAACTACTCTAACTGAATTTTTTAATTTAATTTAATTTAAATAGCCACATATGGCTAATATCTACCATATTGGATGTGCAAATCTAGAGCAAAAGAGGGTCTTTGGAGTCAGATAAACCTGGGTTTGAATCCTGGCTCTACCATTCACTAGCTGTATGACCTTGGACAAGTCAATCTCCAGAAGCCCCAGTTTCCCCATATATAAAGCATCACTAATGATACTTCCTTCATCAGATCATTGTGAAGATTAAATAAGCTGGTATATGAAAAGCACTTGACACATGGCTGCTTGATATATGCAGCTAACCTCCCAATCAAATTTGAATTAAATGTTGATTAAACTTCTTTCCCATGATGAGCTTTTTAAAGTAAAGAAATTCCAAACACTTGCTCCACCAATATATAGACCAGTGGTTTTGAACTGGGCATGATTTTGCTCCCTAGAGGACATTTGGCAATGTCTGGAGACATTCTGGATAGCTACGAATGGGGAATATTACTGGAACCAAGTGGGTAGAGACCAAGGATTTTCCTAAACATTTTGCAGTGTCCTGGACAACTTCCCGCCACCCACCCTTAACAATGAATGATCGGCCCAAAATATCAACAGTGCAAAGATTAAGAAACTCTGATGTAGACACACCCTAGGAATGAGATCAGTGAGATACAGAGCCATTTAAAGATCTCATCTTATCATTCCCTTAAGCCTTCCCCCCACTCCTCCAGACTCTCCCCCCACCTTTCACCAGCTATCTTCCAAATTTCTGCTTTTATTGAAAGACCCATCAACATGGCAAATTCACTAAGGAATATATACACAGCCATGTTCACAGAGGCAAATTTCACTTCAGCAAATAGAGTCACCGTCAAGAACCAACCCCCCATCATGTCTGCTGATTTCCCTGCCTGCAACACTCCTCCCCACGATGTCTTCATGGATTGCATCATCACTCCCTAATGCTCATAGACCCCATCTCTTCAACTGTAACTTCCCAAAGAGGCCTTTCCCGATTGTCTTTTCAAAAAGAGCCTGGCCCTGCCACTCTCTAGTCCCTGCTCTATTTGTTTTCTCAGAGCACCTGACATCACACTCCATGCTTATTTGTTTAGAATGGAAGATTCTCAGAGCAAGGATTTGGGTCTTCAAAACTGTATCGCCAGGGCCCAGAACTGTGTCTGACACATAGTCACTGCTTAGGAAATATTTGTCCAATAAATGAAAAGAAATGTTTCTAGCCAGGTACAATGACACCTATATTTCAAGTAATATTCAATGCAACGATTTCAAGTGTAAAAAAGTATTTAATCTCTTGGAGTTCTTAATAATAGGATCTGATCTTTGTCAGAGAATAACATGAAAAGAAAGAGACAGAGAGAACTGACCCAGGTTTTCCAGCCCCAGGTCTAGTTCTGGCACTTACATTCACCATATGAGTATGTGTCTGTGAATGCACGTAAGAGAGGAAGGGAGATTTTTGAAAAATCCAGATTTTAGGCTTGTTTACGTATTAACAATAACAACAACAACAATAATAATAGCTACATTTCATTGAGCATTACTAGCTTCCCGACAATATGTTATGAGTTTCAGCAAGCTCAATTATTATTATTTTTTAATTAATTAATTTATTTATATTTATTTTTGGCTGTGTTGGGTCTTCGTTTCTGTGCGAGGGCTTTCTCCAGTTGCGGTGAGCGGGATCCACTCTTCATCGCGGTGCGCGGGCCTCTCACTATCGCGGCCTCTCTTGTTGTGGAGCACAGGCTCCAGTCGTGCAGGCTCAGCAGCTGTGGCTCACGGGCTTAGTCGCTCCGCGGCATGTGGGATCTTCCCAGACCAGGGCTCGAACCCGTGTCCCCTGCATTGGCAGGCAGATTCTTAACCACTGCACCACCGGAGAAGCCCAAGCTCAATTACTTAATTCAATCCTCTTTACAGCCTTTTATGGTAGGTGCCATTGCCCCATTTTACACATGAGGTCAGGGCCTTAAGAAGTAAAGAAACTTGCTCCAAGGCACACAGCTAGCAAGTTTTGGGACTGGTGTCAGAACCCAGGCCCATGACTCTAAATCTTGTCTTAAATATTTTATTGTTATGCAGACACCAGCTCCAGCACGTACCTGAACTGGGGAAGAATTTGCAAATTACAAAGAACGATTCCCGTGGTAGCAAAATGGGCTTTTTCCTCTTGTTCCTTTTTTTTTTTTTTTTTTGGTTTTGTTTTGAAGTACAAAATGTTCTCTTATAATTAATTCTTCTAACCATCCCAATTTTACAGAATCATACAAAGAAGTTTGGAGTATTTTATCAAAATTAGTTTTTAAATAGTACAATGTACATTTTTAAACTAACCATTTTACAGACTGCTTCCAATGTGGGAGAAGCTTTGCCAAATAAATGGGATCTGCTCCCAGTCGGGAATTGCTCCCTGGAAGGAGGGACCATCTTATTCCCTTTGGGCTCCCACGGGTAGCCCAGGCCCTGACACAAGCAAGATCTCAGCCAGTGCCTGCTTCTCCCCTCCAGTTCCTCCCTCCCTTTCATCTACAAAATGAGAGGTCTGGTCTTGAAGGTCTCCTTCCTGGGCACATGGTCCCTGACCCTGCAGTGAGCATTTGCTGTGCGCACAACGGTGCTTGGTCCTGACCTCCGATTTCTCCACTCCTCCATCCATTCAGAGACCAGGCTGCTGGTCACCGGCCTCTTAGCTCCTTGACCCTCCCAAATGCTTGGTTCAAACTGAGCTTCCCTTCAAAACATAGATGCTTCTGCTAGGTCACCACTCTGCCACCATTTCTTGGCAATTGTGAGTGATTTAAGCTTCCCTTGAGGCCTTGTTTGACTGTTTCTTCTGCCCTACTTCTTCCTGGCGTGATTTCCCAATAGCACTGACCAAGGAAAAGTTGTTTAAAATCTAACCTCTCCTTTTACTACCAAGACAAAGATTGGTCGATACACAAATCTCTCTGCAGAGCTCCTTTGGTTATGTACATTTCAGGGGATCCCGACTTGAACTTCTTTTCCCAGAAATTACAATTTTTATAGACTTCATAGCTTTCCTTTTTACCCTCTGGTATAACACCAATGCCATTTCAAAGTCACTTAATTGGTCACAATTATTGGACTGATTGCATTGCATGGTTTTCTTCCCACACGAGGACTCCAAATATCTCTAACTCTCCTCTGGAAATCAGAGCAGGTCTTCTTTCCACTTGGAAATTATATTCATATTATTCTTTGTATTGTTAAGGTCTTTGTACTTTTCAAAACTGTTTCTTATACTGATCTCAATAATAAGGCAGAAAAAGACTGTAAGCTTCTCAAGGGCAGGGACCATCTCTGTTTTATTCATCACAAAGTAGGTACTTCAGATATGTTGGTTGAATGAATGATTCATCTTGGAATAGAAGCCAAGAGTCTTGGTTTTAGTGCTTGCTTGTGTATAGTCTAAGTCAGCACTGTCCAATAGAAATAGAATGCAAGGGAATTCCCTGGCTGTCCAGTGCTTAGAACTCCATGCTTCCACTGTAGGGGGCATAGGTTCGATCCCTGGTCGGGGAACTAAGATCCTGCAAGCTGCACGGCCAAAAATAATTTTTTTAATTTAAAATTAAAAATAAAATAAAAATGGAATGCAAGCCACATACTATTTTAAACTCTCTTGTAGCCACATTTTTTAAGTAAAAAAAAAGTAAATACATTTTAATAATACCTTTTACTTAATATATCCCAAATATTATTTTCCTATCAGGTAATCAATAAAATTATTAAAATATTTCCTCCTTTTCTTCATACAAGTCTTTGTAATTTGGGGTCTATTTTATAGTTACAGCACATCTCAATTTGGACTAACCACATTTTTTAAAAATAGACTTTAGGGAATTCCCTGGTGGCACAGTGGTTAGGAATCCACCTGCCAATGCAGGGGACACGGGTTCGAGCCCTGGTCCAGGAAGATCCCACATGCCGCAGAGCAACTAAGCCCGTGTGCCACAACTACTGAGCCTGTGCTCTAGAGCCTGCGAGCCACAACTACTGAAGCCTGCGTGCCTAGAGCCCATGCTCCGCAACAAGAGAAGCCACTGCCATAAGCCTGTGGGCAGCAACAAAGACCCAACGCAGTCATAAATAAATAAATAAATAAATTTTTAAAAATAAATAATTAAAAATAGACTTTATTTTTAGAGCAGTTTTAGGTTCACAGCAAAATCAAGCAGAAGGTATGGAGATGTCTCGTATAACTCTTGCCCCTCCCTCCCCCAGCTTCCCCTACTATCAACATCCCTCATCAGACTGGTACATTTGTTAGAATTGATGAACCGACAATGACATATCATTACCATCCAAAGTCCATAGTTTACATTGGGGTTGTACATTCTATGGATTTTGACAAATATGTAATGACATCCACCATTATGGTATCATACAGAGTGGTTTCACTACCTTAAAAATCCTCTGTGCTCTGCCTACTCATCCCTGGTAACCCCTGGCAACCACTGATCCATTTACTGTCTCCATACTTTTGCCTTTCCCAGAATGTCATATGGTTGGAATAATACAGTATGAAGACTTTTCAGATTGGCTTTTTCACTTAGTAATATGCATTTAAGTTTTTTCCACATCTTTTCATGGCTTAATAGCTCATTTCTTTTTAGCCATGAATAATATTCCATTGTCTGGACATACCACCATTTATATATCCACTCACCTAATGAAGGACATCTTGGTTGCTTCCATGTTTGGGCAATTATGACTATCACTGCTATAAACATTTGTACAGGTGTTTGTGTGGACATAAGTTTTCAACTCATCTGGGTAAATACCAAGAAGCACAATTGCTGGATAATATGGGTTTGTTTTGAAGAAACTACCAAACTGTCTTCCCAAAGTGTCTTACCATTTTTCATTCCCACCAGTAATGAATGAGAGCTCCTGTTGCCCCACATCCTCGTCAGCATTTGCTGTTGTCAGTGTTTTGAATTTTAGCCATTTTAATAGATATGTACTGGTATATCGTTGTTTTAATTTACAATTCCCTAATGACATACGATGTTAAGCAACTATTCATATGCTTATTTGTCTCTGTATATCTTCTTTGGTGAGGTGTCTGTTCATGTCTTTTGCTCATTTTTTAGTTGAATTTTTCATCTTCTTACTGTTGAGTTTTAAGTGTTCTCTGTATGTTTTGAATAATAGTCCTTTATCCAGATGTGCCTTTTGCAGATATTTTCTCCTGGTCTGTGGCTCGTCTTCTCATTTTCTTGATGGACTAACCACATTTCCAGTTCTCAATAGCACTCAGTAGAAATAGTACTCAATAGTCTTAACTGTTACTGTACCGTATTAGACAAGCACAGCTTTCAATAGATTACCCTAGTAATGGGATGCAGTCACTTAAACTCTGAGATGGGATATCCAAGAAGGAATACCTAATGGGTGGTTGGATCCAGAAAGTTGGAGCTCAGAAGAGAGGTTCAGACAGAATTTAAAGACTTGAGAATTATCAGCAGTTAGATAGCAGCTGATGTGTGTGAGCATATGAAACTAGTCAAGAAGAGAGTATTATTGCCTGGGACGAGAACTACTTTCAAAAAACTGCCTACCAAACATCTTCACTTGGGATGATGGGGAATATTCTCAAATTCATAATATCCTCTACTTAATTCATTATTTCCCTTCTCCCCTAAATCTTGCTCATTTACAAACTTGCACAAGTTGGAAATCTAGAAGTCATCCTCAATCTCTCCCTCAGGTTCCAGTGGCCAACTTCTCCTGTTGATTCTATATCCTAAATTGCTCTTGCATCTGTCCCCTATTGTCATCCCCATTTCATCATCTCTCACCTGGACCACTGCCATATTTCCCTAACTGGTCCCTCTGTCTCCAGTCAGGCCTTGCTCCAATATATTCTGCACACTGATGTCACAGTGATCATTTAAAAGGTAAATCTGATCATGTCACTCTGACTTAAGTCCTTCAGTGACTCTCCATTACATTCATAATAAAGTCTAACTTCATCATGGCAGTCAAGGCTTTCATGCTTACCTCTCCAGCTGCATGCACATGCGTCCTGGGCTCCAACAATACCAAGTGCCTACCAATTCCCCGGTTGTTTCTCTCACTCTCTTGTTATTGCTCTCACATCTTTACCTTTGTACGTGTGCTCTGCACTGAATGTTCATGTCCCCCTCAAATTCATATGTTGAAGCCCTAATCCCTGATGTCATGGTATTTGGAGATGGGACCTTTGGGAGGCAGAGTTAGATGAGGTCATGAGGGTAGCCCCCATGATGGGATTAGTGCCCTTATAAGAAGAGGAAAGACCAGAGACTTCTCTCTCTCCCCAACATGAGGATACTGGAAGATGGCAGCTGTGTTCAAACCAGGAAGACACTGAATCTCTGGCACCTTCATCTTGGACTTCTTAGCCTCCAGAACCATGAGAAATAAATGTTTGTTGTTTAGGCCACCCAATTACTGATGTTTATTATGGCAGCCCAAATGGACTAAAACATGTTTCCCTCTGCCTTCCCTCCACATGCCCTCTCTCTGTCCTCCTTTTCCACCTGGGTAACTCCAGCCGTTTCCTTTAAGATTCAGTACAGTGTCTCCTGTTGCAAGTGTCCGTCCCTGGTTTCCCACACTAAGCTGGGCATGCCTCCTCTCTTCTCCCACCCCACTGTGTACCTGCCTTTAATATTATTTGGTAAGTGTTGTATATTCATCTGTCTTGCCACCTAGATTGTGAATTTCCTGAGGTCAGTGATTGTATCATCTTCATATCCCCGGAACTTTGCCCAGGGTTTGGTAGAAAGTTCTTGATTAATTTTATGAAATAAAAGAGCATCAGAAGTGCTAACCCAGTATCCTGAGAAGGATTAGGCAAGGCTATCTCATAATCTTACCCAGAGAAGTTCTTCAGGGTTAAACTGTTGGGTAAAAGAAGGAAGTAGCCCCAGAAGTATTGGAGGAGTGAAATATTTAAGGCTAAGTGGTAATGGTTAGAATTTTTTATGGCTTTATTATGACTTAATGACCATACTAGAAAGGTCATAGTTAAGGAGTTAACACCCACCATCAAACAAACCCTGAAAAATTCCTTGCTTGTTCCTGTATACATTTCCACTTCCTGTTGTCTGTTTATCTGTCTTTCCAGAGTGGAGAAACACATACTGCTAGTGGGTCTTCTGTCCCATTTGGTGAACCCTGTATTTTGAGGTAGGGCATGCCGTCAATGAACACTTGAGTCCACAATAAATTCCCTCCCAAGGCTTCAGAGACAGAATGTCTTACTTTAGTGGGAACCTAGAAAATTCTCCAGAACGGAAGGAGCCCTTCCTGTGGAGAATTCATCTCAGTCCACCCTGGACAACAGGGTGGGAGAATCAAAGCAAATATTTTGGACTGACTGGGTAGGGATTTGGCTTTCAGCCAGCATCAGAGGAAATTAAAGAATGAAGTTAGTGGGTTGAAATGGGCAGACAGGACTCTATCAGGTGTGCCACTCAGTGTGGTCCCATCTCACACAGTGTTTCCTGGTTGCCACTAGGTAATGACCTCTGTCCAGGGAAGCCTTCCTCTCCCTGCAACTTCCAGACACCCACCTCCTTCCATTGTAGACTTAACAATATCAGCACTGATTCTGCCTACTTTCCAGAGCAGGAATCTTGTTCCCTCTGGAGAGGAAGCAAAGTATTGAGAACTTGGGCATTGACATCAGACAGAACTGAGTTTTAATCCTGACTCTGCCACTTATTAACTAGGACCTTTGGCAAATTATTTGAGCTTCGTGAACCTCAGTTTCCTTGTATTCATTTCCCGTGGGTGTTGTAACAGATTACCACAAACCTGGTGGCTTGAAACAATGAACGTTCATTCTCTCACAATTCTGGAGGGCAGAAGCTGGAAATCAGTGTCCAGAGGCTGAAATCAAGGTGTCAGCAGGTCCCCACTCCCTCTGGAGGCTCCACGGGAGAATTTTCTCCTCGCCTCTTCCAGCTTCTGGTGGCTGCAGTCATTCTTTGACTGGTGATCACATCATTCCAATCTCTGCCGCTGTGGTCACATTGCTTCCTCCTATTCTGTGTGTATCAGCTCTCCCTGTACCTCATCACATGAATAATATCTGATGACAAAGATGAGGGGCCCATCCGATAATCCAGGATAATCTCTCATCTAAACATCCTTAACTTAATCACAACTGCAAAGACCTTTTCCCAAATAAGGTACTGTTTACAGGTTCTAGGGATTAGGACTTAACATCTTTGGGGTCACCGATACATTCCCAAGTCTTGAAATGTGAATACTAGTTGTTTTTGTTTGATTTCCCTCCTGGAAAGCAGGACTGAGACCAGGGACTTATGCAAGTGGTCTTTTGGGGGATGTGATCTCAGGGAACAAGAGGAGGAACTAGGAAGAGTGAAACAGGGCAAGAGCGAAAATCAGTATATACACACAGTATTGAGCCGGTCACTCTGTCCGCTGGGGCTCCATCTTGCTGGGACCCTCTGAGGAACCGTGTAGACCTCAGAACTGTCCTTTTGAGAGATAGAAGAGGGAGCACTTATCCACCACTGTCTATCTCCTGTTAGCCCCGTTGGTGACTCCCTCACACTCTCATTTCTGAGCTCACATCAGAACGGCTGAGCAGTTCCACAGGTAGAGTTCTTGGCGGCAGCAGTGAAGCCCTAGAGCAGAAAGTGAGAGGTAAGTGGTATAGCTGAAGCAAGGTATTGCCAGGTTATACCTGTAGGAAACTGGTTGTCATGGCAGCAGCTGGAATTAAAAAGACGAGTCAAGAAGATACGAGGTGAGGCATACAATGGTCCTGCACATTAGAGGTTGTTGGAAGGATTAAATGCAGCAATGTGCATATCTATCACATGGTAATCACTCAAAAACACACTAGCTACTTTTTTCATTGCTGCTATTACTAATACCTGTTCTTATATCACTTGCCTAGCATAGTGCCTAGCATATGGGCAGCTCTCAATATATCTTTGCTGGCTGGCTAAAAGGATGGAAGGAAGGAAGGGAGGGAGGGAGGGAGGGAGTGAGGGTGGGAGGAAGGGAGGGAGGGAGGGAGGCAAGAAGGAAGGAACAGAGGGAGGGAGGGAGAGAGGCAAGGGAGGGAGGGAGGGAGGGAAGGGAGAGAGGGAGGGAGGAGGGAAGGAAGGGAGGGAGGGAGGGAGGAAGGAAGGAACAGAGGGAGGGAGGGAGAGAGGGAAGGGAGGGAGGGAGGGAGGGAAGGGAGAGAGGGAAGGGAGGGAGGGAGGGAGGGAAGGGAGAGAGGGAGGGAGGAGGGAAGGAAGGGAGGGAGGAAGGAAGGAAGAAAAGGAGGGACGGAGGTAAGAGAGAGAGGGAGGGAGGGAGGGAAAGAAGGAAGGAAGCATGGATGAATGGACAGACAAAAGCAAAAAAAACATAATTCATATCTTGAAAAAATACTTTGGTATTTTCTCAGAAAAGAAACAATAAGTTTCTCTCTGATGAATAAATCAGGTAGTCAGATGTGGGTGGCTTTTCGATACCAGGTGAATATAACAAAACACAGGGCTAGCACCCAAGATTAGTGCCCTTCTAACCTAACTAACTTTTTCATTTTTTTTTTCTCTTACTACAACCAAAGTTAAAAGAGACTTCTTCAATTCATTTAGAGTTTTCATTGCCCTGGGCAATTTTGAGATTCAGATCTCAGCTATTTCACTCTGGCCTGAGTAAATTAGAGCACTCATGATGTGTTGTGCTGGAAGGGACTTGACTTTCAATCCTGGAGTGAAATATTTTCTCAAGACCCATGTGCACTAATTCTGGCCTTATTCTGAGGTACAGGATTACAGGTTAGCAACAGCCTTTTGGGAGGAAATATACACTTCCTTATGTCATCATCACCATCACCACCATCATCATCATCACTGTCCTAAACAAACACTTCATGCTTCACTAGCTGCTTACTAGGAAGCACCCCCTATACTGGGTACTAAGAAAAAAGATTCATATTGCTGTCCTCCAAGAATTTATATTCTATGTGGGGAGATAGTATAGTTACATAAAAACAAATAACGTTGCTACGCAATTTATCATAGAAGCCTACTGAATGCTCCTGACACAACTCCTGAAGTCTGGGGTAGTGGGAGAGTACTCACAAGTTAGCGTAGCTGATCAAGTCTTCCTGAAGGAGACAGAACAAGCTGGCTTTGAAGGGAGTGTAGGACCTGGATTCTTTGGAAGGGGGAAACATATTGAATAAGAGCACATGACTTTTTTTTTTTTCAAGATTTTTTTTTTTTTTTAATGTGGACCATTTTTTAAAGTCTCTATTGAATGTATTACAACACTGTTTCTGTTCCATATCTTGGTTTCTTGGCCCCGAGGCATGTGGGATCTTAGCTCCCTGGCCAGGGATCGAACCCGCACCCCCTGCGTTGGAAGGCGAAGTCCCAACCACTGGACCACCAGGGAAGTCCCAAGAGCACATGACTTTTTAGGGGAGCTCAGACCAGGAACCTTTCGGCACATGAGCCTGCAAACAGGAGAGGGAAGAGGAAGTACTAGTGCTCTCTCACAGCTCGAGGAAGAAATGCTGCACCCCAGAGCTGAGCTGGCCCACTTATCTGTGATCTGGTGGTTAGAGTGCCAAAAAAACTTAATTTGAGGCTGAGGCTAGTGAGATCACACTTGGCTAACTTTCCTCTAGCCAAACCATGGTTGGCTGATGCTCTCTGGCCAAAGCGCTAAGAAATAAAGTCCCTCTTTGCCATATGGTTTCCATCTTCCCTGCCTCTTCCTGGTGCTGCAATGGAAGGGAAAGACTACCCATTTGGCTCACTCATTTATTCATCTGTTCATTCAGTAAATATTTACTGAGCTCCTACTACACGCTTGACGGTCTGCTGGGCACTGGGGAGTCAGTGGTGAGGAAAAGCAGCCACAGGCCTTGCTCTTGTGTAGCAAAGAGTCTTGTGATATAGACAACTGCTAATTAAACAATCACCCCCAATAACTACAAAATTACAACTGTGATAAATGTGGAGCGTTTCAGGATGTATAATATGGGGGTTACCTAGTCAGAGAGGTCAGGGGAGACCTGAGGAAGTGACAACCAAGTTGAGATCTGAAGACCAGCAGGACGACTTAGGGTTAACTGGGTGAAAACATGGGGCAAGATCATTCCAGACGGAAGGAACAGCCCATACAATTGCCCTGTGTTGGAAGAGAATGAGGCTCCTTTGAGAGTCCTGCTCATAGGACCTGAAAGCAACTTCCACTCTGCAAATGACTAAATATTTAACACTTTATACTTATTCTCCTACTACTGTGTATAAACACTGGTAGGTTCCTGGGGGTACCTTGTGTCTTTTGAAGAGCACTGCACAGCAAGAGCACCAACCAAATAGAATGGAGGTCAAGTAGATTCCCTGCTGTGCTCAGCTTTAACCCTTTAGTTGCTAAAACATTGAAAGGTGGAAGGGGAGTCCTAAGGTTTGGACTGAGAAGGCCAGGTTAGCAGAGATGCACTCTGGGGGCTCAGATATTTTAGTAAAGGATGTGACCTTACAGTTGCATGCAGCTTTGTCCTGGGCAAGGTGCCCCATGGAGCATCAGAAAGCCAGCTATTACTCCAGTCACATGCAGGATATGTCAAGTTGAGGGGAGGGAGGCCGCCGACAAAATAGAGATAAGGCAAAGGGCCAGGATGGCAAGATGGCAAGATGGAACACTCAAGTATTAGGGGAGTGAGGGAAGGAATCCTTATGAGGGAATGTAGGGTGAGAGTAAGGGAAGAAAGGAAGAACGTGAGGATGTCAGGGGGCAAGACAGAGGCTTATGAATGCTGTAGCCTGAAGCTCCTGGTGTCAGATCATTTGAAGATGTTTCTCTGCAGCCCCTTGGGTCCTTTCCAGTCTTTGACCCAGGCTGAGTTTTTGCAAAATGACAAGAACCAAACTTCCGGTATGGCTGGAGTTTTCTAGCTCAATCCCTGATTACTCGGAGAGGAGAGAAGCGAAGCAAGGAATGTGCCAAACACGGCTGTCACCCATGAATGCTCACAGCTGGCCCAGGAGAGGAAGGTCTAGGAAAGAGCTACTTATCAGGCTTGGCTGTGGCCCCTTATCCAAAATAAAAAGTGGACAAAAGGAGGCCATTGTGCATCCAATCAACTCTCAATTATCCAGGGGCAGCTCCTCTACTCTGTGGGTCCCCCCTACTCCCTTTGAGTTCCCTCCAGCTGTCTGCCCTTTGACCGTTTTCCTGCCCATCAGGGCCACAGTCAGAGGGTGGGCAGGTGGAGGACGGGCGAGGAAGTAAAATTCAGATCAGTCATTTTATAGCTGTTCCTTAGACGCTTTTGCACAAGGGGGAGAATCACTGGTTAAACCAACATTCGGTTTATTTGGGGTTTTAATTTATCAAGGCTCTGTCTCATCCTTCATTAGCATGGATAATTGGTAATTGGTTAAGTGATATTTATTCAATCTGTGGCGCCTCTGCTATTGTATCTGCCGTGTTTCATTTAAAAAATCGTCTGCATTAGTAAAAGCTCTATTGAAATGATTTTCTTAATGCACTTAGAGCTCTGCTATTTTAGCAGAAAACCTACATCTGCATTCCCTATGTAGGGGAGGGGGAGTTTGGAAGTGGTTGGAGTAACCACAGATATTGGGGGGGGGGAGTCATATCCATTGGAATATTTAAGTAAATGCTTTAAAGTTACACTTATCTCACTTTCCAATACAAGCAGTCCAAATCTGAAACAGATTTGTAGGAGTGTTTTTAAAACTCTCCCCCAAGTTTTTTATATTGTCAAGGTGAAGGCAGAGAGTAGATTTCTGATTCCTCTCCTATCACTGCCTCCTCCCTTTGGACATCTTAGTTTACTCACCTGCATGGAACAAAGGTCATTCTTTGCCTTATTGCAGTTTAAAGAGTTGAACTAACTTATATCTGTACAGAAAAAAATATATTAAGTTTGGAGGCACCATTCGGGTTTACAGTAGCATTTAAAATGAAATCCTATAGGGACTTCCCTGGTGGTCCAGTGGCTAAGACTCCACGCTCCCAGTGCAGGGGGCCCTGGTTTGATCCCTGGTTGGGGAACTAGATCCCGTCTGCATGCCGCAACTAAGAATTCGCGGGCCGCAAAGAAGATCCTGCCTGCTGCAGCTAAGACCCAGTGCAACCAAATAAATAAATTAATTTTTTTTTAAAAAAGCACTTAAAAAAATAAATAAAATGAAATGCAATCTTAGAACTAGGAGAACTAGGGCAGGATAGGTGACTCAGCTTTATTACTAGGCTACAGTATGAGAGGAGCAGAATTTACATGCTAGAATTAGAAATAAAGTTTCCATCATGGTTTTTTTGGTACTTTATTATGGGTATTCCACAATCGTGTTGAATTGTTTAGAGTTATCTGTATTTTTAAAGGAGTAGGACCAGCCACCATTAGCCACAAAAGAGTTAGGCTGTGACGTGGACAGGTTATGTGCTCGAGCTTTGGATTCAGAATAGAGCAGCCTGGGTGTGAACAGGGCTGAGGAGTTACTTATGAGCACAGATCTGCCCTCTGAGGGGGGGGGGTGGTTTTTTGCAGGGGCCCTGATCTGCTGCGAGAAGCTCTAGGCTTGACCCTTAACTTTGTCACTTATTTGCCAGCTGTTGGTAACAGTCTCTAAACCTCCGTTTCATCATCTAACAAATGGCAGCGATAATGCATGAGAGTGGTTGGCAAGTTGCCTGGCACATAATAAGCACTCAATAAACGTTCAGTGTATTCAAGACTTGCATTTATGGCAGAGTCTTGGCACCCTGAAACTCATCAGCAGTTGTGAAAAGAAAGTATGTGAGAAGTCTCGAAGAAAGTTGTGAGAAGAAAGGATTTCAATCACATAAAACCATCTCCTCCAAGATTACGTACTTACTTATCCGTTCATTATTTAATAAATAGTTAGATCACAAGCCTACCAGGTACACAGCTTTATTTTTACCTTCAAGCAGAGACGTCCTGGGTTAAGTTAGCATGGAAAAGTATATGCAGTTTACAGACAGATTTTGAGGGGGTTCCTGAAATGGTTGTTGAAACCTTAAAATATTCCCATTTCTCAGCAAGAACAGTCTGCTAGATGTAGCCAAAAATGCAAACCGCCTGGTAATCGGTCTGAAGAGACATTTGCCTGGTCTCTCACGATGTATGGAACTGCCACCTCCTGTTTGGGCATTTCAGAAAACATTTGGATTGCTTTAGATGTCTTACCATGCTAATTAAATAAAATATGACTAATTAAATGTCATAAAGCATGATGTAAACTTGTTAATGTCAGGGGAGATCTTTAAAAACAACTATCAAGATGGGCAAATTTGTCACATGTCAACATTTTGAGTTAATTTTCGGTGGTAAATAAGCAAATTTTATTTAAGAAATGCGAAAACTGTCTGGCGATGTGATTAGGGCATCCTATATTTTGTGCCTGATTAGACTGTGGCTTATATGGGGGGCTGGAGAATCTCTTCTGAACAGTTAACTACCCATTTTTTCAATTAAACATAATGTTATGTTAACATCCTTAAAGAGGTAAATGATGGCACAGTAAATCCAATTAGAATACATACTTACAACTGGATTCTCCTGCAATTTTCCAAAAGCTGATTGTATTTTACATCTTCCCTGCTATTGTCGGAGCAGCTCTAGCACAAGTTGCTGCACCCCCCGTCTGGTGCCTGTGTCTTTTCGTGGTGACCTTTGCTGGAAGAGCTGCTGCAGACATCACAAACTCTCACATCAATTTGCCACAATTGGATGTGGCATCTTGCAGCTAATTTGATTTGGGGAGAAATGCACCTGGCTCTGTTTTTTCCCTATAGAATGTGGAGGGAGTTCTGAGTCCTCCCAGATGCCATCTACCCGAGGAGCCCATGTGTTTTTCAAGGTCTAAGCAGTTTGTCTTCATCTCCCCAAATCCAACCCGTTACAAAAGGAAAGGAGCTGAATAATTTAATGCAAAAATAAATTAGATTGGAGTCAGGGAGGGAGAATGAGAAACAAAGTGAACTGAAAAATACAACTGTTGATCTAACTTCCAGACTTCTTTCGTTCAAAAAAAAGCCAACCTTTTTTCTTTGGCTATTCAAGTCTATGTTACTTCCCTTTGTTTTTATCACATCAATTAAACACAATTTCCCCCATATCGAATTCTAAAGCAATGCCAACCTGTCAAGTTCATACTGTGTGAGAGACATACAAACATACAAATATAGTTTTACTTTTTTTTTAAGTTTCAAACCAATTTGAGGTTGTAGAAAATAGATAAAATGGTAATGTGCTTAATCTATTATTGATGAATTTAAATAGATCAAAAGGCTGCTTGTTGAAGGAAAAATACAAGTCCCAGACCTTTTATTCAGTGACCTACATTTTATCTCAATTATACTCCAGATATTGAAAAACAAAATAATCAACAACAACAAAACCTACCTTGTAAATATGATTTACATTGAGTAGGTAAGGATGTTCTGAAGGTAAGTGGAAGAAAAAGGATTACTGAGTATTTGCACATTAAGTTTAATTTTTATGAGAGGAGGGAGTAGTTTCCTGGAGAGGTAAATAAATGTTAATTGTATAGCACTCTCCTAGGGAAGATCACATCTATGCCATATTGCCGTAAGAATACATATACCATGACTCATGTAAAATGGGGGGTGGGGTGGGATTCTTTGGAAAAAGAAATCTGAATGAGTCTACACTGGGTCAAAGGTTGAATTGAAGCAGTTTTACACATGACTCCAGTTTAAAGGGACTAATTCCACACAATACATGCATGTTTGGAGGAATGATGGGTGGGAACTTGAAAATTTTTTGTCAGGAAAAGGAAGAGAGCTGTCGAAGATTCTAAGAAGCAAGAGGGCAAGGACGATTCTGATTTTGCGGCTCACCCCCATCTCTGGTGCCAAGTCTGCAGCTGATACTCAATAAATATTTATTGAATGAGTACCTGAAGCTTTAGAACTTCAACACTCAGTTTCCTTTTGCATAGATAGACCTAACCTAAATATGTCTACTAATAGCAGCCTGACCTGTCAAGAGATAACTAAAGGATTTATGTGCCTTGTGGACCATGTGGAAATTTTTAAAGATGGAGAGTGTATGATTAGTGTTATCACAATTCCCTCATATGCTTTCGTATCTGCTTCCCCTGCATCTTAAAAATAGAAGGCTTTACAGGAACATTCGTAGTTGCAGAGATAAAGGACAACTCATTTCAGGCTGGTGAGAGTGAGAGATGATGTCATTTCCAACCAAAGATGGAAGCAGGGAAGAATTCAGAGCCCAGGAGCAGGAAGCAAAATCAAAACAAGTTTCCAGAACTCTCTGAATCCCACAATTACCAAGGTCTTTTTAGTGCAGATTCATTCTTTTCTTTGAACTTGTGTGAATTTGCAGATCATTAAACAGCTCCATTTTCAAAAACAGGACAATACTCTAACACACAGTCATTTTGTACAATTTTCCATTTGGTTTTATTGGAGCCATAACTCATTTCCATGAGACCCAGTAACCTGGGGAAGGAAATATTCCAAGCGGTTGTTTAAACTCTTCAGGGCCTACCACAGAGTAGGACTCAATAAATGTGTAAATGAATAAAGAATCAGTTAGTGAATGAATGAATATAGCAACTAGCAGTTATGAGTCAGGAGAGGTTGACTGCCAATAGCTGATATCAAACAAGCAAAATTATGATGGCTTAACCAAGAAAAAGTTGATTTCACTATTACATTAAAGAATTCTGGAGTCAAACCATACAAGGCTGATATAGATAACAATTCTATGCCATCTACAGAGGCACGGGCTCCTCTCTCTCTGCAGCTATTCATAGAGTGTGGCTTGTACCTTCACGATTTAGGATGGCTGCTGGAGTTGCCACCATCACATCCTAATTAAAGTCTAGAAGATAGGAAGGCAGAAGGATGAAAAGGGAGCCCCTGTAAGGTGGGGCAGCTACATTTCAGCAGATTGGAAGCTTATCATCTAAAATGTAGTCATAAAGCCATACATAGCTGCAAGAGAGACTTGGAAATGTGGTCTTTTGTCCACTCCTGGAATTCAAGTTCCAGCACTAAGAAAACAAGGGCGAATGGATATCGGCTTAGGCAATAGCAATATCTGCCACATTAGCAAACACTCTGCAATAGAGTTTGGAAAGGAAAATGCATTGATCCTTCCATCTAGCCTCCATAGACCTGCAGAAGAGGAAGAGGCAAATGGTTTCCTTAAGCACAAATGTCAAGGCATTGAATAAAAAAAGTATTACTGTGTGCCAGACACTGTTCTAAATACTTTATCCATATTAATTCATTTAATCTTCACAACAACCCTACATGGGAGGTGCTTTTATTATCATCATGATACAGATAACACTTTAAGACACAGAGGGGTTAAGTGACTTTCCCAGGGTCACACAGCAAATGTTTGGCAGAGCCCACACAAACCCAGGCAGCCTGACTCTTAATCTACTGGTCAAAAGTTGTCAAATAAAGACAGCACAGTTTTTCATAAAGTTAGAGACCAAATTCTTAGAGTTTCATTAAAAAGCAACTTCTTAAAAGCACTGTCCTTTGGACCATGTGACCTGGCAGACCACATGCTAGAGGTTTCTTGTGTTGAGAGACAATTCTCCATGAGTCTTTTCTGCATGTTCTATGATTGAGGGACTGTCTGTCCTTTGTTCTGAACTATGATTTCAAGGATGTTTGTATAGCAAATAGACTCGGAAGATATAGTGTCTTCCCCGAAAGCTTAGGGCGGGTTTTCTTACAGCCATGGAAGATGGAGGTAGTACCTCCTTCTGGAGGGAAGGGCAGGCATACTTACTGCCCATTATAAAAGATTTGGATTCCCTAAACTCAGGGTCCCTCTATTGTAATGCAGTCCACTGTGGGCGCAGGTGTGATATGATCCTCCTTATGGGCATTGGGGCTCAGGGAATCAGTATAAAAATGCTGATACTCTGGCTATGGCTATAGCTGTGAGTAATAAACTGACCCAGGAGCCTCATGTCTTCTACCAGTATCCATGAAATGGTGGCAAGCTAACTTGCTAGCTTGCAAGTAGAATAAAATCTCAGACCCTTCACAGTTCTTGACACTGTGGTGGCAGCTGATGCCACATGCAATTTATGGCAAACCCCAATAGAAGGGTCATAACATAGACCCCTAGGGTTTACCCTCTAGGCTAAGAAATTGACTCACATGATTGTGGGGGGCTGTCAAGTCTGAAATCTGCAGGGAAGACTGGAAATTCAGGTGAGAGTTGATAATGCAGTCCTGAGGCCAAATTTCCAGCAGAATGGAAAGAAACTCAGGCAGGGTTTTTACATTGCAGTCTTAAGGAGAATTCCTTCTCTTTCAAGAAACCCGTCTTGGCTCTTTGAAGAGCAAAGGTAAATTAGAAGACTTATTCCTCTAATAGTAGAGGAATTGCCCAACTGGAATACATTGGATCTACTAAAAGCGGTCTTTTGAAAAAGAAGGCCATTCTTTTCCATTTGATCTTTCATTGGTACCATTATTATTATTATTATTAATTGACATATTCTTAGTACCAACTACAGAGCTTAAAAATATAATTGTTTAATATTTTTGTATGAGGCCCACCCGCATTATGGAGGGTAATCTGTTTCACTGAAAGCGTACTGATTTAAGTGTTACTCACATCTAACAACAACAACAAAAAATACAACAAAAAATACCTTCACAGCAACATCTAGCCTGGTGTTTGACCAAACAAATGGGCACCAAGTTGACAAATAAAATTAATTGCCACACCATCCAAGCTCTAAAGCGCTCCCCATAGGAATGCACGAGGCCTCTGTTGTCACCGCGTCTCATTCCAGCTTCTCCTCCTGCCCAGTCCTACTTCCCTCACTCTCTCATGCAAATTGTTCCTAAGAGCACCAGCCAGTAGACCTCCTGCCCATACAGCCCCTTCTGAGAGTCTGTTTTCTCAGAATCCTGCCATAAGACAGATACTGCAATAAACAAAACATGCTACTCAGAATTATTACCAGGTCTAAGTTAGCAGCTAACTCTCAAAGGTTTTGTTGTTGCTTTTTAAAATATTTGAAATCACGCAGTCTGCTGTCTTTGAGAGAGATGTGCCATTTGACTCTAAGAAAAAAGCAACTGGTCAATTAAACAGAAAGAAAATGATGGTTAAAAAAAAAGAACTCTCAAAAAAACCTCACTTACTGGTTTATTCTTTGTCGCTTTTATGTCTAAGCAGCAACTGCTCAGAGTTTCAGAGCTGCAAGCTGTCGGTCTGTTACTCTTATCCAGGCGTGTGTTTTGGGAGTGCGTGCCCACAGACATTCAGCAGATGGTCTTGGGCTGGACATCTGGAAGTCGCATCAGATTATGGGGCACAAATTTGTGATAATAGGTTTAATTCAGTTTTTGCTCAACATTTTTTGGCTGGTTTAAAGACCCTGGGGTCAGTATGTAACTTGGCAAGGGTTTTACAAAAATTGTTCTGAATTTACCGTCAATGGGCTGATCTTATACAATATTTTGTTTGTGCAACTCAGACCAGCTGGGTAAAAGCTAATGAAAGGAATGCAATTATAGGGGGGTGAGAGGTACATGTAAGCCTTATTAATACATTAGTCATTCTCTGTGTACCCCTGACCATCCCACATGTGCCGCTGCATAATGAGGGCAAGATAACCTTGGGGGAGCATGGCCATCTTCCTTCATTTTCTGATTCTGGAGTCTAGAATGGATGCTTTATTTGGACAATTAAGGGCAATACAGCAATATTTGTAACCTCATCATTTTTTATTTTTGTCAGGAATAGTCTGAAATAAACCTTAAGAACAAAATATAAATGAAGTAAAGATTAATCCTAATACAACACTTATATAATATGTTGAAGAAGAGTGTCCTCTTCTTACCATCAAAAATAGTATAAACTGAGTATCTGCGTGTAAAAGACTACTTTTTTCATAATCCTGTCACAGCATCTAACAGCCAATTTTCACTAAAAAAAAAAAAAATGCTGAATGGATAGGTGGATGGATTTCTTTTTCTTATTTTTTTAAAGCTGAGAATAAACCAAACAGGGAAAGGCTAAAAACCCATTAAGAAAGTGATCAACAGACATAGAGAATACTTGTGGTTGCCAAGGGGGAGGAGGGGTGGAGAAGGGATGGATTTGGTGTTTGGATTTAGCAGACGCAAACTATTACATATAGAATAGATAACAACAAGGTCCTACTGTATAGCACGGGGAACTATATTCAATATCCTGTGATGAACCATAATAGAAAAGAATATTTTTTTAAAAGTGATCAACATATATAAAAAGTCGCTAAGAAGAAAAAAAAAAACTGATGGCCAAATAATGTATGGAAGGATGGTCAGCCTCAGGATTAATTAGGGAAATCAAATGACACTGAGAAATCATTTCACAGTCTTCAGATTGGCAAAAATTTAAAGAATGGCAATTCCAAACATTGGCAAGAAACTTCATACACTTATGGTGGGACTGTAAGCTGGTATAATCACCTGGAAGAGCCATTGGCTATACCTAGTTAGGCAGAAGATACACTTAGCCTATGATCCAGTAATCCCACTTCTAAGGTATACATGCTAGACAGGGATACAAGTTCACAAATGTTCACTGTTGCATTGTTGGAAATAGCAAAAACAAAAACAAAATTGTAAACAACCTAAGTGTCTGTCAATGGAAGAATGGATAAATATATTGTTGCACATTTCTACAGTGGATTACTATACAGCAGTCAAAATGAATAAATTAGAGTGACATCTTTCAACACAGATAAATCTCAGCAACAACAACAAGAACCAAAAAGAAGCAAATTGGAGGAGTCTAGGAAAAATACCCAAAAGAAGTTTAGCAAAAGTTTAGGAAAAAAAAGTTTAGATGTTTATTGATGCAAAATATGTAGAAAAATTATTGAAACATGCATAGGAATGATGAGCACTGAAATAATAAGTGTGGTTAACTCTAAGGAGAAAGGTAGGGAAATGGGATTGGGCAGAGGGTTCAGAGATGGCTTCATTGTATCTATAATATTTATAGTGGGAGGAGGAGAAAAATGTCAAGAAAATAAGCCAATTTTAAAAACTGTGTTCTTCCTATAATTTCCTATTTTTTCAAGTATGTTTAAAATATATAACAATTTTTAATACAGTGTTTAAAAGAATCAACTCTTTTTCCATTATAGTTTATTATAAGATATTAAATATCAATATTGAATACAGTTCCATGTGCTATACAGTAGGACCTTGTTGTTTACCTGATTTATATATAGTAGTTTGCATCTGCTAATTCTGAACTCCTAATTCATTGCTCCCTTTCCCCTTTGTAACCATAAATTTGTTTTCTGAGTCTGTTTCTGTTTTGTAAATAAGTTCATTTGTATCACTTTTTTAGATTCCACATATAAATGATATCATATGATATTTGTCTTTCTCTGTCTGACTTACTTCACTTAGTATGATAATCTCTAGATCAATCCATGTTGCTGCAAATGGCATCATTTCATTCTTTTTTATGGCTGAGTAATGCTCCATTGTATATATGTACCACATCTTCTTTATCCATTCATCTGTTGATGGTTGGTTGTTTCCATGTCTTGGCTATTGTAAATAGTGCTGCTGTGAACATTGGGGTGCATGTATCTTTTCAAATTAGAGTTTTCTCTGGATATATGCCCAGGAGTAAAATTCCTGGATCATATGGTAGCTTAAAAGAATCAACTTTTATTTAAAAACCTGAAATGAGAAATCAGCACTCTTGAGCTCCATAAATTCAACAACTTAAGTGCGAGGAGGCATGCAGTAACTCTAACACCAACCCTTACTCAGGCCTAGCTCTGGGTAGTGCTCCAGCAAGCAGTTCTCCCAGCTACCTTTTTTCCAGATTTCCAATGAAAAATCGCCAAAGATGGCTTGATTTGTCTAAGAGAGCTGCTGCATCTTCTCCTTGTAAGTGTGCTAAATTTTCATTAATTTCATTGCTTACACACACAGAAACAAAACAAACAAACCAAAAAACTAAAGGTGCCTCTTCCACAGGCCTAGCTGGAAAATTCTACGTTGGTAGAAATCCCACCAGCTACCTAAGCTCATGTTTTTAATTCTGCCACATAAGGTAAATGTTTTTACTTGGAATCATTTTTCCCCTGGAGCTGACATGACCCGATCCAGACTTTTTTGATTCTTAAAAAACACAACAAACAAAAATCCCCAATCCTCCCCAACCTGCTCTGATTATGCTAGTAATATGTGTTCTTTGTAGAAAATTCAAAAAGTGCTGAAAAACACTCCTCAAATTAAAAATCACTTGGGGGGTTTCCCTGGTGGCGCCGTGGTTAAGAATCCGCCTGCCAATGCAGGGGACACTGGTTCGAGCCCTGGTCTGGGAAGATCCCACAGGCCGCGGAACAACTAAGCCCGTGCACCACAACTACTGAGCCTGCGCTCTGGAACCCACGAGCCACAACTACTGAAGCCCGTGTGCCTAGAGCCCGTGCTCCACAACAAAAGAAGCCACCGTGATGAGAAGCCCACGCACCACAACGAAAAGTGGAGCCCCCGCTCACCACAACTAGAGAAAGCCCGGGCAGAGCAACGAAGACCCAATACAGCCAAAAATTAATTAATTAATTAATTCAGCCAAAAATAAATAAATTTTTTTAAAAATCACTTGGAATCTCAAGACTCAGAAATAACCACCTTTAACATATCAGCATTATCTTTTTCCAAGTTTTCTTTATGCATGTACTCACACACACACACACACACATAATTGGAATCATACTGTGTCTACTGTTTTGTATTTTTCTTGTTCAAAAACATATTCCATTTCATTATTCATCTGAGCATCATTTTTATGGTTCACATAGTATTCCCTTGTGCAATGTTCTGTAATTTATTTAAAGAATCTCCCTCCCATTGTAGGGCATTTACATATGGCCAGATTGCCATTCCTGAAAGCATGAACCAATTTAGACCCCTCTCAGGCCTATCAACAGTACATGAGAATGGCCATTTCCCTGTTCCCTTAGCAACATTGCTGGCTAAGTCTTTTTTCTTCCTCCACAGAAAGAGAATAGGAAATTCTCATTATGACACACAAGTTTGGAGAGAGAGATGGACTTCATTAAAAATACTTTTCATATGTGTATCTAAAGTACTGTTTAATTACCAGAGAATGTTCATGCCGTTTTTTTTTTTCTCTTCTGTATAAGATATTAGAGGAGTCATAGTTAACACTGTGATGAAATTTCAAAATAATCTTTATTTCCATTAATGCTCTATTCCCACTATGGAAGTTTCTTGAGGCCAGAAACTATGCCTTATTCATTATAGTATCTCCAGAATCTCACACATAAAAGGCTTTCAATAAATGTCTGTTGAAGTAATGAATAAAGGGTTAAATCAGTGTCAAAGAAACCAACGATCATGCCATGGAAATCACTTTGGATAAAGCTGAGTTTTCAAAATAACATGAAAATTGGATCCAACTTTATTTTTAGAACTTCAGTTCTCAATGTTAATCTTCTCAACTGTTTTATTTGTCTTAGGACACTAGACCCTGACTGCACCTGTGCTGGGTAGTGGGGAAACATAAGACTAAAATAATAGGAAAACATCTCTGTGCACAAAAGCCACATGCTTTGCCTAGCAGTATCACTAGCTAAAGATTAGCAACATGTTCCAGTGACTTAAGCTGTTGCCCTCAGTTTTTGGTCTACACTGAGAATACTCATGTTTATGGTAGTAAGAGGAGACTATCTCACATCTCAGCAGCAAGGAGCAATTCCAATCTAGAGAGAACCAGAACACTGGCTTCCCACTCTCAGATGGTGAGAAGCTCCAACTCAGAGCCACTGCAAGTCAGCCTTGACCACATGCCAGACCAAGAATGGCGCTGTGTCTTCCCAGCAATTCACAGACGAGCACAATTCCAGGAATTTCTTTTGGGGTAGATTTGTAATAAGCTACCCCAAATGACTATAGAAACAGCCACAATTGATGTTCTATAGTAAGACATATTTTTAGATTCAACTTTCAACTCTGGTCACACAGAGCATGGGCTCTGGTCATTGTCTTCCGCATCCTCTTTCCCAGGATTTCTCAAATTGCTGGGGGCTGGGGGTGGGGTGAGGTCATGACCCCCACAGGGTCACAGAGAGGAAAACAGCAAAGCATCAAGTAGAGTTTTCTCGAAACTGCTGGGGGTGGCGGGCATAATTCTCTTATGTCAGTGGTTCCTGCTGAGGCCTCATTGCCATCAAACTGCTGCCTCAGTCTCTGCTCCAACCATCAGTCACGACAGCTGCTTCTGGTTTAAAACTTACCGAGTGCCAGGCACTATCTAGGTGCTTTCCTTTCCAGTGTCTTCTAATATTTTTCATATCATGGCACACAGAAAATGATACTGTTTGTGCAGCCAACATACAGGCATGGCTGTTTGTGGCAGGAGGCCACTGGCCGAGAATCTGGAAGCCCCAGGTCTCACCCAGCTGGTCTGTGGACTGAAAAATACGCTATCATGCCACACACTTAATCCATTTGTGGCATGCCACTGGGAAACTCTGCTTTAAAGGGATTATATCATTTAACAAGTACGCTCTTATCGGCTATCCGTATTATCCTTATTTATAAATGAGGCTCAGGAAGGTTAAGAGCCTTGCTCCTGATCACACAGCTAGTTGGGAATTCAAACTCAGGGGTTTTAGACTATATTATTTGTTCACAATTATTTATTCCTTTCCTGCCCTTGCCATGCTTACTTGTAAGATGGAAAATACTTCTCCATGCTATTGACTTTCGTCTTAGCCATATGACATGCTTTAGTCAATGGAATGTGAGTGGATATGCCAGATCCAAACAGAGGCTTCAATCTCATAGAGATATCTGTACTCCCATGTTCATTGCAGCATTACTCACAATAGTCAAGATATGGAAATAACGTGTCCATTAATGGATGAATGGATAAAGAAGATGCAGTACATATATATACAATGTAATATTATTCAGCCATGAGAATGAAGGAACCCCTGTCATTTGTGACAACTTGGATGAAACTTGAGGGCATTATGCTAAGTGAAGTAAATCAGACAGAGAAAGACAAATACTATATCACTTATATATGGAGTATAAAAATGTCAAACTCGGAGAAACATAGGGGAGTGGTGGTTACCAGGGGTTGGAAAAATGACGAGATAGGAAATGACAAGATATTGTCAAAGGGTACAAACTTCCAGTTATAAGATTAACAAATTTGAGAATCTAATGTACAGCATGGTTATTATAGCTAATAATACTGTGTCATATACTTGAATGTTGCTAAGAGAATATATCTTAAATGTTCTCACCACAAAAAGAAATGATAACTATGTGACAGGATGGAGGTAGTAGGTAATGTTATGGTGGTAATCATTGTGCAGTATGTAAGTGTAGCAAACCATCACATTTGTACACCTTAAACTTACACAATTTTAAGTGTCAATTATATCTCAGTAAAGCTGGGGAGAAAAAATAGAGGCACCAAGTGCACTTGCATGATATAGCTTGACTTCCTAAGCTCCTGCCATCTGCCACAAAAACATGCCCTACACAGAGGTGCCAGAATGAAAAGATATAGGGAGCAAACCCAAGAAGAGCCTGGCAGACGCAAGCAAAGCTGTTTTCAACCCGTAGATCTGGGAGTAAGAAATATTGTTGTAAAACACTGACTTGAGGAGATCTTACAGCCTAAGTTGTCTAATACACGAGATCGTCTCGATCCACACTCCAGGCCTTTTCCACTTTGCTCTATTGCTTCTCATCCCCAGTCTTTCAAGGAGATTCTCCCATCAGCTAATTTTTCCTAGTATTTTTATTTTTTATATTCTCTGCAAAAATAGTAGAAAATTTCTTTTTATCCTTTTTCTAGCTGTGATACAAGGCCCGCAGAAGATCCCAACGTGAGAGTAAGAAGAATGATCCCTTGCAAGTGAAAGATACATTGATAGATAGATAGATAGATGATGTAGTTTTCAAAGTCCGTCCACTTCTGTTACTATTGGTTTGATACTTACTACCTAGTGGGATAGGCAGGACACTCTTGCCATATTAAGATCAGTACTCAATGCCTGTTTACCAAATGAAACAGTCAATCAATATTCACTTTGCTTAAGAGAAAACAAAAGACTTAGAGACTGAATAATGATAATAGTTATCTTTGGGTTTGTAGTAGAGCCACAGGCCCTGGTTCTATGCTAAATGGTGTCATTTAATCCCTATCCTATTCCTGTCTTCCTTTAGTAATAGAAACCTGGAGCTAGGCACCTGGTCACCAGGAAATACTACACTTTCCATGCTCCTTTGCAGTTAGCTGTGGCCATGTGCCTAAGGCCTGGCCAATGGGATTTAAAACACTTCCAAGTCAGAATCTTAAAAGAAAAGTAGTGTGTGCCTTCCCTTTCCTTTTCCTCCTTCCTTCTTGCTGGAATCAGACATAATGGCAGTAACCGAAAGACCCATTTAATCATGAGACAGGAGACCAGTGTACATGAACTTTTACATGTAAAAGAAATAAAATTGCATCTTTGTAAGCCACTGTATTTTGAGCTATCCCTCCTGTGTGTTTTTTTCACAGCAACCTAACATATGCCTACCTAATGCAGTAGATATTATCACTTTTTTCAGATGGGGAAATTGAGTTTCAGATTGATTAACTTACGTCAAGTTCACACAATTAGTAAGCAGTAGAGCCAGGACTTGGATCAAGGGCTGACTGATGCCCGAGGCCAGGTTGTGTGTCCCTACAATCACCAGCCTCCCAAGGGCAGGCTTTACACCGTCTGCTCAGTTTTCTCTTGCTCTATTGCTAAGGTTTCAGTTACAAGTACTATATTACAGAAGGTAGAATTCTCTTTCCCATTAAGAAAGAAACCTTCAGATCTGCCTGAGATGGAAAGGTAATATTCTTTGGCATGGAAGAAAAATATTCAACGACAAGAGAATGAATCAGGGCAGCCTACACCATGTGCAGACAAGAGTGAGGTGAGGGCCGCATGTGATCCTTTGGATGCGCAGGAAGAAAACATTACAACTTCTGCTTGTATTTATAGTTTTAGCTTTAAAAGTCCGACATGTAACTTAAGTAATATGTAAAATAGGTACAGTATGGACATTGCTGCCTTCATTCAGTAACTCCAACAGAGATTCACGTGTCCAATAGTCTCTCCCAGAGAAGGGCAGGCGCACCCTTAGGGTTCTTAACAGAACTGTTTGCTGGTGGCATAGTGAAACATATTATAATCTAGAGTGTGCCCAGTTTAGTGGATTGAGAGTTATATTTTCTAGTTTTAACCAAACTAGGAAAGTGGAAATGTAGCTTAAAAGGAGAAACTGTGAACTGAAGATCATTCTAATAAAGCAAGCATAAACAATTTGAAAATGGCAGAATTTATACTTCTAGAAAGATTCTTCATCAGCTACAATGAGTTTAAAAAAAAAAAGAAGATGATCTAATTGGATCTGGCATAAGTCAGATAAACAATTTTGAAATTATTAAGAAATTATCTTATTTGAAATAGGTTAACATACACTGTCATTAACAATGGAACCCACCCCAAATATATAGTGAGCCTTGAGGTATTGGCTAATGATCGCATTAAGTCATCACAATTAGGAATATGTTTTAAACTATAGGTAATGTCCTTTATTCCATCATGCTAAAATTTTTGCTTTTGTGTATTATAGTGATGTATAGTATATAAATATGTATGCTCATGTATATGAATACTAAGTGTATGTCATTTATAAGTGAATATATAATACTAATTTTGAGAGTGCATGCTTTAAAACCTTTTACTAATAAAGGAGACTATCAGAAAGGAAAGTTTAGCCCAGCTGAAAGATGATTCCATAAATTTTCTCAGCTAAGGGGACAAGCACGTCTGGCCTTAATCTTAAGAGTTTGGTGCACAGGGCTTGATGTCCAGCTAAATATGAGGAGGGAAACGTGATACAGAAGCCCGCAACTCTTGGTCTTAGAGAAGACAGATTTCTTTCTATATGCTCTATTTTTTCTCAGTGCAATAACCTGTTAAATCATGGAATTAAATTATTTCTCATCGGATACCAGCACATATTGGATAAATTGAAACGGGTTAAAATGAAGTTTCTGGACAATAGGGTATTGTGCATATAGAAGGTATCAAACCAAGATTCTGTCATTTTTATGTACAAACAAGTGTTGCCAAACATCTTTGAATAGTGCATTATTGCCATCTCATGAGTGTCTACAATGTGGGTGAATTTTTGTCCAGATTCTAGTGAATCTTTGCAACAATAACAGTAAAATAAACATTTACATACATCTTGGTGGCAGGCACTATTCTAAGCACTCTGCGTGAATTGACTCACTTCATTCTCATATTAATTCCCCAACGTCTATACCATCATCCCCACTTTCCAGATGAAGACACAGAGCACAGGGAACTTAAGCATCTCACCCAAGCCAGTGATGGCAGAGCCAGGATTCAATTCTGGGTAGCCTAACCCCAATTTCATGCTTTTAGCCACTCTGTTTTACTGCTAACAGCCTAACTAGGTGTATATTATTAGCTTCATTGTCTAGATGAGAAAAGTGAAGCCCTGGGTAGTAAAATCAGGACTTGAACTCAGCCTGACTGAATCCTCAGTCTCCACCATCTCCACCATACCCTGCTGCCTTCCTAATGCTAATGCTAATGCTAATGCTAATATTGTAGTGATTGGTCCAGTCCCTGGAGAATATTGAGAGGGCAATACTTTATCTTGTTAGGAAAACTCTTCTTTATAAAAAAAATATATTATTAGTAGGAGAAATGTCAGCTCTGCTATTTTCTTATTATTTGCTTTGCTTGCAGAAAGTTAAAGCATTTTTTCTTTTTAGAAAAACTTTAATATACATTCAGAAAAATGCAGGTATCTTAAGTATACAGCTCAATGAATTTTCACATACTGAGAATTAGCATTCTCTTCGATCTGCAGTTTCTCTGTTTAAGAAACATTTTGTGAGGGTTTGTTTAGTTAAATATGCATTAATAGTTGTCAACTCAAACCATGTAATCGAACAAATACTAGATATCTATTTCCTGTTCATGGAAAGACCAAAACAGGTGTTCCTGATTATCAGCAGCTCTCCTCCAAGTGATAATTCAGGGCCAGAATCCCTTCACCTTGTGGCCCTGCCATCTTCTATGTGTGGCTTCTAATGCTGTGGCCTAAGGGAAGGCTGGGACGATCCTGGGTCAGAGGTGTTATTGGGCCAGGCCTGGAAGAGACGTGTATCACTTCTGCTAATGCTGCATCGGCCAGAACACATGACCACGGCTCACTGTGAAGGAGAGAACTAGAGTCTAGCTATGTGCCCAGGAAGAAGAGGAAACAGGCTCAGTCCCTGAGGCCACTGGGGCCAGTCCCTGCCACGGTGGTACTTAGCAAAATGCAGAGAAAACTCTAGACAATGAATACTCCAACTACTCTTTAATACTTAATCAAGCCCCGTTAAAAGACCTCCACTAAACAACATGAAATTTATTTTAAATCATACTGTATTTTGTTACTTTAAACAAAACCACCTTTCCTTTTTAATGATTTATAATTCATATGTTTAAAGTAATTGAAGTCAATGTTTCCTACCATTAGATGAAATTACGCAATTACAGAATTTTAGTTTTGAAAGAAACCTAGTGCTTGTTTCTCATTTTGCAAATGAGAAGACTGGAAACAGAGAAGGCTGGGAGGCTTGGTCAAGGTCACACAGCTACTTACTGAGGTTTCCCTGCAGAGCTATAACATTTTTCTGTTATAAGTTTTAACTTCCTCAAGTAAAATGTCCTTCACATCTAAATATAATTTAAACTTTTCTAAAGACTTTTGTTTCCCGTTTCTACCCATTAGGGAAATTACTTTTACTCTTTGTTCAAGGAATTGATATCTCAAAGGGCAAAACATCCAAAATAAAAAGAACTCACTTAAGAATTCCTTTGATCCATACATGAATCCTCAGATCACTCTGTTCTCTTTTAAACTGAGAAACATTTTGAGCCTCCCTCACTAATAGCTTTCTGGGAGTGAATGAACTAGTATAATCTGTTCAGCCCACATTTTTTAGAGTAAGGTGACTGTATTACTAAAGGTATATATCAGTTATTTCCTGGTTGGTTTGTTTGGTTGGTTGATTTTTTTTTTTTAATTTATTTTATTTATTATTTATTTTTGGCTGTGTTGGGTCTTCGTTGCTGCGCGCGGGCTTTTCTCTAGTTGCAGCGAGCGGGGGCTACTCTTCGTTGCGGTGCGCGGGCTTCTCACTGCGGTGGTTTCCCTTGTTGCGGAGCACGGGCTCTAGGCGCGTGGGCTTCAGTAGTTGTGGCACACGGGCTCAGTAGTTGTGGCTCGCGGGCTCTAGAGCGCAGGCTCAGTAGTTGTGGCGCATGGGCCCAGCTGCTCCGCGGCATGTGGGATCCTCCCGGACCAGGGCTCGAACCCGCGTCCCCTGCGTTGGCAGATGGATTCGCAACCACTGCGCCACCAGGGAGGCCCTGGTTGGTTGATTTTTAATGAAGAAAACTGGTCAGTTGGTAATTGTGTGTTTTTTAAAAATTAGATTCCAAATGTATGGCACCTACAAATATTTATTGAGCCCTTACTCTGGGCCAAATACAGTGCTAGATGCTAGAGGTATAACGGCAAGCCCAACAAGCACTGCCTTCTTTCCTTTCCTACGGCATGGCAGACCACCTACTCTGACCACTCCTCACGAGAAAGAATTCAAAAGGATGCAGAAAGTACTTTTTCCCTTTTTTAGAAAAGCATATATTCGGAAAAATGCAGATATCTCAGGTGTACAGCTCAACGAATTTTCACACACTGGACAGACCTGTGGAACCAGTACCCAGAATAAGAAATAACAAATGATCAGCTCCGTGGAGGCCTCTCTGTGCTTCATCCCAATTACTAATCCTCCAAGAGTAATCATCACCCTACTTCTTTACTCTTTTTTTTTTTAAACTTTGTTGAAGTATAGTCGATTTACAATGTTGTGTTAATTTCTGCTGTACAGCAAAGTGATTCAGTTGTACATATATATATTCTTTTTCATATTCTTTTCCATTATGGTTTATCACAGGATATTGAATATAGTTCCCTGTGCTATACAGTGGGACCTTGTTGTTTATGTATTCTATATATAATAGTTGGCATCTGCTAACCCCAGACTCCCATTCCATCCCTCCCCCATCCCCATCCCCCTTGGTAACCACACGCCTGTTCTCTATATCTATGAATCTCTGTTTCATAGATATGGTCCTTTGTGTCATATTTTAGATTTCACATATAAGTGATATCATATGATATTTGTCTTTCTCTGTCTGACTGACTTTACTTAGTATGATAATCTGTAGGTCTGTCCATGTTGCTGCAAATGGCATTATTTCATTCTTTTTCATGGCTGAGTAGTATTCCATTGTATATATGTACCACATCTTCTTTATCCATTCGTCTGTCATTTCCATGTCTTGGCTATTGTAAATAGTGCCACTATGAACGTAGGGGTGCATGTATCTTTTCAAATTATAGTTTTGTCCAAATATATGCCCAGGGGTGGAATTGCTGGATCATATGGCAGCTCTATTTCTTTGTTTTTTGAGGAACCTCCATACTGTTTTCCATAGTGGCTATACCAATTTACATTCCCACCAACAGTGTCACCCCAAATTCTTTGTTTTTAATTTTTTAAAAATTTTAAGAAAGTTTTTAATTAAAAAAAATTTTTTTATTAATTGATATTGGAGTATAGTTGCTTTACAATGTTGTGTTAGTTTCTGCTGTACAGCAAAGTGGATCAGTCGTACGTATACATATATCCCCTCCTTTTTAGATTCCCTTCCCAGCTAGGTCACCACAGAGCACTGAGTAGAGTTCTCTGTGTTAAACAGTAGGTTCTCATTAGTTATCCATTTTATATATAGTAGTGTATATATATCAATCCCAAATCACCCTAACTTCTAACAGCACAGATTAGTTTGCTGATTTTGAATTAATTTATATAAATGAAATCACATAATATGTTCTCTTTTGTATCTGGAGTCTTTAGTTATGCTTGTGAAATACATTCATATTGTTGCATATAATTGCCATTTGTCCATTCCCAGTCTCTCTATAGTAGCGTATATACTATGCATGGTATAAATATGCCACAATTTATATAGTCATTCTATTGATGTGAATTTGTATATTTCTAGTTTTTTAGACCACTGTGAACAGGCTGCTATGAACATTCCTATAAGTGTCTTTTGGAGAATTTGTATATGTATTTCTGTTTGCTATATAGTTAAGAAAACCATTATTACGTCATACAAAAGTTGCACATAGGTTTAGCCTTAGTATAGGCTGCCAAACAGTTTTCCAGAGTGGTTATGCCAATTTTCATTCCTCCAACCATCTATGAGAGTTCTTGTATCAAGTAATTTTTTAACACATCAATAAGTAATTGAAATGAATAAGGAATATTCAGAGGCCAAAAATTAACAAATAAAGCAGAAATCCAGGAAAGTGCTTAGGGCCTTGAAATCAACCTCCCCCAGGAAACATCTACTTGAAATATTTGGGACTTGAAAATTTTATGGCTTTAAGGGACATGGGGGATAAGAGAGAAAGTGCCCAAGTAAGGGTGAGCCAGAAATAAACTTATTCCTGAAGCAGATAACAAGAAAATTGCCTTTCTTGAACCTTGGCATTGAGTGGCAGAGGGAAAAGAGGAATCCGCCCTGATAATTCATAACCAAAAGCCGGCCCTCACAAAGGTTTGTAGCCCAAATTCATATCACCTTAGAGGTCCAAAGAATCTCAAGCCTAGGGACTTCCCTGGTGGTGCAGTGGATAAGACTCTGCGCTCCCAATGCAGGGGGCCCGGGTTCGATCCCTGGTCAGGGAACTAGATCCCACATGCATGCCACAACTAAGAGTTCACATGCCGCAACTAAGGAGCTGGGCTGCCGCAACTAAGACACAGCATGACCAAATAAATAAATAAATATTAAAAAAACAAAAAACCAAAAAAACCCCAGCACCTCAAGCCTAGAATTTAAAGTAGTTCTGAATGGCTAGTTCACCCAAGAAACGTTGAGAAAGAAAAAAAATCATCCTTCAAACAATACCTCAAAGAAATTCCCAAAGAGTAAGAGCACACAGTTAAATAAAAAAAGCACAGACCACACAAGGAATCAAGACACCATGAGCAAAAGAGAGCAGAAACAATGGACGGCAACGGTGGAATTATCACACAAAGATAAATAGAATATCCTTAATATCATTGGAATTTCCGTAGCAAATTATTTCCATTTCTATCACTTAAGGTCACTGTTATTTTGTGATTTTATTTTTCAGTCACTTGAAATGCGAGGAAAGCTCACTAAATGATTTTGTATTTCTTTAGCAAAAATTAATCTATCCAAAGTTTCCTAATTTCAGTGATGGACAACCTTCCATGATTTCTTCCATATTGTGTTACCATTATACGATTATAGACTCAATATTTAATTTAAATTGACTTATTTTGAGAAAATGCATATTTCTACCTTAGCCTAACCCTAAGCAATAATATCCCAGAATCACAACTGTGATACCCTGAGAAAACCATAATTCAAAAAGGGTCATGTACCATAATGTTCACTGCAACATTATTTACAGGACGTGGAAGCAACCTAAGTGTCCATCGACAGATGAATGGATAAAGAAGATGTGGCACATATATACAATGGAATATTACTCAGCCATAAAAAGAAACAAAATTGAGTTATTTGTAGTGAGGTGGATGGACCTAGAGTCTGTCATACAGAGTGAAGTAAGTCAGAAAGAGAAAAACAAATACCGTATGCCAACACATATATATGGAATCTAAAAAAAAAGAAAATGGTTCTGAAGAACCTAGGGGCAAGACAGGAATAAAGACGCAGATGTAGAGAATGGACTTGAGGACAGGGGGAGGGGGAAGGGTAAGCTGGGATGAAGGGAGAGAGTGGACATATATACACTACCAAATGTAAAATAGATAGCTAGTGGGAAGCAGCCGCATAGCACAGGGAGATCAGCTCCGTGCTGTGTGTCCACCTAGAGGGGTGGGATAGGGAGGATGGGAGGGAGACGCAAGAGGGAGGGGATATGGGGATATATGTATACGTATAGCTGATTCACTTTGTTATACAGCAGAAACTAACACAACAATGTAAAGCAATGATACTCCAACAAAAATGTTAAAAAATAATAATAATAATGACCATAGCTTTGCAAAAATAAATAAATAAATACTTAACTATTACACTGCAAACATTTGTGTAGATACTGTCCAAAATAATCTTGAGCACTACCAGGGTTACATGAACAACACCTTACAAAACTGGGCTGGAGTAGACCACTTGGAATTGGTTGATTTCATTTTGAGGAAAGAAAAAGGCAAGGGCAAAGTGAGGGCTGAGGGTAGAGACAGAAGAGAGAGCATAGATATAATGTGGAAAGGGCAGATAAAATGCCAAAAAAGCAAAAAGCAGAGAAATACCAAAGATGAATTTACCTAATTTACAGGTGCATCTAGGAATGGAACCATGCTCACTAACTGTCACAGATGGAAGCTCTTGATAGGTCTCCTGGTTCAGCAGTTAACTCTGTCTTAGCAGATGATACTCTCACTGCTGACACACTTCCATTCCCAGGATATTGACTGTAAAGACCATTATGTCTCCCTCACTCAAAAAAATCATAGTTGAGAGTATATGAATGCAAAATTGTTCTAATTTATTTTTAAGATAAGATTAAAATTCACAAACTTCTGTACTTTATTATTTATTTCCAATTACTTTCCACATATTTCACAACTGAAGACATAATCTAATCCAGTCACTCCATTTTACAGGTGAGGAAAGTGCAGGCCAAGAAGGTTGATTCTTTTTATCTGCCTCCTATGCTCCTTGCCCTATGGCCTCTTTTCTCAACCAAAGATTTAAACATAATGGATTTGGGTTTTAAACCAGTTGTCACATTCCCTTAAGTAGCGATCTTTTCAAATAATGAACTAATTCTATCAGCAATCCAAATCTCCATGATAAGAACTAGATTTTCCTGACCTGACTATGTCTCTCTAAGAGTAAGAAAGCCTACATTTGACTCCCAAAGAGCCACCTTGAAAGGATACATTTGGGTCAATTTGGCTTCTGGATCTCATTTCTAATGCAGTGCTGCCACTCAGACTCATGGAGAGATGCCTGTCTGATTTAGCAACCTGAGGTTCTCTGACTCTGTGAAAGAGGTCAAAATGAGAGAGAACTTCAGAATGCAGCCAGGCTAAGCTTCCATTCTCCCACTCCTTCATTTAGGCAGATCTGAACCTGTAATAAGTTCCTCTTCGTAGTTGTTTGGAAAAGTCTACATGGAGTGGAAAGAAAATTAGGGGTTGTGCTTGTGGTGAGGGAGGGAAGAAATGGAACGCAATGGTCCTTTCCTCTCTTTCCATTTCTGTCTTCTCTCCTTTGCAGAAAGAAACCTAACAGAGGCCATTCAATAATGGCTTTCACAGGAGCCTCTGAGTTCCACCACACTAGGGGGCACAGTTCCCACTGTATTTTATGACAATGACCCCCAAGAGCACAACTCCATAGCAAATAATATAAATGGCGTCCCTGGAGTTACACAATGCAGGCAACATAGCAGCCTCTAAATTATGGGAGCAGAAGATTAAAGTTTTTAACTGAAAGCTAGAATGCTCCTACTTTGGGAGAATGGCCCACCATAATAAGACTTTAATTTTTCTTCTTGATAGCAACAAAATCCTTGCTCTATTAAAAAAGATGAGTGTAGACACTTCTACAGTGTAGACACAAAATGAATTGCATTTCTTCCAGAGTTCAGCTTACAAAGTTTGAAGTGGTTAGGCTACTCCCCAGCAACAGACGCCAAAACTCTGCTGCCAAAGGCACCCGGCTATATGAACACTCCCACAGGTCTCCATCCTTGTTTGAAACTACCTTGATGATAGCGCACAGGAGCCTCTTGCTTTGATCATAAATTATACATTTCTAGGAATGCTGCTTTTCTCTTCATTGACTGCCATTTCCAGGAAAGGGTTTTCCTTTTTTCTTTTACTGCACTCAGTGGAAGTTTTTCTGCTGACATGGTCCATAATTAAAAATCAAAGTAATAAAGTGACATTCTCAAATTTGAATACTGGGTACAAAAAGCTTAATTGCCAGTTCTCCATGCCAAACGGCACAGTGGCTCCAACATTAAGTCACAGAGATTATCAAGAGAGTAATTAGATAGGACTTTAAAAGTGCATGCCTTTAATTTTATTAGAACAAGTTTTAGAATCTTAAGACAAGCTGCAAATACCGAACTACAATTTTTTTCCTTTTCATATTTTATTTATTGGAAAGTTATTTAACAACTGCCACTATATCCAAGTGGATATATAACTGTTCAAAGGACCCAACTAATAGGGAATGTCATTAAGGTTTTCTGGGTTTAAGGTGCTGGTTTCCATGATGACATATAAAAGTGAAAACACCACGGAAGCTTTTAGCACCCCTAGTGACCAATGCCTTGTGTCTGACTTCATATGACAGAGCAAGGGGTCACTAAGCAAATTATGACTCTTCACAGAATGAAGTTGCCTCAAGTCAGTTTAGTTTACAATGTCATTCCTTTCCCAGAGGATCAAGTCAGTTAAACAAGTAGGGGGAAAAAATAACAATCAACACGTTCAATTTTTTTTCTCTTGACCCCCAACATCTCCAAAACTAGAGGAAATAAACACGATCTACTGCTTCAAAACATGTATCCATAATATATTAGATTTTGTTAAGTCCTTGTCCCCTTTTTCCTAGGATATTACTGATAGAATATAATGGGGTTCTAAATATGGATGATTTAGCCACATATGCCATTGAAATTGATTTTAAGAATTGAGACTGTTATATAACCTCTGTTAGAACATGGACAGCAAAAAAGGTTCAGAATTTTCATAATCTGGGAAGTCAATTATTTATCAAGTGTGATGTCTTTTTAGTAAGTTATTTTGATGTAGAAAAAAGATTTAGGTGTGTTTCTAATGTATTTTTTTAACTTCAGCGCTGGAAAAATGATTTTATTGAACCATGTGAAATAGTGGTTAGAACTGTTTTTATTTCAAGCATGGAATCTGCATTAAAAACAACACAGTTTCGTGTCCTTCTTTCTGTATTTTCTCCTAGCACAAGGAAAAAAACACATTCCCTAATATATTTTCTGGGTGCACTCTCTTTGTAATATTTCCTTTGCAAAAGGTCCTGTTCATATTTGTATCTTATTACTTTTCTTATACTGGATTTATTGATAGTTTCTAACAAAAATATGATTTCAGTATATTTACTGAACAAAATTCAATATAACAGACCCCAATTCAATTTTTTTCATCGAAATGGAGAACAATAAAGAATTGAAAGTCCTCAGTTCAGACACATAGCATCAAAAAAACTTATATTGTTTAAAGAAATAACTCAATAAGGAGGAAGTGATAGATATTACTTAAAGAACAACATTAGCTTTGTTTATTTATCTATGTTTCTAATAATCTTGCCTCTAACTTAGTAAGTGACAAACATTTTTGGTGTTCCTGGGTTATTGAATCTCATATAAGTACAGTCATTTTCTAAAAATAAGGAAAAAATTGTGATTATGCATTTTGAGGTAACCATAGTCCATATTTACTGTTAATCATCATTTCATGTATTCAAATTCAATTTAAGAGAATATTTTAAAACCTTTCTTAGTCTGTTTCCCATATTATTTTGCTATCGTGCCACTATTTTTCGTAAGTTAATCATGTTTATGGTTTTGCATGTTTACAAGATTTTGTATTCTGAATCTCTAATGTCCTGCTTTTGAAGACCGATTACAGAGGGTTTTCCTCATTGACCATTAGGTAAAGGGTTGAAAAATAACTTTGGTTTACAATAGATTTTTACTTTAATGGATGGGTGTATTCATTATTTACCTGTTTTCAGTCTCTTGTGTATCACCTAGTGATGATTATAGTTGTTTTAAAGATGATCCTCATTTCTGGTCTATTGCATCATCCTGAGATTTAGTAATGATTTTAGATTTTCCACCTAAATTACAGGGCACTTTCCACTGAAAATGGTAAACAATATTACAAACCAAAAAAAAAAAAAGAAGTAATCTGATTTCTGGGAAGAGGGAGCCCAGTGAAAGATGTGTGCTTTTATAAGGATGGACAATGGAAAGCAAAATAATAACTCCTAACTTTGATTGTTCAAATATATTCTGCAATACAGAGAGCTGCATGCAGGCTGGAGCAGGCATGGGGCAGGAAGGTTAAGTAGAAGAGAAGGCACAATACTTCAGATTGGCAGTAGACTGCAGCAAGAATAATCTAATCAAAATGAAATTAAATTATCTAGTCCCAGGGCAGGCTCCTGGGACTGCTGCATTGAATGCTAGCAGAACTCCTCCTAGACATTTTTCCCCAGTCAAACTCACATGATGAATGCAGATGAAATTTGAAATATGAAAATCTGAAATAATTTATGGAAGTTGTCAGAAATTTGGCCTGCTTGTGGTGTAATTTCCTCTGAGACGAGGCAGGCCAGCTCACTGCTGCAAGACTCGGAGCGGCTGCTGGCCTTCCAGTGGATGGATCAACCCCTTTAAAATGCTCTTCCAGACAAATTACAGCTCATTACACACAGCCTTGCACCATGCCATTATGTCAGAGGAAATCTTTTTTCATTTGCACAAATTTGCTTGGAATTCTCATATTTATTTGAGCATCCATTATCGAATCTGAACATTGAATTATCCACAATTATTTTCTGGGTACGCGGATGTTTGTGTATACGGAATAGATGGTGACTGCGGGGCTATAAAAATATTACCGTGTGGCGGAAAACCCCACGTACTTTGCAGCTATGTAAGCAAGAGCATTGTTTGACTGTTGAAAGAGAATTGACTTTTGCGAAGATATTTACAAGATTCCTTTTCTTTTTGAACATCCTCGGAAGGAGGCTAAGTCTGCTTTCAGTGACTCTTCCTCTGCTCTGTGATGGATACGAACTACAAATTATTTGTTACACCTGGGTTAGGATCCTGTTCTCCCTCCCCATGCAATTCGGTTTTTGATGGTCATTTTCCTATTAATCCTATCCTGACGTATGTTCTTGAACAAGGCATTTCTTCTGATTGCTAAAAAAACACCGCTCTCTTGAAACTCATTCCTTTCTTTGTCATTTTTCTCATCATGTTGCATAGCAAAAGTGAGCTCTATTGCTCAGAAACATTGCAATATAATCACACAATTCAATAATTGTCTAAAAAAAATTAAATAGTTTCATACAAATCCTAATTACAAGAGTATTTGTATCACAGCTTTTAAATTGTTACTATTGTTTAGCCTAATAAATCTCTGCTTGAGGTAATATTTCTAAATTGAGTGCAGTACTTCTCAATATTATTTTACCCAGTCATTCAGGCTTCTGTCTAAATGCCTCGCCAACCTTTCCAATGACTAAATAATTAAATGTTCTCCATTGACTTGTTGACATTTCACTCCTTATAGCAGGTATAGATTCAAAAGAAAAATGCAATCATTCTCCAAAGCCAACTTTTATTTTCTTGAAGGCTTTGATACATGGATAAAACAACTTGAAAAAACTCTAAGGCGAGTATACCTTTAATCTCTCACTATGATTTTGTATGTACGATTCAGTTCAAGAAAATAAGATGTACTTTTCCATATAGGATTCGTTTGGTCGAAGAATCGGTAGTACTTAAACATCAAGGTGAGTAAATAACCTATTATTTTGCTAGCCATCCATAAATATTAGCATAATATACTTTTTTAAGTAAAAAAAGAAAACAGATTCTACATAAGTCGTGACTACCAGAATTTAGGAAGACAAAGCGGGTTATCAAAGCAATGGAAAAGCTGGATTCTTGCGTAACACCAAAGCAACTGCATTCTGTACTTCAGCCCTCCAGAGCCTCCACTCCTCTAAGATCCACTGCGGGGCTGGAACATGTCACGGCCTCCCCAGCTTCTCCTTACTGCAGGAAACTTTGTAATAGCACTCAAATAAATAAAGAAGCTGGGTTGGAGATTATTGCTTTCATTGTGCTATTGTATATGTGTATTATATAGTCCCTCCATAGTTTGACACAATCAGTTGAATGTGGGACAAGACAAATGTTGTATATGACAGTGGGGTAGTATTGAAAGATGACCCCATATCTAGAGGGCTAAGAGTTATGGATGCATTGATAGTTGCTACTAACGTTTTGAAGCGTGGCTGTTAAATTTTGCCTGCTGGCTTCTGGCTGGAGGCCGGCCTGCCTGGGCAACGGGGCAATTGAAAGGAACTGCAGGCAGCTTTTTTTTCAGTTACACATCAAGGAACTTTGTTCTTCCTTTATTATAACTGACCACTGACAGGAGTGGCTTCTGAAAAAAGCAAGGCAAACAAGGCACATTGAACACTTCCCAGCTAATCTTTGTTGTGCATTTTATTCACTTCCAGTGGGCTTTTATTTTTTCCCTTAAAAACTGTTTAAAAATTTAAAAAACCCATTCCTAAACCAGAATATATAATGAAAATCACAGGAAAGACTGAGAATATACAAACATTTTTCGTTGATAGAGTAGGACCTATTAAGAAAACATATTTTACGGAAAAAATGAGGTAAATAGCGTTTCTTATAACGACCTGTGGAGAAATTATATAATAAAAAGAGTCTCACAAAAGGGTATCTAGAATGTTTGGAAGCTAGATTGTGAGTGACATTTATTTTCAAAACAATAAATAGATGGATGGTCTTTGAAAATATGGGGTATGTTCTCTATGTGCAAAGGAAGATGAATCTCGTGAACATTAAGCTTCCAAGTTTGAATGAATGATATATTTAAACAATTGCATAGCTGAGGTCTTTGTGAAACATTACGAATCACCAACCTCTTTTATAAATTAATTTGAAAATACATTGTAAAAGCTGGGAAGATATCTTGTTATTAACAATATGGATAAAGATATTTGACTCTAAGAGCCAAAATTTTATATCTTCCTGCTGTGTTTAACTTAGTGACCTTAAAGCTTTATCAAGAGGTCCAAGGAATTTGGACTTGAGTTAAGGCCGTGAAGTCCCTTTGTTTTGATTTGCTTTTACCATAGAAGATAGAAGAAATAAAAATCAAACGACTATGCATTCAGCCTCATTTAAATACACAAACAAAATCCACCCACATCACTATCAAACAAATGTACTAAAACTATAGCCATGTAAGTATCAAACATCAATACTTCCTGCTTATGAAACTCTATAGTCATATAAATAGTTATGTAAATTCCAATGTTTATGAAATTCCATCCTACACTTGAACAAATGCAATTTTTCAGTCACTATAGCTAGTTATTTTGTCATTTCTCTCCAGATTTCCCTAGAGATCCAGTGAGGCCTAAGCACATAAAAAGTTTCATCATTTTTATTCCACAATCAGCCAGTTTTCAGAGGAAGAGCAAAATTTTTCACCCTGCACTTTTAAGCAAATAAAATATTTCTGGAAAACTGTAAGCGTAAAGAAATAGCTATGCAAATATGTGCATAGCCTTAGTAATGATACTTGGACAAGCTAATAAAATAATATTTATCATGAAAAGAAAATTAAGTAAAAATTCAGCCCCTGCAAAATTTAAATGCAATTTTAGTCTCATTTCCTTGACCTTCCTTAAAAGAAAGTAAATGAGGAGGTAATAATCAACTATTTTCTTTTTTAATGAAAAAACAAAACTTGAATTAAAGTGGGAGAGGAAAGGGAATAGAAAGAGACATTTTACAATGTCTAGTAGAGGGTTTTTTTTAACTCACTTTCAGGAAATTTTTCTCATAATTAACGTCTTTATTACGACTACAAAAATATTCCCTAAATACAAATAATCATATCTACTTATGTTAATGCTGGGATCTTTTCCCGTATCTTTTAGTATAAAACCATTTCACTCTTTAATGTTTAAGGTACAAAAGTGCTGATTCACTCATCTGCACAAACCTCCTTTACAACTTTTCTTAAAATCCAGTTAAACAATAGGAACTTAAAACTATTAAGAAGACAACAAGAGCTTTTCCTATATAGCAGCTAATTAAAGTCTACCTTGCAGGTGCATTTATCTCCAATACATATTAGAAAATAATTGCATAAAAAGTTCACTGTGTTTTGTCTTGAGTAGTTTCTGTAAGCACCCTGCCTGCAGGGTTCCCATTACAGCTGTAGAAGTTCCTGGGACCCTCAATCAGAAATTCAGGCCAACTTTGGGGGAAATGGATTTGCTCTATCTTTAAAGTAACAATACTAGATACTTCTACTTAATATTAGGGACCCAGAGACACAAAGCAGCCTTCGTTTCCAAAAACCTTGCAGTTTATTTTGTTCACAGACAAGAAGTTGAGAGCTAAGCAGTTAATCAACAAAATCAATCTACTTGAATAAATGAGAGAGTTTGGGATCAAAATCTCTTTTTTTTCTCAATAATGTGCATGCAGATATATACTTTACAATATCTAGTCATTATAAATATGCTTTTAGGGAAAAGTTTTTACATTCACCAAATGTCCATTCAGCCAAATTATATAGAGAATTATCTCGATTCTACAACCCAGTTTGGCAAATGATGTGGCCACAAAGATTTTATGTAGATGATATGGACTGTAGTTAAATGTTGTTTTTAAAAGATTATGATTTCCCTCTAATCTCAAACAAGCCCTTAGTTGTGTTCAAGATTAAATTTTCAGGCCTGGTCTCATCTTCTTCCTTGAAAGATTTCTGTAAACATATAATATTTAGGAGCTCCAGAAAGAAAGAATAGGATTCACTTTAATACAATAAATTGAGGAATGTTTTCAAGGGAATGTTGTTAAGAAACGTTGTGATCATAAAATTTTCTTTTCTAAAGAATAATATATATTGCTTTGCAATCAGAGATAAAGATTATTTTTAAAATACCTTTCCGCATCTGAAGGTGCTAGAAGATAATTTTCCATCTTTTCTCTTTTAAATGATAAGCTCATATGATTTGTTTATTAAGTTCTACTTGCTTGTAGTGCAATACACAATCATTCAATAGACAGGATACCTATACTCCAGGAGCTTGCCTTCTAAGTTAAAAACTCAGGGACCAAAGAAGAAGAATGACCTGCAGTTGATAGGCGTGAAGAGTAAAAATGGACAGAATAAATCATTATATTATACAAATGCTGTTCGAAAGAGTAGAAGGCTAATGTCCAGGCAAGTTCCTTTTAAAAAATCAGAAGTTGCAGAGGGGGAGGGTTCTTACCACCTCATTCATCTACAGAGCTCTCAAATCTTCATGGGTACCAGCAACATTATCATACCTGCCCTTTGAAACATAGAACATAAGATATAGCTTCTACATCCATGAAAGAGAAACTGAAGACGAGTCCTAGTCAATGACTAAAACTTACAGGTGGAAGTTATATATAATGGACTGTGTAAAAAAATATACCCCTACTAAAACCCAAAACTTCCCTTCCATGGATGGAAATGTTCCTTAATCCTTCCATACCTGTAAGTAAGTACTTACAAATTGACTTTGGATTGTGGGGAAAAAAAGAGACTGTGTTTATCCACCAGGCCCTGAGGCCCAGGAGGAAAAAAAGGTAACATTTTGCCTTATTCTCACTCGATTTCTTAGGGAGCTGAAGCAGCTTAACTGTAGGGTGTCACCTGCTATATTTATGTTCATTTGGCAATTACTGCTTTCCCAGTCACTGAGCACTCTAATTCCAGAATTATTTCTGGGCAAATGACTGTTATCTTCTTTATTTATTTGTTGTAAGAACTATAGTACACCAACCTTTCAAAAACAATATGTATAGAAAAAATTAGGGTTGTTTTTTTTTTTACCTTAAGCTAATGAATCTTGTTTTATTTCTTTGTTTTTAACAGAGAAATAGAAAAAATTTTTTCATTAAAATCCCTGAGTGGGTTTGGGACCTCCCCCCCACCCCTTCACAGACTAGAATCTTTTGTTGTAATCATTACTTTCTAATACCTAGGAAGGGAACCAGGAGGTGCCCTAACACTGAGTAAGGCCTGCCAAGCTACTTCTGCTCTTCTGGGACCTTTGCTCCCTCTCTCTGTGACCGGGGGAAGGTCCCACGCTGAGTACCTGGACATCTGTGGAGGCTGAGGCTGATCTGGTCTTGGCTAAGCCAGAAGGGAGAAAGAGTGAGAGGCAGCTGTGTGTGTGTGTGTGTGTGTGTGTGTGTGTGTGTGTGTGTGAGACAGAGAGAGAGAGACAGAGAGAGAGAGAGAGACAGTGCACCAGCACAGAGATCAGCTCCTTTCACCCTCCCCACTTCCTCTGCAGCCCTCCTCTGCTCTCTGTGGCTGGTGGCTTAGTGCCTGAACTGATTAGGTAACAACAGAGCACCTTCCCTCCCTGTTTCCTCTCAATGCATTTGGGCCACCGCTTTTGAAGGAGTCCAGCCCTGCCACTATCCTGCCTTTATCACGGGCTGTATGGGGCTTTATCTGGAAACGCCTGGGCTTTGCCCCTGGCTTCATCAATCATTTGGACCAGTTCACATCCCCTTCACGCTGTTCTGCCTCATTAAACCCATCAAGGGCGCTGCAGAGAGGCAGTGCGGCCAGGGAATGCCTGAGCACTCTTCCCACTGCTCCACATCTCGGGGATGAAGATCGCGGGGGGAGAGGGTGCACAGGATGACTTATGTTACCACCAGAGGCTCAGGCCTCACCTTCTTGCTGTTCCAGGAGATTTCTTGGAGTTGGACTTGGGAAATTCGATGATCAGTTTTTAAAGAACTCATTTAATATTTGCTGGTGCAACTGGAGACCACTGCTGGTCTCCAACACAGTGAAGTGTTTTAAGACTGACAGATGCAAATGCTGGTTATAAAAAAAAATATTCTGGGGGATCCAAGTTCCAGAGAGAAGCCTGGCACTAAATTTAGGGCCTTCTGAGGCAAAGTGAATCATGAAACACCATCTGCTGTAACCTCTACAAAACCCAGTTCTAAATTTGGGGAAAGGAGGCTTCTACAATTTTCTGAAGTTCTATTCTACTAATGACTCAGATTTCTATTTTTAGGTTTTTATGATGATTATTTTATTTTTATAAACACGTTACAAGGGGTTTTCTCACACATTACTTCAAAACAACCTTTGGAAGTGTTGTATTTTATTTTCGATGTCATTTTAAAAGTGAAAAAGCCAAGGCTAAGATATTGAATTAAACCAAGATCATATGGCTGGTAATGGGTGGGTTTAAACCCCATCATTTCTCTTACACAACTTTGTTGACATGGTAAAGAGCAATTCAGGAAGGCGCTATTGTTTGTATATATTTTTTGTAACAATGGCTTCGATATGACTTCGGATGTCTAGATACAAATGGACTTCCCTAAGGGGCTTCCCCAGCCTATTGGGAGAAAGAAGAGAAGGAAGAAGTAAACAAAAAAGATAGACATGTTATTGCTCTGCAGTCTCTTCGAACCGACTAGGAGTTGAGGAGGATATACGTTTGACTTTTAGGAGACAGAAGTAGGGGTGGGGTTGGGGGCTGGGGACAGAGGCAGGGAAGAAGTGAGGAAGGAAGCCATAACCTTAGAATGGCCTCTAAACATCCAATTTGTATCACAAACAAGAGCTAAGTTTCATCTCCGTACAGCACCCAGAGTCATAGCCTCTGGACCCCCTCATGCACGCAAACAACTATGTTATGGACCAGGCACCTTTACGCCCTGTGCTATTACTTTTAAACCTTGTTGGGAAGCTAAGGTGAGAGAGTGAAATCACCCGGGCCCCTCCCACCTGCGCGCCACCACCTGGCACCAGGCAGCTCCTGCTCCAAGACTCGCTGTCCCTGGGCGGCCTCTGCGGGAATCCTGGGCTAGGGATGGGATTACGGAAACTCGAAACCATCCGGGCCGCGCGAATCACGACGGGCCTGTAGCTCCAGGCCGCAGCCCACGCACCCACTGGCTTTTGCGCCTCCGCGTCAATTTGCATCCCCAATAACCGCGCACTGCGCGGATCCCGGAGCACTGCGGGTATTAATAATCATAAAAGACCGGGCGATTACAAAAAGAGAAAGTGCTAAATGTCAGGAGCTGGAGCAAGATTTTTAAAAGGCAACGCACCGAATCCAAGTCTGTACCTTAACTTTTTTAATAACGATTTTTTTTTCCTGGGCTGGAAGCTCGCACCGAATCCTGGAGGAATTGCTAAATCAAATTAAGGTTATATTTTGCAACAGACTGGATGGAACAATAAAGGAGAGCGCGCGGAAATGGGACTTCACCCATCAATTAGATCTCTATTAGCAGCCAATGCAGGCTTCACCACAGGAAATGTCACATCCCTACCCAAGTGGACCCTTTCGTTATCCACCCCCAGCTCTCACCTCCCCTCTCCCCTAGAGTTAAACTCTTCGGGCGCGCACTTTGGAGCCAAGCAAATCACCCCCCCTTTTTTTTTTTTGGACGAGGAGTTTTGTTTTGTTTTGTTTTTCTTCCCCATCTTCTTTTGGAACCCGGCGCCACCTGCCTCCCCCCAGCCCCGGCGCGCTAACCCCGGGACACTCCCGCCCTGGCTGGCTGAACAGGTTGCAGCGCGACACCTGCGCTGTCTGCCGGGTCGCTCAGCACCGCGGTGCGGGGGCTGGTGCGCTGGGCCTTATTAATATTAAAAGCTTTATGATGGTCCTGAGCAGTCCATAATGAAAGGTGATTAACAAGACAATGGACAGGGCGCTGAATGGTGAGGCAACTCAGCTGCTATAATAGATCACACCCGCCTCGGGGCCCCAGCGTGCGAATTCCGCCCCAGGAACCGAAGGAGTCCGAGGGGATCGAGGGGAAGGTGGCGTGATAAGGCCTGACTGGGAGTCAGACAGCCGAAATGGCGCACCCTGCAGGCTGGGAGGAGACCCTCGTGCGGGGTCCACTCTGACCTCAGCTCCGTCTCTGACGAGCTTGCAGGTGTTCGCTCCCCCACTGGAGTCCAAGATGTGTGCAGTCTCACACAGAGACCGGAGGGCTGCACCCGGGTCCCCGAGCCTCGAGGTGTTCACCCTTGCCCACCCCGTAATTCCGGATACCGGAATCCGAGCTCTGATGGGGAGAATGCCCTAAAAATGGCTGCTCCGGCTTGGCACAAAGACAAGGAAATGGGGCATGACCCCCGAATCCACTCCCTTCCAGCCTCCGGTAAATGCACCCAGCCCTTGACCCCCGCTCCTCCAATCCCCAGCAGAACAGAAATTTCCTCGGGCCCCAGAAAGCCTCATTTATCATTCTCCTGGGGACCCGAATGACAACGCTCCTTGTCCTAGCGCGGCTGTGAATCGGGGCCCCCCACTTCTGCTCCCTTGTCCTCCCAGTGCCCCTCCCGCTCCACACCCTTGCCCATAAGGAGACAAGGTGCAACAGCCCGGGAATGAGCAAGCAGGAGAAGTGGCCGGATGGATAAAGGAGGCACTGTTGCCGTTGCCGCCGCCGCTGCCCCCATTCAGGGGCCGAATTCAAATGGATATTTCCCCCCTCGGCCCAGCTGAACGAGCCTCAATGCCTCAAAGGTGCAGAGCTGCCTCCGTGGACATGCTCTGTGGCTGATATTATAATTTTCATAATGCGCTTTTATGTCGCTCCAGACTCCTCTGGTGAGGAGCCTGCAGAGCTGCTGAAAGGGGCTTTGAGAGGCCCGGGCGCGCGGCTGCTGCGAGCTGCGCGCCCCCCGCCGGCCTGAGTGGCACCGCGTGCCCCGGCCGGGGCGCGGCTCCTGCGCTGCGAGCGCGCCGGCGGCGGCGGGCGCTGCCCGCGCTGCTCATTAGCATGCACCTCGAGTGCGCCCCGCCCGCTCCCGCCCGCTTCCAGGCCTTTCTGCGCCCCTCGGAGTCTCTGCCATCCGCCTGGGTGCGAGGTCCCTGGCCTCATCCCGGCTCACACTGCAGCTCTGGCCCAGCGGACCTGCGGCCAGCCAGGCCTAGGGCAGATCAAGGTGTTAAGATGTGAGGGGATCCCGGGAGCAGTCAGGGGCGGGCGGAACAGGCTTCACACCCAGTGGAGGCTGCTTTTGCAGGGATCTGGAAGCGAGGAGACTCTGGGTGTGAGGGGTTTCTCAGTGAAGACAGGGAGATGGAGCGGAAGCCTCCTCACTGTGACGAGCGTGGTTAGAACTATTTTGTGCTAAGCATTTAACAAGTATTGATCATTCAGTCCTCCTCACAGCCCAATGAGGAAAACCAGCGTCAGAGAGGTTAAGTTGTTTGCCCAAGGCCACACAGCTGGGAAGTAGGAGGGCCCAGATTCCAGTCTCGGAGTCCTTGCTTTTTTAGTGAGCTAACAGCTACTTTCCTGATGTTGGCTGTGTGTTCGGCCACAGCAATCAGTTCACGGGCAAACCCAGTTGCCAGATCTGTAACAGGCAATACAGGTCAATTACAGATTAATCCAAATTTCTGGTCCTCACCTACACCCAGTCATTAGAGCTCATTGCTGTCAGATAATAGCTCAAGTTACCTCCCTTTTGTCTTCTTCGTTTCAGACTCACTGTAGGAATTTGCATGAAATACTCAGGGCCTCTGAAAGTCTAAATCAGACAAATACTTCACCTTAGTCACCAATAAACATATTAAAAATTAATGAATATGTATTGTGGTGAAACTGTTGGGGAAAAGGGGCGGGGGAGAAAAGATGAAGGAAAAAACCCTGCCTTCTCAGAGAACTTCCCAAATAAATTTATCACTTGTAACGACCCTGGATGGCTAATTTAAAAATACAATTCCAACTTAACCTTAATACCCATTACAGTAGGCCCCATTATAGCAGATTCAAGCTACACTTCTTAAAAGATTCCTTCTGCCAAACTTGGGAACTGTTCACAAAAAATATTAGGTAAAAGTTGTAAGGCTGTAGTTAACCCTATCCCCAAGGCCGAAGTTATGAAAATGTTCTCATAATTGCTCTCTAAAGTAAGGAGTTTACTATTAAGTTTGCCAAATACTACCTTTATTCATTTTTAAGAGGTCCAGCATAAGCATATGTATTGATACTGAGAGCAATCAGTATCTGTCCCCACAGCTCATATTTGTTCAAAAGGCAGACATGTACCAAAGAAATAAATATATTTACAAGCCCCAAATCTCTTGCTTTAAATAGCAGTAAAATGAACAATGCATTCACAGCTAGATAATACCTGCTGTAGGACTGTCTGTCCCGGGAGCTATTGCCCCATAAACCCTCCGGACCATATCATGGTCTCAGTTGTCCACTGTTTTTCCTTGGCATAGTTAGAGGGATACTATGGTATTGTCAATGCCCACCATGCACTGGACAACAAAAATTAGCCCCATGTGTCCATCTGCAATAATACCACAAGGTCAGTCAAGAATCAGTGTCAGACTGGATTTTTATTTATCTACACAAGGCCTTTTAGGGCTTAATCTAAACTTGAATATTTCTTATGACCTAGAAACTAAGCAATAGATCTGAAAACACGACCCATAGATCCCATCCCCAGAGTTGTTATATTTGATTTTCTTCCTTAAACTAGCCTCCTTGCTCTTGTTTATGAATCTACTGTTGTAGGCCTGCATATCTAATAGAATGATCCCAAATTATAGCTAAAATCTGTTCTTCTTCCTGATTTGTTGCAGCCCAATGAAAGATAACTACATCTAAAACTGGGAGGCAGCAGCTGCTCATACATTTCTTCATTAAATAAACATCAGGATACCTGCTGATTGAAACCATTTTGGGGATTTAATGTGAATGGTTCTTTAAAAACCTTCCCATATGTTAGCCTCTATTAAATCCAGAGGTTATTAAATCCTTATTAAAACTTGAAAATGTTCTAAAGTAAAATTGTCTCACATACTTGTAAAGAAATGAGAAAGTGCTATTTTTAACAATTTTTTAAGTCATGTACATGGTAGACTAAGATCAGAAGGTCAAATCATTCAGAAAATTCATGTCACCTACTGTTCAAATTACTCAACTAAATGAGAGAGGAAGTAGATTTGGTTTAAATTATTTACTTGGTATTGCCTTTTAAACCCCTAAAAATGTTTCAGTAAACCACATCATTTTCAGAAACTGTAAGATTTGACAATACCCACTAAAATAATCATCCTCATAGAAGAGGGGATGATAGCAAGTTAATGAATGTCATTATTGAAAATAAGAAGAATGTTATCCCTGCTTATTGCGCATGTTAACATAAGCATTAAAAGATTTTTGAAAAGCATAATTGATAATTGTCAAATTATGGATTTGTGTCAAATGATGGATTTAAGATATTATAGTACTAGGAAAATAAGTAAATTCTATATAATTGCTTAGGATGTGGTGGTAGTTATCCAGAGAAGTGAAGGGTGAAATGAATCACACAATAAATTCAGGATTTGTCAACAGGCAAACTGGACAACTGTGGGTCCAAATACCTTCTTTTCCACTCACCTGGGGGCATTTTTCCTCTTTGTATGTACAAAAAAAGGCACAGCCCTTTTTCTCTTTCTTTCTTTCTTTCTTTTTTCCTATTTGAAGCAATTTCATTTCTTTCATTTTGCATTGCAAGTAGGGAAACAGAAATGGGAATATCGAGGGAACTACCCAGATAATTCTAAAGAACAAAAATCTTCCATGAAAGGAGAACTCCTGTAGCCCAGTTCCCCAAGTGGGCTGCTGGCATTGATTTAGCTGCCCTTGTGCTTCCTTTGGCCTGTGCAGACATTAGCTTATTAAAGGTAAACTGCAAGTGAGAGGAGGATCTTGAACTGGATGTAGATGCCTTTGGGGTTTCTTTTTTTCTTTCTTTTTTATGGACATGGAAAAGAATGCTGGAGAACAAAGAAGATATACAGATTGCCAACAAACACATGAAAGGATGCTCAGCATCACTAATCATTAGAGAATGCAAATCAAAACTACAATGAGGTATCACCTCACACTGGTCAGAATGGCCACCATCAAAAAATATACAAACAATAAATGCTGGAGAGGGTGTGGAGAAAAGGGGACCCTCTTGCACTGTTGGTGGGTATGTAAATTGATACAGCTACTATGCAGAACAGTATGGAGTTTCCTTAAAAAACTAAAAATAGAACTACCATATGACCCAGCAATCCCACTACTGGGCATATACCTTGAGAAAACCATAATCCAAAAAGAGTCATGTACCACAATGTTCACTGCAGCACTATTTACAATAGCCAGGACATGAAAGCAAGCTAAGTGTCCACTGACAGGTGAATGGATAAAGAAGACGTGGCACATATATACAGTGGAGTATTACTCAGCCATAAAAAGAAACAAAACTGAGTTATTTGTAGTGAGGTGGATGGACCTAGAGTCTGTCATACAGAGTGAGGTGAGTCAGAAAGAGAAAAACAAAAAGCGTATGCTGACACATACATATGGAATCTAAGAAAAAAAAGATTCTGAAGAACCTAGGGGCAGGACAGGAATAAAGACGCAGACGTAGAGAATGGACTTGAGGACACCTGGAGGGGAAGGGTAAGCTGGGATGAAGTGAGAGAGTGGCATGGACATGTACACACTACCAAATGTAAAATAGATAGCTATCGGGAAGCAGCTGCATAGCAAAGGAAGATCAGCTTGGTGCTTTGTGACCACCTAGAGGAGTGGGAGAGGGAGAGTGGGAGGGAGACGCAAGAGGGAGGGGATATGGGGTTATATGTATACGTTTGGCTGATTCACTTTGTTATACAGCAGAAACTAACACAACAATGTAAAGCAATTATACTCCGATAAAGATGTTTAAAAAAAAAGAATGCTAGAGAAATGTGTCCCTGATTTAGTAAGAGACCAGAGAGAGGAGGTGGGGAGAAAGCTCAGTTGCTCTTGTCCTACCGTGAGTGAACATTGTGACCACCATCTTATCTACACAGCCTCAGTTTTCTCATCTAAAAAATGGGAAGTTAAATTGCTCCAGACATTCCCTCTCTGGTCTACAGTTCTGGTCTTTGGAAAACCAGTACCTGACAAAGCCCAAATTACTTTCTGCCTGATCATAAACTCAAACACATGTTTCCAGAATGAAACTTCAAATCTGAAGCTTTAAGTTTTTGCTTCACCATTTGTCCTTTGCACTATACTTTATAGAACATAGTGCACCGCATAGAACTGCTTGACATTTTTCTGTTCATCAATAAGGCCTCTGTTCTCATCCAGAATGACAATGATCAAATGCTTTCACTGTATGTATATGTACAGAACACAAACTGACAAAATTCCAAAGTAAAAATTTTACCAGTGACTGTTTGGCATAGTAAGTGGATTCCTGAAAGAAAATGTGTAAAACAGGCTTCAATAGTAAACAAAATTCTACCATTCCATTTATTTAGATAATAATTTCAGGTATGCTTTTGTGATATCCTGATTGGAAGTAACTAACAAGATTTCAACTTTTAGCTTTTCTACTATACTTCTCCCCTTGTCCCTTCTTACTAAATAGATTTCATAGATACCATGGATATATCTAAAATAAATACTAAGAGCAAAAGAGAATGACAGGGCATTAGGGAAAATATTAAACAAGATAAATAATTATTTTTCCCTTCATGAATTTACTATGTGCAGTGGTCTTTCTGAATTCCAGAGTATACTTTTAAATTTAAAATATCACTTGATATTAGATTTAGTAGATATGTTTTCCACCTTACAAAATGTAAAACTGGTAATAAAATGACACTGAAAAAGTGATATAAAGGGTCATCAGATAGCTATACATTAAGTTAAAATGTTTACTACTTGACAGCAGGATTTATTAAAGACAAATGAGAGGTGGGAATTTTTTTCTGAATCTCCAATTGCCATTTTAAATTTTACATAGTGAGAGTGTGTCCGAAAATTGCAAATTATTTTAGCTAATAAAGAGTGCTTAAATAACTGTAGCCACAACTATGTGCTTCATTCAAAACTAATAAAGCCAGTAAGTTAATAACAGTAATTAACTCCCACTGTACCATAGTCTCTTCTATAGATGCTTTGTAACATACATTTGATATTTAGTTAGGGAGTATGGAAAAGCAAAGCACAAAAAGGAGATGATGTTCATATGAGTATAGGGGGGAAAATCTTACAGCAAGAACTATAAATATATTTGCTGCATAATTGTGTACACCCGCACAAGATCTATGAGCTCATGAGAACATGCCAGATAATTAATTCATAAATAAATAAGAATGTCAAGCATGGTTTCTCAATGAAGAACCAGTACTATTCTTCAAGAATCTTTTAAGATAGCTAGTTAACTAAAAACACTGAGTGAAGGGATTCTCAAAATGAAAACATTTTGAGGAGAAGGGTCAAGAAGATTTAAAAGGAAGGAGATTTAAACCACAATGATCAGTGATTAGGCCGTGGTGTGTAATGCATGCTGAATAAACAGATAATTTTCTTCATAATGAAGAGGAAAAATGTAAAATATTCTTCTTCACTTAGAAGTTATTTCAGCTAACACGTTGAAAGATCTCCGGACGTAGTGGATTAAATACTCTTTTGGGGTTTCTTTTAGTGTTTCCTTTTATTCACCTTATATAAAAGGCCATTCGTCAAGTTCAAGAATAGGAAGGACACAGTGCCAGTGGGTGTCGTTGTTGTTAGGAAAATGGGTTTACACCCAGCATGGTGTCGAAAATGGTACCTCAAGTGTCTCGTGAGCAACCACTGAGCAAATGGAATCTCCACACCAGCTCATGCGCTCCTGCAGCCTGTCTATTGGCAGAGAATTATCTAGATCAGACCCATATTCTATTGATTTGAGCAATGGAAGAAGAAGAAAAAAAAAACCTTCTTGTGTGTTTTGGTGAAAACACACACACACACCCCAAGAAAAAAAAAAAAAAAACCCAAACCAACACACTTAGCAACTCAGTAGGGAAAAAGGTCAGGCTACTAGAGACAAGTCTGTAAAGACACCTCCTAAACCATGGGAAAACATGTATAAATCCTTTCGACTCACTGCATTCAGAACCCTTGGAAGGGAATCACAAAACTGCACTTTGGCATTGTTGGCCTGAAAGGATATCTATTTATCATCTCATAAGACAGCTCGAACGATCTTTATCTACTTTGCCCACTTTCTGACCCAAATTCAGGGTTTTTATGGAAAATTGCAGTCAGTTTGATTGATGAAATCCAAAGATGTCTAAAATGGCACCAAAGATCTCCAACTGTGCAGACTCCCACCGAGGGCTTCAATGTTGGCATTGTTCCTGAAGGAATAAAAAAAGAAAAAGAAAAAGTTGAGAAAAACAGGCAAAAAGTTAGGGAATTTCTGCTTTAAAACTTCAAATTTCAATGAAGATCCCCAAACCCATTATCCCTGTTCACACGTGCGAACTGGGCGCACATCAAAGTATTTCCCACACATCGGAACAAAACCGGGTTCCTCATGAACCAATAAACCTTCTTTGTGACCCGCTGAATGGCTGTATCTACCGAGCGAGCGGGATTCAGAAAGGCTCTCAGTAGGGCAGCGTGGAACAGGGAGCTGGGAAGCCGGGGAGCCCGGCGCGCCGGCCCCGGCGCAGGAAGGAGAAACCAGCGTACGCAATCGCCCTTGCCAAGGGCCGTCTGGGGCTTTAAGACACCCTTACGAGGAGTCCCAGCGGCCGCAGAAGGCCTCCGTGTTCCCGGCCACGGCAGCCGGAGCGTCCTCCCCGCTCTCTCCCCAGCCCGCCGGCGGCGCCGCTATTAACCCAGAGCCGGAGCCAGGCGGAGGCAACGGCGCCGAGGCCCGCGGAGGCGGGAGACAGCCTCGGCAGTCTGTCCGGTTCGGGGGGCGATGCATTGTAGTGGAATATTGTCACCTGCCTAATTGTTCGAAGTGGCCCTCCTCCCCTCCCCCATTAGTAATAATAGCTGGGGCGCGCCTCCTACCCGGTTACCAGGCCCGGGAGCTGATGAATGAACCCCCTCGTAGGGGAAAATCTTGGGAGCTGTCTTCTGTCGTATTACCCAAGGGGGCCGGCTATAAATCTTCCTTCATTTTAACCACATTTACCCTCATCCTCCTCCGGGCTAGGGATGCTGCGTTAAGATTGCACTGATGTGCCAATGCTGTGGACCAGCTGCTCCTAAATACAGACAGGTCCTTGTCAATTAAGGCTTTGAGAAGCAGGTCCTCGGGGCCCTGGGGCATTGGAGCAGCCAGCAGCGTGCAGCCCTCACAATTAGTATCCATTTGGAAGGGACCTTCAGGGCACAAATGCACAGGCAAAGGAAGAATCAAAACACCAGGCAACTTCAATTCTGGAAATTGGTCGTGTAAGTGTTGTGAAACTGAACAGACGGCCCCAAGAAGGGAGCTAAGATTTCTGGGGCGAGAGGGCCTCGCCCTCCACACCCGCCCCCTTTCCGATATTTTCTCTTTGTCTTGTTTCAAGCTGTGCAGTAGATTGAGTTTGTGGGTAGGTTTTGGGGGGAAAGAAAGATAAATGAATACACTCATTTGCCCGCTCCTAGCTGAAGTTGGCTTTTGGTGTCTTTTGTGGCCACCTCAAGCAGCTGGTCAACCCTGCCCAGACCGTGGCCTTTGGCCCAGGGGGCGCTGGACAAGGCAGGCGCTCCAAGGAGAAGAGCTGCGATGTATCAGGTCAGGGAGGCCAAGCCGCCGGTGGGCCAGGCCGAGCATTAGCAGTTCAGCTAAACAAAACCCAAAAGGCTCAGGGGGCCTGGGGTACCAGGAGGGAAGGTGTTTATTTAAGTGATTAGGAGCAGTTGGTAGTTAGGGGCGGAGAAAAAGGCAGAGCTTGTGACACAGGGCAACTTAGCTGGACAGCAAGGGTGGACATTCAGAGGACATCACTGTTTAAGACTGTGTGACCCCACCAAGTTCAAGAACAGAGCAAACAGCACAGGCCATTAGGGACAGCCGTCAAACGGATGGCAACAAAGCCAAGAGGGGCATTGAGAAAAATGTTTCAATATTAAATATGGAAAAGTATCGGGGACCAGGGCAGGGGGTCAATAAAAGTCAACAAGAGCTTAGGCTTAATGAGAGAAAGAATTTAATATCAAAAATGCATAAATCTGCAAGTGAGGCAGCCCCATAATAGAGATAAAAGAACCAGTTCAGTCAACATTCTGGGATAATGGCACCATAATAGATAGCATCAGGTTGTTAACATTTAACACAAAAGTGAAGAGAATGAAAGGAAAGGCAGCTCCCTTAATTGAGAACCTGCTGGAAGACCTCCACATGCCACCAGGGATGAATACGTTGCTAACTAGCTGCCTTATCAGCTGACCATCAGGAGACCTGCTCCTTCTTCAAGTTTGATGCCCACCCCGCTTCCCCTCCTTCCCGAGGTTTCTGTCTCAGAAGCGCACACTGTCTCTAAAGTCAAAGTTCTTTCTCTCGGAACCCATTGTGACTGTCCTCCTCCCATTTCAGCAAGGAGATGAAGTTTCTTCAAAAATTCACCTCACCTCCCTGAGTGAGCTAGCAAAGTTCTTAGCAAGGAGCGTATTATGAAAAGAATGGTTTGGGTTTTGTCTCATTTTTCCTGCTAAGAATGAAAGCACATATTTCTTCAGAAGGGAGGGACAGTCGCAAAGCTTCAAAAGAATGTCTCACTCTGCACACTTTTTTCCAATCAATAATAAATCTTATTTTTAAGGAAACTTCCAGCAGCAGAGCCTTGAAAATTCAGTGAAGTTTCCTGAAGCAAGTACTTCAGCTGTATGCACTAGATCTCTAGGACTTTGCCTATGTGTGAAAAGCCCTTCTCTTTAGTATCCACAGGTAGACAGTGAAAATCAAGGATGGACTGTCCTATCCTGACAGCAACACAGCAAGAGGTAAGCCATTCCAGTCGTGGACAGCTGCTGCCCAAGACTCAGCATCCTCCCATTCCTGTAGAGCCAGAAGATGGAGCCCACCTTCCAGCAATTATCATTGGGGGTGCCTTCTACAGAGGGATCCATGGCTCCCTGGTCCGATTCTTTCATTCCCGTGAATGCTTGTTAGTTTTCAAAACACATTTACATACCTAACCAGAGTCGATCCTTACAACTACTTTGTGGAGTGAATAGGGTAGAAATTATTATTCCCACTGTTTGGTGAGGACACAGAAAGATTAAATAAACCAGCTCATTTTTTTACAGTCAAGATTCCTAATCTAGTGTGTATTCCACACCTTCCTTGTGCTTTGGCCTCCACTACTGAATGCAAAATTCAGAGGCACAGGGAGAACCTGAGGTCTTCCTCAAGCCTGTGCAGGCACTTTGATGCTCATTCCTGTCTGGACTGTGGCTATTACTTATGTGTTTTAGAGCACCTAGAGAATTTAGGGGGACTCCCAGAGCATGTGTCCAAACAGGTTCATTCCAAACATGAGAAAATTGAAGCTCAGAGGCTTTCAGTACCCGACCCAAGTCCCAGAGTCAGGAAGTGGCAAATTTAGGCTCAACCTGAGTCCTGAGATTCCATAACCAGGTTACATCAGAAACCCTTCAGTATCCACTACACTTGATATTTCTTCCAAGGAAACTGCAAGTTCCTTGAATGCAGTGTTTTCTGTTTCTCTTGTGTCTCGTGTGGAACTATCCCCTCGCAAAGCTTTTGTGGGATTTATTAAAGAATGACTAATGACTAGTAAGTGAATGGATGGGATTAGGAACAGTATTCAAAGAGATACCAGCTTGGGCTTACCTCCAATGACATTGACAGTGATGGTATGAAAACCATACTCCAGAAATTAGGAAATTTAAATGATCCTTTTTTAATGGAAAGCGAACATATTATGAGGAAAACTGCCCCCGGAGCTTCAGAATCTGGAGATTGCTGTTTGTGTGTTCTGTTTTGTTTTGTTTTCATAACAGCTGTTAAGTCAAGGCCTCGTTCCTGCAATTGCAACTTCCCACCACTCTAGAGCTAGGAGACCCCAGTCTTGGCTCCTCACATATTCCTGGGCAGGTGGGGAAATCAGAGAAAGTCAGGAGGCCACACCTAGATGGGGTAGATGAGACCTTGCTACACCTTCACACCGGGAGGTCACTCTGACCACCAGACCTCTTAAGAGCTCTTCCATCTTGAAAGTTCTGAGATGCAGTCCTGATCTGTCCTCTGACTCCTGGCCAGCTGGGCCTAAGTAGGCCAGAGATGACTGACAGGAAGTTAGCAGCACCCGTCCCCCGCCTCACCCAACCCACCCACAGGAAGCCTCTGGGAACAAGGCTGGTTCTGGCATCTTCAGGCCAGCCCCAGCTGGGGGTCCTCGCTGGACACAAGCCTGGCCAGGCGATTCCCTGGAATCCTCGGAATCATTCCCCTCCCCTCCCCACTATCCGCCCTCTCCAGTCTTGGCGCCTGGTGACCGCAGCGCGTGGCGCCAGCACGGGCACTTCCGGGGCTGCCCCCCGCACCCCTGCTGGATCAGGTCAACGGGAGCACACGCTGGGCGCCAGGCTGCTCTGGCCGGCTGGCCTGGCCCCAGCTGCGACCTCAGACAGCCCAGGACCGAGCCGGTGGTCGGCACCCACGCCTCCCTCTCCCTCACTCAAGGACCGGCCAAGGGAGGGGATTTGGGAGGCGGGACCACTGAAGGTGTAACGTAACTCAAGGTGCCCTCAGGTCGCCTTGGAAAGCTCGGGATGCCTGGAACAGAGCAACCGATGTCCGAGGCATAATCAGGGAGGAACCCGTCTTCGCAAAAGCGAATTGGTTTGTCTGACAGCAGTGTGAATACCAAGATACGCCAGAACCCGAACTAGCGGTGGACAAGAGGCTAGAATTTACAGTTTTAAAGATTTTTTTTTATTCTAAAGAAAAATGTAATTTGGCTAAATGCAGCAAAGATTTTCCTCAGGTTCAGGAGGTCAAGCAGATGTAGACAAGCGCACGGGAGTTATTTATGTCAAGTCGGGTTATGGTAAAGGCGAGAGAGCGAATCGCCCAGGCGGCACAGGCAGCCAGTAGGCCCGCGCGCCGGGGTCAGGGTGGCCGGCAGTGTGTCCGTCCTGGCGGGACAGTAATTGCCCCGGGTCTGACACGACGCCGGGGGCTGCGGGCGCCTCCATCCATCTCCATCCAGTTAGCGACATGCCCCCCGACCGGGTGGGAGGCCGGGCTTGGGTCTCCGCTTCGAATAATGGGAAGAATTGTCTCCCCGCCTGGCACTACCCTGAACTGCTCGGGGCTCGCTGCCCCTCTCCTTTCTCTGGCTTCACTTGTCCCGCAGCCTTGGCGATGGGGTTGGGGTGAGCGGGCAGCTCGAGAGCAGGTGTCCCCTGAGAGCAGAGCGCAGCCGTAGCCAGAGTGCCTGGGAGGAGACCCAAGCTTCGGCCCCCTACCACCGTGCACTCCGCTTCCGCCGGCCGCTAACCTGCTTCGTCCCCCAAGCTGCCCGGCTAAGCCAGCCGCCCGGCCTTCCCTTCCTACCCTAGGCCCTCCGGATCCTGCCCCAAATCTTCCCTCATTGCTGGGGGCTGGTAAAGATTCTTCCCCCTCTGACAGTTTAATAGTCCCGAGTCATCATCTGCGTGACATTGGCCATCCATCTTCTCCCAGGGGAGGACAAAGCCGGGCCTCGCGGACTCCAGGCCTCTCCCTCCCCAGCTCTTTCTATTTGGGGAAGGCCTCCCCACAATGGCGTCCTTATGAACCATAATGGTGATGTTTACGAAGGCCGCCCTCCCAGTGTATGAAGACAATTTTATGCCTAATTAGAAAATGATGTAACCAGAGAGAAGACAAAGAGAAGCTGTCCCCCCTCCCGTTTCTCTCTCTCCACTCACACCCCAAATTTCCTCGGGCCGATCCCCTTGCGAGTGGTCGGGGCTCCGGGCCTCTGTTTTGACAGCGGCTCGGCTGGCCTTGGCCGCGCGGCAGGCGGCGGCCCGCGAGTCCCGCGGCCGAGGGCAAAGGCTGAGGGGCGGGACGGCGCGGGGAGGGGGCAGAGGCGGGCGCAGAGGCTTAAAGAGATTTGGGACGCGCGCTCCTGCACTTTTCTCTTCCCCAGGAGCCCCCGTCCGAGGGGACTTCACCCCTGGGAAGACTCCAATAAATGCAACCCGGCGCCCCTCGATTCCGGGATAATTTTTAATATATATGCAATAAATGTTCACTTTGTTAGATTGAATGACAGACAATAATATCGGCAAATCTTCATATCCATCCATTACCAGCAAATGAGCCGCACAAAGGACAGATTTGCTTTTGATTAATTTATTTGCAGACTCGGGTTGATAAAGCAATAACTATTTGGTTAAACTTGACATTTGGTCTTCGGGGGGTTATCAGACAAATCCCTGTCGTTCGGGAGAGATAATAAAGCTGTTTAAAGGGGATTAATTATTAATTGGCTGCAATTAATTTCCCCCCTTTGCTCGGCTGCTGCCACAATGCACATCACTCACCTACCAAAAAAAAAAAAAAAAAGGCAGTGGTTTCCCCCCACTCAACCGACCTGGGGCGAGGAGGGGTTTGCCCAAAGCCCCAAGCAGAGATGCGGCCTCTTGCACCCCGGTTATTCTTGCTCAGACTATTTTAATGAACCACCATCCGTTTGGTGGCCATGAACTCTGTCTCCAACAGCTTTGGAATCAGGGGTCCGACCGAGCACGCACTTGAGTATTACGGCCTCCGTACAGATTCCCTCGTCTAGGTACTTTCGAGGACAGCAACATCAGTTCACACCCGTCGTTTTATCTAAGTGCAAGCCCTATAGTTTGTGTCCCAGGGGCGGCAGCTTGAGGACTGAGCCGGAACGGGGCTTGGGAGAACGGAGAGACTGGCCGGCTCAACGGCGCGGGGAGGATTCCCTCTCCCTCGGCGCCCCGGGTGCTGAAACCCTTCCCGTCGCCTCCCTGGCCTGTAACTCTTCTCTGGCGGCTACAGGGTGCGGGGAGAACAAGGCCAAACCCCACTTCCACGTAGATGCCGAACGACTGCGGGCTGCGCTCAGGCCAGCGCTCTGCGCCCCGACGAGGACTCATCCAGCCGCTGCGTTCTTGGCCCCGAGCGTGCGGCACCTTCGTGACCCTGCATGCCCCTTCCCTTGCTAATAACCTGTCACAGTTTTACAGGACACGTACTGAGTCAAAAGCCGGCCAAGCCAGGCCGGCTAAAGCCCAGGCTGCCACGGCCTCCCAGACGTCCACCCGCTTCCAGGGTCCTGCACCCTTCCCCGGGGCGCGAACTCAGGGCAGGGGTGGGCAAGGGTTCCCGCTGGCTTGGGAGCGGCCGGAGTCTGTACCACTCTCCCGTAAATCCGTGGCTTAGCCGACAGTCAGTCTTGGATCCCACAGCCGGGCAGCCGGGGAAGGGCCGGACTGCACTTCCCTCTAGGCTCTCAGCAAAGGAACGAACGTAAGGAAGGGATTCCCTTGCTCTAGGAACCGGGAGCAGATAAAAGGGGTGGGTAGGCACGAACAAGCGGACTCCAAAAAAAAGCGGTTGGCTTGCCAATCCTATTCTTTCTTGCTGGGCATAAAATTCAACGCAAACAACCCCCAAATGATCTGGCTGGAGAAAAGCTAAACTGGGGACGGAATGGAACGGGGCATCGCCGGGTCAGACAGCTTGGGCTCGGGGGTTCGAAATACAACCTGCCCGCCGAAAAGCTGATAGAGAACCTTGGCCTCGCGCCGCGCTCTACGTGCCTTTCTCTCTCTTTCCTTCTTTTCCTTGCCACTTTAAATCAAAATGGGGGATTACACACAAAAAAGGAATCTTTCCTGGGAGCACGGGGAAACAGCGATGGCACGGGGGCTAGAGACTCGCGCTGGGTGCGGGTCCGCGCCTCCGTGGACCCCGCTGCCCGGCCCCCACCGGCACTTAGGAAGTTGTCACTCCTCTCATTTAAAGCCCAAGAAAAAGCATTCATGAGACTGTTTCTGTGTTTTTCCTCTCTGCCCCCTCTGCATTCTTTGCCTATTTGCTTTAGGGCTTTTCAGTCGTGTTGCGGCCAAGAAAAGAAACCAGGTTCTTTTCTCTGGCGATTGGATCCGTATTCCTAGTTGGGGCGCCTTTTGATGTCCCCATTTAGCGCCTTTGACTGGTCAGCTGAATGAGGCCGCTCGCTTTTGTCCTTTCCCACAAGTCCCTTCAGAAAAACCCCTTT